>NC_059365.1:44128000-44810750 GCF_019703515.2 Myxocyprinus asiaticus
TCTCCCTATGTATGCTAGTACTTTTTCCCAAAATGGGTAAACACATTTACACTTCCAGATTGCATGTAAAAATGCTGTTTCTGTCTGTGTAATGATGAGTCAACAGAGTTGAGATCCATGTGCAGCTTTTAATAACAATAAAAGTAGTAATACAGCCTGGCAGGGGTCAAACACCAGGAACAGTAATATCCAAGGAAACCCAGAGAGTAGTCGATAAACAGACAAGAGGTCAGGGCAGGCGGCAGACAGTCACAGGTTATATCCACATAAACAAAGCAGTAACAGTAGGCAGGCAGCAATGGGTCAAAACAGGGAAAACAGTCCAGGATCCGACACAGGCAAGGTAGTAACACAGGCAACACTCAGAAATATCAGCCAGGGCAAAACAAGACTTCGCAATGAGAGAGAGTGAGAGTGAGAGTGAGAGTGAGTCTTAAATAGCTGAATTAATGAGAAACAGGTGAGCAGGTAATCAGTGCCAGGTATGGGGATTATGGGAAATGGAGTCCAGAGAGTTAAAGTCAATACCTGGGTGATGGAGCCCTCTGGTGGTGAGCAGGAGGAACTACAGAGGCATGATTCGTAACAGTCTGACATTTCCAACATAAATGATTGGTCAGCAAGCCATTCCTGTGGAGTTTAGAAGAAGTAAAATAAAACCTATGTATTAACTTATACTGAGTAAATTTCCCCCTAGCCTCCCTTATATATTCCCCAGTATTTGATAGTATTTTTAACCACTCCTCATCACTCAGATCACATCCTAGTTCCTTCTGCCAAATGTTCCTCCAATTTTTACAAATATCTTTTTGTAACCTGCTGAAGGTTTTGTGAAACACAGCTGCCCTGTGTGCTATACAAGGTAATTCCAAAATGTCCATCACTGGAGTCTCGCCCTGAATTAATTGGCCCTTTGTGATACAGTCTCTAATTTGTAAGTACCTCCATAAATTACCTTTGCTTTCTAAATCATATTTTTGCACAAGTTCAGAAAAAGACATAAACACTCCATCCAAGTACAGGTCACTTATCTTGTATATCCATTTTATAAGCAATTGATTCCAGTAGTGATTGATTCTATAAGCGACTGATCCCAATATGTATGGAAGGGTTGTTCCATAGAGAGGCATATGATTGTCTTAAGTGTGACACAACACACATCCTGTGCACTTCTCTCCAGACTGCCTTAGAATGAGCCAGTACTGGGTTAGAAGAGTAATCAAGTCTAGTAATAGCTGAACCATGTGAGAGAACATCCAAATGTTTGAAAGGCTTTACTAGCTGCTGTTCGATTTTGATCCAGCTCAGCTCTGGGTCTGTTCCCTTCAAGTGCTTAATCAGTCTAGACATTTCAAATGATAGATTGTATAACCTTACATTGGGGAGAGCCATACCTCCTATGTCCCTTGCGGACAACATTTTCTTTATATTGATCCTTGGTCTCTTCTTGTCTCACAGAAAGTCTTTGATAATTCTATCAAATTGCTTAAACAGCTGTGGTGATATACTAACAGGCAACATC
Source organism: Myxocyprinus asiaticus (assembly GCF_019703515.2). Lineage (NCBI taxonomy): Eukaryota > Metazoa > Chordata > Actinopteri > Cypriniformes > Catostomidae > Myxocyprinus > Myxocyprinus asiaticus. The sequence goes on from NC_059365.1 coordinate 44,129,523, forward strand.
GTGGAAACATAATTGAATTGTGGGGCAACCACCATTTTATTCACATTAATATTTCCCCATAGAGTAAGCTTACATTTTTCCCATTTATCCAGGTTCATTTTTATCTTCTGGAGGAGTGGTCCATATTTGAGAGCATTATTTCTTCACAATTTGGATTTAATTGAATACCTAGGTATTTCATATCTGAGGGTATCCATTTGAAATTAAATGAAGTAACATCACTAGAGTGACATGTATTTGATATAGGCATCCCTTCTGACTTGGGCCAATTTATTTTATAACCTAACAATTTAGAATATGAATCAATACATTAAATAACATCGGCAAAGAGCAGACAGGATCTGCTATCACTGCTAAAATATCATCAGCATACATAAACAGCTTATGCTCCCTGCCCCCTGCATGCACACCCTTAATTCTTACATCAGCTCTGATTGCTAAAGCCAGTGGTTCTAGAACTATCATAAAGAGCAGTGGAGAGAGAGCACAACCCTGCCAAATCCCCATAGAAAGGCAGAAAAAGTTTGATATCAGCCCATTTGTGAGAATGGCTGCTCTTGGGTTGGAAGAGAGTACTTTTACCCGATTACAAAAGCCAGGCACAAACCCGAATTTTGAAAGAGCTAACATAAGGAACCCCCATTCCGCCTGGTCAAAAGCCTTCTCTGCATCAAGCGAGAAGGCTGCCACTGGCACCGGTCTAGAGCGATTCATATATGTAAGATGCATAAGCCTTCGCATGTTATCAACTGAGGATCTGTTTTTAATGAATCCTATTTGATCACCACTTATGATGTCTGGTAGTACTTCCTCTAAATGTGACGCCAGTGTCTTTGTCAAGATTTTACAATCTACCCCAAGAAGACTTACGGGTCTGAAATTAGATGGGTCTAAAGTATCTCTGTCCTTTTTAGGGATAAGAAAAATTAAAGCATCATTAAATGTACCAGGTAGAGAGCCCATTTCAAATGCCTCCAAATACACCTTATATAAAATGTGAGCCAGGATATCAACATACTTCTTGTAATATTCAATCAGGAAGCCATCCAAACCTGGTGACTTCCCCGTTTTCATGGATAGAATAGCAGCTCTAATCTCTTCTTCTGTTATGGGGCATCCAGTTTTCCTTTTTGCTCACTAGAGATAGTGGGTAGTTGAAGACCTGAGAAGAATGACTTCACTTCTTCCATGCTAGGCGTGCAGGTGGATGTGTAAAGATCCTTATAAAACTTTTCAAAAACCCTATTAATTTCCTTTAATGAAGTTATTACCCCATTACCCCTCTTAATCATTGGAATGTTGTTAGAGTTAGATAAATTGTCTGAATAGTGCCTTGCCAAATCCTTCTCCAAATTACGTATCTCCCTGTCTAATCTTTTTGCTTTCTTTGCATTCTCTTTTTTAACTTTTGAAGAGTGGGCAATGATCTTCCTCTTACATATGCCTTAGATGCTATCCAAACAGAGGATATTTTTTCTGTGGAGCCAATATTAATTTCAAAAAAGGATTTAATATCTTCTGACACTGTGTCGCTGAATGACTAATTTTGCAGCAGCATAGTATTGAGCCTCCAACAGCCTCTTTTTACCTTATCTGTATTAAAGTCAACATGCAACTCCACTGTGCCATGGTCACTGAGGTCGATGTCACCTATCTCGCAGTCTGCAACTGAGTCTACTAAAGTGTTAGATATCAGGAAAAAATCAATCCTTGAATGTGACTTGTTGCAGTGAGAGTAAAAGGTGTATTCTCTCTCACGTGAATTCACTAACCTCCATATATCCACTAAACTCAAGTCCTCTGCCAACATCTGGATTGCAGCTCTATCACTGGGTGAAGATTTACCACTGGGCTTGCTCTTATCAATCATCCCATCCATTACCTGGTTGAAATCACCTGCCAGTATAACTTGACCCTCCATGTTTCCTACCACTCTATTAATTTCATGAAAAAAATCAGGCTCTTCCTTGTTAGGTGCATATATATTGCATAGCACCATCCTAATTCCGTTGATCAAGGCTTCAATACAAATAAGTCGACCTTCCCTGTTATTGTGTTTTTTCAGCATGACAAAGCATAGATTTTTATTGATAACAATCATCACCCCATTTTGTTTGCTTGTGTATGAGCTGTGAAAAACTTTCCCTACCCATCCTTTTTTAAATTTCACTGCTTCCTCATCCCCCATTATATGAGACTCCTGAATAAAATGCTATATCTGTATTTTTGGATTTCAAATATGCCAAAACCTTCCTCCTTTTAATTTGGTTCCCACATCCATTTATGTTCCACGATATTATATTAATGTACCTGTTACCCGTCATTTTCAAACCTATAAGCACCCTGTGATTGCAACTGCAATTTACCAATCATGGCAGCAAATTTAAAAAAACAATTATTTAATAGGTTATCCAAAACATTATTCGGCCTTCTCAAATATACTTAGTGCAAAAATCAAACATGAACAAACAAAACATAACCCCAACCAGAACAACAGAACATGGTGTTGCTAAGCAACCCCCTCCCGCCCTGACTGAACTAAACTAACTTACTTCTCGGAATGCTTTCGTTTGTCCTTTCCATGTAAAGATAAGCGTTGCAAGGTATGACAGCCTGTGCCTCACATTAAGCTCCTGCAGGCATCTCTTCACCGGGATAAATGCCTTCCTATTCTCCGCTAGCTCTCTTGTCAGATCCTCAAAGAAAGACAGCTTACAGCCCTCCCATTCGATTCCCATTTGTCTCGAGCCGATGAATGTAGGTAGCGCATCATGGTCCTAGGTGGCTCATTCGGGTTAGGCATGGGGGCGTGGGGGCATGAGAGAATGATGTGCACATTCAATTTTGAATTCGTTGCCAGTAAGACAAAGCCCCTGAGAGAGAATCTTCTCCACATACTGCATCACTTTACCCATCTCCTTGCCTTCTTTCAGTCCCACCATTCTGACATTATTCTTCGACTTCGATTTTCAAGGTCCTCCATATGTGTCCACAGTGTCTCCAATCTCTTGTTGCACTCCTCCATGCCTTTCTCCATCTGAGCGTTTACATCCTCCATGTCCAATATCTGTTGCTTTGCCTCTCCAAGGCTTGCTTGTATGTTCCCCACTGAGTCTTTGAGCTCTTTCATTGTCTCCTTAATTGAGACAACATCCACTGCCACCACCTGCAGAGTAGCACTAATTTTTCATATTTCCTCAAACATATTCTTATCGTCATTCCTTCCAGTGTAAGATTCAGGATCATCCATTTCGGGTTTGTTCAGCGGGGGGTTACTCTCAGGTGTCACTGTCAGCGAGGCACTCTCAGGTGGGGGGCTGCTTCTCATAGCTAGCTTGCTTCTCGTTCCCACACCTTTAAAAAAGTTTGCTCTGCTGTTGCTTGACATTTCACTGGGAAGCTGCAAATTGTCAGCTGATTCCTGACAAGAATACTTGACTTTGCCAAAAACCGATCCAGCGGTTTTCTTTCCACTAACCACCGAGGTCTCAGCTCCTTCATCAAACCCAGCGGCACACCTGGCCTCAGCTAGAACAATTCACTGCACCGCACCATGGATATAGCAGCATTCTTCTTTCAATTAAGCCAGGCAGACTTATCAATAAGGGAGTACTCCCATTTCTTTTCCACCGATGCCGCTTTGAAATCCATATACCGGATCGGACTCCAGTGGAGGGAATTGCCAGACTCTGGAGACTACACGTGGAAGGTATATGTGAGGCTAGTACTCGAAACACTCGCTTCGGAGGAGCCTCCTCTCTCAATCATGATCCCATATTCTAAGTCTTCTATGTCTGAAGCCTTACCACACCATGTCACAGCCACATCTGTGTCTGCTCCACACCATGTCACAGCCACGTCTGAGTCTGTTCCACGCCATGTCACAGTCAGATCTGAGTCTTCTCCACGCAATGTCACATCCACATCTGAGTCTGCTCCATGCCATGTCACAGCAACACCTCAGCCTGTACCATGCTGTATCACAGCCAAACCTGAACTTGCTCCACGCCTTGTCACATCTATGTCTGAGTCTGCTCCATGCCATGTCACAGCCATGCCTGAGTCTGCTCCATGCCATATCACAGCCACGCTTCAGCCTGCTCCATGCCATGTCATAGCCAAGCCTGAGTCTGCTCCATGCCATATCACAGCCAAACCTCAGCCTGCTCCATGCCATGTCACAGCAATGCCTCAGCCTGCTCCATACCATGTCACAGTCAAACATCAGCCTACTCCATGCCATGTCACAACCACATCTGAGACTGCTCCATGCCATGTCACAGCCACGTCTCAGCCTGCTCCAAGTCATGTCACAGCAATGCTTCTGCCTGCTCCATACCATGTCACAGTCAAACCTCAGCCTACTCCATGCCATGTCACAGCCACGTCTCAGCCTGCTCCATGCCATGTCACAGCTATGCCCCAGTCTGCTCCATGCCATGTCACAGCCATGTCTGAGTCTGCTCCATGCCATGTCACAGCCACGTCTCAGCCTGCTCCATGCCATGTCACAGCTATGCCCCAGTCTGCTCCATGCCATGTCACAGCCATGTCTGAGTCTGCTCCATGCCATGTCACAGCCACGTCTCAGCCTGCTCCATGCCATGTCACAGCTATGCCCCAGTCTGCTCCATGCCATGTCACAGCCACATCTGAGTTTGCTCCACGTCACGTCACAGCCATGTCTGAGTCTGTTCCACGCCCTGTCACAGTAAAATTTGTGTCTGCTCCACGCCATGCCACAGTCCAGCCTTCTGCAACTCTGCTCAAAGGCCTTCATGGCCCTTGTCTCCAAGCTGAATTATCCGCCACTGATATAGGTGCGTAGGGCCATGAAGACCCTTTCCCACAAATTGTCAGTGCCCTTGTCTGCCACAGCCAACGAGCCAATGCCCACGCCTGCCACAGCCAATGAGCCAACACCCACACCTGCCACGGCCAACAAGCCAACGCCCTTGCCCGCCACGGCCAATGAGCTAGAAGCTTCATCCGTCCCAGAGCCTGCGTTGCCAGCCTCGTCCATCCCAGAGCCTGCGTTTCCAGCCTCGTCTGTCCCAGAGCCAGCGTTGCCAGCCTCGTCTGTCCCAGAGCCTGCGTTGCCAGCCTCATCTGTCCCAGAGCCTGCACCGCCAACTTCAGCCTCCCAGAGGAGGAGATAAGCTTTCGTTTCCAAGTCTCAGCCTATGTTTATGACCACAGAAGTCGTTTCCAAGTCTCTGTCCATGTTCACGACCACAGAAGTCATTTCCAAGTCTCTGCCCATATTCACGACCGTAGAGGTCGTTCCCCAGTCTCTGTCTACGCCCACGACCACAGAGGTCGTTCCCGAGTCTCAGTCCATGCCCACGAGCACAGAGGTCTCTCCTGAGACTCTGTCCATGCCCACGACCATAGAGGTCGCTCCCGAGACTCTGTTCATGTTCACAACCACTGAGGTCATTTCCCAGTAATCCTGGACTCTTAGCCTCGAGCCTGTCATGGCTCTGCCTTCTATAACTTTGCCCCTCGAGCTTGCCATGGCTTTGCCTTCTACGGCTTTGCTCCTCGAGCCTCCCAAGGCTCCACCTTCCATTGCTTCACCTCTGGAGCCTCCTACAGCTCTGCCTACCACGGCTCCACCCTCATAGTCCTCCATGGCTCCAGTCTCCAATCTGGGGTCATCACCCAGGCCTTCTGACTCTGTTTCAGCTCTGTGGTCATCAACCAGGTCTTCTGATCCAGTCCCTACACTGAGATGGCCACCTGGGTCTCCTGGTTGTCCACCTGATCTGTTCTGATCTTCTGGATTTCCTGGCCATCTGCCTGATCTGCTCTGGTCCCCTTGGTCTCAAGGCCGTCCGCCTGATCCGCTCAGGTTGTCCACCTGATCCGCTCTGGTATTCTGGGTCTCCTGACCGTCTGCCTGATCTGCTCTGGTCTCCTGGGACTCTTGGCCGTCCGCCTGACCTGCTCTGGTATCCCTGGTCTCATGGCCATCCACCTGGTCTGCTCTGGCTCCCTTGGTCTCCTGGCCATCCACCTGACCTGCTCTGGTATCCCTGGTCTCATGGCCGTCCGCCTGGTCTGCTCTGGCTCCCTTGGTCTCCTGGCCTTCCACCTGACCTTCTCTGGTATCCCTGGTCTCATGGCCATCTGCCTGGTCTGCTCTGGCTCCCTTGGTCTCCTGGCCATCCACCTGACCTGCTCTGGTATCCCGGGTCTTATGGCCATCCGCCTGGTCTGCTCTGGCTCCCTTGGTATCCTGGCCGTCTGCCTGATCTGCTCTGGTTTCCTTGGTTCCCTGGTTGTCTACCTGATCTGCCCTGGTTTCTTTGTACCCCGGTGTCGCCTGCCTCCTCACTTCAGGAGCCACTCGCGGGTGGGGGGGGGTTGCTCTGTCATGAATCCCGCCTTTGTTGTTCCTCCCGCTCACCACCAGAGGGCTCCAACACCTGGGGATTGACTTTAACTCTCTGGACTCCATTTCCCATAATCCCTGTACCTGTCACTGATTACCTGCTCAGCTGTTTCTCATTTACTCAGCTACTTAAGTCTCACTCTCACTCTCTATCATTGCGAAGTCTTGTTTTGCCCTGGCTGACATTTCTGAGTGTTCTCTGTGTTTATTGAATTACCTGTGTATGATCATGGACGGTTCACCCTGTTTTGACCCATTGCTGCCTGCCTACTATTACTGCCTTGTTTACCTTGATATAACCTGTGATTGTCTGCCACCTGCCCTGACCTCTTTCCTGCTTAGTGTCTACCTCTCTGGATTACCTTGGATATTACTGTTGCTGGTGATTGACCCCTGCCCATCTGTATTACTATGTATATTGTTAATAAAAAGCTGCATATGTATTTCAACTCTGCTGACTCATCATTACAACATTGATATTTAACCTTTTTTTTTTCAGGAAAAAATATTATATTGTGGTATAGATACCATTACCGTGATATAGAATTTTGGTCATATCGCCCACCCCTACCCAAACACCTGGCACTGTTAGAAGCTGTTACTTCTTGATTTCATAAACACAGTAAGATTCTCCAAACCTAACTGCATTGTTTTGAATTGTTTTGAGAGAGAGAAATAAAATACTGAAGAAGAGTAGCACAGCTAGAATTACCTTTACAAAACATGAATCATGATTAAGGTTTGTACAAGATCTGCTGTTGTAAGAATTGGTTTCCACAATATATAAATGTACATAAATGTTTTTGTTTTTTCCCCCATTAAGGCAATGAATATGAATTCTATGAAATACTATTTCAGATTCAGACAATGATCATTCATTGCTACCTATTCAGTTTACCTGTCAACTTCAAGCACTGACTCACCTGCTCCCAAATTCAGTGGTTCCAGCTCCAATACAGGATACATTTTAAAATGTATAATATGCTCCTTTATTGTTCTCTGATGTGAAGTCAGACTTAAGTAATATTTCCATGTTTTCAAATGAAAGTGCAATAAACATTTACTTAAATAATTAACATTGTCTTCTTTTGACTGCACTTATAATTGTTCACCCAAAAAGAGTCATCATTTTTTCACCCACATGTTGTTTCAAACCCATACGATCTATTTTTTCCGCTGTAGAACACAAATTGTAAATGTTGACATTGCTTTTATTCCCATGTAATGAAAATGAATGGAGACTGAGAATGTCAATCTATATACATACTGCTTAACATTTCCTTTCTTGGGACATGACTAAATTATGATAGTTTTCATATTTGGGTAAACTATCCCTTTATATTGGTAACTTTTTCATTTAGTGTTTTACAAAGACATTTTAATTTAGTAAGGTTTTAAGAAAGCATGTCAATATAAAAATGACTCAAATGCAAGTCTGGTGGCTGAAGAGGTACTGAATATATATTCACATATACAACATGTGAAACTCGTAGCTAATAAATGCAGGTGCACATCTGCATCTTAATATCCATAGAAAAATGGGAGAAAAATGCTTGCACACTGCTAACCTTACAGTTTAAAGACAAAGTTTTGACCCTGAATTAGTATTTGTCAGGTCAAATAAAATGAAATGTTAAATTTTTTTCTGTTTGGGTTGAAACAATATCCTTAAACTACACATTTTATGTACACACACAAACAATGGAATAGAACGTCACACTTGGCACTTTACTTGAGGTTACTCTTCCTCATTGCTAATGCATGGTTTAGTGTCAGTTGTCTGGGACTGGTACCTGTAGTCAGGGCAAGAGCAATCTGGACATATTCAAATAATTAATCTGAGATAATTCCTGGATAAAATATAATAGAAAGAACCAAGATTGTTGTCATGAAGCCTTGTTATGTCTTACCAGTTGCACAAAAGCCCTGAGGCTGTGTCCATCTGTTTGTGATGCAGAGACCACAATTTCTCCAATCTTTGATATTCCTGTAACTCACAGCCATACAGTATATCTCCTGAGTGAATAAATGTAATACACATTGTTTACAAGGTTAATGTAACATTTGTATTTCTAATGAATTACACTGAGCCAGTCTGCCATAACAACTCAAAAGTGTTAAAGAATGCTTTTGAAATTAATTTTTATAACCTTACTAGAAAAATAGTTTTCATTAAATACATTTACATAACATGAAAAAAAAAAAAAAAAAAAATTCTTACAACAACGGATCTTGTACAAACCTTAATACAAAGGTATTTATGGTATGTCTGTTCTCATGATTCATGTTTTGTAAAGGCACTTCTAGCTGTGCTACTGTTCTTCTGTATTAATACTTTTTATTTCTCTCATATATTATATCACGATATAATATTTTTTCCTGGAAAAAAAAAAGGTTAAATAACCATGTGATAGGGGTTGGTGATATAAGCAATAAAGTATATGGTAATATTATTTACATTTTTGGTCAATAATGATATGTATGATATGGAATATAGCCTACACTTTTTGATTCAATGAATCAATTCAAAAACTTTTGAAAAAATAATAAGTTTCTTTTTTATTTAAAATGATGCCCAATGTAGCCCAAAGACCTGTAATGTCAATTACAATGAAAAACTATATCAATAAATATTAAAAATAATATTTGATTAGATGTGCCCACACTTATAGATGAATTTAGGACTTATTAATTGGTAGTTGTTTGTGTGTGGGCGGCCATGGTAAAACAGCTAAGCAAAAGTCTCAAAATTAAAATAAATAAAACAGAATTGACACAAAAACATATCAATGAATGTTCACGTGTGACTTGATCCGCAAATGCATGTTCAATGCTTCACAAGGCAAGTTTGTGTTTAATTGGAGCATCTTCCTTTGTTTAGGCATGAAAATTGTGTTACATTTATACAAAAGGGAACATTTGTACCTATTTGTACAAACTGCTGCACATTTTTTATTTCTTTAAATTAATTTTTTTATTAACATTTTTATTGATTCGAACAAACAGGATTACACAAACAGAGCATACATACACTGAATAAATATATAAAATTGTATGTCCCTTCCCCTAACCCCCCCCCCCCCCATAACAATCTAATTTAACAAATATATATCCAAACCAAACAAAATGTCTCTCTCCACAGCCCGTCACCGACCACCCCCAAAAAGGCCAAAAACCTGCCCCATTTCTTATCATATGCAGCCGAATTGCCAAGCCGTCTATATGACATCTCTTCAAATGACGCTACCTTGCCCAATTCGATGCACCATTCATAAAAAGAGGGAGCGCCCGTCGACTTCCATCCCCTCACAATTATCTGTCTCCCGATCATCACGCCGGTGAGAACCCACCTCTTTACATACCCATTGGCTAGATCCATAACCGCCCCATCACCCAACACACAAAGTCTGGGACAGAACAGAACCTGAGTGCCCAGGACCTCGGAAACAAAATTCTGGACTCTCAACCAAAACTTCTGTATCCTCGAAAAAGACCAGAAGGCATGTAATAAATCTCCATCATCCAACTGGCATCGCCAATAGGTGGGTGTGTCTTTTAAACCCAGCCTATACAATCTAGAGGGAGTCCAATATAATCGATGCAAAATCTTAAATTGCATCAGATGGACCCTTGCATCTCTAGATGTAGACTTTATGTTTTTTAGAATCCTATTCCACACTCCCTCCTCCAATACCAAGTTCAAATCTTTCTCCCACAATCTCTTGAGAGAAGTCGAAGTTCCATCCCCCAGACTCTGAATTAACAGGGAGTAATACACTGATGCTTCATGACCTTTTCCAAAAGCAGAAATCACCTCTCCTAGAGTATCTGCTGCTTTAGGGGGGTGTATGCTACTCTCAAAAATAGTACAGAGCAAGTGGCATAACTGAAGATACCTAAAAAAACTGAGATCTGGGGATCCCAAAATATTGAACCAAATTTTCAAAGGATCTCATCACACCACTCTCATAAAGATCACAGAGTGTATAAACCCCCCTCGCAATCAACTCTGACCAACAAAAAGGGGACTTATTAATGCATAGTTTGGGATTTAGCCATAGGCTCAAGGCAACATTTAGATAATTATCTGAATTAAACACTCTGGACACTTTTGTCCATACTGAGTGCAAATGTGAAATAACGGGGTGTGATTTAACTTCTCTGGTTAGTTTGATGGAAAGGCTTTACAATGGCAACATAGAGGCAAGCAGTTCTTGTTCAATGCAGAACCAGGGAGGGGCTCATTCAGGTGGAAGCGACCAATGAGCCAAATGTCTGAGACTGAATGCATAATAATAAAACAAAATCTTGGGTAAGCCTAGCCCACCTTTGTCAATCGGCCTATGTAACTTACTGAAGTGTAATCTGGGACGTTTAGCATTCCAAATGAAGGACTTCGCTATGTTATCAAATTGCTTGAAATAAGAGAGGGGGGACATCTGCTGGGAGAGATTGTAGCAGGTAGTTAAATTTTGGAATACAGTTCATTTTGAAAACATTAACCTTCCCAATCATCGATAAATGTAATGAAGCCCACCTGCCCACATCGCTCGAAAATCTTTTTATTAAAGGGTCAAAATTAACACTAACTAAATCAGACAAATTTGCTGTGAATAAAATCCCCAAATATTTAATGCCCTGTTTGGGCCACTGGAAGGCACCCATCTGGAAAGCCGTTACTGGACAGTACACTGTCAGAGCCAAAGCTTCAGAATTAGACCAATTAACTTTGTATCCTGAGAACTTGGAAAAGGCATTAATTAATCTGTGGAGTCAAGGCATAGATCTAGTAAGTTCAGAGACAAATAATAAAATATCATCTGCGTAAAGCAGAAGCTTATGCACCATACCTCCCATCACCACCCCTGGAAAATCATCCTCCCCCCTTATCGCGGCTGCTAATGGTTCCAGGGCAAGACAGAACAATAAAGGGGAAAGAGGGCAGCCCTGCCGTGCCCCTATCCAGAGTAAAATAACCTGAAATGAATCCATTTGTTTGTACTGCTGCTAAAGGGTGTCTATAAAGTAACTTAATCCAACCAATAAATGTACTCCCGATCCCATACATTTCCAAAATCTTAAAAAGATAATCCCATTCTACCATATCAAATGCCTTTTCGGCGTCAAGTGAGATGGCAGCGACCGGAGATTGATCATTCGGTACTGACCACATGATATTGATGAGACGCCTGATGTTATCAGAAGAGCTATGGCCCCGAATAAATCCCACCTGATCTATACGTATAAGAGATGTCATAACCTTACTTAATCAGTTAGCCAACATTTTTGACAATATTTTTACATCTAGTTGGATCAGGGAGATTGGATGGTAACTTTTACACTCACTTGGATCTTTGTCCTTTTTAAGAATCAGACTGATCTGGGCTTGTGTCATGGTTGGAGGAAGCTTTCCATTCTTTAATGATTCAGTATAAACTTCTAACAAAAGTGGAGCCAGTTCTGTAGCACAGGATCTAAAAAATTCAGCGGCAAAACCATCTGTCCCCGGAGCCTTGCCAGTAGGGGTAGGGACTTAATTATCTCGTCAAGCTCCTCCAAGGTTATCTCAATTAAGAGAGTTTTTTTGCTCAATCATCAGTTTAGGAAGATCTAATGGTTCCACAAAGTTTCTAATATCTTCATCAGTAGACGAAGACGTGGAACTATAAATATCAAGATAGAACTCTTTAAAGGCATTATTAATATCAATGGCTGAGGTAAAAATTTCAACACCAGCAGATTTCACTGTGGGAATGATAGAAAGAGACTCTCTCTGCTTTATATATCTAGCCAAAAGCTTCCCTGCTTTGTCACCCGACTCAAAGTTTGACCGTCTTGCCCTGAATAACCAAAACTCCACTTTCCATGACAAAATAGTATTATATCTATATTTCAATCGGGTCAGTTCTCTGAGGCCATCAGCTGACATACGGCATTTCAGCTCTGCCTCTGCACTTTTAATATTCTCTTCCAACTCCATGAATTCTCGTGCTTTGGATTTTTTGATGAATGAGGCATACTGTATGATCCGGTCCCTAAGAACCGCCTTAAGTGCCTCCCAAGCCATGCCCACAGAGGATACTGAGGACCAGTTGGCCTCCATGTAAACATTGATTTCAGTCTTTAACATTTGTTGGAAATCAGGATTTTGCAAAAGGGACACATTAAGGCACCAACTATATTATTTCTTTTTCTGTGTATATGACAACACCTCTAAACTCACCAGGGCATGATCTGAGACTAAGATATTTCCAATTGAGCAATCAACAACAGATGAAATGAGGGATTTGGATATAAAAAAAATAAATAAAAAAAAAAATCTATTCTGGTATAGATCTTATGGACTGATGAAAAAATGTATAGTCCCTACCAGATGGGTTCAAAAGTCTCCAAATATCCATAAGACCAAGATATTTACACATCCTGTGAAGCGTCAATGTTGCTCTAGGGGGTTTACACACTTTTGCTTCACTGTGATCAAGGACTGAGTCCATCAAAAGATTAAAGTCTCCTCCCAATATTTTATCATGAGGGGTGCCAGCGGCTTGCAACATCCCTTCAAGATCTATAAAAAAGCCCTGATCATCAGCGTTAGGTGCGTAAATATTAGCCAAAATCAACCTTTGCCCTTGAATTTCAGCTAAAACAATAATGACTCTCCCTAATTTATCTTTAGTCTGTTTGAGACGTTTGAATTGTAGATGTTTATTAATCAGTATAATGACTCCCGGTTTTACGGACGCCATGCAAGAGGCAGACGTGTGAGCAACGAGCTCTGCGCACTTTGCTAAGTTTTTATTTATTTTCATGTTATAATCTGGTGAATTTTGATACACCCAGTTACACATTTGCTCTTTGATGCAAAACATGGCAAAGAAGTCAAAATTCTCGGGCTCTGAAGACATTATAAGACACTTACGTGTTCAGGATGAAAGCCCTGACAGACCTACAGACCGGGGACTCAATTTGGATGGCGTGGTGGGAGAGGTGATCCAGCGTCAGTTGTCCAACATGTTGGTGATGTTGACGAAGATTCTTGCTGACTTGGAGGATCTTGCTGTAATACGTCGATCGATTATGGCGATGGAAACAAAATTCTCTGAGTTAGCTACAAAAGTGACTGATGTTGAAAAACGAATCGATTTTCTGGAATCTTCGGAGAGGGAATTAACCACTAATCTGCCCGCGAACATCTCCTTGAAAAGCTTGAGAATAGAAGCCGCAGGAATAATGTTCGAATTGTTGGAATTCCTGAGCATGAGGAGGGCAGAGATATGGTGAAATTCCTTGAGGAGCTTTTCCCGAGTCTGCTTGACATAACAGGCCACAAGCTGGAAATCGAGCAAGCTCACAGAGTCCCAGCTCACAGATCTGCTGAGGGAGAAAGGCCCCGATGGATTCTGGCCAAATTTCTGAGATCATCCGATAAAGATCTTGTGTTGCGCCAGGCGAGGAGCAAAGGGAAGCTCTCTTGGAAGAACCATAATGTTTTTTGTTTCCGGACTTTGTGAGTTCGACAACAGAGAAACGTGATCGGTTCAAGCAATGCAAGAAACTCTTACATCAGAAAAAGATCTCGTTTGCTCTGATGTTTCCGGCCAAACTGAGAATAGAAACAAAAAACAGTCGCAAAGTATTTACATGTCCAAATCAGGCAATGTCTTTTATAGAATCAATGTCTGAGTAAACCATTGGATGTTTCTCATGTGAGTGGGTTGACTTGCTGTACTTACTCTTGAGGAAGCTGGGCATCATTTTGGTTTCTTTTTTCTTTTTGCGTTGGCTCCGCCATGCAGCTGGAGCTTGTTTTGTGAATAACACTTTTCCTTAAAGAAATTTTGCATGGAAGTTCCCGGCCAGTTTGAGAGTGGACACTATGGATGACCGCAAAATATCTACATGCTCACACAAAGGATGTGTTTTATGAAGTTGACGGATTATGTAAGTCATGGTATATACTTTTATACGGCCTCCGAGTGAATTGACTCAACCATCTGGGGAACAGGTATGCCGGTTTTGTTTCTTTTTGTATTGATTCTGCCTAGTGGCTGGAGCTGGTTCTGTTGAATAACACTCCTTTGGAACAGCTGTGGATTAATCTGTTCGTTCTTCGTGCTTATTCCTTCTGCTGGCTGGAGTTTGTTTTGTTGAGTTTTTTTTTACGAGACATTGGAATGATTACGTCATCCACTGAACTCATAACAGCCGGCTTACTGAACATTTGTTTGTCTGTCCGAGGAATCTGAACGGTTTTATATCAGCTGGAATTTGTTTTGTGGAAGATCACACCTTTGAGACAGTTCTGTGAATGAATCTGCATGTTCTTTGTGTTCATTCTTCCCATTTGCTGGGTTTATTTTACAAAGTATTTTCTGTTATGTAATTTTGAGCAATCCAGTGGCAAAGTTGTCGTGGGGGCTCGTGGGCGTTCATGGACCTTTTGCGTTTAGAGGGATTGTTGCCGGTTGGTGCTGTCGTGCGCGGGATTAATGCGCACGTTTTTCTTTTTTCTGTTTGGTTTGTTCGGGGGGAAGTTCGGAGTTTGATTGTTTCACTAATGGGGAATGTGGTCTGTATAATTTAGTTTTTGACACACAATTTATTTTTTCTACTATATCAAAATGTCAAATGTTAATATGAGTGTACTATCTCTCTCCACATGGAATGTAAATGGGTTGGGGCACCCCATAACAATAAGGAAGGTTATTAATTTTCTTAAACGTAAGAAATATGATATATTGTTTCTTCAAGAAACACATCTCTCCCAGCAGGAAGCTGAAAAATTTGGGAAGATATGGGGTGGACATGTTTTTTTTAGTGCTGGCTCAAGTAAGAGCAAGGGAGTCATTATAATGGTAAATAAACATCTACAATTCAAATGTCTCAAACAGATTAAAGATAAATTAGGAAGAGTCATTATTGTTTTAGCTGAAATTCAAGGACAAAGGTTGTTTTTGGCTAATATTTACGCACTTAATGCTGATGATCAGGGCTTTTTTATAGATCTTGAAGGGATGTTGCAAACCGCTGGCACCCCTCATGATATAATATTGGGAGGAGACTTTAATCTTTTTATGGACTCAGTCCTTGATCATAGTGAAGCAAAAGTGTGCAAGCCCCCTAGAGCAACATTGATGCTTCACAGGATGTGTAAAAATCTTGGTCTTACAGATATTTGGAGACTTTTGAACCCATCTAGTAGGGACTATACATTTTCTTCATCAGTCCATTATTCTAGAATAGATTTTTTTTTAATATCCAAATCCCTCATTTCATCTGTTGTTGATTGCTCAATTGGAAACATTTTAGTCTCGGATCATGCCCTGGTGAGTTTAGAGGTGATGCCACATATAGAGAAAAATAAATCATATAGTTGGCGCCTTAATGTATCCCTTCTGCAAAATCCTGATTTCCAACAAATTTTAAAGACTGAAATCAATATTTATATGGAGACCAACTGGTCCTCAGTATCCTCTGTGGGCGTGGCTTGGGAGGCACTTAAGGCGGTTCTTAGGGGTCGGATCATACAGTATGCCTCATTCATCAAAAAATCAAAAGCACAAGAACTCATGGAGTTGGAAGGAAATATTAAAAGTGCAGAGGCAAAGCTGAAGCGCCGTATGTCAGCTGATGGCCTCAGAGAATTTTGGTTATTCAAGGCAAGACAGTCATACTTTGAGTCGGGTGACAAAGCAGGGAAACTTTTGGCTAGATATATAAAGCAGAGAGAGTCTTTTTTTACCATTCCCTCTGTGAAATCTGCCGATGGTGAAATTTTTACTTCAGCCATTGATAATAATAATGCTTTTAAAGAATTCTATCTTGATCTCTATAGTTCCACGTCTTCGTCTACTGATGAGGATATTAGGAACTTTGTGGAACCATTAGATCTTCCTAAACTGATGACTGAGCAAAAAAACTTTCGTGATTCTGAGGTAACCTTGGAGGAGCATTTGATATGGTAGAATGGGATTATCTTTTTAAGATTTTGGACATGTATGGGTTCGGGAGTACATTTATTGTTTGGATTAAGTTACTTTATAGACACCCTGTTGCAGTGGTACAAACAAATGTATTAATTTCAGGTTATTTTACTCTGGATAGGGGCACTCGGCAGGGCTGCCCTCTTTCCCCATTATTGTTCTGTCTTGCCCTGGAACCATTAGCAGCCGCGATAAGACAGGAGGATGATTTTCCAGGGGTTGTGACGGGAGGTGTGCCGCATAAGCTTCTGCTTTACGCAGATAATATTTTATTATTTGTCTCTGAACCTACTAGATCTATGCCTTGACTCCACAGAATTATTAATTCCTTTTTCCATCTTCTCAGGTTACAAAGTCAATTGGGCTAAATCCGAAGCTTTGTCTCTGACAGCGTACTGCCCAGTAATGGCTTTTCAGCTGGGCACCTTCCAATGGCCCAAACAGGGCATTAAGTATTTGGGGATTTTACTTCCAGCAGATTTGTCTGATTTAGTTAGTGTTAATTTTGACCCTTTAATAAAAAGGTTTTCGAGCGATGTGAGCAGATGGGCTTCATTACATTTATTGATGATTGGGAAGGTTAAAGTTATTAAAATGAATTGTATTCCAAAATGTAACTACCTGCTACAATCTCTCCCTGTAGATGTCCCCCTGTCTTATTTCAAGGAATTTGATAGCATAGCGAAGTCCTTCATTTGGAATGGTAAATGTCCCAGATTGCATTTTAATAAGTTACATAGGCCGATAGACAAAGGAGGGCTAGGCCTACCCAAGATTTTGTTTTATTACTCTGCGTTCAGTCTCAGACATTTGGCTCATTGGTCACTTCCACCTGAAAGAGCCCCTCCCTGGTTTGTTATTGAACAGGCAGTTCTTGCCCCTATTTCGCCATTACAAAGCATCTCTATCAAACTAATCGGAAAAGTTATACCCTGTTATTTCGCATTTACACTCGGTATGGACTAAAGTGTCCAAATTGTTTAAATTGGACACTTATTTAAATGTTGCCTCGAGCATATGGCAGAACCCAAGACCGTGCATTGGCAAGTCTCCTTTCTGCTGGCCGGAGTGGATTGTGAGGGGGGTTGCTACACTCGGTGACCTATATGAAAGTGGTGTGTTGAGATCGTTTGAAAACTTGGTCCAATATTTTGGGATCCCCAGACCTCAGTCTTATAGGTATTTACAACTACGCCACCTGCTTTGTACTATTTTTGGGAGTAGCACACATCCCCCTAAGAGGCAGATGCTTTGGGAGAGGTGATTGTGGCTTTTGGAAAAGGTCATGAGGCATCAGTGTACTACTCCCTGTTAATTCAGAGTATGGGGGACAGAGCCTTAACTTCTCTCAAGAGAGTATGGGAGAAAGATTTCAACTTGGCATTGGAGGAAGGAGTGTGGGCTAAGATTCTTAAAAACGTTAAGTCTGCATCTAGTGATGCAAGGGTGCGTCTTATACAATTCAAAACTTTGCACAGATTTTATTGGACCCCCTCTAGACTGTATAGACTTGGTCTTAAAGACACACCCACCTGCTGGAGATGCCAGTCGGAGGATGGAGACATGGCCCATGTTTTTTGGTGGTGTGTCGAGATCCAGAAATTCTGGTCGAAGGTTCAGAATTTTGTGTGCGACATGGTGGGCACTCAGGTTTCATTTTGCCCCAGACTTTGTGTTCTGGGCAATGGGGTGGTCATCGATGTGGGGGATGGCCATATAGAGAACTGGGTTCTGACATGTGTGATGATCGCCAGGCAGGTTATTTTGATGGGTTGGAGGTCAGCTGGTGTGCCCCCATATCCGGAGTGGTGCACGGTGGTGGGGAGGGTGGCAGCTTATGAGGAGGTGTCATCGGGAAGACGGGGTGGCTTGGATAAGTTTATTCGGAAATGGGGCAGGTATTTGGAGTTTTTGGAGGGCTCTGGGGTGAGGTGTGGAGAGAGTAGTGTATTATAGTTAGTATGATTATTATGTGTAGATATATGTATATGTATTTATGTTTGTATATGTATGTATGTATATGTGTATATATGTATGTATGTATATACAGTGTGATATATATATATATATATATATATATATATATATATATATATATATATATATATATATGTGTGTGTGTCGGTTTGATTTTTATTTCTATATATTTTCCTATGTTTGACCACAGGGTTGTTTTTTTTTTGCCGGCTCCCTTGCTCTTACTGGAGCCAGCACTAAAAAAACATGTCCACCCCATATCTTCCCAAATTTTTCAGCTTCCTGCGGGGAGAGATGTGTTTGTTGAAGAAACAAAATATAATATTTCTTACGTTTAAGAAAAGTAATAACCTTCCTTCTTTTTATGGGGTGCCCCAACCCATTTAGATTCCACGTGGAGAGAGATAGTACACTCATTTTAACATTAGACATTTTGATATAGAAGAAAAAATATATTGTGTGTCAAAAACAAAATTATACAGACCACATTCCCCATTAGTGAAACAATCAAACCCCGAACTTCCCCCCGAACAAAACAAACAGAAAAAAGAAAAACGTGCGCATTAACCCCGCGCACGAAAGCGGCAACCGGCGACAATCCCTCTAAACGCAAAAGGTCCATGAATGCCCATGAGCCCCCACAACAACTTTGCCATTGGATTGCTCAATTTTGCCTCACAAATTTGTGAGGCAAAATTACATAACAGAAAATATATTTTTTTAAATAAACCCCAGCCAATAGAAGAATGAACACAAAGAACGTGCAGATTCATTCACAGAACTGTCTCAAAGGTGTGATCTTCCACAAAACAAATTCGAGCTGATATAAAACCGTTCAGATTCCTCGGACAGACAAATGAATGTTCAGTGAGCCGCTGTTATGAGTTCAGCGGATGACGTAATCATTCCAATGTCCCATAAAAATACTCAACAAAACAAACTCCAGCCAGCAGAAGGAATAAGCACGAAGAACGAACAGATTAATCCACACCTGTTCCAAAGGAGTGTTTTTCAACAGAACAAGCTCCAGCCGCTAGGCGGAACCAATACAAAAAGAAACAAAACCCGCATCCCCGTTCCCTGGATGGTCGAGTCAATTCACTCGGAGGCCGCATAAAAGTATATACCATGACTTACACAATCCGTCAACTTTATAAAATACATCCTTTGTGTGAGCATGTAGATATTTTGCGGTCATCCGTAGTGTCCACTCTCAAACTGGCCGGGAACTTCAATGCAAAAGTAATCTTTCGTCAATGCAAAAGTTTCTTTAAGGAAAAGTGTTATTCATAAAACAAACTCCAGCTGCTCGGCAGAGCCAACGCAAAAAGAAAAAAGAAACCAAAATGATGCCCAGCTTCCTCAAAAGCCAGAGTAAGTACAGTGAGTCGACCCACTCACATGAGAAACACTCAATGGTTTACTCACCCATTGATTCAATAAAAGACATTGCCTGATTGGGACATGTAAATACTTTGTGACCGTCCTTCATTTCTATTCTCAGTTTGGCCAGAAACATCAGAGCAAAAGTGATCTTTCGCTGATGTAAGAGTTTCTTACATTCCTTGAACCGATCGCGTAAAGTCCGGGAACAAGAAAATATTATGGTTCTTCCAAGAAAGCTTCACTCTGCTCCTCGCCTAGCGCAACACAAGATCTTTATCGGATGATCTCAGAAATCTAGCCAGAATCGATCGGGGCCTATCTCCCTCAGCAAATCTGTGAGCTTGGACTCGCTCAATTTCTAGCTTGTGGCCTGTTATGTTGAGCAGACTCAGGAAAAGCTTGTCTAGGAATTTCACCATATCTCTGCCCTCCTCATGCTCAGAAATTCCAACAATTCAAACATTATTCCTGCGGCTTCTATTCTCAAGATCTTCAAGCTTTTCAAGGAGATGTTCCAAATCAACTTTGGTCGTGGGGGGATTAGCGGTTAATTCCCTCTCCGAAGATTCCAGACAATCGATTCGTCTCTCAGCATCAGTCACTCTTGTAACTATCTCAGAGAATTTTATTTCCATCGCTGTAATCGATCGACGTATTACAGTGAGATCCTCCAAGTCAGCAAGAACCTTCGTCAACATCATCAACATGTTGGACAACTGACGCTGGATCACCTCTCCCGCCGCACCATCCAAATCGAGTCCCCAGTCTGTAAGCCTGTTGGGGCTTTCATCCTGAACACATAAGTGTCTTTAATGTCTCCAGAGACTTTGTTTTGCCTCAAAGAGCAAATATGTAACTGGGTGTATCAAATTTCAGCAGATTATAACATGAAAATAATAAAAAATTTAGCAAAGTGCACAGAGCTCATCGCTCACACGTCTGCTTCTTGCATGGCCTCACGTGACCTCTCCAAATCGCTGCACATTAATTTAATTTGTAATTTCACAGATACAAGTTGAAAAGCATTTGTGTGTGGATAGTAAGATGCATGTATGACATTTATCGAATTGATGGATAAGTGTTTAAGCATTTGTGAATAATTTTGATACTATATTCATTCCATAGTTTTGAGTTCTGAAATTTACAGTGTTTTTATAGTAGAAAAAAATCTTATATGTCTAAATATAAAGGAAAATTTGATTCTCCATTTCAAGACCCCTTTAAAGTTCATAGGGTAAAGATGGGTAAAGTGGGAGTGTGGGACAAAAGGTAAAGTGGGACATTTAATCTTGATCCCCACTATGTGAAAGAATATGAAAAAAAAAAAGACTTAAATGTTGATCTGTTTCTCACCCACAACTATTATATCGCTTCTGAAGATATGGATTAAACCACTGGAGCCTTATGGATTACTTTTATTTGGCTTTTATGTGATTTTTGGACCTTCAAATGTCTGGTCACCATTCACTTGCACTGGAAGGACAAACAGAGCTGAGAAATTGTTCTAAAAATCTATGTTTGTGTTCAGCAGAAGAAAAAAGTCATTCACATCTGGGATGGCATGAGGTTTAGTAAATGATGAGAGAATTTAAAATTTTGTGTGCACTATTCCGTTATAAAATGTTACATATAAAGGTTTTTGATGTGACGGTGTATCAGAAAATGTAAGTAACTCAAATAATAATTTGTAGATATTTTCGATAGAATCAGTTTCCATCTGTCCCACTTTACCAGATGCATTTTGGTAAAGTGGGACAGAGTGATACTGGTAAAGCAGGACAGCATATGAAGTTGTTTAAAGATGAGTTATGAGCATATTATTAACTTACAAAGTTACGATTATTAATAAAAGGATTCAATTTAAGTCAATAAAACAAGTGGATATTTTAATATTTATGTAAGCTTAGGTTGCAAACAAAATAAATAGGCTACTTACAATTAACTATATTTAAGTACAGGACAAAAATGAAGTGTCCCACTTTACCATAATTGGCTGAAGAAATCTGGGGTTTGGTCAAAAGAGGGTCTTTAAAGGTTCTTCTTCCCAGTAGTTAGTATTTATTTATTTATTTATTTATTTTCATTTTTGCTTTTGACTAAGACAGGAGACATCCTATACTTTCTATAAAGGTATAATGTCAGGCTATGTAAAAAATGAAAAGTGTCCCACTTTACCCGTATTCACTCTAAGTGATTAAAGTCTGGTAACTGGAATCTTGCTGGTTTGAAACCCCTAAGCAAATGAACCATGAGCTATTAGATTACCGTTGTGCACTCTTGTGAAAGGTATTCAAAATTGCTTTTTATCAAAGCGTCTGCTAATACTACTTGACCAGAGATGCACCGTCTGTACCCATCAACAATTGCGAATCAGTGTGTAAAATTGGCTGTCTTGATAATAACTTGAGCTCGCCGTTTTCAATCCAGGCCTCTCTGTTTGTCAAACACCAATTACTCTAAACAACATGTGTTCAATACTGACCTCTTGTGTCCGAAAACCTTTAAAAAAGCACTAATAGAAACATCAATGGAAGTGTCTTCATTCTGCCACTAAGTTGTGCAATAGCCTCAATTTTATGTCTTCGTGGAAACGGAAAAACAACAAATATGACTGATCAACAGGGTTGTCAGATAAATCAGCAAAAGACTCTAAAACAGTTCATTCAGACCTTTTGTTATATTGAACACCACACAGGTGGAACTCTGTCCCAGTGCTATAATGTTTTGTGATAGTGTTCAGACCAAAGGCCTGGGTCAACACGTCAAATCTACTGTCAGAGAATAAACATGAAACACCACAAGTGGATTTCAAAAGATTATATTTGTATTTATGAGTAGGGTACAACAGGGCTAAAGGCCCCACAGGGTAAAAGGCTGTTCTTATTAAAAAAAAAAAAAAAAATCCCCAAAACACTAAACAGCAACAACAACAACAACAAAAACAACAACAACAAAAAACTACCACAGTACTTTCCTTAACACCTTTTTGTCACTACACACTGCAAATATTCCTGATCCATGAGGTCATCGTGTGCAATGTCTAAAGTTTGATTTTTAGGTAATTCTATTTTATGTAGCTAATGAGAATCCCTGACATTTTTGGACAAAATGCTTTATTTATCGTTTCAATTTTGTTCAAGGTGATTAAATCAAACATTTTTCAATAACTGTCCAACAAGTGAAAGGACAGTATTTGGGGTAAAAAGCCCCCCTGTTGCAGGAGCTAAAGGCCCATATAAAACATATTATTTTTCTTAATTGGCTAACATCAACTGATCAAATTACAAGAAAGATTAATTTGTTAATAGAATACGTGAGATTTAATAAAATGCCAAGTGTGATTGAGATGAACAGAAGAAATTAACTGTTTTTGGTTATTTCAAGTAAGTACTATCTTAATTTGTTACTCAAAAATGCATCTTGCTGTCTCAAAAGTATTTCCTTAAGTTGACAAATTTTGCCATGTATCTATTGTCCCTATATTTACACAATATCACTTTAACCCCCCTAGGGACCTTTTACCCCAAATGTGGGGGCCTTTTACCACCATCCCTCACCACCTTTTAAAGGAATTTTAATAATATTTTAATCAAAACAACCATCCGATCTGTTCTTTTCATACAAATTAGGCTGCTTCATCAATAATATATGAAAATAAATGTATTTTTTCATCCTTGATGTCGACATGAAAGGGAAGTTACACATACAACTAAATGCAATACAACATATTATGATTCATATACATTGATTAAATGCAGAATAATTGTAATAAATAATACATGCACACATACAAAAAAAAAAAAAAAAAAAAAAATGCAACATATAAACATATACATCTTTTAGAAAACTCCTTTTCAATATTTTTATGATATCAGTGATATTGATGTTAAAGAAGATAATTAGTTCAAAACCTGAAAAATGTATTGATGAATGTGTGAATTTTGCTCATAGTTATATTATAAAATAAAAAATGAATAAAACAAATAAACAAACAAACAAACAAAAAAATTATAAAATTATATGTTTCTTATGCTCTTATGTAAAAAACTGCATTTTTGCTGGGTCCCTGGAGAGACACAGAGAAAGACATTGTGGGAGGAAACTTGCCAGATGCAGCGATGACTTGTCTGCTTTGTTGTTGTCATAGCGATCCAGGTGTCATTAGGGATGAGTTGAGAACTGCTACCAAAACCAAAAGACAGACCACTCCATTACACACACACACACACACACACACACACACACACACAGACACACACACACATATGGGGGACATCTGTTACTCCTCTTTCATTGTGAATTAATCATTATTCATGACTGACCATGAAAGGAAACTTTGTTTGTTGTAATTATTGATTTGTCTACATAAAATGAACCTATTTTGGGACACTGCAAGGGACAAAATCAAGCAAACATGCAAGGAGGTCAGTGGGGGACCGATATAACAGTGTAACAACTGTACCCACTGCATTAGAAACATGGTAGCAAGTGTTCCTTCAATAGTTTTGTTAGATTTTATTCAGTCAGAAAGCTTAGATAAGTAAACCAGACAAACTGGACGATTTTCTTTACATTTTATTGGTTTTATTTAACTTTGTTACACCTGTTGTTTTTCCGGTCAAAAATGACCAGCCATTGGAAATGAATTGATTAGACTACAATATACAGAAATATTACGTCATCCCAATCATTTAGATGAGCACATATGTGGATGTGTGTTTGCACATACAAAGTCCTCGGACACACACACACACACACACACACACACACACACACACACACACACACACATGTGTGTTTCATGTTTTATGAGGAATCTCCATAGATATAATGTTTTTTATACTGTACAAACTTTATATTCCATCCCCTAACCCTATCCCTAAACCTAACCCTGACAGAAAACTTTCTGCATTTTTACATTTTCAAAAAACATCATTTAGTATGATTTATACGTTTTTTTCCTCATGGGGACCGACTGATTGTCCCCACAACATCAAAAATTTCAGGTTTTACTATCCTTGTGGGGACATTTGGTCCCCACAATGTAGGGAATACCTGGACACACACACACACACACACTCACAATTCACACATACAATGTGTGTTGAGCACCCTTTTGTGCATCATCTTTCCATGTACACTCTTGGAGGAATATTTCAAGATCTGCTCACCATATTATGTTGTGTTTGAATCGGTATAGTCTGCTGTAAGTTACGATATGTCATTGTCTATATGTATAATTCAGGAAGTAATGAGGAAAAACGTGACAAAAAGACACTCCTGTTTATTATATTTATGTGTGTCAGTGGGAATTTCGTACACTGATACTCAATGCAGGTTGGCCTCTGAGTGAAACAAATTTGCTCATTGCATTTTACTGATTGGAACGTTTCCAACGATATATAACACATGGCCATCTCATCTTTTTTATGTTTTTACCAACTCTGAATATAATTGTTGAGATAACAAAATTGCAGTTTATGAGAACAAAACAGTTCTAATTTGTCAGCTAATTCAAATGAATTATTAAGAATTGGTAGGATCAGCTATATGCATTGTAAAGTCCAGATTTTAAGCTTTAAAATGACACATATTTTGTTTCCAGATCTGGACTGGGACATAATTTCATGCCGGGAGTCTGAAACTCATCCATGCCACCCAATAAACCCACAACAAATTTTAAAACCACAGCTGATGGGGGTCACGTGACGCCATGTGAGAAGCAGACGTGTAAATGGCGAGCTCTGCGCACTTTGCTAGTGTTTTAGTTATTTTCATGTTATAATCTGGTGAGATTCAATACACCCAGTTACATATTTGCTCTTTGAGGTAAACATGGCAAAGTAGTCAAAATCCTCAGACTCTGGAGACATTAAAAGACACTTACGTGCTGAAGCTGAAACCTCTGATGGCCCTGTGAGCCAGGGACTCGATTTGGAAAGCGCAATGGGAGAAGAAATCCAGCGTCAACTGTCCAACATCTCGATGATGCTGACGAAGGTTGTTGCTGACTTGGAGGATCTCGCTGTAATACGTCAATCAATTACGGCGATGGAAACAAAATTCTCTGAATTGGTCACAAGAGTGGCAGATGTAGAGTAACGGATCGATTATCTGGAGTCATCGGAAAGGGAATTATCCACTAATCCACCCGCGTCCAAAACAGACTTGGAACACATATTGGAAAAATTGGAAGATCTCGAAAATAGGAATCGAAGGAACAATATTCGGATTGTTGGAATTCCTGAGCATGAAGAGGGCAGAGACATGGTGAAATTCCTGGACGAGCTCTTCCCGAGTCTGCTCGACATAACAGGCCATAAGCTGGAAATCAAGCGAGCTCACAAAATTTGTGCAGAAGCACCGGACTTGAGCAATCCAATGGCAAAGTTTTCATGGGGACTCTCGTAGGCATGCATGGACCTTTTGAGTTTAGAAGGATGGACGCCGGTTGGCGCTGTTGTGTCGTTTTTCTTTTTTCTGTTTGTTTTGTTCAGGGGTAAGTTTGGGGTTTGATTGTTGCACTAATGGGTAATGTGGTCTATATAATCTTGTTTTTGACACACAATTTTTTTTTTTTTATTATATCAATATGTCAGATGTTAATATGAGTAGGTTATCTCTCTCCACGTGGAATGT
The DNA here is from genome assembly GCF_019703515.2 of Myxocyprinus asiaticus. NCBI lineage: Eukaryota > Metazoa > Chordata > Actinopteri > Cypriniformes > Catostomidae > Myxocyprinus > Myxocyprinus asiaticus. Next base: position 44,155,905 of record NC_059365.1, read on the forward strand.
GAATGGGTTGGGGCACCCCATAAAAAGAAGGAAGGTTATTTCTTTTCTTAAGCGTAAGAAATATGATATAGCGTTTCTTCAAGAAACACATCTTTCCCCGCAGGAAGCTGAAAAAATTGGGAAGATATGGGGTGGACATGTTTTCTTTAGTGCTGGCTCAAGTAAGAGTAGGGGAGTCATTATACTGATAAATAAACATCTACAATTAAAATGTCTCAAACAGATTAAAGATAAATTAGGAAGGGTCATTATTGTTTTAGGAGAAATTCAGGGGCAAAGGTTGATTTTGGCTAATATTTACACACCTAACGCTGATGATCAGGGCTTTTTTATAGACCTTGAAGGGATGTTGGCACTCCTCATGATATAATATTGGGAGGAGACTTTAATCTTTTGATGGACTCAGTCCTTGATCATAGTGAAGCAAAAGTGTGTAAGCCCCCTAGGGCAACATTGACACTTCACAGGATGTGTAAAAATCTTGGTCTTACAGATATCTGGTGACTTTTGAACCCATCTGGTAGGGACTATAAATTTCTTTCATCAGATTTTTTATTTTTATTTTTTTATATCGAAGTCCCTCATTTCATCTGTTGTGGATTGCTCAATTGGAAACATCTTAGTATCAGATCACACCCTGGTGAGTTTAGAGATGTTGCCACATACAGAGAAAAATAAATCATATAGTCGGTGCTTTAATGTATCTCTTTTGCAAAATAATTTTTTCCAACAAATGTTAAAGACTGAAATCAATGTTTATATGGAGTCCAACTGGTCCTCAGTATCCTCTGTGGGCGTGGCTTGGGAGGCACTTAAGGTGGTTCTTAGGGGTCGGATCATACAGTATGCCTCATTCACCAGAAAATCCAAAGCATGTGAACTCATGGAGTTGGAAGGGAATATTAAAAGTGCCGAGACAGAGCTGAAGCGCCGAATGTCATCTGAGGGCCTCAGAGAATTGACCCGATTGAAATACAGATATAATACTATTTTGTCACTGAAAGTGGAGTTTTGACTATTCAGGGCAAGACAGTCATACTTTGAGTCGTGGGACAAAACAGGGAAGCTTTTGGCTAGATATATAAAGCAGAGAGTATTTTTCTACCATTCCCTCAGTGAAATCTGCTGGTGGTGAAATATTTACCTCAGCCATTGATATTAATAATGCTCTTAAAGAATTCTATCTTGATCTCTATAGTTCCATGTCTTCGTCTGCTGATGAAGATATTAGAAACTTTGTGGAACCATTAGAACTCCCTAAACTGACAAATGAGCAAAAAAACTCTCTTGATTTTGAGATAACCTTGGAGGAGCTTGGTGAGGTAATTAAGGCCCTGTCTACTGGCAAGGCTCCGGGGCCAGATGGTTTTGCCGCTGAATTTTTTAGATCTTATGCTACAGAACTGGCTCCACTTTTCTTAGAAGTTTATACAGAATCATTAAAGAATGGGAAGCTTCCTCCAACCATGACACAAGCCCGGATCAGTCTGATTCTTAAAAAGGACAAAGATCCAAGTGAGTGTAAGAGTTACCATCCAATTTCCCTGATCCAGCTAGATGTAAACATTTTGTGAAAAATTTAGGCTAACCAATTAAGTAAAGTTATGACATCTCTTATACATATAGATCAGGTGGGGTTTATTTGGGGCCACAGCTCTTCTGATAACATTAGGCGTTTTATAAATATTATGTGGTCAGTGGCGAATGATCAGACTCCAGTCGCTGCCATGTCACTTGACGCCGAAAAGGCATTTGAAATGGTAGAATGGGATTATCTTTTTAAGATTTTGGAAATATATGGGTTCGGGGGTACATTTATTAGTTGAATTAAGTTACTTTATAGACACCCGGTAGCGGCGGTACAAACAAATGGACTAATTTCAGATTATTTTACTTTGAATAGGGGCACTTGGCAGGGTTGCCCTCTTTCCCCATTATTGTTCTGTCTTGCCCTGGAACCATTAGCAGCTGCGATAAGAAAGGAGGATGATTTTCCAGGGGTGGTGGCGGGAGATATGGCGCATAAACTTTTGCTTTACGCAGATGATATTTTATTATTCGTCTCTGACCCTTCTAGATCTATGCTTTGCCTCCACAGAATTATTAATACCTTTTCTAATTTTTCAGGATATAGAGTCAGTTGGTCTAAATCCGAAGCTTTGGCTCTGACAGCGTACTGCCCAGTAACGGCTTTCCAGCCAGGTAATTTCCAGTGGCCCAAACAGGGCATTAAATATTTGGGCATTTTATTCCCATCAAAATTGTGTGATTTAGTTAGAGTTAATTTTGATCCCTTAATAAAATGGTTTTCGAGCGATGTGGACAGGTGAGCTTCATTACATTTATCTATGATTGGGAAGGTTAAGGTTATTAAAATGAATTGTATTCCAGAATTCAATTACTTGCTGCAGTCTCTTCCTGTAGATGTCCCCCTCTCTTATTTCAAGCAATTTGATAGCATAGCGAAGTCCTTCATTTGGAATTGTAAGCGTCCCAAATTACATTTCATGAAGTTACATAGGCCGATTGACAAAGGTGGGCTAGGCCTACCCAAGATTTTATTTTTTTATTATGCATTCTGTCTTAGACATTTGGCTCATTGGTCACTTCCACCTGAGAGAGCCCCTCCCTGGTTCTGTATAGAACAGGAAGTTCTTGCCCCTATTTCACCATTGTAGAGCCTTTCTATCAAATTAATCGGAGAGGTTAAGTTACATCCCATTATTCTGCATTTGCACTCGGTATGGACAAAAGTGTCCAGACTGTTTAATTCGGACATTTTTTTAAATGTTGCCTCGAGCCTATGGCTGAACCCCAAATTATGCATCAACAAGTCCCCTTTTTGCTGGTCAGAGTGGATTGGGAGGGGGGTTACTACACTCAGTGACCTATATGAGAATGGAGTGTTGAGATCCTTTCAAAATTTGGTTCATCTTTTTGGGATTCCTTGATCTCATAAGTATTTACAGCTGTGCCACCTGCTCTGTACTGTTTTGGGAGTGGTTTACACCCCCCTAAAGTGGCAGATACTCTGGGAGTGGTGATTACTGCTTTTGGAAAAGGTTATGAGGCATCGGTGTATTACTCCCTGCTAATTCAGAGTCTGGGGGACGGAACTTCAACTTCTCTTAAGAGATTATGGGAGAAAGATCTAAACTTGGCATTGGAGGAGGGAGTGTGGGTTAGGATTCTAAAAAATGTCAAATCTGCATCTAGAGATGCAAGGGTTCACCTTATGCAATTTAAGATTTTACATAGAGTCTATTGGACCCCCTCTAGATTGCACAGGCTTGGTCTTAAAGACACATCCACCTGCTGGCGATGTCAATCAGAAGATGGAGACATAATCCATGTCTTTTGGGGATGTATTAAGATTCAAAAGTTTTGGTTGAGGATTCAGAGTTTTATGTGCAAGGTTTTGGCCTCTCAAATGTTATTTTGCCCCAGACTCTGTGTCTTCGGAGATGGGGCAGTCATTAATTTGGAGAATAAGCATGTGAAAAACTGGGTCCTAACTAGTATTATGATTGCCAGACAGATCATTTTAAGGAGTTAGAAGTCAGCTGGAGTGCCCCCATTTCAGGAGTGGTGTGGCAGCTCTTGAGGAGGGGGTATCCAGAAGACTGGGGAGGCTAGACCTGTTTGTGAAGAAGTGGGGAAGATATCTGTCTTTTTTGGAGGGCTCTCAGGGAGGGACAGTGGAGAGAGAGGTGTAGGGGATGTGTGTGATTAGTTTATTATTTATTTTATTTTTTAATTTAATTTATTTATATATTTTTGTTGTGTGTCTATAATTATGTGACCACTGGGGTGTTGTCAGCCCATCTGGCACCAACAATCATCCATGCAATTATCTAATCAGCCAATCATGTGGCAGCAGTGCATAAAATCATGCAGATACAGGTCAGGAGCTTCAGTTCAGGATGTTCACATCAACCATCAGAATGGGGAAAAAATATGATCTCAGTGATTTGGACCATGTTATGATTGTTGGTGCCAGACAGGCTAGTTTTTTTTATTTTTTCTCCCCAATTTGGAATGCCCAATGCCCACTACTTAGTAGGTCCTCGTGGTGGCACGGTTACTCACCTCAATCCGGGTGGCGGAGGACAAGTCTCAGTTGCTTCCGCTTCTGAGACAGTCAATCCGTGCATCTTATCACGTGGCTCATTGTGCATGACACCGCGGAGACTCCCAGCATGTGAAGACACATACTACTCTCTGTGATCCACGCACAACTTACCACGCACCCCATTGAGAGCGAGAACCATGAGGAGGTTACCCCATGTGACTCTACCCTCCCTAGCAAACGGGCCAATTGGGTTACTTAGGAGACCTGGCTAGAGTCACTTAGCACTTCCTGGATTCGAACTCGTGACTCCAGGGGTGTTAGTCAGCATCAATACTCGCTGAGCTACCACGGCCCCCCAAATGGGCAGGTTTGAGTATTTCTGTAACTGCTGATCTTCTGGGATTTTCACATACAACAGTAGAGACTGTTTTTTACTCCGAATGGTGCCAAAAACAAAAAAACATTCAGTGAGGGCCAGTTCTGTGGATGGAAATGCCTTGTTGATGAGAGAGGTCAACAAAGAATGGCCAGATTGGTTCGAACTGACAAAGTCTACGGGAACTCAGATAACCACACTGTACAATTGTAGTGAGAAGAATATCATGTCAGAATGCTATTCTGAGATGCGGCTTGGTGCTGTTTTGGCAGCACGAGGGGGACCTACACAATATTAGGAAGGTGGTTTTAATGTTGTGGCTGATCAGTGTATTTGTTGTAAATATCACTCCAAGTTGCGATAATTTGCTATCATTATAGGGCCTAATTGAATTTTTACATGGATCAAACATAGTGCTTTTGTGACTAAGGTTTTTTATTATTTTTTACAACACTACCATTAGAATGTTTTAAAAAAGAAACATGCATTGATTTTATTTATTCATTATTCTAAATTTTATTCTGTATGATGTGAGAATATTGATCTGATTTTCATTTTAAATAAAACATTACAGTTTTGTTTGTTTCTCTTTCTACCGTCAATGATGATTCTAGAAAGTGCAACCGCAGCCTATTGTTGCCATAGTAACGAACGCAACTTCCATGTGTGTCTGATTGACAGGTAAGACGCGCTTACTCATTAAAGTTAATTTTGTGGTTATTTTTAATTATTTCAGCAGACAGCATGTTTCATACATCAACAGTATTAAGATTAAGAGGGTAAACTTTATCATTCAACTGAACAAGGACAGATTACGACCTGAGAGGCCCATAGGCCGGTACACCGTGGAGGTCCCCCATGACGTGTCACATGTCTATGTTCACTTTTATGCACTACAGGATGCTTGAGTAGTATACTTTGGTTTGCTTTATATATATATATATATATATATATATATATATATATATATATATATATATATATATATATTTGGCCGCCATACACACACTGGCGGCCAAAAGTTTGGAATAATATACAGATTTTGCTCTTAAGGGAAGAAATTGGTACTTTTATTCACCAAAGTGGCATTCAGCTGATCACAATGTATAGTCAGGACATTAATAACATGAAAAATTACTATTACAATTTGAAAAAAAAAAAAAAAAAACTACTTCAGAGTTCTCATCAACAAATCCTCCACATGCAGCAATGAGTTTTGCAGATCTTTGGCATTCTAGCTGTCAGTTTGTCCAGATACTCAGGTGACATTTCACCCCACACTTCCTGTAGCACTTGCCATAGATGTGACTGTCTTGTCGGGCACTTCTCACACACCTTACAGTCTAGCTGATCCCACAAAAGCTCAATGAGGTTAAGATCCATAACACTCTTTCCCAGTTATCTGTTGTCCAATGTCTGTGTTTCTTTGCCTACTCTAACCTTTTCTTTTTCTTTTTCTGTTTCAAAAGTGTCTTTTTCTTTGCAATTCTTCTCATAAGGCCTGCACTCCTGAGTCTTCTCTTTACTGTTGTACATGAAACTGGTGTTGAGCGAGTAGAATTCAATGAAGCTGTCAGCTGAGGACATGTGAGGCGTCTATTTCTCAAACTAGAGACTCTGATGTACTATTCTCGTTTAGTAAAAAATTCTTATTGAGTGCTCTGCAGTTGGAATTCTTACTACTAGAAAATCGATTGTAGTGCTCTCTAATTCTAAATATTACTAGTAAAAAATGCAATTACAATGAGTAACGCTGGGATCATTAAAAGCTAAATCAGCTTGCCATAGCTAGATGAAATATAAATGCTTAGAGGGAGGTAGACAGGGAGAGAAGATGGAAGGGAGGATAATATGACAAATTCAAATGTTTTCAAACTTCTAAACGGACCATAAGCAAATGACTCCCCTGAAAATGTGTAAAACAGCCACAGAAAATGACTTACTTTGACCTAGAAGTTAAATCTGCTCTCTGATAAAAAAAAACAAAACAAAAAAAAAACAAAAAACAAACATCCAATATATAGGATTTATTCTCCAATTTTGAGAGGACTGATAACACAGTAATGACACAAATGTGACTTAAGCAGTTTGTGATTTATTCTTATGGTCACATGATTTTTATACACCACAATCTTGAGGAAATCTGTCTTAAACTGCCATGTTCAGTGATCCACAGGATTAAAAGAAGTCCTTGTATGTGTATAAAGATCATATCGACACACACACACATATATCTGGGATTTGCATATACAGTCATAGACACAGACAAGCAAAACATACATGTTCACATATACAGTAGAAAGAGACACATTTTCTAACCTATGTTTATATATATATTCATAAAAAGAAGTGCGTTGTTTTTTTGTAAAAACCACAAACTAACACAAATTCACACCAGATTTTGTACATCATAGGGCCAATAATGTAAAATAGCGGATATTTCATATATTATCCATTGCATAAAGATCCCTAAGGTATAAAAATATATCGGCTCGCGATAAAGGTCCTAAGATAAGTTAAGATGATGCCATTAAGTGCATTTTTTTCTGGTTTCGTTGGAGTCACGTATAGGCTCATATAACTATTCTCCTCGATCGTGAGCAACAAAAGTCACTGATTATCACAGCCAGTGCTTAACCATAAGGTGCTCGAGGGGCTAAAAGGCAATTGGGCAATAATCCCTTTATATACACATTTACAACAGCTTGCAATCTAGACACCCCTCACTATGGCAATTTATGGATATACAGTGGACCCATAAAGTATTTGGAAACTTAAGCCACACTTACACACCATATTTCAAATCAGTGGCATCTGCAAACAAATGATGCTACAGATTTTCTCAGAACTAACTTAAAGGAATGATACAGATTAAGTACAAGCTGAAGTGTGTAACAATTTCATTGTTAAAATACTTTCTGCTACCCCAGCTTAATATGCAGAGACAACAATAAGTAAGCCATTTTCTTGAAAACTGTGAACACTGTGTCTCATGGTGCTATAAAAATTCCTATGTTTGTTTTGAGTGGCCTGGCCAGCACGACACAACAACATTGACTTAACAAATGGCATGAGTTGGGGGTGGGACTATCTGTTTGTTCGATCAACAGAAGACGGGAGTGTATTCTGAACTAGAGGTAGACTGATATATTGGTTTTACAGTCACTAGCAAAAATCTATGCCGATATTTGCTTCTTTTTTTTATTCCTACATGTTTCTCTGTGTCGGCGCTACAGAGTTCTACACTAAGAACGACCTCTAGAGGTGAAATAAAAACAATCACTGACACCTCGTGGGGATTTGCTGTATCTAAATCTTTCATTATTGACAATATTCGTCCATATTTTTATCTGCACTTCAATGCATATTTTGTTATTTTGATAGATAAATCAGGTGTTTCTAAACTGAAGCATGGGCTTGCAAAGATAAATGCGACTCTACAGAAACGTGCCACCAGCACATACATCTTGTCTCCAACTTTCTTGTGAATAATAATAAAAAACCTCATCTGGTGATGTATAAAATCCCTATAAAATCTACATTTGGTAAATACTTAAATATAGAACACTGTAACTGAGCCAAGTCTCTGTGATTTCAAAATAAGAGTCACGAAATAAGTATCTGTATTTGGAGCTTGTTTATAGTTAAAAGTCCCACATTATGCAACATATATTTTATATCTTGTTATTATTGGGAATAGACTGCATTTAGAATTTTGTTCATCTTGTAGCCTCTATAGTCTTGTTAACACATACAGCTTTTTCCAGAAAATTACCTACAATTTCCTGCTTAGAGGTCATGTGTGAACACAACCCTTTTGAAAATACTGGTAAATTTTGCTCTGGCAGTTTTCCTTATGCGAAGTTGTATCATTACCTATAAATTTCCTTATTGATGGTATGTGTGAACAGAGCCAGAATACCGGTTTCGGTTTGTACAAGGTATGGTGCGCTGATGTAAGAACGTTGTGACGGAGATGACGCAATTATGCTGCGCTCTTTTCTTACCAGTGAAAAATATCAACAAACTGGTCAGATAGTGAAACTAGAGCGCTTCTCTTCATCCTAGCAGATGAATACATTTCCCGACAGCTGAAAGTTACTGGCTCAGTTACTGGAACAGTTAGCGATTTCCCATGTTTCTGATCAACCCACGTTCTTCACGCAGACCTCTGTGTAGCAAAATACGTACAGAGTACAGAGCTTTACAGCCTCAGAGAGCATCTCTGCATTCTGATGCTAGCGACAGCATTTTGCTCTCTGATGTTCAACACTCTCATTTGAAGTCATTGCATATGGTATCGTTGAGTCTCGAGCAAGTGCATAAATGAAAACATTTACCAAAAAACTAAAAAACTAAAATAAAATAAAAAAACACCAACTTTACCAATCGCATACATTCAGCTCCAAAATCAAAATCAAAATTAAAAGCCCACATTTCCGGCACAGCCGTGTTGAGGTCATTCCTGGCAAACAACGTCACATAGTTTAACGGCATTTGGTGCTGATGTGTGAATGTTATCAAAACGGAAAAAAGACAGAAAAAAGTTTCATGTGTGAACAGCACATTTGGTACATTTACCAGTAAAGGCAACCTAACGATTTTCCTGTAATTTACCTGATTGCATGTGTGAATAGGGCTTATGTCTTTGCCTGTCATAGTAAGCAAAGACTAAGATTTTTTTTTTTTTACATTCTATTAATCGTTTTGAAAAACTATCGGCCGATTAATCGGTTATCGGCCTATTCCACCACCTTAGTTATCTGTATTGGCAAAATCCACTATCGGTCGACCTCTATTCTGAACGCTGTTTGAAAACAATGTTTATTATTACAATTCCTTTGGTGATGCTAGTGGCACAGAAATTATGCCAGTTAAGATTAAAATAACAACACTTGTGGCATAATGTTGATTACCACAAAACAAAACAAAAACAAAAAAAATTCAAGTAGCCCATTGTTTATATATCTAAAAAAGGTTACAGTAAGGCACTTAAAAGAAGTTAATGGGGCTAGTCCACAAAGGCTAAAATACGCACTGTTTTAAAAGTATAGCCAGAAGATGTAAACATTATACATGTAAACATGATTTTATTGTGATAAAACTGCTTACTAACCTTATCTATGGAAAATTTAGTTTTAATGACAATTAAGTTGTAATATTGAATATAACTTTACACTGATAAAGTTAGTAAGCGATTTTATCACACTAAAATCATGTTAACACATAAAATGTCTTTGCTTCAATGCAATAATGTTTTTTTTGTTTTTTTTTTGTGGAAATTAACATAAAGCCACAAATGCTGTTAATTAATCTTATCTTGTATTGACCCCGGATCATTCCTTTAACTTTTCCAAACAAATTTTTTAAAGTCAGTTTCCCTCAAGCTCACACAGGTTTCCTAGCAGAGTAAGCACAGGTGTATTTCATCACATTCACTATGAACCGAATGCTATTTGTCTTCATTTTGAACAATGAATCTATTTTTTTGAATATAACAAGCACAAGTGAACATGTGCTATCATAAATGTTGCTTGATTTGTTAATTTGTTATCTAATTCAATGATATTTATACATTTCTAAGCGTGGCTTAAGTGTCCAAACACCTTTTGGGGCCTCTGCACGTCACTGTGCTCAAAATCTCCCTGAATTTAAGCTCCTGGATCACTTCCCATCTGGGACTATGTTTAACCTCCACTTTGGTAGGATGCTTTACTCGTCCAGAAAGCTGTCCTTTAAGGCAACGTTGTCCAGTGAGCTCTTAGGTCCTTTACCAAAGGCAACAATAGTGTTCTCCATGTCTTGGTCAAGTCCAGCTAGACATTGTGTCACAATGCAGATATCATCAGCAGCTCTTAACGGAGGATTTGGACACATCTGAGGTCTTCATGATCACACTGGCTCGTTTCTCATGGACGGGGGGCTGATCTGAAGGTCCTGGGGTGTGAGACGGGGGGAAAGATGAGTTTAGGATGTTCCATGGAGTCCCAACTGTGAAAGGGGAGTGTAAGGATGAAGGCACTTGGTCTTGGACAGTGGTTATCTTGAAGTTGGGTTTTTCAGAAGAGATGAAAGAAGACATGCTGGGCAGAGACATCCTCATAACTGGCGGCTTCATATCTTCATGTCCAAACAGTAAGGTCTGAACATGCTAAAAAAGACAGAACAGAGCCACATGTTAGTTCAGTGATCATCACAACAGAACACTGGTGGTGACAAGAAACTAATATAAGATGTCACCACATATTACGAAATCATAATTTAGATAAAACAATTTTATCTAAAGAGATTTTGTTTCAATCAAGAGTACAATGATGAACCTACAACTATTCAGTTTCTAACCTCGCTCATTAAAGTCAACGTAAATGTACTTTTGCAACTCATTTTACGTAAGTATTGTAATGCATTTGTGAGTGAAACAGGATTTTCAGTTAGAAAACACATCTGTGGCACATTATTTTATCCATCAAGAATTGATTGGATAGTGAAAATTGGCATACCAGTTACATACCAGAAAGGAGGCCGATCTGGATGTAAGCTAAAACAATGCTTAAAAATCTATTTGCCTATTGGTTAACATGGCCTAAAAGATGTCGTTATCCCTTTAAGCTTGGATGGGTCCGCCGACTCAAAAATTACAGTCTTCTTGACCAACACAAAATAGGCATCGTTTGAAACCTTAGAAGCTCTACTTTCCAATGCATTTAAGCATTTAAGACCAAAACTGAACAAGTGCTTTGAAATTTGCAGACAAATCAGAAGTGTTCCGTTTTGATAATTTATATAAAAAAAAACTGCAATGTACATATTATTGCAATCAGTAAAAACATCAAACTGATCAAATAGCCATGTGCCATATGTTGTTGGAAAGCTCTCAAAGAGTAGAATACAACAAGCATATTTATATTACTCACAGACAATAAAAATAGCTATGTATATGTCTTTGACAATTATGTTAGTATTGCGTTTTCACGTATAACTTCACGAAAAATAAACAGAACATAAAATATCACATACCATTACTCAAACAAGCCCATACACAAGGTAATTGGATGCATAGATCATTATATAATCCATACGAAGCACAATGTTACATATGACCACCAGGTGATGGCGCCAAGTTCATGACACAGACTCAATGATGACTCAAATGAAACTCATTCTGTGATATCTCATTACTAAAATCATGTCTACATGCTATGCAAAACTTTAGTCATTGTTGTGTTTGCATGTGTAATTAGTTCTTATGTACAATTGTGTTTTATTTGTTTGGAGAGGTTTTTGGACACTATGATAAATAATTTTTGTAATGCTATAACTCTGGATTGCTTTGTCGTATCAACACAACATTTTTCTCTGATACAGTTGACATGATTGGGAACAAAACAGAAGTTTATCGGAGCCACCTTATTTCCACCCAGAGATATATAATGTCAAATTAAGAAAGTAAAATTTTTTTGTGTGTGTGATTTTTCAGCAGTTTCTTAGGCTGAGAGTCTCAGAATGTATCATAATCTATATCATTAAAAATGTGAAAAGTTTTCTTTACAAACATACCAAACACGATTTTTTTTTGTCGAGTTATCAGTGGCGTCAATTCACCAAAAGCCAAGGTATGGCAAGTTCCGATGACGTCATCCAATCTTATGTGACAGCATCAAATCAAGTCCCAAATATTTGAATTAATTCCTGAAAATATCAATACGTGCTGCAGCAGCCATCCTCAAATATCACATTGAAGCACCTATTTACACACTAAACACTCATTGAAAAGCAGCTTCATATGACTTATTCAAATACATAGGCTATTTGTACTGGACATACTGAAGCCAAATAAAGCACAGGTAGAACGATAGTGGAGAGAAAAACAACAAAAATGTTAACAGCACCAGCCTTAAAATATGATGCACATGACGCATCTAAAGATAAATCACTTAGCTTTGTTCAAAACCCAGCCAATTAGAAAGAATGAGCAAAAATATAACAATAAAGCCAAGTTTTACCTTATGATGATCTTAACTTCTTTTAGTTTGAAAAGCAATCTATTAATCAATTTATTTAAATTTATTGGGTTCCTTTATTTAAAATATTTTAATATTGATGTAAATTTTCATGTGTTTCTCCAAAACATTGCTTCAAGTTTTTAAAGTAATTTTTCAAAAGCCAGTAATAAAGCAGAGTAATAAAATAAAGAACAGAGTAAACAGTGCTTTAAGTTGATCAGTAACAGCAGCAATTATATATTAAAAATGTCATCTAATCTTAAAATATTGACAATCTTTACTGTGTGATTATTAGATTTACATTAATATAGAACCATTGCATTAACAGTTTCACTGATTAGCAGACCTGTCATTAAAATGTATTAGGCTTAATACTATAAAGTTATCCAGCCAAGGACAGTGATTGATTTTCTCTTTTTCTTGTCTATATTGTTGCTTGATTAATTTTAACAATAGGCTTATAACAGCTGCAGCAGATCTATAAGGCACAGATACTGTATTTTGAAATATAAGATTTTTGCCCTGTCTGCATCACGTAATACATTAACGGCTGTATTTATATTAATATTGTGTCAAGACGGTGGAGATTTTTGTCCCGTCTGTTTACGCTCTCATAATACATTAACAGCTGCGTCTTTATATAATTTTGCGTCAAGTGGGGCATTTTAAATCACATTTAAATGTTCACACACGCAGCTCACCATGAGATAGGAGCGCTCTGTAGAGTACGCACACACTTACGCATTTATAACCACGGCTGTAGTCAAACAAACAGTCATTTAAGTCAGTCAGAATTTACTTGAGACACAAAATAATTGAAAACTATGTTAATCCTGTAATTAAAATATATTCCTTTGTATTGACTAGGCAGCCAATGTATGGCAGCTGCCATACCCTGCCATACGCAATTGACGCCCCTGCGAGTTATAAGCCTTTAAATTTGGTTATGCCACTGAAACAGTAAATCTTTAAAAATACCTTCAGAGGGGGGCCTGGGTAGCTCAGTGAGTATTGACTCTGACTACCACCCCTGGAGTCGTGAGCTCGAATCCAGGGCATGCTCAGTGACTCCAGCTAGGTCTCCTAAGCAACCAAATTGGCCCGGTTGCTAGGGAGGGTAGAGTCACATGTGGTAACCTCCTCGTGGTCGCTATAATGTGGTTCTTGCTCTCGGTGGGGTGTGTGGTGAGTTGTGCGTGGATGCCGCGGAGAATAGCGTGAGCCTCCACACGCGCTATGTCTCTGCGGTAACGCGCTCAACAAGCCACGTAAAAAGATGTGCAGATTGACGGTCTCAATGTAGAGGCAACTGAGATTCGTCCTCCGCCACCTGGATTGAGGTAAGTCACTACGCCACCACAAGGACTTAGAGCACATTGGGAATTGGGCATTCCAAAATTGGGGAGAAAAAAATAAATATCTTCAGAGCTTAAAGGGTTAATTGATTAATCAGGCAAAAAGACATTTTTTTTTTTTTTTTACAAAAATCAATTTATTGAAAAGATTTTTATAAAAAAAATATTGTATGCTATACATTGTGTACAAAAGGTTTAAAAGTAATGTTACAATATACAACCCCAATTCCGAAAAAGTTTGGACAGTATGAAAAATGCTAATAAAAACAAAAGGAGTGATTTGTAAAATATATTCACCCTTTGCTATATTGAATGCACCACAACTACATATAATATAATTTTTTCCTTGTGAATTTCATTGTTTTGTTTTTTTCAAATCAGATGATCGCAACACACTCCAAAAAAGTTGAGACGGGCAATTTAAAGACTAATAAAAATTTGACAAGTTAAAATAACAAGGCGAAGTGAAACAGGAGATGTTAAACATGAGGCACTTGTGTCATTGTATAGTCCTTCAAGAGCAAGGATCATTCAAGACTTGTGAATTTACCAACAAATGCTTCAGCAAATAATCCAGCACTTTGAGAACAATGTTCCCCAAAGACAAATTGGAAGGATTTTGGGCATTTCACCCTCTACAGTGCACAATATGGTAAAAAGATTAATATGGTCAAATCTCGGTGCGTAAAGGGCAAGATGAAAACCCCTTCTGAATGCGTGTGATCTGATCCCTCAGATGTCACTATCTTAAAAAACATAATTCATCTATAATGGATATCATGAACATGGGCTTGGGATAACTTTAGTATACCTTTGTTAGTCAACACCACTCGCTGCTGCATCCTCTGATGCAAGTTAAGACTTTACTATGTAGAGTTGGGGGTACTCGAGTTCGGACTCGGACTTGAGTCCGAGTCATGAGTCCAATTGTAATGGACTTGGACTTGTCACGGACTCGGATAAATTTTACTCAGACTTGACTCGGACTCAGCCTTTGGGACTCGGGATTGTTTTCCGACTCCAGCCGAGTTCATGGCATTTGATTTGTGATGCAATGAACAAAATAAATAACTAAATAAAAATAACGAAACAGAAATAAATGGACACTCTGTCTGCAAGCAGCTGTAGCACCCCCTGATGTCGTAGACGTAGACAGAGTTTGTTTCACCGTATTGAGCAAACACACCTGCAGAGCAGAACACTCAGTCAACCAATACGCACAAATGTTACTATGGAGACTGCTGTATAACATTCGATTACCGAGGTGGCTGGACATAAAGACAGGTATGTTGCCAATGTACTAGAAACTAAGCAAGGCAGTTTCGCACGGAACCTGACAACTGGTAAAATCACCAAGACGGCGCTCGCATCGCGGATTCATCGTGATTAAGAACTTCATTAAATCAAGTCATGCACATCATGTCTCTCACAGTTTACTAAAACAATATATACAAATATAAATTCAGAAAAATATGATTAATATTGGGCTATTAAGTCTTTTTAGGCGTAATGTATCCACACATGTAGGCATCTGTAGTCTCTTGTGGTCCATGCAGTGTTGTCAACTTAAACTGGTCCTTGATGAATTAACTGGAACTTTTTAAATAGTCGGGGAAACAAATAGCTATTGCTAAAGCAGGGACTCATAAACAGTCATTAATCATAGTGAAATCAACACACCATATTAAAGGGTTTGCTCTCGTGCCAGTAGCTCTAAAGTTTGCATGCAGTCTGTCTCATGAACACGTACAGGAGATCAACGGTCGGTGAAGAGTTTCACTTAATAATACATCAGATTTTAGTTTGTTTCTCACCAAACCTTATCGTATTCCTTCACAAGACACGAGTCACATACAATAATTTGTTAGACTTCTGAATTATTACTTTTGTGTTCTCTTGAAGAAGTGGTCACCATAAACTGCCATTGTGTGACAACACTTGAGCACTTTTTTTTTTTTTTTTCACAATTTCTCAAAAGAATGAAAATCATATGGAGTTATAAAAACATGGGTGAGTAAACAATGACTGAATTTTAACTAATCCTCTGAGAACCAAGGGAATGTAAACTTTAGAATTGGATCATTTGTTTAAATTCAGTTCCTATTTTTGTCTTGTGGAATATATGAGAGTATCTGTTTTTTAAATGATAACACACAGACACATCAGGGTTTTAGGTGCACAAGCAGTGTGTAGAACTGCCCCATGTTCTCCATGAATTAACAATCATGTCCGTGTTAATGGCACTAATATTAGCAGTGGGTTTTTCCAGTGTTTTCAGATGCAGCATTTGCAGTCAAGTCGTGAGATGTAACTTCTCAGCGAGTGCTAATTACTAGTGTTGACTCATTATTTTCCCAAACCAGACAAAAAATAAATCTCAGTATATATTATTTCTTTAGATTGAGATCATTTTAGATAAAAGTAAACTAAATTGAAAATGAAGTAGAAATAAAAAACAAAATTAAAATGGAAACAATAATGACTCTGGTTGTAATGACTAACGCAGCTTTCACTTTCTTTAGTCTATGTTTGAGTGGAGGGGAAAATGTCAACAGAACACAATAAGAATTGTGTTGAAGGACACTTTTGTCTTCATACACCTAAAACATATGCTTTCATTCTGAAAACACTTCAAAGTTTGTTCAGCAGGAAACTAATCATTAAATATAGAGGTGTTTTTGTTCAATTTATATTGACAATTGTGTTTTCTTAGTTGTGAAAGTTTAAAATAAGCTTAAAATATTGATGTTGAGTTTACGGTTACAATTTGAATTCAGATTCATGAACAGATTCATTCAGACTCGGCCTGTTATGACTCTGTCTTGAGTCCGACTTGGCCCCTTTTGGACTCGGACTCGATTGTTTAAAGACTCAGACTTGACTTGGACTCGACTAAGGTGGTCTCGAACCCAACACTATTACTATGCAAAGCAAAAGCCCTACATCAACACTGTCCAGAAGAGCTGTGACTTCTCTGGGCTCGGTCTCATCTTAGATGGAAAGTAGAACAGTGGAACTGTGTTTTTAGGTCCACATTTCAAAAAATCTTTTGAAAAATACAGCCATCGTGTTATCCAGGCCAAAAATGAAAAGCACCATCCAAGCTGTTATTAGTGTCAGGTCCAAAAGCCATTGTCTGTATGGGCCAAGAGTGTGTCAGTGCCCATGGCATGGGTAACTCGCACATCTGTGAGAACACCATGAATGCAGACAGATATGTAAACATTTTGGAGCAACATATACTGCCATCTAGCACCGTCTTTTCCAGGGACGTTCCTGTGTTTTCCAGCAGGACAACTTCAAACCACATACTGCCCGGATTACAAGTGCATGGCTGCGTAAGCAGCAGAGCATGTGAGCGAAGCAGAGCGGTGTGACACTCCTCTCAATAACCCGCTCCATGCATGTGCGCTCCGCTCAACCACTCACAGCCCAAGCGAACGTTCCGCTCAAGTACCGCTCACACTCACCGGTAAAAAAACATTCGCTCAAATCACGCATTACATTTCTCGGTAGTATACTTGGTTCCAAGCACGTACACAGGGGGGTGGCTACATTGGCCCGAGCAACTGCCCCTTTGCCCACATGGGCTGAGGAGCCCCTCTGGGTGAAATATAGACTATAGGCCGACATTTATCAAATTATCAAATGATTAGTAATGTACACATCTTAAATTATGTGATTGTATTGTTGTGTTTTTGTATATAAAATCTCGCTGTTTATTTTGGATTGGTTTACAACTGCTGTTAGATAATCGGGTCAACCAGACCTCCGTTATCATTTGTTATCAGTCAAATATTTCTCTGTTAGCACATATGTCATTAACATCTTAAAATAATGCCTTAACTTTTTTTTCAGTTCTAATTACCTTTATTTACTTGAAACAAATCATCAAACATATGTGCGTTGGCGCGGAAACCCGCATACGCGCAAATTTGCACTTTTCAGTTTAAACTGGACCCGAGTGATACAACCGACCCAGAAAAACACAATCTTTTCAAATTTAAAGTTTGTTTGAGTCATTTATGGCAATAATGAAATCATGGACTGGTAGCAGCAGGTAAAAGTGAAATTCATAATTGTTATTCAGTTGTCTCCACGGAATGATTATACTGTAGATTTGATACATTAATAGGTTTCTGATTTAATGCTATCCGACTTGAGGTCTGTAAATTAAAATGAGCAATTTCTCATCCTAATTTTGTGTTCAGTTTTAAAGGGTGTATTAATTTATCCAGAATGAATGAATGTTTTTCTCTTTTTCAGTGCTGTTGCTTTATTAATATTCCCTACAATTTTATATGTATGAATTGTATGCAATATAAAGGACTGTGGTTAATTATATAATAATTATTATATTAGTAGGTATCATGTGACCCCTTTGTTTTTTCTTGATATTTTTAAAGCAGCATGAAGTGAATCTGGACTTTATATGCATCAAACGATCATGTGTTGTGCATGCGCTCTTTATATGTACAGCAGGGTTTAACCATGGATTTAACAAATAAAAAAATATTTGTCCTGCATAAAGTGAGATTTTGACCATTATTTATACAGGTGCATCTCAATAAATTAGAATGTCGTGGAAAAGTTCATTTATTTCAGTAATTCAACTCAAATTGTGAAACTCGTGTATTAAATAAATTCAATGCACACAGACTGAAGTAGTTTAAGTCTTTGGTTCTTTTAATTGTGATGATTTTGGCTCACATTTAACAAAAACCCACCAATTCACTATCTCAACAAATTAGAATATGGTGACATGCCAATCAGCTAATCAACTCAAAACACCTGCAAAGGTTTCCTGAGCCTTCAAAATGGTCTCTCAGTTTGGTTCACTAGGCTACACAATCATGGGGAAGACTGCTGATCTGACAGTTGTCCAGAAGACAATCATTGACACCCTTCACAAGGAGGGTAAGCCACAAACATTCATTGCCAAAGAAGCTGGCTGTTCACAGAGTGCTGTATCCAAGCGTGTTAACAGAAAGTTGAGTGGAAGGAAAAAGTGTGGAAGAAAAAGATGCACAACCAACCGAGAGAACCGCAGCCTTACGATTGTCAAGCAAAATCGATTCAAGAATTTGGGTGAACTTCACAAGGAATGGACTGAGGCTGGGGTCAAGGCATCAAGAGCCACCACACACAGACGTGTCAAGGAATTTGGCTACAGTTGTCGTATTCCTCTTGTTAAGCCACTCCTGAACCACAGACAACGTCAGAGGCGTCTTACCTGGGCTAAGGAGAAGAAGAACTGGACTGTTGCCCAGTGGTCCAAAGTCCTCTTTTCAGATGAGAGCAAGTTTTGTATTTCATTTGGAAACCAAGGTCCTAGAGTCTGGAGGAAGGGTGGAGAAGCTCGTAGCCCAAGTTGCTTGAAGTCCAGTGTTAAGTTTCCACAGTCTGTGATGATCTGGGGTGCAATGTCATCTGCTGGTGTTGGTCCATTGTGTTTTTTGAAAACCAAAGTCACTGCACCCGTTTACCAAGAAATTTTGGAGCACTTCATGCTTCCTTCTGCTGACCAGCTTTTTAAAGATGCTGATTTCATTTTCCAGCAGGATTTGGCACCTGCCCACACTGCCAAAAGCACCAAAAGTTGGTTAAATGACCATGGTGTTGGTGTGCTTGACTGGCCAGTAAACTCACCAGACCTGAACCCCATAGAGAATCTATGGGGTATTGTCAAGAGGAAAATGAGAAACAAGAGACCAAAAAATGCAGATGAGCTGAAGGCCACTGTCAAAGAAACCTGGGCTTCCATACCACCTCAGCAGTGCCACAAACTGATCACCTCCATGCCACGCCGAATTGAGGCAGTAATTAAAGCAAAAGGAGCCCCTACCAAGTATTGAGTACATATACAGTAAATGAACATACTTTCCAGAAGGCCAACAATTCACTAAAAATGTTTTTTTTATTGGTCTTATGATGTATTCTAATTTGTTGAGATAGTGAATTGGTGGGTTTTTGTTAAATGTGAGCCAAAATCATCACAATTAAAAGAACCAAAGACTTAAACTACTTCAGTCTGTGTGCATTGAATTTATTTAATACACGAGTTTCACAATTTGAGTTGAATTACTGAAATAAATGAACTTTTCCACAACATTCTAATTTATTGAGATGCACCTGTATATATATATATATTCGATGAAATAATGTTTAATGATCCCAAAACAAATACAAATGATTTAATTCACAAATTACACTGCCTTCATTTAAGAAAAGTTTTTTTTCTTCTAATGTACAATCATTTAAAGCGTTTTTCTCTGCGTATGAATGCAGCAAGCGACATCGGGAGATGTTATCTGCAACCACTAACCTAGAGTCAGTTTTTTTACGTTCACTTCTCGTTAAGGTGTGGCTTTGGCTTTGCGAAACTGACCAGCAGTTGTGTGCCACTATCCAGAAATCAAAAGCAACAGGCCATCGATTAAGTGAGAGAATTCCGCTATGAAATTCTCTATGTGAGAGCGTAAATCTTTACCAATCAAATGTTCAATTGTACAATAGAGGCATGAAAGCAGAGTGCTCTGCCTGCAAATTAGGACACTGCAAGATCATACATGTTTATTGGTTCTGATGCAGGGATTTTTTGTTTGTGTTCACCGAGATTCAAGGAAAAATGCTTTGCCAATATACAGTATTATTAAGCTTACATATTCAATTGAGGATGCTCTTTCTCTTTCTGCAACCCTGCAGAACCGGGCCTGCATCTAGCTGGCAGCTGCACTGGCATGATGGCAAAACAACAAGATAACTTACTTATCTATTAATTTATTATCGAATAGTAGTGTAGTCTACTAGCTCACCTTCTGCTGCACTACCATGTTTGCATAGCACATATTCGTGCTCTCTGGCAATGTGACACATATGATTCCAAAAGTAATATTTGCTAATTCTCACGGTCTCCCCACACTCCCTTTCGATTTCCTCATTCTTAACTTTGCAACCACTAAAACAATGTTAGTGCTCCATAACATCAGGCCTATTGCATATTTCGCAGATTCCCAAACCAGCATATCACTTCTGGGTTGAGCGAGCGGCACTGAGCGGCCTGTGCAAGCGGAGTGGAATCTTCAAAAAGGCACTCTCCGCTCAGGTTAAATTAACACTGCTCCAATCAACGCTCCGCTCACATTCTCTGGTAAGCAGAGAGTGCAGGTGCTAGATTGGCCTGCCTGCAGTCCTGACCATCTCCAATTGAGAATGTGTGGTGCATTATGAAGCACATTAGATGGCAATGAAGACCCCATACAATTGTGCAGCTAAAGACCTACATAATGGATGAATGAGGGAAAATTCCACTTTCTAAACTTAACAAACTTGTGTCTTCAGTGCCCAAATACTTAATAAGTGTTATTAGAAGAAATGGTGATGTTTCACAGTGGTAAACACTCGACTGTCCCAACTTTTTTGGAGCGTGTTGCAATCATCTGATTTGAAAATATTGTACATTTAAAAAAACAAAACAATGAAATTCACAGGGTAAAACATCATATAATGTTTAGTTGTAGTGATTTCAATATAGCAAAAGGTGAATTTAATTTACAAATCATTTTTGTTTTTATTAGCATTTTTCATACTGTCCCAACTTTTTCGGAATTGGGGTTGTAAGTGGAATATAGTTATTTTTAAAAACTGTTTGGGAGGAGCAGGACAATGTAAATTATAAATGATAATAAAGAAAAACTAAATCACAATCTAAGTGTTAACTGGTAAGAGGTACAGTGGTCTGCAGGAACACACACATTCCCACTGAACATATAACACGTTACTGTGATGTATTTATTCTATAAAAGGGTCTCAAGCGCATCAAACACCACAAGCACTCTGTCAACAAACCTTTCGCTGCAACGGGCCCATATTTACCTGTATGCTTATGATCTTTAAAGTGTTTAACAAAGTGCTCCTACTGGACAACTTGGGTCGTGTTTTTTCCACTTCATCTGGTTTCAGCCATTTTTCAAACAAGTTTTATCATGCAAACTACGGATGCAAATTTTGGCAAATTCTTTTAATTGGTTAACCGCCAGCAGTAACCGATCATTAACCAGTTAACGATAAGCCATAAATCAAGCAAGTGACCAAACAGGCATGACAAAGGTCTATACTAGCTGAACCAAAACAGGCTCGCATGACAGATGTGCATATTTAGCAATAGTTATTACATCAACATTTGAATGAACAACCATACATTTCCTAATATTTCGTAACAAACACATTTAGAATGGATCGCTTGCACGCCAAATTAACCTACAAGGTGATAACTTTTGGCAGTTTAACAATGGAAGAATAAAAACAGCCAGCCTACCCACAAATTGAGCTGCTGGGCAAACCTAATCATTTTTGTTTAGAAGATTTAACATACATGGGCAGGGGTCAGTATGGTACACAGCCGGTTGCTGCTTTGGTACCACACTGAACTCGTGCTACTACTAAACTTTAAAGGTGCACTCAGCAATTTTTTCCTCTTTAAAAAAGTTTAACTCCTAAAGACATGAGTTGTAATTTTGCAATATATGTATGAAATCATGAGCACTCACATTAAAATGAAGACTCCAGTCATATCAGTAACCTTATAAAAGCTGTTTTATTCTACATGGAGAGGGTCCACACATGGGGGCTGACATTTTAGAATCACATGACCAGCTGAATACTTCTCACTTAATCTCAGTAACCGTCCTGTTATTTGACACTTTACTCACTGATTAAAGTAATCATGACTGACTGTGAATACTACATTTCTACAATGGCATCTGAAACTGAAAACTATTGATTTTAAATGATGCTGCATCCAAGCCGCAAGGTGTCAGTGTAAGTCCAAGATGACACAAAGACAAAAGTTACTAAGTGCACCATTAAAGTCCAATTTTACAATTTGCATTTAAACATGCAGTCTTCATGGATTAAAGGGTCCCACAGTGCATGCTTCGTATTTCCTTGTCATTCAGACTGAGGAAGACAGTTGTTTACGCATTGTACAGTTGTACAGCACCCTCGTATGTACATAACATGCCTTACATGTTAACCCCATCAAATAACCTTTCTGTTGTTTCTTTAATTAACATTTTGGGTAATTTTTAACTGCTAGTATTAGTCGAACAGATTTTTAATGCCGGTTAATCAGTTAACCGTCTATATCCCTAATGCAAACACATTTTCACTACTGTAAAAAGACATCACTGACGGAGCTGCTCCGTGCACATATGCGACTAAAACCCAGATGTACTTCATAGGAAATCAAAGAACGAATGGGTATGACATCATTTAGAATGAAATCGGGCCAAAAAGAAGGTGTTTTTGCGTTCATTTCGGTGGTTCGTAACAGTTTGCCCGGACAAACCTTTAGGAAAGCTTCTAACCGGCTGCTAAACACCTTACTGCCACTGGTCTACGTCATCGGTAGGTTATCTGAAGCTCCAGTATTCAACTGAACATACCGGCATACAAGACCATGTTTAGAACTTTTTATTCCTGAACGAAGAACTTCTCTGGAAGTACAGTATATCGGGGATCATGAAATTCGTTGTTAATTATTTTCATTATCAATTTTATTGATTAGTTGTTGCAGCGCTAATGCTAATCAAATTCCTGTACAGCATGTTATACTATTAAGTAATTCTATGGCACTCCAATTTTATGTCACATGTGTGCAACCTGTCATCGAACACCAAATGATAAATAGTGCTAAAACTGTTGCATGTATTGGTTTGTAGTATAATATAGGCTAGGGACCCTATTTTATGAGCGCTAGTGCTAAGCGTTGCAGTATGCAATACGTCATATGTGCAAAGCCAATGGACATGGCCAGGAAGTTTTAATATTTTCGTGCAAGCATGCACTAAGTCTAGGCGCAAGTGGGTGGATGAAATGGCTTGTGCAAGGCGCAAATGGGCTGGATCAAGTGCAATTTAATTCTGAGGTTTTTCTCTGGTTATTGCACCATCTGTGACCTATTATATATTCCATTCCCTCTCAAGCAATGTCAATATAAATGAAGACAGCCTATTCACAAGAATTTGGTAGTGTAAATGGGCTGTATGTAATGCATTAGAAGATTAGAACCATGCACCATTTGTAGTTGCTTTTTGGAACTATTGGTTATAGGCAAAAATCTATGCCAATAGTTGCGATAGTTTAAAAAAAAAAATTTTCCTCCAT
Source organism: Myxocyprinus asiaticus (assembly GCF_019703515.2). NCBI lineage: Eukaryota > Metazoa > Chordata > Actinopteri > Cypriniformes > Catostomidae > Myxocyprinus > Myxocyprinus asiaticus. Next base: position 44,179,878 of record NC_059365.1, read on the forward strand.
GTTCCCCTGTAGCCGGCACTATTTTGATTAGATAATCAAGTAATCTAAATCGAAGTGAGGGCATGCAAAGAAAAATGCAACTATATGGGATCTTCATTTCTTGTGAATAATACTAAACTTTATTCCTAATTAAACCTCATCTTGTGAAATATACAAACAAACACTTCATCTGGCTAATATATTGGCTCTAAAAAGCTTAATTTGGTAAATTCTTAAATATAGAGCATTGTAACAGAGCCAAGTCGCCGTCATTTCAAATTAAGAGCCCCTTGTGTGTTTTGGGATTGTTTATAGCTGTAAAAGTCCCACATTATCCACCAAATCGTAATTTTTTTCTTGTTATTATTGGGATTTTGGTTGAACAATAAACTTCGGGATTTTATAAATTTTTGACTCTTGTAGACTTTATGTCTGTGTCCGTTACAGTAAGGAAATAATTGTTTTTAACATTTTTAAATCTAATTTAAAATCCAACGGCCAATTCATTGGTTATCGGCTTTTACCACTACCTTAGTTACTGGTATCTGCAAAATCCACAGTCGGTCGACCTCTAATTGATACTGACCTACTGATACACAAATCATGGTTTTAAAAATGATTGATAGCTCTTTAATATCATCTGCTGGTGGAATATCCAAACTGCAAATGCAGGAACTGAGTTTTGACTTTGCGTTGAAAACAGATGCGCTGGCACGAAAATTAGATAAGACGTTGCGCGTTGCACTGCGCCTTGTGTGGTCACAAAAACAGAGCCCTAGATCTTTTCGAAAATTTTATACTGATAGAATTTGGGCCAATATTACAGAAAAACACAATTCCTTCTGTTTAAATCATGGTCTGCTTTTCAGAAAAAGAAAAAAAAAAACACCTCAGTCTAAACCCCCACACACACATTTACATAACCACTTATACTCTCATACACAGACCAACAGGGGCCCCACCGCACAAGTGTGCAAATTCACCACGCTTGGTTGCATTTCCTCTCTGATGCTAAACTTCATGCCTCTTGTGATTGTTCTCTCCAGAAACTACTGGAGTAAAAAGCTTGCTTCACACCTCTGTACTGTGTTTAGACTGATAACTGCCACATAAACCTGTATGTCAAACAGCACTTAAAATCAACGAATATTTATAAGCTTCTATTGTATTTACTGACAGATTTATGGCAACAGTCAAGACTATCATCAAACTACAGGGTCTGCTGGCTTCCTGACATCACATGAGGACAAATTTATCACAACAATTATGTTCACTTCTTAGCTTCAAGAATACCATAATATTACCATGGTACCATGTCTAAACAAACCACCATGGTACTTCATGGTATTCTTTGAAGTACAGAAGAATATCATGCAAATACCATGGTACATGAACATGGCAATCATTCATATAATATAATATAAGAACTTAGGTATTATCATCTGATACCACCATTGCACCATGGCACTAAAAATGTAGTTCAGATCTTGGTTGAATCTCACAAAGAAATGTCCAGGTCATATTTCATCCCAAAATCAACTGAAAAATAAGAATTTTAGAATTATAGAACCATTAAGATTTGTTTTGCATTGTGACATTATCATTACAATTAAGCACATTTTCACTCAAACGTCTCATTACTGTAATGTGGAAAAGTCTCATTCTCTTTACAGAAATACAAATCATCCTGTCTGGTCTAAATATATAGGCCTATATGTTTTTAAATCAGAATAAATTAAATTTAGTACACTGAACACTACCATGACTATGTATACAATGTACTTTACAAGTATCTTTACAAGTAAGGTATTTTAGCTAATGTTTCTTTATTTTTTCATTTCAGTGAAGGAAATTCGATTTTTTTTTTCACATTGTGTTAATGATAATTGCAACTTAACACTGAATTGTGCTTTAAGTTGCAATTGTGCTTCTATATGTTACATGCAAAAATCTTAATGGTCCTACAATTAGCCTTTTCTTACATTTTTATTTTTATTTTTTTTATCAGTTTTTCTGAAATCCACCCAGTTATGTCTCATAATGCAATACCCTTTCAAGATTCTTCTGTGCACGTGTTAAAATCCAGTTTGTTTTTACTGATCTGGTGGACAAAAATTTCCCTCCCTCAAAGCAATAAACACCATTTTAATCAACCCACCAAAGCCAAGATGCAGCAATTCTACAGTTGAATCAGACATTCAGTCTTTACAGTTTTCTAACAACCAGCAGCACATTAGCCGGAATCAGCGAGATGGCTCACTTCACTGCGTATTCTTTCTCTTTTTTCCTCCCCGTCTTGTTTTGCATCAGAGCTGTGCTACAGGAACTGAAAACAGGGGGTTGAGAGTGTCTACGGTTTAAGATTTACCCAAACACACACTGGAACTCAAATGTGTAGGCAGAAATTGTGCAAACGGGAACTGGGAAAAACCACAAAATTACAAACATGTAACATTAAATCACAAGACATGTAGACATATATGCATATACTGTATGCTTTTCTGTGTAGAATTAAGTTTATTTTATGATTCACTTAGAATCAGTTATAATTTTCTTTATTTGAGCGGTGTATGATCTAAATTTGAGTCAATTCAATCAAAATTATTAAGTAGAAACCACAATATTTAAATAGCAAATCTAAGTTTAGTTTATTATTTGCATAGAGTTACCTTAACTTAAAAAGTTTAGTTCTTTCTATATGTTACCAAGTTAAGTGAACTTAATTACACAAGTTTTGGAGACGCCATTACTCAATTTAATGTAAAGTCAAGTTATTAGGATTTTCAGTGTAAGGCGTGGCCTGGCCATGATGAAGCATGCATCCTTATACTGATACAGTGGTGCCGAAACCCGGGAGGGAGCAGGGATACACTGTCGCGGAGTCCTCGCCGAGAAGGGGAGGAGCAGTTCCGTCTGCCAGGGGCCAGAGGACTCGCTGCCGTCTACCGGGGGAGGAGCGAGCTGGCGTCCACCAGAGGGCGGAGGAGCGGTTGAGGACCGGGAGACTGCGCATCCGGGAGCCGGCAAGCAAGTTTTCTCTCTCTCTCCTCTCTCTCTCTGTGTCTCCGCTCGCCCTTTCCCTCTTCCCACGCCTCCCCTCGTCTCCACCAGGTTCACAGGAGGCGGGGTGGACCACCAGCTGACAGAACGGGAGTTAGTCTGACCCGGTGGCACCCTGACCTGAATTGGGCAGGGGAGGAGTGTGACGAGGAGGAGGGCGTGGCCGGCCGGCGCTGAATCAGCGGAAGAGTGAGATAAGGGGCAGTCGGAGACGCAGGTATGAGAGAGAGAGAGAGACGCACATGGCCACATTGCATTTGTGTCTGTTTTTTGTTGTTTTAAGATAATTTTTCTCATTAAACATTTATGTTGACTGTTTAGCTGGTTCCCACCTCCTCCTTGCCCATCCTTATACCGTTACAATTAGAAATTTCATTATTAGGGAAATACAACCTGTTGGGAAAAGATAATAGTACGAAATTTCATTAAAGCTTAAATACCCTTACAAAAATTCATGAAAGAGTTCATGGCAAATTTGCAGCAAACTTGCCGTAAATTCGCACTGATAATTTTCACATGCAAATGAACTTTGCGGCAAACTTGCAGCAAATTGTATATTGTTGCCAAAGGTTTGCTGCAGGTTCACATCTACCGGCGAAGAGCTTCAAACTTCTGCCAAACATTTGCAGCAAATCAAAAGCTCTTTTGCTGCAAATCTGCATCAAGTTTTGTGGCTAGATTCGATTTTTTTGTAAGGGTAATGTGAGTGATGAAACATTGCGGTCTTTGTCCAAAACACATTGGGCATCATTCATGAAAATTTCGTAAATATCTCAGACTCGATTGTTTATAGACTCAGACTTGACTCGGACTCGACAATGGTGGACTCAACCCCAACACTATTATATATTATATAGTATTTCTATATCTATTTCTATATATATATATATATTAGGGGTGAAACGGTACATGTATTCGTCCCGAACCATCACGGTACTGATGTCATGGTTCGGTGCATGCAGTCAGACGAAGAACATCTGAATCAGTCACAGGCGATCCACACCCCAATCCAGAAGGGGGCACGCGCGGTAATGCAATGCTGTTTGCTAACCGCCACAACAGGAAAATGAGCAGAAGAAGAAGAGACCATCTATGCACCAACCCAAAACAAGAATGGCTTCTCCTAATGCACAAGTTTTGTTTTTCATTATTCTATTTATTTAGTACTTTTATAACACAAGAGATGCTTTTCAGTTTTGTAGCTGATTGTGACCAAATACCTTTGGTTTTTTATCAACCCTACAAAAGAATATGGCCTATGCAAGAGTGCATTCTGTTTACTGCTTAGTGCTTAATACACTAAAGGAGGCTGTCATTGTATATCATGGCACAGCATTTGGACATTACCATATAAATATGTTATTTCTAATAAAGTAAAAGAAATAATTTACAAAATTATTCATAGATGTTTTCATGTAAATGCAGCCATTAGTAGATATATTCATACTGTTTGTGATAAATGTACTTTTTGTAACACATCATTTGAAGATACTGAACATTTATTTTTTATTGCCCTTTCTCTATTTCTTTTTGGACTGACTTTAAAATAGATTTGACAAAAAAATTAAGCAAAACTCTTCATTTAGAACCTTATTTTACTTTGTTTTCAAAACCCATATTTTTCTGAAAAACAAAATTACATTATTAATCTTTTAATTATTTTGGCAAAGTTTTATATTCATAAGACAAATATAATTCAAAAGAAACCCTCATATATTACCTTTTGTAATACTGATCTCACAATATACTTTGAAACCTTTTCAAACATGAGATCACAAAACAAACAGCTTATAAAAACAATAAAAATGTTAAAGCTTTTCAAATTCATGTAACTGCCCTAATATTATATAGCACATTTTATCCCAGTATTTATTTATTTTTTTTATTATTTATTTTTTTACATATTTTTATGTTTATGTTTTAGTTGTTGTTGTTATTCTCTGTTTCACATACTCTGAACTGTACCACAATGCCTTATATTTGCCTTGTACTTTTTGCATTGTACTTGTCTGTAATTGAAAAACAAAAAAAAAATACTAAAGGAGGCTGTACTGTACCAACTACCTCAGGGGGTACTAAATGCCACTAGGTGGAACAAACTGTAATTTGCACTACTGTCTGTTCAAAATAAATGAAAAGAAACCTAGCATTTAGGATTTGTTGCTTTTTCCTGTTGTACCGAACTCGCATCAAAACGTGACCCCAAAACCGAGGTACGTACTGAACCGAGATTTCTGTGTACTGTTTCACCCCTAATATATATATATATATATTTCACAAGATGAGGTTCATTGATGAGGAATAAAAACAATAAAAAATGAATCGCAATTATCGGCAGACATAGTTCCAAAAAGAAACTACCAGCACCAGTTAATCGGTAAAACCGATATACTGTATCCAACAATTAGCCGAAACATTCAAACCACCTGCCTAATATTGTGTAGGCCCCCCTCGTGCCGCCAAAACAGTGCCAAACCGCATCTCAGAATAGCATTCAGAGATGATATTCTTTTTACCACAATTGTACAGAGCGGTTATCTGAGTTACCGTAGACAGCAGTTACAGAAATACTCAAACCAGCCCATCTGGCACCAACAATCATGCCATGGTCCAAATCACTGAGATCACATTTTTCCCCATTCTGATGGTTGACGTGAACATTAACTGAAGCTCCTGACCCGTATCTGAATTACTTTATGCACTGCACTTCTGCCACATGATTGGCTGATTAGATAATCACATGGATGATTGTTGGTGCCTGATTTAGAAATATCTTTGGTTTACGTTTTTCGTGTTTCAATAAATTAATTAAATTTATAATGCAAAATCGACAGGTGGAAGTGACGTTTGTGGAAAATATTCACAGATCCTTTGGCAGTGGGGGCAGGGGGGTCGACAATGTAATCAGATATCGCAATATTTGTTTTACAAAAATATCGTACAAATATTTCTTGCATATCACCCAGTCTTAGTGAAGAACTACACTACCCATAATCTAGCAGAGAAAGATCCACCAATCATAGAACTGCAACTAACAAATGAGTTCTCTCATTAAAGATGTTAAGTACACAGTCTTGTACCTTTATCATTCTGTCCTATTTTCAAATATTTATTTGACTTTTTTTGTTTCACCTTGGAGCTGGTTGGTTTGGTTCATGGCTTACAACGTCTTGTGAAGGATTAGATGAAATCCCTTTTGGAAAAAATGAATAGGAAATATACTGAAAAAGTAAGCAGGCAGTACCATAAGTACTGATTATTCAAAAAGCAAGAAGTGTGTTAAATTATCTGAAACATTCCAGCCTGTGACTGTATTTCTGCAATTGCATATGCTAACACTATAACAAGCACTGACAGCTTTTGATAAACTTGCCCCCCAGACAAGCAGAGAAAAAAAAAGCTTGCAAAAACTTGCTCTTCAAAATTGAAAAGGCACAGTAAAACTTTTACAGACTCTTTTCAAATTGTTGCTGTAAATACCTGCCATGACAGAAGTTGACCTGAGAGAAAACATTCATGCTAATGTCTGTACAGTGCATGCTGAGAAAGAATGTTTTGGATCAGTTCAGTTCAGTTGCTCTGACTCTAAGAACTTAAACACAAGTCTGAAGCATTGCAGTAAATGGACACAAACAAAAGAATTCTGCGTATTGCTTTGACACACCTGTTGAATGCACTGTTAAACCTGGTCTCATAGAGTCACGTTACTATACCTACATTTTTGCAAACTTACTTTTATGTGGTTCGTACCTATTGTGGCAGTTTCCTGGTGAAACACCTAACGCACTACAACAACGATGGCTTTTATTCACTTCATAAACACTTTCTTTTGGCCCTGTTCCTCACACAATGCTATCTAATGACATCTAAACACTTTTACTATTGCACATGACTCATAATATGATACATTTTAACATCTGTATTACATAACTACATGTCATTTACAAGCTTGTTTAAGTGCAACCAAATTGTGCAATAGCTCAACTGATAGAGTGTTGCAGTTTCGATACAAAGGGTACGAGTCCTGAAGAGCATGTGAGTTGACACGCGAGTCGACGCTGATGCTTTAGCAATTGTGTTTTTAATCTCACATTCGCTTTTTCAGAGATTATTGGTTAGGTTTATATTTAAGGTTAAGGGTAAGTTTTCCTGATTTAAAATTCAATAGAACATTAACCACAAAAAACCTTGTGTGCTTGGGAGAAAATTTTACTCACTTTTAGTGCCACACAGTGGACATTCCACCTCGAAACTGCCGTGATACGTGTAATGAACCATGTAATGTAATTTGGCAAAAATGATGCCACAGTCACATAACTTTCATCAAACTGGAGATCAAGCTGGTTTTATTTGTTCCTTTATGCCATAACATTACTACTGCATATCAATTTTAGTCTGCAATAATTTGCAAAGCAAGCATCCCTATTACTGTTGCCCATACTTACAATTTAGGGACTTGAATGAACAAACAACATTTGTGCTTTGGACATGAATATAACTTAAAAACGTGCAACTTGTTGAGGAGAGGTGTGCTATTAATCTTCTAAGCGGTTGTCCACCGGTGGACGATAAAGCAAGAGAAAAAAATCACAGAGGTCTAGAATATCATAGAGACTTGGTGTGGGCTCCTTTGACTTTAAATCAGTTAGAAACTAACCAGAACACTCCAGCAACCATCCAGAACACCCTACACATTTTAGAAACTTCATAGCAACAGCACAGGCAAGCACCACTCAACTCAAGTTTCAGAAAAGGTAAAACTCTGGTTTCTTTCTCAAGACTGCTTCTTTTTTCCACTTAGGATGAGTTTGACACATACCTCTTTGGAGTCTTCCTCACTTTGGACGCTGTCTGTATCGCTCTCTGCTGGAAGACAGACAGAAAGCAAAGTGATCAGACTGATTCATCAGGGATTTCCTGACAGACAGGTTACTGTTTATGGATGGATGAAACAGTGCTAGCGATCGAAAAAAATAAAACAGTTCAAACGATGGACTGTTAAAGGAATAGTTAACTCACTTAACATTTACTCACCCTCATGTTTTTCCAAACCCCATAGGAATCTCAGTCACCATTCACTTACATTAAATCTTTTTTCCATCCTGCCTAAAAAAAAATTCTTTGTGTGTTCCATGGAACAAAGAAAATCATATACTTTTTGGGTATTAACCTCTTTTTGGTGTTTGGGTTTGGTGTTGACTGACAGAGAATTTAGGTTCCCGGCCAAATATAAATGAAAAAACAAAAAAACTAGTAGCATTGTGTTTGTGATTGTCAAGAATAACTCGGCACTTGAGCATGACATTTCATGCCGTAAACCAAACATTTTCACCCCCAGGGATTTCTGGGAAAAAAGGGATTGTTGTTGAATGAAAAACATGGAACAGCAGGATGTGAGTCAACATTCCAGTCTGTATACAAACAGACTGACAATTGCTATATACCTTATCATATATCAGTTTGAATTCGATCCCATAAGACCTGTTTCTGTTCATAAGATTACATAACGTTACCAAAACGAGTTTTAAGAAGCCATGCCCCACAATTCAAAAATAAATGAATGCAGTGTTGAAAATAAAAGAGCAGTCTTTAAAGTAACTGATTATATGCTGTTTTTAAGCCACATGAAAATGTCATATGATTTTATCTCCAAGACTGCTTTACTGATGAAGTGCTCCACAAATTGCTCTATTAAACACATTTCTTCTACATCATGATTTTTTTCAGCATAAGTAAATTAGATGTTGTTAATAACTGATCAATGTTATCTCACATAGTTTTACAGAAAATTTCGAAATTATGAACGTTGCATAAGTGCACTAATGCATTTCCTCATTGGGAATTTTTGCATATTTTGGCATCAATTATATTATTGCATTTATTCCTTTTTTTCTGAAGTGTTAACCATAATATAATTGCATCTATGCCTAAATAACACAATTATCATTTGTTATCATTTTTAGAAGAATATTTCAGCTCTGTAGGTCCATGCAATGCAGGTGAATGGTGATCAGGCCTTTGAAGCTCCAAAAAGGAGATAAAGTCAGCATAAAAGTAATCCATACGACACCAGTAATTTAATCAATGACTTCTGAAGTGATCCAGTTGGTTTTGGTTGAGAACAGACCAAAATATAACTCCTTTTTCACTGTACACCTTGACAACAGTCTCCTTGGCGATCGTGATTTCAAGCTCGATTACACTTCCTAGTGCATGACGCATTTGCAGAGCGCTAGATGGCGCTATAAGAAGTGTTATCGGATCGTTTCAGAAGACACTGATTAAACCACTGGAGTCTGATGGATTACTTTTATGCTGATTTTATCTCCTTCATGGAGCTTTAAAGGTCTGATCACCATTCATTTGCATTGTAAGGATCTACAGAGCTGAGATATTCTTCTAAAAGTCTTCGTTTGTGTTCTGCAGAAGGAAGGAAGTCATACACATCTTAGATGGCATGAGGGTGAGTAAATGGTGGGAGGATTTTCATTTTTGGGTGAACTATCCCTTTAATGCATTATGAACTAACATTTACTATTAATGAACAATAGTGTATTTATCCAAAACTATTAAGCAAGACAATATAATAATGTTGTAAATGTTGTCAAATATATTGTTCATTGTTAGGTCATGATACCACATGCATTACCTACTGTTAAAGAATAGAACATTTCCAAGACATTTATTTGAATGAACATGAACTAATGGTCTGATAAGCAATATATAAGTTAATAATGTAAAAAATTTTAATGAAGTACTTTAGGGATGTTTAGGGATCTTGCAATATATTTAGATATTTATGGAGGTATGCAGTAACTTTTTAAAGTCGATAAAATGGGTGAAAAAAACCCCCACAGACTTAAATTGAAGGGACCCAAGCCAAATCTAGAGATATGAATCTCCAGAGATTTGGGGGTGGACTCTTTTGATATGGGCCAGTTAGCAACCACCTAGCAACCCTCCACAACACCCTAAAAACCACCTATTAATGCCCTAGCAATAACCAGAACAACCAAAACTTATAAAAACATTGGGGGGCCCCTGGTCTAAACTGAAAAGCCTCGCTCTAAGCAGAGAAGAATATCTATGTTAGTAAAGGATATCATTTTGTATTTTCCAACTTTTCAAGGAAGTCATTTGCATTCCCTGCTCATAACTCGCTCCCAGAGGGGACAGAGTACAACAGCAACACTAGTAAAAGCAATTGCCCCATCTGAAATATAATCTCAGATCTTGAAGTTTATAACTTCACGCTTTAACAGCGAGCCGGATGACTTCTTATTGGAGTCAAGCTTCACAGTGGGTCTGTGCCACAGACAGAAACAACTAATAAGCATAGCTTTTCATCCCACACTGTTTGTGCAACAGGCAAGAATGACAAATCGTAAAGCCTGTCAAATAGAAGAGAGCAATCAGACTTAGTGAGGGGAGGTGCGCAGTAACTTTTCTGAGCAATCAAATTTACAATTTTTCGCATGGGTGATAATGCAAGGGGTGAAATAAATCCCATAGGCTAACATTAAAAGAGGGACTCAAGCCATCTAGTTATGATATTTGTGGAGCAGTAACTAACAACAACCCAGAACACCTTAGCAACTGCATAGCAATGCACTAAAAACCAGACAGAACACTTTGGCAACTGCATAGCAACGCCTTGACAACAACCCAAAACATCCTAGTATCCTAGAGTTTAGAATTTTCTTCACAAAATGTTCAAATCTATTAACTCCAAATGAGAAATAACTCAAATTAGAAGCTATGCTTAAAGATTCACCCATTATACCATAAAATGGACAACTATGTCAGGCTTTCATAACAATATGAAGGCTCATTTTTACTTTATGAGGACAAATACATGCAGGTGAGAAAGTGAACTGTGTTTGCACCTCAACATTACATATTAACAGAGGTACAGCTGCCGTGACGCACACAGAGCATGTCCTTGAGATGCGTACAGCTGGATGGGCCGATCACTTATGGACATTGAACAAGTCAACGAACAAACGCTGTCTACACGGATCTCACTGTTTCAAGCATTCAGGATTTGAGATGAATGTGAAATTAGCAATTAGCTTGAAGATAAAAAAAGGGGAACAGCACTAAAAAATATATTTTTGATGATGTTCAGTTTAATTAAAATGAACTAAAGCAACACAATTCTCGAAAATTTTGTCACAACCTGATTTCATTGCATTCTATCCATTTCAATGTGTAAAATGGGAGTTTACTTAATTTGAGTCAGGACTACATGAATACTTTCTATGGTGTTAATGAAGCATTGATGAAACTGGGCAGGGGATTTCCATTTCCCAGCATGCTCTTTATGGGACTCGATAGGGAGAGAAAATGTTAAAATTTAGTGTTATTTTGTGTGTTTTTGTGCAAGATGAACATAAAAGGGATAGTTGTTAGAGTTTAATGTTTTGTTATTTTGAGATTAAGAAGAGTTTCTGTTAAATTGGAATTTTGGGGGTTACCATTTTGATCCAGTTGTTCCACTAAAAAGACATTATCTAGTTTACACCACAATATGCTTGTTTTGTTTGCACACACAGAGGATCAAATCTGCCACCAGTATTTACAAGTTTCCACTGGGCATTGAAAACCAAACAACATAGAGCTTTAAAGGGATAGTTCACCCAAAAATGAAAATTCTCTCATCATTTACTCACCCTCATGCCATCCCAGATGTGTATGACTTTCTTTCTTCTGCAGAACACAAATGAAGGTTTTTAGAAGAATATCTCTGCTCTGTAGGTCCATACAATGCAAGTGAATGGTGGCCAGAGATTTGAAGCTCCAAAAATCACATAAAGGCAGCATAAAAGTAATCCATATGACAGTGGTTAAATCTATGACTTTAGATGCGATATGATAGGTGTGTGGGTGTGAAAAAGATCAAGTTTCATATCAAATCAAAAAGATTAAGTCATACTTTACTATAAATCTCCACTTTCACTTCCACTTTGAAGTGAAAGTGAAAGTGGAGATTTATAGTAAAAAAATAAAAGCATATAAATGTTGATCTGTTTCTCAGCCAGTTTAAAAAAAATAATTTGTGTTCAGCAGAAGAAAGAAAGTCATACACATCTGGGATGGCATGAGGGTGAGAGTAAATGATTTTCATTTTCAATTTTGGGTGAACTATCCCTTTGAACCAATAAGCAAAAAGCCCAATTTTGTGTGTGTTTTAATTTTTTATTATTTGTGTTGCCAATTTATTAATAGCAAAAGAGATGTCAGGAATTGATGTGGAGCAATTCAAATCAAACCCATTTATTCTGCATAGGGCTGGGCAATAGGATAATGTAATCGGACAAGAATGATGACTGACATGTACCCCAATGCTGACTGAAAAAAAAAATAATAATAAATAAATGCAGAAATTCGTATATCTAAAAGTCTGTTCTCAAACAAACTAATTTGTGAAACTGAAAAATAACAAAATAAATTAATAAATTAATGGCAGTGTGATCTAACTGGCTGCATCGCTGTCAATCAACTCCTTTAGAAATGTCATCAGCGTGGTAAGCTGCCGGAAAGTGTCAGTGCGAGCATGGTAAAAAAAACGACAGCTTTGGGCTATTTTTAATAAATGACAATTGGACAAAAGAATAAGTCAAGTTGTCAATAGACATTGTCATGATGTGCGCAAAACAGGACAGCTCCCTTTGAGAGCACAGAGAAACTGATGAGGAACAAAAGGGAACTTAATGGACTATTCAAACTTATAGCAAGATCTAACCCCCGTTTTACAAATAGACTAAAGAAAACTCATAGAAATGCAGCTGAGCCCCGAAATACAGAGGAACTGCTTCTCGGCTGAGCTGCACGTATCCCTCTGTTAATCTCTCTGTTTTATCTGGAATGTGAACTTGCTTGAATTTGGACAGTGATGATCAATTGGTCAATTATGGTCAATTTTAATCCCCGACACCTTTGACTTATGACGTAGACCCCCTCGACCCAAGTAAAGATGTGTGAAAGGTATGCCAATGGTTATTAAGTTATTATTATTATTATTATTATTCAATATATACTGTATTCAATATTTGGAGCACTTGTTGGTTAGGCACCAGTGTGTGTCTTTGAAATATTCCATAAAAGTTTTATGTATCACAACCTTTCCTGCAAGCTGTAGCCCTTGCCACTTCTCTTTGTCTATTCGATCTTTGTATTTTTTGCAATCCGTTCAGTTTTATGCCTAATGGTTATGTAGGCCTATATCATTTTATGTCTAAAAGGAAGTTCTTTCTTTTGGAAAGCTTTCAAACAGTTCACATTCACAATGTGATTTTGTGCATATGATGCCTAGTGTTTTTTATTAAATATATATATATATATATATATATATATGTATAGAGTAGTGCTTTCCATGTGCTACAAAAAATGTGTCCAACCATTTTTATTGAGGCCCACCCAAAAGTCATTTTCTGGCTATGCCACTGTTTCTATGGTATCTGCAAACAGTGACTGATTGACGTAAATCAATTTAATGATGTCAGAGCCATTTTATAAATGGCTTACGAGGTGCATGTGATTGTTGATGTTACCAAGGGAGCCATTTCCTCCTTTAATAATACAATTTAGTGGCCATTATACAAAAACATTTGACCACTCAGTGCTGTGATTGATCAATCAGAATCAAGAATTCCAGGGAGCCATTTAGTAATGTTGTATAGCTCTTATAACTATGTGCTAAAGTTTGTCTGTGTGTGTGTCAAACCAACCTCCATACGAGGAGACAGGGGAGATCTGTAAGGGGTAAGGGTCGCTGGAGGTCACAGCCTGATCGTTTTCCGTCACCACCTCAATGGTCTGACACACATCGGGCAGATCGTTGATGATCAAGTGATCGTCTGCAGGGCTCTGCCCACCAAATTCTGAGGAACAGGAACAGGGAAGAGAGAGTAAATATGGAGAACATTGAAGTGGGAAGTGCCTGTGTTTCTTAAGTGGATGTGCCATTTTTCACTGTGGATGCAAGTTAATTTACTTTAATGGAATAGTTCACCCAAAAGTAAAAATTCTGTCATTATTTATATCTGCTCTCATGTCATTCCAAACCCGTATGATTGACTTTCTTCGGTAGAACACAAAAGGAGAAATTTTCAAGAATATACTGGTCACTCTTTAACCCAGCAGTTACACTGAATGGGCACTGGAGCTTTCAAACTAGAAGGATGCAAAAGCACCATAAAAGTGGTCCATATGACTATATACCAAGTGTTCTGAAGTCAGCTTTGTGTGATAATCTTCATCTTCAGATAGCTGTTAACTAGATAAACCGCTGCAAATGGATTAGCTCGTGAACAATTCATTCAGACCAGTTTTGTGAACCGGATCAATGATTCATTGAAAAGATTCAACTCAAAAGAAATTGGTTATGAATCGGACAACATTTCTCATGACTTGCGCCAAGGAGAGCTAGGGAAAACTTTTAAGGGAAAGTTCACCCTCATGCCATCCCAGTTGTGTGACTTTCTTTCTCCTGCAGAATTTAAACAAAGATATTTAGAAGAATATCTCAGCTCTGTTGGTCCATACATTGCAAGTGAATGGTGACCAGAAATCTGAAGGTTCAAAAAGCATATAAAAGCAGCATAAAAATTATCTATAAAACTCCAGTGGTTAAATTCATGTCTTCAGAAGCGATATGACAGGTGTGGGTGAGAAAAAGATCAATATTTAAGTCATTTTTTTACCATAAATCTCCATTTTCACTTTCAGATACTCTTTTGAACCTTCAGATTTCTGGCCAACATTCACTTACATTGAAAGGACCAGCAGAGCTGAGATATTCTTCTAAAAATCTGTGTTCTGCCGAAGAAAGTCTTCATCTGGGACGACATGAAGGTGAGTAAATGATGAGGTAATTTTCAATTTTGGGTGAACTATCCCTTTAATATTTTCAGTTAATAATGACTTATCGGTCTGACTTTAGAACATATTCGCATGGATTACATTTACGTTACTTTTATGTCCTTTATGAAGCTTGAAATCTCCAGTCCTCGTTCATTGTAATTAAATGGAAATGAGCAGCAGGTATATTCTTCATAATTTCTCCTTTTGTGTTACATGTAAGAAAGAAAGTAATGTTTGGAATTACTTGGAATGACAGATATTTGGGTGAATTAATCCTCTACCATGACTCCATAATAAAATGATGGAAACAAGTTTAAAAAAAAATTAACTAGCTGAAAGCCTTTTGTAAATGAATTACAGTGGCAATTTTTGTAGCTTTCTCAATTCAATGTGTATCACAACCCCATATCAATGCTGACAACTGACTAAACAAACACTAAGCTCACCTTTTACCCGAATCGAGTGCGTTACGAGTTTGAAAGGGGAAACAGAAAAAGGTGGACATGAATAAACACAGTAACAAGGAGATCTGGATAAACAGGTCCATGGCAGAAAGACAGAGAGCAGAGAATGATAGGTGCAGCATAATCATAAGCTATCCTCAAATATAAATGTGGGAATCTCATAAAACCTGTCTATATATATATATATATATATATATATATATATATATATACACACACACACACACACACACTGATGAGCCAAAACAGGTGAAGTGAATAACGCTGATCATCTCTTCACAAGGCCACATGTCAAGGTCTGGGTAGATTAGATGGTAAACGAACAATCAGTTCTTGTAGTCAATGTGTTGAATGCAGGAGAAATGGGCAGGAGTAAAAACCTGAGTGACTTTGATAAGGGCCAAATTATTATGGCCAGATGACTGGGTCAGAGCATCTCTGAGACGGCAAGGCTAGTCGGGTGCTCCCGGTCAGCATTTGTGAGTACATACCAACAGTGGAGTGACAAACCGCAACCCGGCGACAGGGTGTTGGGCACCCAAGGCTCATCGATGTGCGAGGGCAACGAAGGCTATCCTGTCTGGTCCAAACCGACAGAAGGTCTACTGTGGCACAAGTCAGAAACTTTTAATGATGGTTACGGGAGGAATGTGTCACAACACACAGTGCATCACACCCTGCTGCATATTGGGGCTGCGTAGCCGCAGACCGGTCAGAGTGCCCATGATGAACCCTGTTCAACATCGAACGCGCCTACAATGGGCACGCGAGCATCATAACTGGACCTTGGAACAGTGGAAGAAAATCGGCAGATACCATAAGACACTTTCAGGGGTCTCGTAGAGGCCATGCCTCGGTGGGTCGGTGATGTTTTGGTGGCACGCGGGGGACCAACAGCTTATTAGGTAGGTGGTTATAATGTTTTGGCTCATCGGTGTATATGTATATAATCAAGGTCAGAAAATAATGGAGGCTCAAATGCCACCGAAAGTGACAAAAGTACCCCCAAAATTTAAAGTGTGGGGGCAAAAAATTAATTTCTTGGTGTTTTATTTTGTGGCATCTGATATATTTCTTAATATTATGCTCTAGGCCTTATTTTATATTTATTGCATAAAATATAAGATACAATAACTCAGACTGATTTTAAGTTAATTAAATTGATGTACTTAACATTAAAGGTTGACAGTATTTTTTTATGATTAGAAAACCATTAGAAAATCCAATCCAGGGGGCAAATATTGCTCCTTAATGGAAAAGTTTGTTTCTGACACTGATTTCATGCTGATTTTATTAAAAAGAAAATAATCAGTGTGTCTGGTAAAAATTGCAATGGTCATTACAATAGGCTGCATTTCCTTTATGCGAAATATCATGTCTTATTTTTTTCTTTTGATTTTGGGTTAACTCTTCCACAATCAGCCAGTGACTTATTAACTATTTTTAACACCTTTTCTAGTTTAACTAACTGATCTTTTAATGAGGCATACATTCAGAATCATTTCTACAGGCAAATCAAAAGACTCTTTAATAATGCAAACAGAAGCTTTTGAGACAGGCTTTATACTGACTAGGAGTTATGATCACAGCTGCTCTCTTATTCTACAGGTCAGTTCGGTGCCATAAAGAGTTCAAGCGTTTATAAGAAGGCTTTTGAATTTGAGTTTTGCAAAAGCAAGTTCACCTCATTTTAATTTTGTGATATATGGCAACTACAGTGAGTCAAACAGCTGTGAAGCGATGTGTTTTAATACTGTATGTAAACTAGGATGGGGGAGGGGCAGCTGAAAAAAGAACTCAAATAAACAGGCCGTTGTCAGAGAAGCCTGAAGCAGTCTGGGTATTTGCAACAAGCGACTGAGGAACACAAAACAAAATGCTGTTGTTTTTTCATGGGCCCATTCATATTCTCTCAAACCAGAAGACAAGTCCCGTTTTATAAGGAAAAGCCTAAAATAATATTGAGATCTACTGTTACACTTTTGATCTATTTGTAGACAATAGTCTGTCAGAGACAGAGATCCACTGATATTGCATCTTTGTTTTGGGCTACGTTAAACTGTTGAGCTTAAAATTCTATGCGTAAGTAATCAAGCAAAATTAAAGGGTTAGTTCACCCAAAAAGGAACATTCTCTCATTGTTTACTCACCTTCATGCCATCCCAGATGTGTATGACTTTCTTTCCTCTGCAGAACACAAAATATGATTTTTAAAAGAATATTTCAGCTCTGTAGGTCCATACAATGCAAGTGAATGGTGGCTAGAACTTTAAAAACTCCAAAAAGCACATAAAAGTAATCCATATGACTCCAGTGGTTAAGGGGGAAATGGATCAATGAGTTTGAGAAACAGATCAATATTTAAGTCCTTATTTACGATCAATCCCCACTTTCACTTTCACATTCTTCTTCTTTTGTTTTTAACGATTCACATTCTTTGAGCATATCACCACCTACTGGGCTGTGAGGAGAATTTATAGTAAAAAAGGACTTAAATATTGATCTGTTTCTCATCCACACCTATCATATCACTTCTGAAGACATGGATTTAACCACTGGAGTCGTGTGAATTACTTTTATGCTGCCTTTATATGCTTTTTAGACCTTCAAAGTTCTGGCCACCATTCACTTGCATTGTAAGGACCAAAAGAGCTGAGATATTCTTCTAAAAATCTTAATTTGTGTTCTGGTGAAGAAAGAAAGTCAAATGGCATGAGGGTGAGTAAATGATGAGAGAATTTTATTTTTGGGTGAACTATTATGCAAACATTTTAAGTTAAAGCTGTTTTTTGGGTGCTATTCTTTAGAGACCGACCAAATGGTGCCAGTATAATAACTAATTAATTACAAAACTGTGAATATCAGTAACAAATACCAATGAAACCTATTGGGTGATGACTTGGTCCTGTTTTACTCCAAGATCAAAGGAATGGAAATATAGAAAAAGAAGCCTATTTTTTGGGACATTAAGATTTTTTACACTGCGACATTATTTTTATGACAGTTACGAACATTTTACCCCTCAATTATCATTCCCGTAATGCAAAAAAATTAAAATAATTACCCCAATGAGAAAAAAGTATTTATACGTCATATTAGTACACCCTTGATACTGCCTTTCATTTTTACCTAATTTTATAATAAAATTAATTGAACAAAAATAAATTCACACAAAAAAAAAATTGCTGTTTTTGTTTTCCCAAGTTTTCCCAAAATTATAATTGAAAACAATGGAAAAAGTAAAAGTAAAATGTCTACATGCTTTACCGTAAAGAGAAACAAAATGTGCTTAAGTGTCCTAAAACTTATGTTACAATAGAAAAAACCTTAATGGTCCTAAATGTAGGGTTCATTTTCTCTATGCAAAATAGAATTTGATATTTTGGGGGGTTGAATATGACCAGGACACTTTCTTGATACGTTTCATGACTAATAATTATTAGTCTATCCCATGTCTGAGAATTCAGTGTAATGTTACACCTGGACTGTGTCACATTGAGATGAGCGTGTTTGTACAGAATAGAAATCAACCCACAGACCAGATACTGGTTCAAATCTTAACTCCTTTCCAGCTATGTGAATTACTGTGCCTGCAAAGAACAGGTTCCACCTGAATTAACACACACGACTTGAGCGCAGGTGTGCAGGGCGGAGTAGGAAGTTCAGTACCTGTACCAGAGCAATCTGCCTCCTCCTTGACTGTTACTGGGATTAAACAGGCTGAATAGCCATTACTGTTTTCCCAACCTGAGGGCGCAGGGCACGGTCCCACAGCCTGGAATTGATACACAAACACACTGCAGCTCAGTTACATTCAGCTGTTGTTCTGTATCATTTAATCTGCTTTAATCTATAATTTACAGTATATTTAAGTGTGAGAGTACTTAAACTTTCGTCTCAATTACCTTTATCTTATCTTCTTTTTCAAAAGCCCTCTTTTTCCCTTTGAGAAAGACACACACATCTAGATAAATGCATGCTTTAGTTTAAATAAACAAATAAAGACCAAAAGGGTGAATCTCATTAAACCTGTCAAGAACATGTCCGGGTCATATTTCATATGACAAAAAATAATAATTATGGCACTTAGGCACATCCCCGCTCAGATTTATTTTTGTAATTCACCATTATTCTCCATCATTGTTTTCATGAGATTTTCATTACTGTAATTCAATGATTTTTTTATGCTTATGTTTATTTTATTTATTGATTTTTTATGTATTTATTTTTACCTAAAAGAATGAGATTTTTCTCATTGAATATAATTTCTTATTTGTTTCTTTCGATTTAGGGGTGACAAATAGCCAAATATGTTTTTGACAGGTTTCATTAGATTCATCCCCCAAACTAACCATATATTTGTATGTATTTAGACACAGTGATGTAGACATGTACAGTGATTTTTAATGTTTCATTTCAAAAACTCTGTATCATAATGCCCAGACATGTCAGAATGAAAATGAAGGCCCCTCGTTGTGATGTCATGAAAGATAATGTTGACGTGTATTTGACTGACCTCTCTTAGAATGCCTTTCAGACGCTGACAGCATCTTGTACACCCTGAAAGCGTTTGTTCCCTTTTTGATGCTTTTGTCTTTCACCTCCTCAATGTCAGGCAGAGAGTTCATGGCACAGCGGAAGTTCGCCTTCCATGTTTTGGGGTCCGGTTTGTCACCTGGTTGGTATTTCCCTAAAATTTGGGAGTGGAAATCCAAAAACACTTTAACACTTAAACTTTTTAAACTGCATTGCCATTATTACTATTGCTCACATTTAAAGTTAGGGAAAATGTCACATAACTGTGTTACAGACATGAAATGATAGCTCAAATCGTGCAGCTTGTTGAGGAGAGGTGTGTAATTACTATTCAAAGCAGATGTTTTCACAGCTGGCTCATTTGGAGCATTTGTTTCTGAACCTTCAGCATTTTCTCATTTAGTTCGGTTCGTTTAGGCATATATGAACACAGCAATCACACTCGGATCGGCACCAAAACAACTGGTCCAAGACCACCTAGATGAAGTAGGTCCAATTCCAAACAAACTCTGTTCACTTGCGGTGAGAACGCAATTTGACCCAACTGACCAATGAAGCAACCAATATCCATATGATAACCATGAACATACCTGATGGATCTTTGGAGGAGAAATCTGTAGATCAGCATGTCACTTTTATTCATAATCAACTTGGATTTAGCCTTACATTAAATACTGGAAAACTCTTTGGTAACTATATAAGATACTTGCACATTTAATACAGGTGTTATTTAATAAGATGTGCAAAATTCAACAAATCCTTCCGAGTGGCAAATAATGTTTATTTTTAGCACAACCTCTGATTGGAATGCATGATCAATCAGGATGAAAACAAGATTGAACATAGCAATCAGGAAGTACTCATTGGTCCAAATCCAAGAATGGACTGTCTAGTATACATGCATAATACCTTTGTTTGAAGTGAGTCAAACGCTTGATGAGAACGTAAGAGCGTCTCTACATGTCTGCAGCTCGGCACGGAAGCAGATTTAAAATCTGGGAGCTTGTAATTTCGCTGTCAATTTCAAAGACACAAATATGTGACACTACGTTGCTGGACACTTTATTAATGTGTGATGCTACGTATGAAGCTGTTAACATCACCTAATGTGCTGATATAGGTAGAGGTAGCGAGCTAACGCTAATTATATTGCAGTTCCATAATATAGATCGCTAATGTTGCCTTTCTCACACAGCAGCCCAATATTATCAGTGATAGCTAATTTACATTACATTATATCTACATTATAGATACATAATCTCGAAAGCAGAAATCTGAAGTTTACCTCGATATGTTTCTTCAAATTAGAGGTTGAATTCTTGAATGCCGATATCTCATCTGGTTTTGACAAAGCTGACATGACACAATCATGCAATTGCAAATATAATAAATTAGGGGTGCGAAAGTTAACATTTTCTCATGGTTTGGTTTTAATTTATCAAAGAGCCACTTTCTACCAAATTCAATGGAATGCAGAAAACAGGCATGATATATTTTTATGTTTTCACTGTCAAAGACACTGTCAACTAATAAACACCTTGAGTGTTCAGTATCACACACACAGATACCTTCAAAAACAAGAACTGCTCCAGAGACAAATCACTAGTATTTGTTCACCCTCTTTAATGAAGCTCACTAATAAGCATTTGTGTGAACACGTCTCAACATTGTTATTGCAGGATAGCAATAACTGACCGCCGCTCCATAGCATCAGCTATACTCAAGATACTCGTAGGTGTTTAACTGATTCGTTACATCCTTTAGCAGTTTATTGTCCTCTCTAACTGTACTGCATTTCAGCGATACAGAGAATTACTGTAATTACTCCTGAAAATGGAAAACTCACAATTCACACACATTTGATATTGATAAATACTGTCTTTTTTGATAATGACAACAAAATGCAAGTTGAGTAGCCTGGTACATCCTGTAGCAGAAATGATAGAACACGGCACTAACACCTAGGGCTGAGAATTACCACAGACCTCCCGATTCGATATTCCAATGATATTTCCTAGCCGATTCTATATGTATTGCGATACTGCGATTCTGTAAGTATTGCGATTTGATGTTTTGATATAAAAACTTCATCAAAAGAAAGAAAGAAAATATTGAAGAACAGTTGTGTCTGAAATGACAGTTGTTTCACTCTGTATAATATCATTTGCAGGTAAAAGGTAGGGATGTGCAGAACTACCAATCAACCAGTCAGTGCATTGTCTGAGCTAAGCGACTTAGTTAGTGCAAAGGACCCATATATAAGGCTACATTATGTCCATTGGTATTCAAAAAAATAAATATATGCAATACATCATTTTAACTTATAAAACTAATTTTGTTATTTTAGAATATAAAATATAACATTAATTACCACAGGCTAATACTATTATCATAATGATAAGTTTGCAACATACAAATGGAGACTAAAGAGTAAACTTGTTCAAGAACCATTTCTGGGGCTGTACTGAATTATGACACACATGACATTTCACCTGTAGTCCCAATGTCGTTGCATGATATTTGCATATGCATCCTGAGATAGTCTAAGATCCTATACAGCGTTCTCATAAACAACACTATTCTTACAAACTGCTCCCAGATGAATGACATAGGTAAAAATTGTCAAAAACAATTTGCGCATGTTCCACGAGACACGACAGCGCTGTGCACATTGATGCCAAAGCTTAAATAAACTTCTGAACAAAAAAAACAAATCAGACACGCCCATCGCCGGCATTTCTTTAATCTGTTCTTCAAAATATAATCAGTTGTGTTTCTTCAAGCACGCGTCTTTGTGTCTTGTGGTATTTCTTGTCAACAGTGGCATATAAATGTGCGAAATTTCCCGCCACTGTGCATAATTACCCTGGCTGTTAGATTATAAATATTGCACGAAAACATGTAGTTTACGGCATCCAACAGTTTTTACAGCTAAACTATGTAACAAAGCAGTGTCAGACAGAATCTGTAGAATGACTTCTGACAAATACTCTCCACAACACCTCTCAAATAAACTTTTGGATTCTGCATAATAACAGGAACATTGATCACAGCAGAGGATTTTGACATCCGACAGTGAACAAATGGCGTTTGATGGCGGTAGCAGCGGTGCATTAAAGGACTAAACATAAAAACTTAAAAAGACAAAACTTCTCAGAGAGGAAACCTGTTAATATGGAACTCTGCACAAATAGCACAAATATCTTCCTATATTTATCTATAAATCATTGTAGCATTAAGATAAATATAGACATTTTTTTTATTAATTAAAAAATAGATTTTTCATCAGGGAGATGATTTGAAAATAGTTTGGCTCAAAATATTTTTTTTTTCCCAGCCCTACTAACAAAGCGTCATGGGTTTGATTTCCAGAGAACATACAAACTGATAAATGTCTTGAATGCAAGTTCAGTCATGAAACCTTTCGGAAAGATTTAGCATGTTAATATGGGTATGACATATAGATAGGCTATTGGTCTTGGCGGACTAGATCTGCTACGTTCCTGCTGCTGCTGCTGCTGCTGCTACTGCAGTACAGTAACTACGAAGACTTGCTACTGCTAGAACATACATATAGACATACTGAGTTAAGAATGTGGACATGCTGCTGCACAATTAGAAAAACACAAGACATGCTGCATCCAGCATGTACTGTATGACATGCTGCCACACAATCAGACATAAATACAATCCTCCAACAAAGCTGCACAAACACATAAGGAAAAGAAAACAACCCCCAAACAAGCAAATCTACCACCAAGACTTGTGTACTGCTGCTGCTCTGTAAACCATGTGCACAGAGTGTATGCTAGCTAAGTGTGCCTTGGCCTGCTTGGCCGAATGGCATAACGCTATTGAACTTAATCTCTATGTGTGCCTGGGCCTGCTTTGCCGAAAGGCTAAACAGCTTGTGAACTGACTCAAAATGTGTATATGGACCAGGAAAGCCCAGAGTTCATTTAACTAGTGACTTAGCCTAGAAATGTGTGGATTTATTTAAACTAATGACCTAAGATAGCGATATGCCATTGCCTATGCCTGATTTAGCTATGGTTTACCCTGCTGAAGACACGCTTCTATGTGTCATAGCCAAAAAAAACGTAACATATAAGCTGATAAAGAAAAGGCCCCAGCAACCTCTTAAGTTAATAGCATTTTCAGAGAAAACTCTCGCAGCACACTGCAGTGAAACCGGCTTACTAGCAAACTGAGCAAATTTAAATGTTAGGCAAAGAAAGAGTACGCATGTTTATTGGCTATCTGATTTCACGTAAAAGGACCTCTCAGCTTACACCATGTAAGCCGACTGGCTTGACATATCGCAAATGAGCGAGCAGATTGGCTAACAGATAACAAGTTAAAAGAACCTTGCACCATTCAGAGTTTCATGCCTGAACTTAGTCATTTGCTGTGGATACAAGCATCTGCCAAGTGAATAAATGTAAAGCTGACAGTCTCAAGAAAGTCTTGAACTGTTGAGCATTCATCTAGTCCATCACATCTCCCTAACATCCCAGTTACTTGGTTTTGAGTGTTGCACGGGCAAGCGCCACTCGCATTTTCTTTAGAAAATCTAGCCTGAATGTGTACAATCATATCTCTTTTATCTCAAGAATTGTCAGTTTGAGTGTGTATATGACTGCACCTGTATGTATGGCCCAGTTTCGAAAGAGAGGAGCATCTTTCTCCACGTCCCATCCATGCCGCGCAGCATGCATCCATGGAATCTGGAATATTCTCTTCTCCTGCAAGCAAATAACATGCAAAACATGTCACTAGTTTTGACACACCCAAAACGCACCGTGTGTGAGCACTGTGCACACAGTCACATTTACATGAGGGAGGTCACAAATTTTTTTTGATCATAACAATCATGATTAACAATGCAATCCTGTACAAAGACACGTTTTGATCTGCCATAGCCACATGTACAGTCACGGCAGTCAGCCAGACAGAAATCGCCTCTGTTAGCAACAATTTATGTACCTTGTTGACCCATCTGAGCCCCGGAATTTGACACGAGTTTATCTGCTCTTCCAACCACGGTCTCATACGCATTCTCTCCACCGGCATGCTGGCCTAGAGAGAGAGAGAGAGACAGAAAGAGACAAACACATCTGGAATGTGTCACATTTTTACAGCTACTTTTCCTCTTTGAACAGGTTGTACATTCCTCCATGATTGTGCGGGAAACATGTTGACCACCTTTAACCTATCTATAAAAACTAACCAGGGGAAACCAAGCGAATCACAATTCACTGAAAATGACTACATTTTAAAGAAAGAAAAAAAAATATGAGTTATCATGGTATACACTTTTCATGATTAAAACAACATAAATGGAGGATGTTAAAGTGTGTGTGTGCATGTGTGGAGAGAAAGAGTTTATCTAAGAGAGTGCATGTGGTCCAACCTGAAATATCTATCATTTATGATGACAAAAATGAAAAGTACTCGCTGTTTGTTGATCCTTTTTGTATGTAATTAAATCACAAGTTACTAATTAACCAATTCAGGCTCATAAAAAAGGTTTATAGTTAATCATAATGAAAACCCACGCTTTAAAATCACCCGTTTGTCGCTTTGACCGTTGAACTTTTATGGTCCAGAAATAAGAGTGAACACAGCAATCACAATACACACCAGCAATATAACACACACTATACACACACACATCAACAATAATACTCCATACAAAAACAACCAGACTAACAAACAAACATAAGCACAGACAGGCACAATATGCTACATTAGGAAACCATTTGAAATATAACAAAACCACACAACAAGACATCCATGCATTATGGTTCATTGTGGATCCAAATACATTAGCCATTCATTATAGTGCCCTTATTACACAGATTACATGTTCATATAGGCCTAAGTTACAACAACAGCAGCAACACTGTCCATATGTCCTTCCAAACAACATAACTCATTTTTTAACATGTTATTCATTAGCTACTACTCAGTACTTACTGCGTGATGACACTGCACTGGCCAGTGCGTCCCAATCATTTCTACAGTAAACTAAATCAGATGAGTTCAGCCTCCTCAAATAAGTGCGTAAGTGTGGTCAATTCAAACGTGAAAATAAACATTCCTTGATTCCTATTGGATCCAAACAGCCCATGACTTTCGCTTTTAAACTCACTCCAGCAACTATGTGGCCTACAGCATAAACATCCACTTATATGTACATGAGCCCATAAATAAATGCGGAAATGCGCTGTATTACCTGCAGTGCGTGCAAATCACTTTGGGAATTACACAGCAAATGAGTCTTTGAAGTTGCTTGACAATCTGTGGCTCTCGATATCAAAAGGAAAAGTCAAATGGGTTTGATTTCGCTCTTCGGATCGAAAGCAAAACAAGTGAAAGAAACAAGCGCTTGGGTGGAAATCCCCAGCTGGACTGTGCAAGAGTGTTTGCGCGATCTAGAGGGCGTGTATGTGCGCTCACTTTGCGTGCTTACAAATCCTACTACGATGAAGGCAAGGCTAATTAATATTAAAGAGGTGCCGAGACGTTCGCGCACTGATTGGCTGGTATAGAGAAGCACGAGCGATTGAACGAATCATATCGATGGCAAAGCTTATGAATATTAATTAGGTTGTCAGACGGGACCAGGAGGTTAGAAAGTGGCTGGTTAGCAGGTCCCTGTTAGCACCTGCTGGTAAGATGCTGGAACTACACCACCCGATGGCAAAAAGCACATTGCTCCATAGACAGCCATTCAAGAGTAGCCGTGTTTTATGACGAAATAATTTTTTTTCCAAAAACCATTTAGATTTAAATTATTTCATTACATTATAGCACAACGTCATCCGGCGACGGATTGCTTTTGATGGGCTCTTTAAAGCGTGAAATCGAATTATATTTTCCCCTATCTATTCCCATTGACGTGTGATCAGTCACGTGACACCCGATCCCGGAACTGAGCGCCCATGAGCAAAGATGTCAGCCTCCAGCTCGCTTTCTGGGACGCCTGCGCTAACTGAGCACAGTCATAGAGATGAATGGGGATGCTAACGGATAGCTCTCTCCAGGTATTTTATTGCTCCATGGACTGGACGCTCCAGAGAGGTTAGTCAAGACACGCCCACGGACCGCCCACAATCCGTGTCTGGCTACGCGAGACCATAGATAGGCTAACCAACTGACGTCAGCCTTTACCATAGTAGTATGAGCTGCTCTGCTCATTGGCTGCAGGCTGAAACACGAAAGTAAATTTCATTTTCACTTCCTCGTTGTTTCGCTATTGCTTGTTAAAGGCAAAGCAGGCAGAAAGAAAACTTAAGCTGCAACATAGAGATATGATATATATATATATATATATATATATATATATATATATATATATATATATATGTGTGTGTGTGTGTGTGTGTGTGTGTGTGTGTGTATGTATGTATGTATATATATATATATATATATATATATATATATATATATATATATATATATATATATATATATATATATCACACACACACAGTATATCACTTTACTACTGGCTGTATACCTGAATAGGAAATGACTATCAAAAAGGCAAAAATTGCATATTTCTCAGCTCGTTTTTAGCTGGATCACATAAAATATGTGATGGATATGATATGCTGTATTACATAGTTATAAAACAGCCTTAACGCATTCTTGAGCATCTGTTACATGTGAAATTTACTTAGTTACAGCCTCTGTCAGTAACACAAGACTTAACAACACTTTAATTAATGCAAACAGAAAAAGAATGCATGACATAAGTTTATATGTGTATATAATAATACTTTTCTATGTGTTTTTTTTATTGTGAAGTGCACCACTGATTTGTATATTAATTCAGTGCGGCTATGACTGGAGTTGTAATATGCCATTTTCAAAATTATCATGCTCTTGTGAGATGAGACACGAAATGCAAGTTGTTAAATGTATTAAGCTGTGCAGTCTTACCCTTGTTTTGTCTGTTCTCTCTCTCTCTCTCTCTCTCTCTCTCTCTCTCTCTCTCTCTCTCTCTCTCTCAATTCAGTTCAGTTCAAATGAGCTTTATTGGCATGACTTGTGCAGTATTGCCAAAGCACTGGCCATTACATGAGCAATGAACAAAATAATGATTATATAGTACATAAAGAAAATATGAATGAATCAATCAATCAATCAATCAATAAATACACAAATACATTTTTTTATAAACAAGAAAATGATTGAAAAAAATAAATAAAACAAAAAAACTGTACATACATTCAGACATGTTAAGATGTAAGAATATTTCTGACTTTATTTTTGTCCGCTGGCTGACTCTTAGTTTGTGGCAAGCTGCTACATATTTTGCTGCTGTTGTGATCAAGCTGGAGTTTTCTCCCAAAATATGTCTTCATTTTTCAGTATTTGGAAATGCCATAAAATTTGGTGCTATTTGTTGGAATTTTGTAAAGTAGGCAGATGTTGTGATAGTGATCACAGTACAGCAGGAAGTGTTCTTCTGTCATCACCTCTCTCTGAGAGCACAGAAACACAGTCTCTGCTCTCGCGTCTGTGCCGTCCTCTCTCTATAGCCAGACAGTGATCACTCAGTCTGTATTTGCTTAGTGTCTTTCTCACTTTATGCTCTTTCACACAGCTCAGGTATTCTGCTGGTTTGTAATCACTTTTCAGGTGTAAATAGAGTTCCATCTTCTTTTGTAATTTAGTGGCATCTCTCCAATAGGCAATGTAATTTTGTTTTTGTAATTTTATAATTTGGTTGGGCCAGATTATGCTGTGCTTCAGCACCAGCTGTGAAAGGGCACTCCTGTGCAGGTTCTGTTCCTGGCAATGCAGGGCTTCAGCCTAGCATGAGCTCAGCTCACTGCATTTTAGGTGCTTATAGAATTTCAGAGCTCTTTTTTGGATACTGATTATTAAGGGGTATTGTCCTAATTCAGCTCTGCACCAGTTGTTTGGTGTCGCTCTGTTTACTTTTAGGATGCTTTTACAAATTTGGGTATGCAGAGTTGCGATTTCTTCTTTTTCCCATTTAGAAAAATCTTTTTAGGGTTTTTAGGGGTCCCTATATCTCGCTGCCATACAGAGCAATTGGTTTGATTATTGCTTTAAGGATTTTTAGCCAGGTTTTAATTGGAATTTCATATTGAATTGTATTTTTAATCGTGTAATCAAGACCCTCATTGCTTTTGCTTTCAGTTCATTCACAGCCAGATTGAAGTTTCCTGTTGAACTTAGTTTTAGTCCCAGGTTTTCTGCTCTGAAGGTGTATTTATTTTCCCTACACCTGCATCTATTTTGAAAAATCATTATTTTTGTTTTTGCTAGGTTAATTTTAAGAGCCCACATTTGACTGAATGTCTCTGTGATGTCAAGGAGCTGTTGTAGTCCCTCTTT
The DNA here is from genome assembly GCF_019703515.2 of Myxocyprinus asiaticus. Taxonomy (NCBI): domain Eukaryota; kingdom Metazoa; phylum Chordata; class Actinopteri; order Cypriniformes; family Catostomidae; genus Myxocyprinus; species Myxocyprinus asiaticus. The sequence continues at coordinate 44,209,160 of NC_059365.1, forward strand.
TGTTTTTGACAGAATGACTAAATCAAAGAGGAGACATTTAATTTCTGATTCAGTCAGGGTCGGGCCGGGGGCAGTAGAATTATTTAATGCTTTGGCTAATTAGTTTATATAAATGTTAAATAGAGTGAGGCTCAATGGGCAACCTTGTCTGACTCCTCATTGTTGAGAGAAAAATTCCATTCATTTGTTCCCTATTTTTACAGCACATGTATTGTTTTTATACATGGTGCTAATTAAATCAAATGTTTTCCCTCCAATCCCATTTTCCAGTAGTTTTAGGAAGAGTCCTTCGTGCCAGATTGAATCAAAAGCCTTCTCAAAGTCAAAAAAGTAAGCAAAGATATCATGTGGTCAGTGGCGAATGATCAGACTCCGGTCGCTGCCATCTCACTTGATGCCGAAAAGGCGTTTGAAATGGTAGAATGGGATTATCTTATTAAGATTTTGGAAATGTACAGGTTCGGGAGTACATTTATTAGTTGGATTAAGTTACTTATAGACACCCTGTAGCAGCAGTACAAACAAATGGATTAGTTTCAGATTATTTTACTCTGAATAGGGGAACCCGGCAAGGTTGCCCTCTTTCCCCATTATTGTTCTGTCTTGCCCTGGAACCATTAGCAGCTGCAATAAGAAAGGAGGATGATTTTCCAGGGGTGGTGGCGGGAGGCGTGGCGCATAAGCTTCTGCTTTATGCAGATGATATTTTATTATTCGTCTCTGACCCTACTAAAGCTATACCTTGCCTCCACAGAACTATTAATTCCTTTTCCAAATTCTCAGGATACAAAGTCTAAATCCGAAGCTTTGGCTCTGACAGCGTACTGTCCAGTAACAGCCTTCCAGTGGCCCAAACAGGGCATTAAGTATTTGGGTATTTTATTCCTAACAAATTTGTGTGATTTAGTCAGAGTTAATTTTGACCCCCTAATAAAAAGGATTTCGAGCAATGTGAGCAGATGGGCTTCATTACATTTATCGATGATTGGGAAGATTAATGTTATTAAAATGAACTGTATTCCAAAATTCAACTACCTGCTACAGTCTCTCCCGGTAGATGTCCCCCTCTCTTATTTCAAGCAATTTGAGAGCATATTGAAGTCTTTCATTTGGAATGGTAAGCATCCCAGATTACATTTCAGTAAGCTGCATAGGCCGATTGACAAAGGTGGGCTAGGCCTACCCAAGATTTTGTTTTATTATTATGCGTTCGGTCTCAGATATTTGGCTTATTGGTCGCTTCCACCTGAAAGAGCCTCTCCCTGGTTCTGCATTGAACAAGAAGTTCTTGCCCTTATTTTGCCATTGCAAAGCCTTTCTGTCAATCTAACCAGAGAAGTTAAATTACATCCCATTATATCGCATTTGCACTCAGTATGGACAAAAGTGTCCAGTGTGTTTAATTCGGACATTTATCTAAATGTTGCCTCAAGCCTATGGCTAAATCCCAAACTATGCATTAATAAGTCCCCTTTTTGTTGGTCAGAGTGGATTGCGAGGGGGGTTAATACACTCGGTGATCTTTATGAGAGTGGTGTGATGAGATCCTTTGAAAATTAGGTTCAATATTTTGGGATCCCCAGATCTCAGTTTTTTAGGTATCTACAGCTGTGCCACTTGCTCTGTATTGTTTTTGGGAGTAGCATAAACCTCCCTAAAGCAGCAGATACTCTAGGAGAGGTGATTTCTGCTTTTGGAAAAGGTCATGAGGCATCAGTGTATTACTCCCTGTTAATTCAGTGTCTGGGGGACGGAGTCTCAACCGTTCTCAAGAGATTATGGGAGAAAGATTTAAACTTGGAATTGGAGGAGGGAGAATGAGTTAGGATTTTAAAAAACATAAAAAATGCATCTAGAGATGCAAGGGTGTGCCTTATACAATTCAAGATTTTACATCGGTTCTATTGGACCCCCTCTAAATGGCTTGGTCTTAAAGGCACACCCACCTGCTGGCGATGCCAATCAGAGGACGGAGATATAACCCATGTCTTTTAGGGGTGTGTTGAAATACAAAAGTTTTGGTTAAAGGTGCAGAGTCTGGTGTGTGATGTGTTAAGCATTCAGGTATCATTCTGCCCCAGACTCTGTATCTTGGGTGATGGGGCGGTCATTGACATTGAAAGTAGACGCATAAAGAGCAGTGTCATGATCACCAGGCAGATCATTTTGAGGGGCTGGAGTTTGGCTGGAGCGCCCTCTTTTCAGGAGTGGTGCTTGGAGATGGGGAGGGTGACAGCCTTTGAGGAAGTTACATTCAGAGGAACGGGGAGGTATAAAGTGTTCGTGGAGAAATGGGGCGGGTATTTGTCATTTGTGGATGTGTGATTATTGTTGTTGTGTTTTTTATTTGTTTATTTTTTAATTTTTTTGTGCATGTGTGTGTCTATGTCATTTGGGACCACTGTTATGTTGTTGGGGTTAGGGTGGGATTGGGAGGGGTAATAGTTGGGGTTAAGTTTGATTTTATGTACAGTATATATGTTTTGTCTTATGAGGTACATAGATGTGAATCAATAAAAATTGTTAATCGAAAAAAAAAGCAAGCAAAGACTTTGGTTTTGTTTTGGTGTACATGTTTATCAGTAATCGTGTGGAGGGTGTAAATGTGGTCAGATGTTCTGTGTTTGGGTAGAAATCCAATTGGACTTTTCTCCAGGATTGTGTGGGTTTTAAGAAAGTTCTGCAATCTTTTATTAATAATTGAACAGAATATTTTCCCCAGGTTGCTATTGACACATATGACTCTGTAATTGTTTGGCTCAAATATGTCTCCTTGTTTAAAGATGGGTGTAATTAGGCCTTGATTCCAGGTGTCAGGAAAATACCCTACACTCAAAACAATGTTGAATAATTTGATTATTGCGGTTTTGAATTTGTCATTGGTGTATTTGATCATTTCGTTTAATATTCCATCAATGCCACATGCCTTGTTGGGTTTTAATGCATGTAGTCTCTCTGTTAGCTCATTTGCTGTGATTGGGAAATCCAGGGGGTTCTGATTGTCTTTAATTTTTTCTTTCAGGATTTCTAATTTGGTTTTTATTTCATTTCGAGCAGGATTTGTTTCAGTTGTTTTGTACAGATTTTCAAAGTGTGTCCTCCATATGTTCCCGTTTTGAATGGCCAATTCTTCCTGTTGTGGTCTATAGAGAGTGTTCCAATTGTTTCAAAAGTTACTGGTATTTATTGACTCCTCCATTGCTTGAAATAATTGTTCTGTATGCTCTTCCTTTTTTGCTCTTAGAGTTTGTTTGTACACTTTAAGAGCTTCATGATATTGATGGCGGAGTTCTTGATGGTCAAGATCTCTGTGTTTTTTATTAGAAAGATTTCATACTGTTGTTCTAATACTTTTACACTCACTGTCAAACCACTTTTCGTTGGTGTTTTTTGGTTTCCTTTTTGATGATTTTTCAAATTGAATAATGGATGCTGATTGGTGGAATATATTGGTAATGTCACTTATTGCCAGATTTATGCCTACTTTATTTTGTGGATATGTGTTCATTATAAATTTGTCCAATAATAATTTTATAGTTTGACTTTCTATTGCACTTTGATAATTTTCTTTGCTGTTTTTTGTCCACTTGTAGGATTGTTGCAGCCTTAGTAAATGAGAGGGCTATCTGCGTGATTCATTGGTTTGAGTTCGTTTTAGATATAGTGTAATTTTACAATGGTCTGACAGAGGTGTTTGAGGACTGACTGTCTCTCTCTCTCTCTCTCTCTCTCTCTCTCTCTCTCTCTCTCTCTCACTTTTTCTCTCTCTCCCTCTCTCTCTCTCTCTCCCTCTCTCTCTCTCTCAAATTCAAATTCAAATAACTTGTTGGCATGACCGTTACAAGTTACAGCAGGAGCTGATTTTTGCTGCCAACTGCCATCGGAACTCTCTCACACGCTCTCTCTCTCAATTTAATTTAAAGGTATTTATTAGCATGATTGTGTTTACATGCAATATTGCCAAAGCATTAATACACAAAACAGATAATGACAAGACAAATAATAATAAAACAGTAACAAATAACAATAAAATAAGGTGCCAGGAAATGAATAAAATAAAATAAAAACTATAAGAACAATATACACTATACAATATAAAATAAAATAAGCATTTAACAAGACATTATGAACATAAAACAATACTGTGACTGAAGTGCATTAAGGCAGTGACTGGTTTCTGAGGGTGTGCAGCTCAAAAATGAATTTTGCTGCAACTGATGCATGATTGTCCTCCCACAGTTACACCTGCATCTGATCTGTTTCTGCTGAACTGGAAAAATGTTTGTCAAAGTATTTCTCTCTCACCTCTGTAAATTTCTCACAGTGAAGGAGAAAGTGTGTCTCTGTCTCGACCTCACCAGTGTCACAGTGAGCACAGACTCGTTCATGTCTGTCTGTGTCTGCCTTTTTCTATGGCCAGACTGTGATCGCTGAGTCTGTATTTGGTGAGGATCCATCTCTGTTTTGGATCTCTTACAGTGTGGAGATATTCTGATAGGTTATACTTTCTGTTTAGGACCCGATAACATTCTAATTTGGTTTTTACTTTCATTTTCCCAATGGTCCAAATATGAATTTTTGCTTTCTTTTATAAAAATGGTTCCACTCCGCAGTAAAAATGAAGGTGTTCATGACCCAGATTTTGATGTGTCATTTAGAGTGTGGCACGAAGGAAAGCCATACATGATTTATGCTAGCTCGGGAAACATGAAGTGTTTTGAGTGTGGGGATGTTGGACACAAGAGGCTAGAATGCCCACATAAGGCTGGGGCAAGTGGGGAGGATGCCAGTCCGATTATTGCAGCCGTGGTTGTGAATGAGTCAGAGGAAGCGATCCCTCCAGTTATGGAGGAGCATGATGCTCAAAGTATTGAACAGGCTGACAGCGTTAGTGACAGTAATGATCGAAATGAGAAAACTGTTGTTGAATTGGAATCAAATGAAAATTGTGTAATAAATTGTGTAATCAAATGTGAATGACCAGGCTTATGGTGAAGCAGCAAGTGCTAAGGCTGACACATCAAAGGGTGAAGTAAACGGTGATACAGAGATGAGAGATGATGATACGCTTTCTGAAATCTCGGATATGGGGTCACAGGCAGTGGAAGGTGTGTACACCTTACAAGAGATGAATGGTAAAACGTTTGATGTGAGAAACTTTTTCCAGAAGCAGAGAAATTTATAATGTCAGCTTTGTTGCTGCAAAGAACAGTCAGCTTTGAGGCTTTAGATAAGAAGAAGAGATTTCATCTGAAAAAGTTGATTTGAAAACTATGAAAGGATAAACTTGTTCCACAAAAACATAAAAATGACTAAATTTCACATGGTGTCTTTCACACTTTGCTGTTTTTTTCTGTCTCTATCCACTGTATACTTCTATTTTCTCATGGATGTTTTAAGGGTGGCTTTTCTAAATATTAATGGGGGAAGGGACAGAGGCAAATTAGCAGTGGTATCAGAATTTCTTAGAATTAAAAAGATAAATGTTTCTTTTTTACAAGAAACACATACTAATAAGGATAATGAAATTGAATGGGGTATGTGGTGGGAAGGTAAATTTGTTTTGAGCCATGGGACATATAATTGTGTTGGGGTAGCTATATTATTTTCTGCAAATATGAATGTCAGTATTTTACATGTAGAAGAGATTGTTGAATGAAGATTATTATTAACAATCTTTTGGGGGGGGGGGGGAGATAGTCAATCAGGCATCACATTATTAAACATTCTGCATGAATATCAACTAGCAGATGTATGTGCACATACACACATATACATACACATACACCTATAATAAACATACAACTCTAAACTATACCTCTCTCTCCACAGACCCACTGCGAGAGCCCCCCAAAAACGTCAAATATCTACCCCATTTCCCAATAAAATAATCCCATATCCCCAGCCTTCTACATGATACCTCCTCGAAGGCTGCCACCCTTCCCATCTCTCCGCACCACTCCCGAATTGAGGGTGCTCCCACCGACTTCCAACCCCTTAAAACAATCTACCTGCCTATCATCGCACTAGTGAGGATCCAATTGTTTATGTATTTATCACCTACGTCGATGACCGCCCCATCACCCAAAACACAGAGTCTGGGACAAAACGAAATCCGAATGCCCAACACATCACACAGAACACTCTGTACCTTCAACCAAAATTCCTGAATCTCAGCGCACCACCAAAAAACATGGGCCATGTCTCCTTCCTCTGATTGACATCGCCAGCAGGTGGGTGTATCTTTAAGACCAAGCCTATGCAATTTAGAGGGGGTCCAATAGAACCGCTGTAAAATCTTAAATTGTATAAGGCGCACCCTTGCATCTCTCAATGCAGTTTTTATGTTTTTTAAAATCCTAGCCCATTCTCTCTCCTCCAGTTCCAGGTTTAATTCTTTCTCCCATAATCTCTTGAGAGTGGTTGAGACTCCGTCCCCCAGACTCTGAATTAATAAGGAGTAATACACTGATGCCTCATGGCCCTTTCCAAAAGCAGAAATCACCACTCCTAGTGTATCTGCTGCTTTAGGGGGGTGTATGCTACTCCCAAAAATAGTACAGAGCAAATGGCGTAACTGAAGATACCTAAAAAACTGAGATCTGGGGATCCCAAAATATTGAACCAGATTTTCAAAAGATCTCATCACACCGCTCTCGTAAAGATCACCGAGTGAATTAACCCCCCTCGCAATCCACTCTGACCAACAAAAAGGGGACTTACTAATGCATAGTTTGGGGTTTAGCCATAGGCTCGTGGCAATAATTAGATAAATATCTGAATTAAACACTCTGGACACTTTTGTTCATACTGAGTGTTAATGTGAAATAATGGGGTGTGATTTAACTTCTCTATTTAGTTTGATGGAAAGGCTGTTCAGTGGCAAAATAGGGGCAAGGAGTTCTTGTTCAATGCAGAACCAGGGAGGGGCTCTTTCAGGTGGAAGCGACCAATGAGCCAAATGTCTGAGACCGAATGCATAATAATAAAACAAAATCTTGGGTAGGCCTAGCCCACCTTTGTGAATTGGCCTATGTAATTTATTGAAATGTAGTCTGGGGGCACTTACCACTCCAAATGAAAGACTTCGCTATGCTATCAAATTGCTTGAAATAAGAGAGGGGGATATCTACAGGGAGAGACTGTAGCAAGTAGTTACATTTTGGAATACAATTCATTTTAATAACCTTAACCTTCCCAATCATCGATAAATGTAATGATGCCCACCTGTCTACATCGCTCGAAAACCGTTTTATTAAAGGGTCAAAATGAACTTTGTTGGGAATAAAATGCCCAAATACTTAATGCCCTGTTTGGGCCACTGGAAGGCGCCTGGCTGGAAGGCCGTTACTGGACAGTATGCTGTCAAAGCCAAAGCTTCGGATTTAGACCAATTGACTTTGTATCCTGAGAACTGGGAAAAGGAATTAATAATTCTGTGGAGGCAAGGCATAGATCTAGTGGGGTCGGAGACGAATAATAAAATATCATCTGCATAAAGCAGAAGCTTATGCGCCACACCTCCCGCCATCACCCCTGGAAAATCATCATCTTTTCTTATCGTGGCTGCTAATGGTTCCAGGGCAAGACAGAACAATAATGGGGAAAGAGGGCAACCCTGACGGGTGCCCCTATCCAGAGTAAAATAATCTGAAATTAATCCATTTGTTTGTACCGCTGCTACAGGGTGTTTATAAAGTAACTTATTCCAACCAATAAACGTACTCCCGAACCCATATATTTCCAAAAACTTAAAAAGATAATCCCATTCTACCATATCAAACGCCTTTTCGGCGTCAAGTGAGATGGCAGCGACCGGAGTCTGATCATTCGCCTCTGACCACATGATGTTGATGAGACGCCTAATGTTGTCAGAAGAGCTGCGGCCCCGAATAAACCCCACCTGATCTATATGTATAAGAGATGTCATAACCTTACTTAATCGGTTAGCCAAAATTTTTGCCAGAATTTTCACATCTAGCTGGATCAGAGAAATCGGATGGTAACTTTTACACTCACTTGGAGCTTTGTCCTTTTTAAGAATCAGACTGATCCGGGCTTGTGTCATGGTTGGTGGAAGCTTTCCATTCTTTAATGATTCAGTATAAACTTCTAACAAAAGTGGAGCCAGTTCTGTAGCATAAGATCTAAAAAAATTCAGCGGCAAAACCATCTGGCCCCGGAGCCTTACCAGTAGGTAGGGACTTGACTACCTCGTCAAGTTCCTCCAAGGTTATCTCAGAATCAAGAGAGTTTTTTTGCTCATTCGTCAGTTTAGGGAGTTCTAATGGTTCCACAAAGTTCCTAATATCCTCATCAGTAGACGAAGACGTGGAACTATAGAGATCAAGATAGAATTCTTTAAAAGCATTATTAATATCAATGGCTGAGGTAAAAATTTCACCACCAGCAGATTTCACTGAGGGAATAGTAGAAAAAGACTCTCTCTGCTTAATATATCTAGCCAAAAGCTTCCCTGCTTTGTCCCCTGACTCAAAGTATGACTGTCTTGCCCTGAACAACCAAAACTCCACTTTCTGCTACAGAATAGTATTATACCTGTATTTTCGGGTCAGTTCTCTGAGGCCATCAGATGACATACGGCTCCTCAGCTCTGCCTCGGCACTTTTAATATTTCCTTCCAACTCCACAAGTTCTCATGCTTTGAATTTTTTGATAAATGAGGCATACTGTATGATTCGACCCCTAAGAACCGCCTTAAGTGCCTCCCAAGCCACGCCCACAGAGGATACTGAGGACCAGTTGGTCTCCATATAGACACTGATTTCAGTCTTTAACATTTGTTGAAAATCAGGATTTGCAAAAGGGATGCATTAAAGCGCCAATTTTATGATTTCCTTTTCTCTGTATGTGGCAATATCTCTAAACTCAACAGGGCGTGATCTGAGACTAAGATATTTCCAACTGAGCAATCAACAACAGATGAAATGAGGGAAAAAAAAATCTATTCTAGAGTAAATCTTATGAACTGATGAAAACAATTTATAATCCCTACCAGATGGGTTCAAAAGTCGCCAGATATCTACAAGACCAAGATTTTTACAGATCTTGTGAAGTGTCAATGTAGCTCTAGGGGGTTTACACACTTTTGCTTCACTGTGATCAAGGACTGAGTCCATCACAAGATTAAAGTCTCCTCCCAATATTATATCATGAGGGGTGCCAACAGCTTGCAACATCCCTTCAAGATCTATAAAAAGCCCTGATCATCAGCGTTAGGTGCGTAAATATTAGCCAAAATCAACCTTTGCTCCTGAATTTCTCTTAACACAACAATGACTCTTCTTAATTTATCTTTAATCTGTTTGAGACATTTGAATTGTAGATGTTTATTAATCAATACAATGACTCCCCTGCTCTTACTTGAGCCAGCACTAAAGAAAACATGTCCACCCCATATCTTCCCAAATGTTTCAGCTTCTTGCGGGGAAAGATGCGTTTCTTGAAGAAACACTATATCATATTTCTTGCGCTTAAGAACATAAATAACCTTCCTTCTTTTTATGGGGTGCCACAACCCATTTACATTCCATGTGGAGAGAGATAACCCATTCACATTAACATTTGACATATTGATATAATAAAAAATACAAAAAATGAGTGTGTCAAAAACAAAATTATACAGACCACATTCCCCATTAATGCAACAATCAAACCCCGAACTTCCCCCGGAACAAAACAAATAGAAAAAAGAAAAACATGTGCATTAACCCCATGCACGAGAGCACCAACCGGCGTCAATCCCTGTAAACTCAAAGAGTCCATGTACGCCTACGAGAGCCCCCCGACAACTTTGCCATCGGAATGCTCGAGTCCGGTGCTTCTGCACAAATTTTGTGAGGCACAATTACAATAACAGAAAATACTTTGTAAAACATACCCCAGCCAACAGGCAGAATAACAGAAAAAACATGTAGATTCATTCACAGAACTGTCTTGAAGGTGTGTTCCTCCTCAAAATAAACTCCAGCTGATATAAAACCATTCAGTTTCCTCGGACAGAAAAACAATTGTTCAGTGAACTGGCTGTTATGAGTGCAGCAGATGAGGTAATCATTCTACTAGGAGGCATAAGCACAAAGAACAAACAGATTTAACCACAACTGTCCCGAAGTAGTGTAATTCCACAAAACAAGCTCCAGCCGTTAGGCAGAGCCAGCGCGAAAAACAAAACCGGCATCCCAGTTCCTCGGATGATCAAGAGCCAAACTAACTCGGAGGCCGCAAAAAAAAAACAACAAAAAAAAAACACCATAACTTACTCAGCCCGTCAACTTTATAAAAGACGTCCTTTATGTGAGCATATAGATATTTTGTGGTCATCCAAAGTGTCCATTCTCGATCTGGCCGGAAACTTTAGTGTAGAAAAGATCTTCTAAAGTTTCTTGGAGTCATGCCATAAAACAAACTCCAACCGCTAGGCGGAGTCAACACAAAAAGAAACAAAAATGGCACCCAGCTTCCTCAGATAATAGAGTTACTGAACAGCGAGTCAGTCCACTAATATAAGAAACATCAAATGGCTTACTCCAATGTATTTATAAAGGAGAGTGCCTGTTTTGGACAAGTAAATACTTTGCGGCCATTCTTCGTTTCTATTCTCAGTTTGGCCGGGAACATCAGAGCAAACGAGATCTTTTTCTGATGTAAGAGTTTCTTGCATTCCTTGAACCGATCGTGTTTCTCTCTTGTGGAATTCGCGAAGTCCGGGAACAAGAAAATATTATGGTTCTTCCAAGAAAGCTTCCCTTTGCTCCTCGCCTGGCGCAACACGAGATCTTTATTTATCGGATGATTTCAGAAATTTGGCCAGAATGCATCGAGGCCTTTCTCCCTCAGCAGATCTGTGAGCTGGCACTCTGTGAGCTCGCTCGATTTCCAGTTTATGGCCTGTTATGTCGAGCAGACTCGGGAAAAACTCGTCCAGGAATTTCACCATATCTCTGCCCTCTTCATGCTCAGGAATTCCAACAATTCGTATGTTATTCCTTCGGCTCATATTTTCGAAATATTCCAGTTTTTCCTAAATTAATTCCAAATCTGTTTCAGACCCGGGCGGATTAGTAGTTAATTCCCTTTCTGATGACTCAAGATAATCGATTCGTTTTTCAACTTCTGTCACTCTTGTAAACAACTCAGAGAATTTTGTTTCCATAGCCGTAATCGATCTACGTATTACAGTGAGATCCTCCAAGTCAGCAAGAACCTTCATCAGCATCACCGACATGTTGGACAACTGATGCTGAATATCTTCTCCCGACATGCCGTCCAAATCGAGTCCCCGTCTTGCAGTCCCGTCAGAGGCCTCGGCTTGAACACGTAAGTGTCTTTTAATGTCTCCAGAGTCTGAGAATTTTGACTTCTTTGCCATATTTACCTCAAAGAGCAAGTATGTAATTGGGTATATTGAATCTCACCGGATCACAACATGAAAATAATTTTAAAAACTAGCAAAGTTCGCAGAGCTCGTCATTCACACGTCTGTCTCTCAAATTGCGTCATGTGACTCCCCATGAATATCTTTTTAATGTTTTAAAGCATTTTGGGTTTGGTGACAACTTTATGTCTTATATTAATTTGATATACTCTAATGTTTCGGTTATGGTCAAAGCAGGTGGTGGATTAGGTGCACCAATACCTGTGTCGAGAGGTATTAGGCAATGTTGTCCGCTTTCTGGGCAATTATACAGCTTGATTATTGAACCTTTATTGTGTAGGTTAAGGAAGAACCTCAAAGGAATTATAATTCCTTATTCAAATGACAACTTTAAATTGTTTTTATCAGCCTATGCAAATGATATTACTGTCTTTATTACAAGTCAAGAGGATATTACAGCCTTAATTCAAACTATTGGAATATATGCAAAAGCCTCTTAGAAAAAGCCTTTAAGAGTTAATTGGGCAAAAAGTGAAGGTTTTATCATTGGCAAGTGGGAGGGTTTTGGGTTTCCGCAACTTTTGGGTGGATTGCAGTGGCGACAGTTGGGAGGGTCTGCTGGAAAAGGTGTCCGCCAGATTGTCGAAATGGAAATGGCTATTGCCACAGTTATAGCAGGAAGAGTTCTGGTTGTGAATAATCTGGCTGCATAAATGTTGTGGCACAGGACTATTGTTACGGAGCCACCTGTGGAACTTATCTATATTATACAAAGGACACTTGTCAATTTCTTCTCGAATGGACAGCACTGCATTCATGTGGCTGCACTTTATTTACCAGTCCATGAGGGTGGTCAAAGCTTGGTGGATGTGAGGAGTCGTATCCAGACTTTTAGGATACAACCTGTACAGAGACTACTTTACAACGAAGATGTGGCATGGGCACCTAAGGCTGCAAGTGTATTTATGAAGCAGATAGGTGTATTTGGACCAGGTAGACACATATTTTTTAATGAAATTAGAAGAGATGAGCTTATCAGGGCTTACACCTTTTTATGAGTCTATGTTACAAACATGGAGAACTGTTTTTAAAGTAGAACGAGATGTGGATGACCCAGGAAATTGGATTCCAGAGGAACTGCTGTTTTTCAACCCAATGATCCAGACTAGATTATTGTCCTCTGTAAATGAGCGGAGATGCTTATTGAGGAATGGCATTCAAAAACTGGGACATCTTCTAGATGAGAAGGGTTATGCGGTTGGAAACGCACTGAGGCACTTCAAGAGATGTCGGGGTTGAAGTCTTTATGCCTTGCAAAGAAATTTGCAATGCTTTACCAAGTGCATACAGGATTTATATAGAGCAGAGACATTCACAGGATATAAGACATTGTCAAGATTTTCCAGAAATAAAGATTTTACCTATCATAAATGTGGAAAATGAAAGTGATGCTGTGGATTCAATTTTATCTTTCAAGACCCCTCAATTGGATTATTTTAAACATGCATCATAGAAAGCAGTATATTGCACTTTAGTAAAAGTCACAAAAAACTTCTAGATGGCCAAAACGTTTATGTCCAGGCTTCTTTGTGTGGGACAGGTGGCAGACCCTGTATAAACCCCTGTGGAGAAGCACACTGCTGATTTACAGTGGAGGATTATTCACGGGGCCATAGCTACAGACGGACATGTGGCACACCTGAATCCAGCAGTGGGAGGGAAATGTCGATTTTGTGGGAAAAAGGAAGATCTGGAACATTTGTTTTTAAATAGCTTAAAACCTGGTTTAGAAGATTTGATGACGAATTTTCTGAGGAAGTATTTATTGGGGGAATCAAATATAATTTTTCAATGAGGAGAAAAAAGTGTTACTAAATTATTTGATTGGAACAGCAAAATTGGCAGTATGGATAACCAGGAAGAATAAAGGTTTACAACTTGCAACAGTAGATCCCGAAATAATGTTTAAACGTTTGGTAGAAGCAAGACTAAAAATCGAATTTGCTTATTATAAGTTTACAAATAACATGTTTTGTTTTTGTGATGTATGGTGTGTTAATGAGGTATTGTGTACAGTTTATGGTGATCGGTTTGTTCTGAATTTGTAAAAGTTAATTATTATGTTTAATTTTTAAGAAACATTAATACATTTGCCAGTAATGTAAAGTGATGTATGTATGAAAAATAATAAAGTGTGTGTTAAACCTCTCTCCCTCTTTTTCTCAGAGAGTCTCATATCTTATCTACAGTATACTGCCAAGTCTAACTAGTGTATGATGCAACACAGAGACTTTTTTTGTTTTTTGTTTTTACCCTTAAAATATTTAAATTATTAAAATTAAACGAAAAGGAAACAGCTTGACGGTTGGTAAAAGAAGCGAGACTGAAATAGAATTAAGGTTTCAGGGAGATGTTCTGCTTTCTGTTCCATTTCTCTGGAACACACCTTGTTTTCAAGCACACAACTGAGATCTTAGACAACAGCAACAGCAGCAGAACTTGCAGAAATGTACAAAACTCACCAGTTCAACAAACAGTGTTGCATTTATTCTAATTACAAGGTAATTAATTGCTGTAATATAATTACTTTTTTTTGTAACTAACACTGTTAACAAATACAAGAAATATGCAGTAAAAATACTGAGCTGTGTCTTAAGTATTTGGACAGTTAGGCCACATTTACAATCAGATAACAAAATATCAAACCAAGTGGCTTTTATTTAAAAGAAATATAGCACAAGCACACTTTTAAAGCAAAATATTTCACAACAAAGAAGTTTGTTAAAGGGAGCTGCTGACTCAGTTCTACTCAGCAGTCATTGAGTCTGTCCTGTGTACATCTACAACCAGGGTTGGGAGGGTTACTTTTGAAATGTATTCCACTACAGATTACAGAATACATGCTGTAAAATGTCATTTATAATGTATTCCGTTAGATTACTCAAGGTCAGTAACGTATTCTAAATATTTTGGATTACTTCTTCAGCACTGGTAGATTTTTTCACTTGTTTTGACTATAAAAACTCTGCCAGTACAGTAAGACAAAATACACGTTAAAAATACATTCTCTGAAAAACCTAAATATCTTATGCAGTGTTGTTTCTAAAACAAGATTAATCAACTTGATCTTGTTTTAAGGATTTTTAGATATTTTTACAGAAAAGCAGAAAAAAAATTCTGCCCTAATATCAAAGTTATTAGTAGAGAAAGAAAACTTTGTGATCTAATGTGAATTTTCTTGATAAAAAAATATGATCATGCATGTAAAATGGCTAGAAATAGCATTTAAGCTTAGCGTAAACCTGACAATTTACACAAGGTTTATTTCTATTTCTTCTGCTCCAAACTTACTTCAAACTTACTTCTCTGTCTGCTCGTATGAATGTAACACATCATAAGAAAGTGTTTCACCGCTGTTCAAATGCACTTTGAATCACATCATTTATATGTATAAATGTTTTCCATCTGAAAGGACTAAATATTAAATGAAACAAATGACAATAAAATGCAAAGTAATCTCTTCAGTAATCTAAATACTTTTTGAATGTAACTGTATTCTAATTACCAATGATTTCAACTGTAACTGTAGTGGAATACAGTTACTTATATTTTGTATTTTAAATATGTAATCCCGTTACATGTATTCCGTTACTACCCAACACTGTCTATAACTGTCTGGTTGGTTCAGCCACCGAAGGAAACTACAACAGACAGTCAGGACTGCTGAGAGGATTATTGGTGGCCCCTTGCCCACCCTCCAAGACCTGTACATCTCCAGAGTGAGGAAACATGCAGGTAGAATCACTCTGGACCCCACACACCCTGCCCACTCCCTTTTTGAACTGTTGCCATCTGGCCGGTGATACAGCACACTGAGCACCAGGACATCCAAGCACAAGAATAGTTTTTACCCCTTAGGCCATTTACCACATGAACAATTAAACTGCCTTCAGGACTCAATAATGTATAATTATGTAATGTACATATGTAAATTCACTCATATTTAATTAAAATAATATATATATTGTCACTTGCACATGTACATAGGCCATTCTGTTATATGTCCTATTTGTTTATGTCTATTTATACTCTTACCTTGTTTTATATTCTGTCTCACTGTAATGTTCTGTGTGCACTTGTTTCTCCTATCACCAAAAACAATTAACTGTGCACATGAGAACACTTGGCAATAAAACTCATTCTGGTTTTATGTGTATGATATTCTTTCTTCTGCTGAACACAAATGAAGATTTTTAGAAGAATATCTCAGCTCTGTATGTCCATACAATGCAATGCTACTTGCATTGTATGGACCTACAGAGCTGAGATATTCATCTAAAAATCTTCATTTGTGTTCAGCAGAAGAAAGTCATACACATTTGGGCTGGCATGAGGGTGAGTGAATGATGAGAGAACTTTATTTTTTTGGGTGAACGATCCCTTTCATTTTTAAATGATAAAACAAAACATACTGATAAAAACTAAGACAAAATGTATTTGAACACATTCTGATTGTCAAATGGTAGTGGAACATAGTTCCAATGCAAAGAATTACACCTAAAGTTACACTGCAAGGACACCTGTGTGAACTTAAAGGGAACCGACTTCATACATCCACTAAATGAACCTTGGTATCAGTTAAAATTAGGGCTAAACAATGAATCGAAATAAAATCGAAACATTACCTTTTAATTATTTAACCACAAAGGTCTGCAATTAAAGTGAAGAAAGTTTTGAAAAAAAATCTACACCCAGATTCCTAAGATTCTTTGCAGATAGAACTTGGTTTGATATTTTATACTCTTAATCTGGTCCAATAAAATTCATACATATTTTTGGGTTACTGTATTTGATGTTTCCAAGTTATATAAAAAACAAAGGACAGATAATTTTCCTTTGCATTTTAATCTTTGCCCAGGGGCAGAATCTAATAGCAAAGTAAAAAGTTAATTTAGCATGATAAAAATCTTGCACCCCTTATAAAATAATATTTCATGTATCATGATTAACCAGTCAGTCTAAATAAAAGTTCACCTTAGTTCACCCAAATGACACATTCCTGTTTCTTTAACACTTCTTTTTGGTCATACTGAAAACACAAGGTCTGAGTGCATGTAAAAGGGGATGCAAACAATACAGGAAAAAATATTCAAATGATGACAACATTTCACAGCTTGAATGTGAATATACATGTAAAATATAATCTGTCAAGTCCAGCATTGTAAACATATCACTCACACCATAAGAAATGAATTTTTTAAAAGACTACAGATACAAATACACAAGATCATATAATAGTACATGAAAATCCAGCGTGTCCCTTTGAATCATTTCTACCAGACAGCTTTTCATACTTTAGTTTTGGCTATACTCTTTTTGCTACATAACATGATTTTATAATAATTCAAAAAGTGTTCTTAATCCATTTCTACTTAATCCTTAAAACAGACATTAATCATTTAGGGAAATAGAGTTCTTTGGTCAACATAGAAACAATGCATGGTATCTGTTTCTTGCCGCTGAATCCGGGCAGATTGGAGGAGGATTCGAAATCCAGCGCCACCTTGTGGTTGACACGCGTCATGATCTGCATGATCTCCAGTTGCCTTCCGTATTTTGACAGCACATCACACAGAGAGGAGATGAACCAGGAGCAATAACCTAAAAGTAGAAACAAAATCAGTGAACTTTTCGGATTTGGATCTGTGGGTAAAAATGTGGAATTTAGTGGAATGGATTTAAACATCTTTATATTTTGATTACCACTTGTTACGACTTGTTCTTTGTATTTAATAATCACTGTTTTTTTTTTTTTTTTAATCTAACAGTCTGAAAAACAAGATGCACTCTGCACTCCTTTTTTATAATTTATAATATATTTTCTTATATTTTATTTATATCTCAAAGTACATGAGAACAGACGTTTCGGCCTCACGGCCTTCTTCAGTGTGTAATTTTGTTATACAACTGCACAGAGTTTTTTTTTTTTTTATTAAGTCTGATGGTTTCCCTGGTGTGGGCATTAACTTCTAATCACAGGTAATTGGAACACTCAAACATGATTCTCTCATTAATTACTTAACAATCTCGTTAATTAGACCGGACATCTTAGTGCATGTGTGAAGTGATCCAATACGTCAAGCAACTAGTGACTTTCACAGGTCTATATCACAACCTAGAATCACATAAAGAGTTCAGCAGATAGGACTAAGTACACATTAATACAATCATATAAGATGTAAACATACAATCCATTTTATCATAGTATATGAGCCACAATATATTCATAAATCAATATCACCACCTATAGTCAAGTGAAAAAATGAATCAATGGCAAAGTGAAATACACAATAACTACAACAATGATTTATATTCTACAGAGTATTGGTGAGAGACTATTTGTGGGTGCTTAGAGGTAACAGGAGAGATTGAAATCCTCATTAAGGACCAATGGACACATGGACTTCAAACAATGCATCCAATAAGCTTCCTGTTGTAGTTGTTGTTTCTCCACATTCCCACCTCTTCTGGAACTTTCTACCTTTTCAATTCCTACACAGGTTAACTGATTTATTTCATGATTACAATCGAGGTAACGTCATGTCTTCTAATAGCTGATTTATGTTCACTTATACGTATTTTTAAAGATCTTGACATCTCCCCAACATAGATTAGTTGACAGGAGCATTTTAACATATAGATCACATGTGTTGTGGAACATGTGATCAATGAGTTAATATAAAAGATTTTTCCCGTATGTAAGTCTGTGAATTGATTGGTACTTATTATAGAGGAGCAAGCTGCACAGTTCCTGCGGACTGTTCTTCAAACTTCTCTGAATCACGTATCTTGTTTTAACGAGAGAGGGTGATAACTGTCAACAAGTTTCTGTCCGTAGACTTCCAAAAAAACATAGTATTTAAGGTGTTATTCTGCTTTAAAACTAATATATCAATTAAATGAATCATATTCTGATCTCTTTCCATAGAAAATTAAATAGATTCCAGTCTTGAATTTAAGAAATCTATGAATTCAAATAGTGTCTTCTCTGTCCCTGTCCAAATTAGGAAGCAATCATCAATGTAACTCATCCATCATTTCATATTTTCTATGAAGGGATTATTGTTGTGAATATAATTTAGTTCAACAGCAACAAATCAATGACGCTGAAGTATGCTGTGAAAAATACTTGCATTCAAGCTGCATATCCTGTACATAAAGATACCTTGATGACACATTACATCTGTAAAAGTATTAGTACTCCTTTAAAATTTCCACTTCAGTAAAATAACAAAAGGTACTTGCTTTTGAATTTACACAGAAGTTAAAAGGTTCTGTATCTATAAGGACTATAGTAATTAGTTAACAAATAGTAGTGCTAATTAAAGTTAATTAAAGTACAGTACCAAAGTATAAACACTTTTGTCGAACAACAGTAAGAGACCCTGTTTTTTTTGGGAGTTTCTCCCCCTTTTTCTCCCAATTTGGAATGCCCAATTCCCAATGTGCTTTTTAAGTCCTCGTGGTTGCGTAGTGATTCGCCTCAGTCTGGGTGGTGGAGGATGAATCCCAGCTGTCTCCGTGTCTGAGATAGTCAACCCGCGCATCTTATCACGTGGCTTGTTGAGCACATTGCTATGGAGACATAGCGTGTGTGGAGGCTTCACGCCATCCACCGCGGCATCCACACTCAACTCACCACGTGCCCCACCAAGAACGAACCACATTATAGCGATCATGAGGAGGTTACCCCATGTGACTCTACCCTCCCTAGCAACCGGGCCAATCTGGCTGCTTTGGAGACCTGGCTGGAGTCACTCAGCA
Organism: Myxocyprinus asiaticus; assembly: GCF_019703515.2. NCBI lineage: Eukaryota > Metazoa > Chordata > Actinopteri > Cypriniformes > Catostomidae > Myxocyprinus > Myxocyprinus asiaticus. The sequence continues at coordinate 44,228,382 of NC_059365.1, forward strand.
CGCCCTGGGATTCGAACTAGCGAACTCCAGGGGTGGTAGCCAGCGCCTTTCCACTGAGCTACCCCATGTTTTGGTACAGCACCTGGGGCAGTGGAGTATGCATACAAGAAATCTGCCTGGACAGGAATTCTTTGTGTTCTCTCCGAGTCACTTCCACTGTCAGACTCAATGCCAGCATCCAGATCTGAGCCTCGACAAGCCTAGAGACACAAAGAAAAGAAAAAAAGAAAAAACACAGCACAAACATCTCTGTACTAAAAGCAATTAAGCACGAGGCTAGACCTGAAGATCTTTAAAAACACAGAAATAATGGAGAACCTTACAGCTTCAAGCATTTCATGAAATAAAAAACAGGAGTTTTGTGGGTTTAAGTCCTTGTCTGCTAGCTTTGATGCAATCTATATGCTATTTTACACTGTAAATTTAGTCTTTCTTTTCTGGTAAAATCATAGTTTATTGGCTGCGACGTGAATCGAACTCTATTTTTTAGAATGTGTAAAGGTAATTCTGTTTTTTTTACTATTTTTACACTGCAAGTCCTAAAGCACAGATTCATACTAGATTATTTTGTATTATTTATTTATTTTTATCAGTCCTGTTCAGATTCACTTAAGACATAACCAACTGTGTTTACATTTATATCTCAGCAAGAAATGCATTTGACGTGCGCAGCATTACCAGGAGGTGTCAATATGTGTGAACAGCATTTGAAAAAGAATTTGAAAGCAGTAGTTTTTGTATTCTAGTATTGACCTGTTTCCTAAAATGGCTGCCATGATGTTGGTGGTTGAGGAGACCAAAACGTGTCAAAACTGAGATGAAACGTTCATTGAGTTTCATCCCAGTCTAAAATAACATTCAAACTGAGTTTATGTATTTATCACAGGCAAATTCTAGTTTTGTGCGCCCACTAGTGTAGTAACTCCAAAATGGTCTGAGTCAAAGTTACAATCAGCATCCAATCAAATAACACTTGTGGTTAAAAAAATACACCTACTTATGCATTGTGCATTATGCAAATTTCGCCAGCACATTGCTTGGAGGCATAGCTATGTGACTGCTAGTACAAAGTATACAACAAAAGTATATAATGTATGAAGGCTACTATATATTGTATACTTTGTCCATGATTATTTTTATTTTTTTTAATCGCAGTGTGAAACGTAATTTGTATGTCAGGTGTCAGTCACACCAGAGCAGATCCCATCCATCCATCCATCCATCCATCAATCGATTATCATATAGCTCACCTGTATGAAGAAAAGCTTGGGTTTCCCCACCAGTGTAGAGCAGCGGTCCCCTCTAAAGACTTCAATGAGTTCTTTAAGATCAATATGACCATCTGTACCATATATCTTACTATCCTCTCCATGACTCAACAACACACACACAAACATGGCTGAATGACTGTGATCCTCCTGAGACACTGAGGGTGGAAGAGAAGTTAACGAATGATTCAATTAATACATTACTGTAACAATTACTGTTCAGCTTTGATAAGCAGCTCAGCACTGTGCAAGACGAACCTTTAGTTAACAAATCTCTCATTTGTGAGACAGTTTGGTCATTGTTAAATCTGATTTTGAAACCCAGCTTTGAGAAAACCTCCATCACATTCTTTGCATCCACATCTGTCCCGTTACGAACTCCCAATCCTGTATCACAAAAACATTAGAATAAATGTTAAGGGTTACTCCAAACTAAACTGTTTAACCTGTCTGAGTTTTCCCCAACTTTATTCTCAAGGGGGTCAGTGTTTTGATGGTTAGCTACAACAGTTTCATTTTAAATTTGAAAAGTTATCAAAAATAAGGTTTTTGCTTTGTCATTATGGGGTATGGAGCGTAGATTGATGTGAAAACAATTATTAAAAGCATTGTAGCATAAGGCTGCAACATAACAAAATGTGAAAAAAATGAAGGGGTCTGAATACTTTCTGAATGCATTGTATATACAGTTGTGCTCAGAAGTTTGCATACCCTGGCAGAAATTGTGAAATTTTGGCTTTGATTTTGAAAATATGACTGATCATTATTTAAGGATAGCGAATACATGAAGACATTTATCATCACATAGTTGTTTGGCTCCTTTTTAAATCATAATGATAACAGAAATCACCCAAATGGCCCTGATCAAAAGTTTACATACCAAACATTCAATTTGGCCTTGTTACAAACACACGAGGTGACACACACAGGTTTAAATGGCAATTAAAGGTTAATTTCCCACACCTATGGCTTTTTAAATTGCAATTAGTGTCTGTGTATAAATAGTCAATGAGTTTGTTAGCTCTCACATGGATGCACTGAGCAGGCTAGATACTGAGCCATGGGGAGCAGAAAAGAACTGACAAAAGACCTGCGTAACAAGGTAATGGAAATTTATAAAGATGGAAAAGGATATAAAAATATATCCAAAGCCTTGAAAATGCCAGTCAGTGCTGTTCAATCACTTATTAAGAAGTGGAAAATTCGGGGATCTCTTGATCTCTTGAAGCCAAGGTCAGGTAGTCCAAGAAAGATTTCAGCCACAACTGCCAGAAGAATTGTTCAGGATACAAAGAAAAACCCACAGGTAACCTCAGGAGAAATACAGGCTGCTCTGGAAAAAGACGGTGTGGTTGTTTCATGGAGCAAATTACAACGATACTTGAACAAAAATGAGCTGCATGGACGAGTTGCCAGAAAGAAGCCTTTACTGCGCTAATGCCACAAAAAAACCCAGTTACAATATGCCTGACAACACCTTGACACACCTCACAGCTTCTGGCACACTGTAATTTGGAGTGACAAGACCAAAATAGAGCTTTATGGTCACAACCATAAGCGCTATGTTTGGAGAGGAGTCAACAAGGCCTATAGTGAAAAGAATACCATCCCTACTGTGAAGCATGGTGGTGGCTCACTGATGTTTTGGGGGTGTGTGAGCTCTAAAGGCATGGGGAATCTTGTGAAAATTGATGGCAAGATGAATGCAGCATGTTATCAGAAAATACTGGCAGACAATTTGCATTCTTCTGCACAAAGGCTGTGCATGGGACACTCTTGGACTTTCCAGCATGACAATGACCCTAAGCACAAGGCCAAGTTGGCCCTCCAGTGGTTACATGGAGGCATTTTGCCAAGACGAATGGGCAGCTATACCACCTGCAAGAATTTGGGGCCTCATAGACAACTATTACAAAAGACTGCACGCTGTCATTGATGCTAAAGGGGGCAATACACACAGTATTAAGAACTAAGGGTATGCAGACTTCTGAACAGGGGTCATTTAATTTTTTTCTTTGTTGCCATGTTTTGTTTTATGATTGTGCCATTCTGTTATAACCTACAGTTGAATATGAATCCCATAATAAAATCCCACTCACGTTTTCTTTAAAAATGGAACATATATTACCAATTCTCCAAGGGTATGCAAACTTTTGAGCACAACTGTATATATATATATATATATATATATATATATATATATATATATATATATTACACACACAGTAGATGTTTTATTAGTGGTCGATTTTTGCAAGTAGGTACTGCTGCCGGCAACAGATCTCCAAACGGGGGTGGAAACTCCAAAAGAGGGCAGGTAAACTCCAGAAGGCGGCAGGGTTACTCCAGTCTCAGCCTCGGACGGCATGCCCATGGGCCGCCCACACTCCCTGCCGCAGTCAAAGGTCTGGCTACGTGAGACTAGGGTTAGGGTAAGGGTTGGGCTAGGGCGGAGGAAAATGTGGCACAGGCACCAGATTTGGTAGCACCCATGCAATTACCAATAATATTACATATTTTTGTGCATTGAAATACACACTCGTTAGTAAGCATTGATTTTGAATTTGGGATGCAGATGTAAATGATGATCAGTGGCCTAACATTTGTGAAAAAATAACACCTAAATTATACAGGGCTAAATTGATATACAGTGACAAGGAAAAGTATGTGAATGTATGCATCCAATTAATGAAACAAGATTGGAGGTGTGGGTTAGAGTTACTTTGACTTATAAAAAGCACTCAAACATTTTGAGTTTGCTATTCACAAGAAGCATCTACTGACGTGGACCATGCCTCACAAAAAAGAGATCTCAAAAGATCTACGATTGAGAATTGTTGTTTTGCCTAAAGCTGGAAAGGGTTACAAAGTTATCTTGAAGAGCTTACATATTCATATGTCCACAGTTAGACACATTTTCTATAAATGGAGACGATTTAGTACTGTGGCTACTCCCCCTAGAAGTGGATGTCCAGCCAAGATGACTTAAAGGGCACAGCACAGAATACTCAATGAGGAAAAAAGAACCCCAGAATGACAGCTAATGACTTGGAATTGGTTAACATCTCTTATCATGAGCCTACTATATGGAAAACATTAAATAGGCATGGTGTCCATGGCAGGACACCACGAAGGAAGCCGAAAAAATGAATTCCCAAGTTTATTAAGATATCCTACAGGATAATGTCAGGGTGGCTGTGCGCACAGCTGAAGCTCAGTAGAAGTTGGGTGATGCAGCAGGACAATGACCCTAAACATCGAAGTAAATCAACTACAGAATGGCTTCAAGAAAAGAAAATACAACTTTTGGAGTGGCCCAGTCAGAGCCTGGACCTTATAGGCAAACAAAAGGAAAACAAAACCAGTTACATTTTTTACAATAAGAAATTAGAAGATTAGAAGAGAAAATTGATAGTTTGGTCCATAATAATTATGAAAATGTACTAATGTTCTTCAAATTCTAATAATGTTATTTGTAATATGACCATGGCGACCATATGTCAAACTATACATGACTCCTAACTACCATGGTTAGGAACTATTATTTCTATATTAAAAAAAAAAAAAAAAAAACTATGGCATTTTTGTAATGAAAAACAGTAGTAAAAATACATTTAGAACTATTTCTGCCAAAATATCATTGTTAATACAGTTAACCATGGTAAATTTTTGTAAGGTTTATGATGTGTGGATTGAAAAACCTTCTAATATAGTAAATGGCACAGTTTTTCCCCCTGTTTTCTTTGTCAATGCTGTTTAGAATGTCTGGGCTAATCACCAAGTCCTTCCCGCAGTGCCCTTTAAGGGTGCAAAAATGCAGTTTGGAAAACGCCCTATAATGGACTGTGCTGCTGCACGTTCAAGACCAGTCCGCTAATAAACGCATTTTCTTTGCGCTCGCGCAACTCCTTCTTTTCTGTTGTACTGAATGAAAAGTAGTAGCGGCTAGCGCTGTTGATAATGATCTCTGATAATTGTCCCTGTCTGCAGACTTTAATGGCACAGCTCAGGATAGTAGCAAGCAAAGGGGCTTGGGACTGTGTTCGTTCTTGTGGTGAGAACGAGCCAATTTGTTTTGTCAAGACATCATTTTCATGGGGCTTCAAGAGTAGTTAGTCACATGGCTTTAATGGCTCAAGTGATTGGTTAAAGATAGCTCTTTCCAGGTATATTAGACCTCCTTGCTCTTACCTGTCCTTCTATGGAAATTCTTATTGTTGATGATGACACATTGTCCCAGGCTGGGGAACTTCATATCGTATTGATAGGAGTCTGAAAGCGTTTTGGCATCTGCTTGATCTGCTTCATTATTTGTGCTCCTGTGAGAAGAAGAAAATGGTTCATTCATAATTAATGTGGAAGGCATTTACAGTCAGTTTAGGGAAGTGGTTAATTAGTAAGTTATTCAGCACATGCTTTCATCCAAACAGAACTTGTACAACAGGTTCAGTCCCTATGAACCTGAAGTTAAGTGTCTTGAACAAGGGTACAAAGGTCAAAGCTTACGGATCGTCCCTTGTGGGGCTTAACCCTATAAACTTACAGTTACCAGCAAACTACACTAGTGGATCTCAACTGCTGGGTCATGCTGTTAGGGTCATGGACAGCAGGGATAAAACAATACTAAAGAAAATAAATAATAAATGAAAATAACCATATAATGATTTATTTTTAGGATGGCAAAATAAACAAAGGGTGAAAATGCTTCCCATATCTTTTGTTGTTGATGTCAAAGGCATCATTTTAGCCTTAGTTGTCCTTCCAGCTCATCAAGATGCATTTCCAACTAAGTCTTAACTAAGGCAAAAAAAAAAAAAAAAAAATTGCTAAAGGTGCACTCAGTAACTTTTGTCTTTGTGTCATCTTGGACTTACACTGACATCTAGCGGCTTGGATGCAGCATCATTTAAAATCAATAGTTTTCAATTTCAGATGCCACTGTAGAAATTTAGTATTCACAGTCAGTCAAAATTAAACCAGTTTAGAAAGATTCTTTGGGGTCCCTACATTAATAATTATCAAAAACATGTTGAGTTTTATGCAATGCATGGCAATAATAGACCAGTGAAATCTCTGGGCAGAGCCAAAAACACTTAAAAGGTGATAACTCCTGAATGACCAATCTTGACCAAACTTAAGACAAATTTGTAAGGGCATCAAAGTGAGGATCTGTAATGAATTTGGATGGGATTTGCCACTTGGGGGCGTATAATAATTACAAATTTTTATATGGCTCTAAATATGGAACCGTTAGTCCAAATGACTTGAAATTGTGCATGCAGTGTCTGTACAAGGTCCCAACAAGGTCTTTGAAGAAATCTGCATATCTTGAAAAACATGGCTGTCATTGACCTATCAACTTTCAGCAGCTATCAGACAAGGTCAACAAAGGCTGATTTGAATGAAACGTGGTGGACCTATTTGACTCTTGGTCTCAGTGGTGTGTGCTAAGTGTCCACAAGGCGCCCTTGCTTTTTTCTTGTATGCAAAAGACTGTATATGGCCAGTTTTACTTAAATGGCTATTATGTAACATAATAATGTAAAACCAACACAGTTTATACACATATGAAGGGGCATATTTATATATCATAAACTTGGCCACCATCAGGCAATAAAAAATCAGATGCTATTAGTAGGCTTACAACAGTATACTGTGATAACGGTTATATTCTGTAAGAGCGACAATACTCAGACACCCTCATAAATGCATTGTGAAACCAATCTAGAATTATTTGTTTGGAGTCCCAAGATCACTAATTATGTAAAAACATGCTTATTTTTCCAATCAAGGTGGGTACAGCCAGCCAAAATGCATGTAGTGGACTGGACAGTTTTACTTTAATGGCTATATAACTCCATTTTAGAAAAATTAAATGGAGATTGACCACTTGGTGGCGATACAATTGGAACTTTGGGGTGATGACCGGATATGTTCACAGGTTCTCATGTCTTTTGCTATAGCTTATTTCTTAAGTATGTAGTTATGCTTAGTTAGATCTGCTGGAATGGTGAATAGTCAGAGGGACGGTGGAATATCTTAAACACAATGAGATATTTTCACAAAATGTTATGCTTTGATGTAATGGCTTATTCTGAGGACACACATACAAAGAAATGGTGTTTGGCTACTTAGTGGTGCTATAACAGGAAAGAAAATACATGAATTTGTTTCTACCTATCTATGGAACCACTGGTCTGAGTGATCTCTAAATTTGCATGCAGTGTCTTTATCTGAGGTGCCATCAATTTCTATGATGACATTCACATATTCTGAGAAACATGGCTGCCAATGGCCAATCAACTTTCAGCAGTTATCAGACAAATATCAGAACAAAATGTGAAGGACCTGTTTGCCTCTTGGCCCTAGAGGTCTGTAAACATTAGAAAAAAAAATTAAGTAAAATGACTACTGGGAGGTACTATTATGCTGTACATGTGCATTAAAGGTTTTACATAATGCAATGTTTCACACAAGCACAAATAATTGATATATTATAGATCTTCTCATTCTGAACAACTTTTCAACTTTTCTCAAGTATCAGTGGTGTCAGTAAAATTGTGCGTTAAAAATTTCAGTTAAAAACAGTACTTTTGCAAACTAGTTCTAGGTTTTAGGAGTAACAAATAAAGTGCAGGAATATTTGTTGGAGTCTGTAAGCTGAACTTTCAATTTAGCATGGTCATATAGTATATGAAATGCAAAATTTGGTGGAGATTAAAGAATAGGTGGTGTTATAAACATCAGATTTTTATCAAATTTAGCAGATATATGCTAGGATGTGATGCTGAAGGAGCCTGCAATTATGTGGTGGACTATAAAAAAAATGGCTATATCTCAAAGGATCTTTGCTTAATTGCCTTGACGTTTTTGATGCACTTTCTCTGTTTTAGGTGCCTCTTTTGAAATCCTTTTAAACATGACCTTAAATGCCCTAAAAATACTGAACCCTGATAACAGCTGCTTGCAGGCAAAAATCCCAAATAATTTGTCTGTTGTATGATGGAATAAGCGCAATAGAAAAATCCTGGTTGTATTATAGAAAATATAAGTATAATAACTTAAAACCACATGTTAAAAAAAAATCATTAGAGCTTGTATGGATTTCTCATAATAGTTGGTGAAATATGGAAATAGCTTGTGTTAAAATAGTATGTGTTACTGTAATTAAACGTTTATTGTTTCCACTATGTTGTATTTGTAACGAATGCACTTTGAACAGGGCTGTTAGGATGCTAATGCTGTGTATTCATGAAGCAGAGTTTGCAAAGGGCAACAAAACAGAACTAAGCCATCATACAGAACAAGAGCAAAACCAACCCAACTAAACAATCCAGTAACAAATGGAAAATACCTCACAAATGACACAGAAAAGGTTTGAAGGTTTAAATAAAGTAATGGCATAACAAAATACACCTGGAAATAATAAAGACAGTAAACTATGAACTAAAACAAGACAGTAACACAAAACATGTAGTGAGTACTACATATGTAGTGAGTAAATACTGCTAGCAATCCCCAAGTAACCATAAAGAGGAATCACTGACCTCACTACAGTATTTATAATTGATTACTTCTGAAAATAGCAACATTTCCTCTTTATAATGGCATGTGAAAATGTCCGGGATGGTTTGTACCATATCTCAAGAATTACTAATTATTGTATTGTATATGGTATTGGATCAATTTATTAAAAAATATGAAAACACAAAATGTACACAATTAACACATTTTAAGGTGGTAATTTCACAAAAACAACAAAAATTTACACAATTACCAAGTTTTAATGCAGTCATTTCACAAACATAAAAAATGATTAAAATTAATTCATTATGTATGTGTAATTACATGATTTAGGTATTTTATTGCATATATGAATACAAGTAGAAGCTGTTTTAAATGTAGGGGCTCAAAGAAAATGAGGCAGTTTTTCAGTTGCCTTATAGGTTTAGAAAATGATATTATTAGTAAACGTAATAGATATTTCTCTAAATGTCAAATTTCAATTTCAGTTAAAAATATTGTTTTAAATAAAATTGTAAAAAAATCAAATTTTATTTAATTTTCGATGAAAATAAAATTGTAAATATACCAAGAGTAATATAAAACCGATTAGGGATAAAAAGAACCATGTCTATGTCCTCTACCTGAAGAAATGGCTCAAGACCTGCCTCTTTCAAATGCACTTGACTAACTCACAACTATAATCGAAGGCAGTTACTATAACTCTTATTTATAAAATAAATGAAAAAACTCTCGTTCCCTTCTTTTCCACATTTCTCTTCTTCTCTAGTTTTTTTTAGGGGTTCAAGTGCTTAGCGCTGAAACCCTATTGTAATTGTTAATAAGATTTTTATTATTATTATTCCACCATAAAACTGATCGGGCAGAGCAAACCGTAAGGCCTAGAGACTTGAAACATGGTCAGATGGTAGTAGTATTGCTCGCTACTCAGAAACACGAACTCGGTCAAATTGGTCAGTAACGATCAAATTGGTCAATGGCGCTACAACGATCAAAAACGTGAAACTGCACAGAACTCCAAGACTGTTTGTCATAGACTCAAGTGCTTTATACCATTGGAATCCTTGGCTCAAACCAAACAAAACATATATCTCTGATTTCATTTCCGCCAAAATCATGGATTTTTCATAAGACCTACTTTTGCGAACTAGTCCTAGGTTTTTCGTCCGATCGGGACCAAAGTAGCGCCAAATGATTCTATGGAGTCTCAATATCAAAAGTTATCAAATAAAGTTTGAACTTTCGACTCGAGCTAGCTACGGTATGTGAAAACATATGAAGTAGGAGTGGCCAGTTTTATGTAAATGGCTATAACTCTTGAACGAAATTAGATATCTTCAGTATACTTGACATACTTATGTATGGGCTCTATCTGAGGACACACAAAAAAGTCTGCGCAGTTTTGCCACTTGGTGGTGCTATAAAAGGGAAAAACATGAAAATGGCTGTAACTATGGAACCGTTGGTCTGATTGACTTCAAACTTTGCATGCAGTGTCTTTGTCTCAGGTCCCATCAATGACTTTGAGGACATTTGCGTATGTTTAAAAACATGGCCGCCATCGGCCAATCAGCTTTCAGCAGCTATTAGACAAGTTTAACAAAGGTCGATCGGAATGAAACTTGGTGGACCTATTTGACTCTTGGCCTAAGAGGTCTGTGCAAAGTTTTTTTTTAAATCGGCCACTGGGTGGCGCTATCACGATTTTTGTGTGTGTTAACGGTTGTATATAATGCAGCGTTTTAAAAAAACACAAGTAATTCATTTCATATGATAGCTCTTCTTATTCTGAACAACTTTACCTCAAGAACCAAACCGTCCATCAAACCATTCGTTAAATATGTGAGATTACGTTAAAAACCTACTTTTGCTAACTAGTCCTAAGTTTTTCACTCAATCCCAACGAAACAAGTGCCACAAGATTCTCTGGAGTCTATTTATGAATGATTATCAAAATAAAATTGGAACTTTCGATTTTACGTGTCGACAGCATGCAAAATATAAGTAGTTGACTTAGCCACTGCTACTTAAATAACTATAACTCTTAAATGGAATGAGATATTGTCACGAAATTTGGCACACTTATGTAAGGGCTCATTCTGAGGACAAACATACAAAGAAATGGAGCTCAGCCACTTGGTGGCGCTATAACAATGACAAAATTTAAAGTGGATGTAACAATGTTACCGCTTTTCCGATTGAGTTGACATAGTGAATGCAATTTGTGCATTGTCTTTCTTGCATAATGTTTGAGAAATGCCTAATACAGTTCAGAACATGGGCTTAAAGGCCCTACGGTGCTTGAACCCCGATAATTGCTGCTTGCAGCTATATTTATAATTATAATAGTAATAATAATAATTATTATTATTATTAACTTTCCTCAAGAAACTTAACATCTTCTCAAAGCAATGTAACAAAGAAAAGAAAATAAGTAAAAAACTATCCATAAATAAACACTTAATTAGGCTCTTAGTGTTTTTAGTAATCTATATAAAGAAAATATCAAATATCTGAAGGAAACTATGGCTGGTTTGTTTCCTGATATCAAACATCATTCGAACTGAATTTTAGAAAGGGTTTTGATGTGTATTTTAAAAACCCAAATGACATTGAGAGAAACCAGAATGAGTAGCGAATGTGATCTGCGCTTTTCTGTCACTGGAGCACAAATGAAGGGACTATGATGCCTTCAGTACTCGCGTGCATGTGCAACACTCGCACAAAACTCAGCTGCGCATGTTTGGATGGGAGGCTTGTTTGAAGCGTGGGATGAATCTCATTGAATTTGCCTTGGTGATCGCTCAAGCGAAATTTCGGGCCTCAGACGCGGATTCAGTGACAATTTCTTGCGTTCTAGACAAGCTTTTCATCTAATGACACGTGCAGCTGTCAGTGAAAAACTGTGTTTCATTAGTTCTATCAGTCTCACGTGACGCCCTGACCACTGCACACGTGCACATGGATATATCGACATACACAATGTACAAATCTTGCGAATCGCTATTTTCTGCTCAGTTTTGCATTTTCTAAAGCCAAACCAATTACGGAGGATGCACTTTTTCCTTCATAATCTCCTCTCATCTTCTCATTCAAATGAATTTGAGGAACGAGCATTTGCACCGCCTTGCTCCATTTATCCATTTATTCATTTTAATGTGAGTGGTCATGATTTCCTACATATATTGCAAAATAACAATTAATATCTTTAGGAGTTCAACTTTTTTAATGAGGAAAAAAATGACTGAGAACACCTTGAAGTCTTAAACAGAATGTGTTGTGCAAGAATGCTGACAATTTTTATTTTTTGTATTTCTGTGAAAAATTTTGCCTAATCTATGCCTATGTTCAGGGGTTAAATTGGGTGTCTAAATATGGATTTATTAATAGACCTGTTTGGTATGTAATTCATAGAAGTTTTTCTTTCGGATGAATTGATTTGACTGGGATTCTGTTTTAATAATTTGTCTATCATTATTTATGTATGTCATTATTAAACTTAATTGTAAAAATACATAATTATAGGGATGTGCAGCAATGCATTATCTGTATTTGTATCTGTTCATATGACAAAATTATCTGTATCTGAAGAACCAGATGTGGGCGGGGCTTAAACCTGAAGTGCGTTAAAACTAAATGAAACTCCCATTTTTAAGTGTTAAAATATGCCTTGTATATGCCTTTTCATAATAATAGCCTATTAATAAGAAGTAGAATAAGAATAATTATGATTCTTATTATTCTTATTAAACAATTATTATTTAAAAATATATTATTTTATTCTTTTTTTTTTAATTACCAGATGAAGCTGAATTTGTAGGCTACATTAACTTTGGAATATACTGTGGTTTCTCCTGGTATTTCTGATATTAATATCTGCATGAAACAGAATTTTCGTTTGTCTGTGCATGTATAACAACATTATTCTTGAGGTAGAAGGTGTCAAGCAAAATGTGAAATGTCAAGCACATTTGCAGTGAATAATAAATACAAATTCCAACATTAAAATAAATTAAAATAAAATCAATATAGTACACCATAATTTAGTTAAATAATAATCATAATAATAATAATAATAATAATAATGTTAAATTTATATAGCACCTTACCAGAGTTCAAGAACACTTAACATTTTCAAATTTAGCACAGTTTAAAGAAGTAGTAGTAAAAAGACAGAGTTTCAGTTTCTTCGTTTTACATGGAGGAATATTCCTAATAGCCTAAGATGACTATGGAGCATTTAAACTTTTATTTTTTAGAAATATTTTTTTAAGATCGGACCACGGCGCGGTACAGAAGAGGAACGCGCGTGCGTCTATGGTCTGGTGCCACTCTCGGATATGCTGCCTCTACCAGCATCCACAACTGACTAGAATGAAGCATAATGAACTTGAAATATTTTGAACAAGTACACTCGCTAAATAGAGACGGAATGTGTCAAGGGGATCAAACAAATACAGCATCAGAGAATACAAGAGATGGGATGGATTTACAAACAAGCATTTTTATTTTGTTTTTGGAATCAAAGGTGCCGGAACACCTTCGATTCCAAACAATTTAACCCCTGTCTATGTTACAATATTCAATGCAATATCCTGTTCATGACTTGATGATCATTCCTTATGTTTTGTTGACCTTTTGTGCTTGTACAACAATTTAAATGTGAATATTTGGAAACATTTTAGGCAATTTTAGTCAGGTACTTTATTAAGGTCATTAGTAATTCCCCTTGTTAATATAATGGGGTCATTTTTGGTTTTGATAAACTATTGCTGTTTATTGTTATTAAAGAAATATTCTGGGGACAAGTTAAGCTCAAAAGACAGCATTTGTGGCATAATGTTGATTACCACAAAAAAATATTTTGACTCGTCCTTCCTTAAAAAAAAAAATCAAAAACAAAAATCAAAGTTACAGTGAGGCACTTACAATGGAGGTGAATGGGACCAATTTTTGGAGTGTTTTTAGAATTGTGAAGCTTATAATTTTATAAAAGCACTTACATGAATTCTCCTGTTAAAACTTGTAAAACTTGGATTGAACTTTACACAGAAAAGGTTAGTAAGTGATTTTATCAGACTAAAATCATGTTAACATACATACTGTTTAACATTTACAGATTGGCCTCATTCACTTCCATTGTAGGAGATTTTTTTTTCCAACAAAATCACACATACTCTTGGTCATTCTTTGGTCTGGCATCCACACAGTCCTCTCCCCTGGGCCTTCTGTCTGACATGGCTTCTAGGGGCATAAAAACAAAATAGATCTACTCATAAATACGTCTATTGGTTTTGACAACAAAATCATTATACTTCAGCAAATGTAGTATTATTTATTATGCATGTATGTCACACCAACACATTAAAATTCCAAAAATAATTTTAGAGTTTAATAATATGTTTTTTCTCAATGCTGAAATTCTCCAACAACAGGCCAGTTGAAACCACAGATGTAATATCTTGGAGATGCAGAGTTTAGTTTAATCTATTAGTGTGATATCGGGTAACACTGAATCATGAAAGACAGGAACGTTTGCTGAGTTACTGGAAGTGTTTTTCTCATGATGTGTCATAAAATGACATCCTCTGTGTTTACTTTATCTGACATGGTAGTAGTATGCTAGTGGTATGTCAGCTACGTCCTATTTCCTTATCAAATACTTATGCATGCATTAAAGCGCAGCACGGTGAAAAGTGAAAAATGCAATAGTTACATTAAAGTACTATTGCTACTTGACCTGACCCTTAAAATGACTTTGGTGTAACCTACTGTAGTCTAAAAATGGGTCATTTAAATAACATTTAAATTTACATTTTATCACATAAAACACATTTAGGGTTGGCTGGCAAAATATTTGTTTTACAGTGTGTTCATGCAGAACTTTAGAGATTACTAAAACTACGCATTAAATGACTCCCACAATCCATTGCTCTTTATGGTAGATTTTCATGTTAGGGGTTTACCCAGTGTCAAGAAAATGTGGTTTTAAGGAAACAGTTCATTTAGGGTTAGGGTTAGTTAGGGTTAGGTTAGGGTTAGGGTTAGTTCCTTTAAAGATTACTTGTTTGTTTCATTCATTATTTAAATGTTATGAAGCCATAATGATCACAAACATTTGGATTTAACAAAACATACAGTATACACGCTGATAACGTTAGGTTGGGCCTCTCACACTGTCTAGAAGTAGGTCACTACCAAGTGGGACAAGCCCATGACAGTAAATTGTGACAAAACTTTGGAGTAAAATGACTCTCCTCTACTTTTGTATGAAGTTTTAGTCCTAAAAAATGAGATCAAACTTAATGCATTTGTTAGCAGGAACTCCTTTACCTGAGTTACTTCCAAGGAATTTCCAAATGAACACATACAATACTGAACATACATGAAAGACCCTATTGTCTTTAGTGGCATTTACACACATTGACATTGTTACACCGAAACAGTAAGACACGTATTACCGTGTTATCATGCTTTTATCCATTTCAAATCATTATTCAAATAAACCATTTTCCAACATGAACGTTTCCTTTATCGTTAACAAAAAAAACAAAACTCACCGCCAACAAAGACGCAATTAAGCTTATCAACTGTGGGAATAAAGCAAAGAACATACAGCCTCGTTGTCAGATGTACTCTTAAAAGAGAAACTGAAATACAAACACTTTTAATGCTGAACTCATACAAGCCCCAAAGTCTGTCTTCAACAGGGAGGGAGCATTACAAATCCTACTACGGTAAAGCCTTAACTCATGTATATTAATGATTTATGCTGACGTTTTGGGTAACGAATATTAATTAGTTTTACGCAGACGTTGCGATTACTTTACAATCGGAGGCTTGTCTCATGAATATTAAGCACCAAGCCTTCATCATTTGTTGTAAACAGTTCCGTGTTGTTGTCAGTTTCGGAGTCGCTCAACCCTTGGGCGCCTGCAGGATTTAATCTGAGAGTAAGCACAGAAATCTGCCTAGAGGTGTGCACGAGCCT
This sequence comes from Myxocyprinus asiaticus, assembly GCF_019703515.2. NCBI lineage: Eukaryota > Metazoa > Chordata > Actinopteri > Cypriniformes > Catostomidae > Myxocyprinus > Myxocyprinus asiaticus. The sequence goes on from NC_059365.1 coordinate 44,244,165, forward strand.
CAAAATAAAACGCGACCATTACCTGAGATCGTGTAGCCCGACCCTACCGTCAGATTTTAAGCCCGAACTCGCTTACTATCTAATTTCTTCTCCTAGTATAGCTGTATTTTATGTAGGAAAAAGCAACATTTGTAACAGTACTGAAACTGTAAACATACACAGTTTTAACAAGGCACAGCAGCCCCTTTGTACAATAGAGCAGAAGGGGGAAAAAAAAAACATTGACTTACCGTTTATTTAATGAAACTTCACTTGGTGCAGAACAATCTGGAATAATATGAAACAGTCCCCTCTATGCAGCCTGAACTTGTTTAGAATGTTGAATCTTTGTGACAAATGCACTAAAAACAATCTAGACACAGTGGAAAGAATGAAACAGAGTACAGGTGTCTTTCTTTTTAACTTGACATGGTGTTTAAACAGTGCCGGTCCTGCTTGAGACACTGAAGGTAAAGCGAGACGTGGTGCAAATGTCAAAGACATTCGCCCAGCATGTGTTTAAACAATGGGAAAACAGAACAGACACGTGCAAAAACACATTCGGTGTGAACGGCCCCTAACTCGTCCGTTCGCGCGTGCCTGTGAGTGAGAGCGCGTGCGCGAAACAAGTTCGGTAAGCCTGTTTATTTTTTCATTCATACAAACCCGAAGTCCTACTTGAAGAACTGACACGAAACCGACCCAAAACCTGTAGGTTTTCCCTGGCCCGGGTCGGGTTGCAGACCACTAAATCTGCCTAATAAACCTTATATCGTGCTCCCCCGTGAGATTTTGTATTTTATTTTTTGAAAAAAAAAAAAAAAAAGAAAACCCAACACCAAAGCGTTCAGTTCTGGTGACTTTGAGATAAGCATTTATTTTATTTCCTCGAGTATGAGAAGCATTCATGTAACTATTGGCTAAAGCATTTCTTCCAGTAACCGTTATACAGATGCGTTTTCGCGCTAAAAAAGCATCACAACAAATAGAGCCGAACGCAGGTGTCTCGAGACACCTTATTATCAGTTGAAGTTTTTAGACACAGCGTCTAAAAATGTAGCGCTCCTGTGATAGATGCTAAAAACACAGTGAAGCTTGACGCAGTTGTCAAAAGACATCCAACTAGCGAATGTTCACATGGAAAACGATTGAAAAACAGCACGAGTGGATGCAAAAACACGTTCAGTTTGAATAGCCCCTTGTTCACATGTCACAGCTTCAGCTGAAGTTTCTCAAAGTTACCTCTCAAAAAGACAGACTTTAGTTTCAGTTGACTGTAGGTAATTTTACACTATCCAGTGTTGAATTCGTAAATATCCCGATACTGTTTAACTGTGTGCAGGGGTGTAAAGTAACGAATTACAAATACTTACGTTACTGTAATTAAGTAGTTTTTTGTACTTTTTTAAGTAGTTTAAAATGTTTATACTTTTACTTGAGTACATTTTAAGTGCTGTAACTGTACTTTTACTTTGCTATTTTCCCACCATATGTGTTCGCTACTTCCCTGTCCTTATTTTATTTTTATCTATCAACAAGATTGGCTAGGGAGAGTCTCGTGACTCCCGTCAAATCAAATCACATGTAAAAAAACTTGAATGGCAGCTGTAGATCTGGCGCCAACTGTTATGGATGTGGAGGATGCCTTAAGCACAGTTCAAAACCTGAACATCACGGCCACACCTGAAAGGGCTTTTCACATTGAAAAAGGCCAATTGCTTGACTGTGTCTTGTGAGTTTAACTTGATCAAGCTAGCAGCATTAATCCTGCCTCTAATTTGAAGAAACATATCGAGGTAAATTTCATATTTCTGCTAACTAGATTCTGTGTGTCTATAATGTAGCCTGTAAATTAGCTATCTATCACTGAGATTATTGGGTTGATGTGAGAGATTAAGGTAATGTTATCAATAGGGCTGGGCGATAAAACAATCTTGATGTTTATCTGAAAAAAAAAAGAAAAAAAAAAAGAAATGTCCTTGATATCGATGATAAACTTTTGAGTAATTTTCTATACTTAGCATATGTTCTACATCTAGACCAGGGGTGTTCATTTCATCGATCGTGATAGCAAGACAATCACTGGTGGGTTGATCTAGATAAAATATAAAAGATTGACTTTTTATTTCCTGACGTCTGTAGCTGCGTGCAGTTTGATTGACAGGCGGCTAATGTTTGTGCGCTAATGTGGGTACGCGCCTAAATGGTCAAATACAGTTTATAATTCCGCCAATGCCTGTCTTGGTGAGACATTAATATAAACGCAGTCGCTTTGGTCTAAAATGAATGTAAACAGTGGGACAAAAAGCGCATTTGCATCAAAATGTTGGACTTGAAGTGTACATGTATCCAAATTGAGCACTGTCTAGTAGGCTATGTCATATAAAGGCTATTAATCAAACAACAATAACAAGGAAACAAGAAAACCACTCACTACTTTTGGCTGAATAACTTGAGTAGCTTTAAAAGTATTAATGTAATAGAATAAAACAGTGACATTATTAATAATAATATTTTTTATTAATATCAACACTAATGTAGAGATTGTGTTAATTTGTATAATAAATTACCAGGAAAGTAGAGATGATAAAATAATTCATAAATATGCTTAGACTTTATCAAGTTTTTTCTAATGCCTGATAGAAAAGTATCAACCTTTGTAGAGCAATACTTCAGGCAGAATATTCCACCAGTCACAAACTTCAAAAAATTGTGCATCATGCATTAGAATGAGAACACAACTATTGCTGAGCTTAAAAGATACAAGAACTAAATCAGTGTAGAACATTGTATCTCAAAAGGAGTACAATGTGGCCCCCCATGTGCTACTTAAAGAAATAGTTCACTCAAAAATGAAAATTCTCTCATCATTTAATCACCCTCATACCATCCCAGATGTGTATGACTCTCTTTCTTCAGCAGAACACAAATTAAGATTTTTAGAAGAATATTTCAGCTCTGTAGGTCCATACAATACAAGTGAATGGATGCCAAATGTTTCACGCCCCAAAAAGCACATAAATGCAGCACAAAAGTAATCCATATGACTCCAGCGGTTAAATCCATGACTTCAGAAGTGATATGATAGGTGTGGGTGAGAAAAAGATCAATATTTATGATCTTTAAGTATTTAAGAAATTCTTCACCCTGCCCAGTAGATGGCGATATGCATGAAGAATGTGAATCACCAAAAACAAAAGAAGAAAAAAGTTAAAGTGGAGATTGACTGAGCAGGGAGGAGAATTTATAGTAAAAATTGACTTAAATATTGATCTGTTTCTCACCCAACCTATCATATCTCTTCTGAAGACATGGATTTAACCACTGGAGTCATATGGATTACCAATTTGGTCAATTCACTGAAAAGAACCAACTCAAAAGAATTATTCATTCGCAAATTGGGCATTGTTAGTTCTTTTTAACAGCCAACAGAAACAGGGGACACATTTCATGATTGGTGAAATATTCTGAGAGTAAATGTTTCTCATGTACAGCCACTGGCTGCACCCACAGGGCCCAAATTTACCGCATGGGCGGTTGGACCATATTTTTCTTGCAATCAACAATTTATTAAGACGCACGTACAGTCTAAGATAAGGCAATAAAGGTTAAAAAAATAAATAAATAAACATAAAACAAAGCGCACACTGTACAATCAGAGAGTAAAACGCCATGTGAATTTGATAATTTCATGCTCACGGTTACAGATGGAAGGCAAGGACAGGAGTTCTCCCATTGGCAGAAACAACTAAGCTCACGGTGTTGAATTGTGCCATGGGTAATGCTGAAACCTGATGTATGCCCATATTGCCTTTCACAGATGAAAGATCATTAGGAATTAAAGAAGATACTTCCTGAATCTCCTTCTCCTCTACATAGAACAGATTTATTTTTGTCAGGGACATAAGTGTTTCAAAGAGGATTTTAGCACTGGGGAGGTCAATACCCTTAGCCACCAAAGAATTGGCTGATCTCTTGATAGTTGCTCCGACCCCATCAGCAGGACCCTTCCCATGCCCTGCCTCCAGAAAAATCCAGTTAACTACAGTGAAACCCATCTGAAATGGAAATGTTGACAGAAGGTAAAAGTTTTTCTTTCCTCGATACTGCATTGTTGGACCATCACTGATGAAGAACAGCATTTGCACTCTTGAATGCTGCTCTTTGAGATATTGGAGAACAGGTTTTAGCTCTGCCCAAATAGCGGCGGGGTCATGCTTCATTGAGAGAGAGATGGAACAGAATGACTCTGTACCCTCTGTAGTGTATACAACACAATTGTGCAATATTGTCTGTCTGTGGGATGCTCCAAAGTGTATTTGATGCACCTCTGAAGCATACTTACATTGCCAGTTTTCAGCATAGTCAACGTGCAGAATGGCTTCATCGTCTCTCAGGGAACATTTCAGTGCTTGCAGGTTCGTATACTGATGCTGAATATTAAAGAGATGTTTGCAAACTTTTGATTTCATGTCTTTTTCAAATATTTTCAAAAGCTCTTCAGCTGTGCCCTCAATTCTTTGCTTGACTGTTTTTGACACTGTGATCTTTTCTTTCTGTCCATCCTTCTCCTTTTCATAGTCTTCTTGTTTTTTGACCCATTCATTCCACCAGGTAGCTTCTCCCAATGTGCTTGATGTGAAAGGGAGGGGCCGGTTTTTACATGACACACACTCTTGGTACATGCAGGTTTTTCTGCTTTTATCACAACACAAGCTCTCTGCCACATTCAATGTGTTATCAGTGCTGATGATGCCAAGCTGCTTTAGTCTGTCTACCTTAAATTGAGCATTTTCATGCACTTTGCATAAGCAGGTGTCCCTGTTGTTGATGTTTGGACACACAATCCAGAATGGTCTCAATCTAAAGAAATAGGAGTATAAAATCTTAAGTTGGGGCATCTCCAATATCAACTTTTGGTGGTGATTTGGCATAGTATCAGAGATATCTTTTCTGCTTTTTTTTTTTCCTGTAACACGTGATAGTTTCTTTTTTCCTTGAAGACAGCCAGCTATTGTCATCTCGACTCAAGAAAGATCCTCACTGTGCTCATCATTTCTTTTGTACTGAGATTCAACCCTCTCCTTGATATGAATGTAAAGTTTGTTTTTTGAGTTTTCTTATAGTGGTGATGTGAAATGCCTGCTTGTTCTCTGACAGCAGATATGAGACTGTACTAATTCAGCATCTTAGTTGAGAAGACTCTGCCATACACATGTTTGATTTTAAAGCTTTTAGAGCTATACTTGTGTTTCAAATGGTCAATGAGTATATTGTGCAACAGGATAGACTTCCTGACATGATGGGGAACTTTGATATTTTTCAGTTGTCTTCGTGTTTTGGTTTTTGGGGATTCACTAACTGACTGCTCTGGCTTCATTCTTTGTAATCTCTTCTTGTATCTGAAAACTCTTCTTTTCATGGACTGTAACTCCCTCTCCAACAGTTTAATTTTCCTTGCATTCTGACTCCTTCTTCTGGCCCTTCTCTGTTCTGGTATGTTGTGTGTACGTTCACCCTCACTTGATGTACCAGGTGGAGTTGTTTCCCTACAGAAGGTCTCTAGCTCTTTCTGTACTTTTTCACTATGCTGTTTTTGACTTGCTCTCCATTTCACATGAGTGATCTCTTTTCCCTTTCAGTCAAGTCCTTTATGTATTTAAATTTCCCCTCTTGCTTGCACTTTAAATTTCTTTCTCTTTCTTTTTGTAGGTATTGCCGGTATCTTATGGGGTCATCCCTAATACTCTGCCTATATTCGTGCAGGTGCTCAGCTGTACTTTTGGGCATATTTGCATGTCTCTTGTGTTTCTCTGTCTGTATCAATCAGTAAAATGTAAAAGTATAAAATGTTTTGAATTATTATACATAAAATGAACAACTGAATATCACTACCATAACAAATATGTCAATACCAAAACAGCATTGCTTGTTCTGTACTGACAAAAAGTGTTTTTGTATTGACTGTTTCGGGTTTGACAATTCTGCATTAACTTATCTTTATCTTAAAATGTGAGCAAAGTAGAATGCTGGACATCAATACTTTGAATAGAATAAAGTCACGAAAAACACATATAATTTTTTCAAACATTACATCTAGTTTTTATAAGTGTAACAAGAAGTTCGGTAATGACACTTTTTAAAAACACATCCAGGTTTTCTGACTTTACAAAAAATGTATTTCAAAATGTTAAAGAGCATCTACTCACCATGTGCTCCAGGGAGGGAAGAAGGCCTTATGTGTCTTCCTGATCACATGGTTTGGGGTGTGGCTAATGTTGCATCCATCCAGAGAGACTTTTTTGTTTGCGTTTCGGTATTGACAAAAAAATGGGGGACAACATCTTTTCTATATAAATAAATTCTTTAAAAAAAAAAAAAATGTAATGGCAGAAAAACTCATGTCAGCTAAATTTATGTAGGACTTGACAAGGTACATTAGGATGAAGTGTTTTAAAAAATATGAAAAAATATTTAGTTGTTTAATTTCTAAGTGCAGTTTTGAGGGTTAGACTGGGGGACATGTGCTGCTCAATAGAAAAGAACATAGAAATCGCTATAAAGATATGTAAAGTTATTACATTAATTATTTATATTGCCTCTTTTAGTCATGAACTTGACTTTTGTAAATATGTGTCAGTTGCCTATATACGCCTTTCAAAAAAATAAAAAAATAAAAATAAAAAAAAATATATATATATATATATATATATATATATATATATATATATATATATATATATACACGGGGGGACAGCATTTTGCACCACTTCTGTAGAATGACCCATATATAGGCTATATATACATATATATACTATATATATATATATATATATATATATATATATATATATATATATATATATATATATATGGGTACTCAATAGGTGGACTCTGGTCCGGATCCGGACCGAAGGACAATTACTGTAAGTACGGACCGAGCTCTAAATCTTTGTGCTTGTTATCTGACACCACGTGCTTTTATTCCTGCTTTCCGCGCTATAGAGGCGCCGCATAAAGCCTGATTCACTGTAAGAAGTTCCAGGCGCGGTTATTTTTTAAAAGTGTAGTGAAGACACCACTACAGATATGGCATCTTTCACTTAAACAAACTGCAGAAAACAAAAGTAAAGCAAAGTGAAACTATCTTCATCTGTCTGATATGTGATTCAGATGGTTCAGCTAAGTAGGTTTGTATCAGGACAAGTTAATGTGCTGCCTTTAGACAAAAAAGTTTTTTTTCCCCGTCTAAATTTAGCTTCATTAATCAGTATGTTAGGAGCCTTTCATAATAAACAAACAGATTTTTGTTCTAATTTTGTGAAAATTAATCACAGATGTCATCATGGCCTGGGTGGCAAGGAAAGCCAATTTATATATAAAAAACAAACAAACAGTGTTTTAATGCTTTACTGTTGTTATGTAAATTATTTGTTTGTAACTTATTAGATTCTCACTTTAAGGAAAATATAACAATGGTCCATTCAGACTTTTGCCTATTTATAAATTTTCTCTCAGGGGACACCCCTGAACCCCCATATTTTTATCTGTCAAAAGGCCTCCTCTGTTTCATACATATATATTATGAATAAAAAACTGGACTGCAGTCATTCAGCTTCAAAACGAACTGTTGATCTTATCTTTTAATATTCATATCCAAGTGCCCTCGACTGATGAAGTCTTGATGAAATATTTTAATATTTTTGTAGAAGATTCCTCAGACCCCACTACTTTGGCTGTCTCTGGGCCCCCAATGTCCTCATCCCTGCCCAATTTTGAAGAGACTATTCTGACTGTTTAGAATTTATTTATTTTTTTAAAAAGTACTATTGCTTCCAATGTGGCAAGTTATAAAAACTACTCAGTATATATATATAATATAATCTCATAACCATATGACACCATGTAAGCTATGTACTATTATCCGGACTTTTGCTGGGAAGGAAATTTTGAGACCTCTTGGAGCTTTAATTGAGTACCCCTGCTCTAATGTATATCAAACAATTGCAAACACAACACAAGTTTTATCAAAAAACTAATATTTTGGTCAAATATATGTGTGTGGCACAATTATTGGCACCCTTTTATTCAATACTTTGTGCAACCTCCCTTTGCCAAGATAACAGCTCTGAGTCTTCTCCTATTATGCATAATAAGGTTGGAGAACACATGGCAAGGGATCTGAGACCATTCCTCCATACAGAATCTCTCTAGATCCTTCAAATTCAGGAGTCCACATGGTGGACTCTCCTCTTCAGTTCACCCCACAAATTTTTTATGTGGTTCAGGTCAGGCCTGGCTCCTGCCAGCTATGGGAGATGTCATAGGTGGGCATTTGGGAATAGGTATAATTGTGATTGGTGTAACATGCCGTAATTGTTAAGATCAAGGCCAATTCCACCTATATTTTACACTTATTCTTCATATTATAAATATATGGAAGTAAATAAATGGATAAACATTGTACATAATCATAAGATTGAAGCGGGCCCTGACACCCTTATTCTTGGTATATAACCTCCATAATTCCAAAATAAAATACAGCAATAGACATCAAGCCTTAAAGCAAATTACAAGAAAAATCAGAATGCAAGGATGGAGTGGAGAGAAAAAATATCAAGGAGGAATACGAGGATGGAGTGGAAGGAAATATATTAGATGGGGAGTTCAATAACATATAAGATTAAGAACCTAAAATTTGAACAAAGATGGGAACTGCTTAGAGAAGTCATGATATATTGTTCATTCTTTCGCTTTGACTTTTCTGGTTAATTGGTTAAAAAATGGATATGTAATTAGCAATTATTCTGTAACTGCCTACAAAGGCAAAACACAAAATTGAGTTATGAGTGAAATCAGGTCTCTTAGACCACGATCTGTCGTGTGACAGACGAGTTTGGCTCATATGCTGAGATTCAGAGAAAACTTGAAAATCCACATCAAAATAATTCAAGCCATTTTTCTCAGTTTCAGTGTTGGTTTAGTTACTGAGTTTGGCCTTTGTAGGGTAGTCAAGTGTATTGATATTTTTTACTGCTGAAACTAAACATGTGTAAAGTCATTTAGGTAAATATACAGGAGATATATGGATGGAAGGATATATAGAAAGTAATGCCATGTTAGCACCAAAGGTTATTTTCATGGCAAAAACAGAGTCGTTTAAAGCGCAATTACAAAAAAACAACAAACTACATCACAGCACTGTAAAAAGATGTAAATAAAAGTGATGCAAGATGTGAGGTGAAGACAGCAACCCTCAGCGACAATGAACTAACAACAGTGGAATCTGACACACACGTCCCGCAAAACACTGTATCCAGCCATGGTCGCGAATTATACCATCAGCTAATATTGGCCTGGCTGGGATGGTGCTTTACAATTCAGGTCCAGTATTGCTAAAAACCACGACGCAATTTTGGGGAGCTGAGGTGGAGGGAGAGGAAGATATTTGATGAGCAGGAAGAGGGAGCCTGTGGTACATTAACAGAAGCCACATAGATTCACCACTAGAAGCACCACCTGGCTTGTTAATGGGCACCAAAAACCTATGCATTGCACAAAAATATCTCTTATTCCGTGTGTGGAGACAATATAGACACACGTCCTCTTTCAGGCCAATTCTTAAGATCTCCAGTTGATTGGAACTTGTTAATTATTGTCCTGATGGTGAAAATGGGCATTTTCAATGTTTTAGCTATTTTCTTATAGCCACTTCCCATTTTGTGAAGCTCAACAACCTTTTGCCGCACATCAGAACTATATTCTTTAGTCTAACCCACTGTGATTGATTATTAAGGGAATTAGGCCTGTGTGTTACCTCATATTTATACCCCTGTGAAACAGGAATGAATGTTAAGTGTTGAATGAATAACTTAGAGGTGGGTGTTATAACCACTTTTTTATGATCACCATGATCACTTTTTAATGGTTTGTAATTTTATTTCACCATGATCACTTTTTAATTTTTTAAAATTTTATTTCACTGAAACTATATGTACCTACGGATACCAAACCTTTATGCAGAGGTGTTGCTAGACCCTATTTAAGAGGGCTTCAGCCCCCCAAAATGTAATCTCAATCCCCCTAAAAATCTTAATTTGACGGATTTCTTGGGTTGCTCATTTACATAGGGTTTTCAGTTCTCCCTGATTCCCATCGTCATTGGGGAACCAAGTCACTTCAGGTCTCGTGGGCGAGGAGATTTATGTCGCGTGACCACTACAAGGCTCTTTTAGCAGCTCTACATGTTGTAGACCCTACCACAGAGGATAATCAGGATCGCCTTAGGAAGTTGCATTATCTTATGGACCACCTCAAACAAAAATGCCAGCAGCTCTTTCAGCCTAACCAAAATCTCGCAATAGATGAACAAGTCTAAAGCTCGGTCAGGATTTAAACAATACATGAAGGGCAAGCCTACTCGGTGGGGTTTTAAATTATGGGTAATTGCAACATCAGACTCGGGGTATACTCTCGACTTTAATATTTACACAGGTAGTCATGATGGGCATGTCACTGACTCGGCCACCAAAGTAGTTGAATCGTTACTGCAGCCATTCAAAGACCAAGGCCACAATGTTTGGTTTGACAACTTTTACATGTCCCCAGCTCTTATGGTTAAGTTGTTAGAAATGGGAACTAATGCCTGTGGGACATGCAGGGTGAATCGTAAACTGTTTCTTGCAGAATTTAAAGACATCATAAGACTGGAACGCAAGACAGCTCGTGGTGATATAAGGTGGTGTAGGATTGATAGGAATATACTTGTAATTCAGAGGAAGGACACGTGTGCAGTTACATGCCTCTCCAGTTTCCACAATGTGAATGGCTCAACCGAAATTACTAGGTTTGTAAAAAATGATGGCGACTGGACAAAAGAAATAGCCCTCCATCCCACTGTCATCAGCAATTATAACAAAAACATGGGTGGTGTTGATAGATCAGTCCAAATGATAAAATCTTACGATGTCCTACAAAAAACTCAGAAGTGGTGGAAGACTCTTTTTTTTCACTTCATAGACATTGCCGTCGTCAATAGTTTCATATTGTTTAAGGAACGGCAACGCATTCATGCGGCACCAGGGGATGAGCGTAGACCGGTGAATTAACCCAGATAGATTTCAGAGAAAATCTGGCTCATCAGCTGGGAGGTATTGATATTCATGCAAGTTTCCCTTTGCATACACTAAAGCCTGTAGTCCCTCCTTCGTCATCACTTCACACAGCCCATGTCCCTAAATTTGAAGAGTCCTCTAAGAGATGTTGGCTATGCTATCGGAAAAGTAGGACTGAAAATAAAACTAAAGTAGCTTGTTTGACTTTTCCCGAAGGGCTGGCCACGAAACGGGACCGAATGGGCCGCAATAAGCTGAAATGGGCCACCGCATTATGCAGAATGGGCCACAAAATGGTGCTGCAATATGCCGAAGGGGGCAGCAATATGCAGAAAAGGACAGCAATCCCGGCCCCCCCACTCAACAAAGTTTGGGCCAGTTCCTATGTAAAATTCTGGGCCGATTTCTCTTCCCAGTCCACCCTGCATGACTTTGATTTTGAAAATATGATTTTGTGTACTTTTTATTAATTTGAGAAATTTTCAAATCCATATAACTTCCTGGTCATGTGACCTGATGATGTCACACCACCTATTATATATTTACAAACACCTATAACGTCCTGCGTTACTTGCGTAACCTCCATTCCCTGATGGAAGGAACGAGACGTTGTGTCGATGTAGTGACGCTAGGGGTCACTCTTGGGAGCCAATGAAAATTGGTGAGTGGTATTTGCATGCCACTCCCCCGGACATACAGGTATAAAAGGAGCTGGTATGAAACCACTCATTCAGGTTTTATGCTGAGGAGCCGAGACAAGTTCCGGTGGGTAGTTCAGCGTTGTGGCAGGAAGGACACAATGTCTCGTTCCCTCCATCAGGGAACGGAGGTTACGCAAGTAACCATGACGTTCCCTATCTGTCACTCACTCAACGTTGTGTTGATGTAGTGACACTAGGGGTCCCTATACGAAACGCCACAACTGGCTGAACTGTGTTACCTGAACTGGCGGTGTGTGATGGGCAGACCACTGTGTGCCTCGTAGCCAGCACACCAGGCCGAAACGTAACCTCCCCAACATAGTTATGAGTGTCGAACGGCCCTTTGGGGACAAGTTGACTACCCGAAAGTTAAGAGACAGGCTAACCCAGCCATGGCCTCTTTTCCCCTTCTTTTTTTCCACTCCCTAAAAAAGAAGGGAGATTATCCAACTGGGCCGCCAGGTCTAGTCGGGGGGTGTCCCTCCCAAGGGGAGGACACCGCAGAGACCACACAGGCCAGGGGGCCAGCTGTGTGCCAGCGCGTCTATGCCGAGGGGGGCCTCGGTCAGGGTGTACCAGAGGGGGCAGTGGGAGGATCCTTGGGAGGCGAACAGGTCCACCTGTGCCTGTCCGAATCGACTCCAAATCAGCTGGACCACCTGAGGGTGGAGTCTCCACTCTCCCCTGAGGGTAACCTGCCGTGACAGCGCGTCCGCTATAGTGTTGAGGTTGCCCAGGATGTGAGTGACTCGCAGCAACTTCAAGTGCTGCTGGCTCTAGAGGAGGAGACAGCAGGCGAGTTGTGACATACAACGAGAGCGCAGACCGCCTTGGCGGTTGACATATGCTACCTTTGCCGTGTTGTCTGTCCGAACTAACATGTGCTTGCCCTGGATCAATGGCCGAAACCTCCACAGGGTGAGCAGAATTGCCAACAACTCGAGGCAGTTGATGTGCCAATGCAGTCGCGGGCCTGTCCACAAGCCGGCGGCTGTGTGCCCATTGCAAACAGTGCCCCAGCCTGTTTTGGAGGCATCTGTCATGACCACGACGCGTTTGGAGACCTGTTCTAGGGGAACACCTGCCTGTAGAAATGAGAGGTCGGTCCAAGGGCTGAAAAGACGGTGACAGACCGGCGTGATGACCACGCGATGTGTCCCGTGGCGCCATGCCCATCTCGGGACTCGAGTCTGAAACCAGTGCTGAAGCGGTCTCATATGCATTAACCCAAGCGGGGTGGCCACCGCTGAGGATGCCATATGCCCCAGGAGCCTCTGAAAGAGTTTCAGTGGAACCGCTGTTTTCTGTTTGAATGCCTTCAAACAGGCCAGCACCGAATGGGCGTGCTCGTTCGTGAGGGGCGCTGTCAAAGAAACTGAGTCCAACTCCAAACCGAGAAAAGAGATGCTCTGAACCGGGAGGAGTTTGCTCTTTTCCCAGTTGACCCGAAGCCATTGTCGGCTGAGGTGTGAGAGCACCAAGTCCCTGTGTGCACACAACATGTCCCGAGAGTGAGCTAGGATTAGCCAGTCATCGAGATAGTTGAGAATGTGAATGCCCACTTCCCTTAACGGGGCAAGGGCTGCCTCTGCGACTTTCGTGAAGATGCGAGGAGACAAGGACAGGCCAAAAGGGAGGACCTTGTATTGATATGCCTGACCCTCGAATGCAAACCACAGGAAGGGTCAGTGTCGAGGTAGAATCGAGACGTGGAAGTACGTGTCCTTCAGGTCTACCTTCCGCGCAAGGGGGACCAAGGGGACAACGTCGTCGGACGTACCGGCAGGTGGGGCCTCGTGGCAGGGTGGAGACCTAGGTGCCACACCACGTTGTGGCCGTGCTGAGTCTAGGGACATCGAAGCACTTATCTGGCTCCTTGTGACCACCCCCGGAACAGCCTGGGATGGGGGAGGAAGAGGCCTGTCCTCATGACCCGTGGAGACTGTCACATCGGGGGCGGATGTGTGCCACAGCTGGGTGCTCAGGGGTGGGAAGACCACCACTGGAGCGCCAATCCTGCAAGGAAAAACCCGTGGACGGTAGTCATGATGATGACCGTGCACACTGGGTATGTGACCCAGGGAAGGAGGAAACTGCACTTTTGCTGAACTGTTGGGTACCGCAGCCATTTGGGCATGCGGCGAAATCAAACAAAAAGGCAACAAAAGATTCTCCACCCGGCCCTCCACCAGGGCATGGAGTGGTCTTCTTACCAGCTCCAGATGTGTGGGTTTCTTTGACCCTGGGTCGCCCGCTTTGACGACCTCCGTGGGTTCTTAGCGGCCGACTGTGAGACGGGTGGTGTCTGCTTCCTGCGGTGGGCTCCACGCCGGGGCCAGGCCGAAGGGGCGGGCTGCGGCGGAGCCGGTGCAGTCACTGCAGGGGGACGCGCTTCGCGACGAGCAGACGGGGTGTGGGATCTTGAGCCGCGCCGGGGCAGGATATGCCGGATAGCCTCCGTCTGCTGCTTCACCGTCGAGAACTGCTGGGCAAAGTCCTCGACGGTGTCGCCGAATAGGCCAGCCTGGGAAATGGGGGCAGCAAGGAACCGTGTCTTGTCGGCCTCACGCATCTCAACCAGGTTGTGCCAAAGGTGGTGCTCCTGGACCACTAATGTGGACATCGTCTGCCCGAGAGGCCGCGCTGTGACCTTCGTCACTCGGAGAGTGAGGTCGGTCGCCGAGCGCAGTTCCTGCATCAGATCTGGGGCGGAACTACCCTTGTGCTGTTCTTTTAGTGCCTTGGCTTGGTGGACCTGCAGGAGAGCCATGGCGTGCAGGGCAGAGGTGGCTTGTCCAGCAGCGCTGTAGGCTTTAGCCGTCAGCGACGACGTGAACCTACTGGGCTTGGACGGGAGCTTTGGGCGTCCACGCAAGGTGGCAGCGCTCTAGGGGATAGGTGCATCGCGAGCGCTTTATCCACCGGGGGAATCTCCGTATAGCCCCTGGCCGCCCCGCCATCGAGGATAGTGAGAGTGGGGGAACTGAGGAATCGGGACCGGGCAGTAAAAGGTGCCCCCCACAATTTCATCAGCTCCTCGTTCACTTCTGGGAAGAAAGGCACTGGAGCGGGGCGTGGCTGCTTTGAGTGGCGCCGCGAGGTGGAGGCGATCCCATTAGGGACCCCAAATCGCCCCCAGTGCTAGCCGCGCTGGCCTCAAACCCGTGGGTAGAAGGACCGAGGCGGGGTTTTTCTTACAAAAGCAAGCCGCGACCGCAACGTTGCCATGGTCATGTTCTCGCAGTGAGAACATGAACCATCCACGAACACTGTCTCCGTGTGGGTCGCGCCCAGACATGAAAGACAGCAATCATGAACATCCGAAGTTGAGAGGTAACGACCGCAACCAGGAATAACACACAATCGGAACGGCATCTTTAAAAAGATGCATCTTTAAAAAGACGTTCCGTGTGTGCCGCTCTTTTAGAGAAATATACTCTTTTAGAGAAATAAACTCTTTCAGAAAATATTCTCTCTTTTTTCTGCCGAAGCGCCCAGGGGCGATCTCTGCAGTGCACTGGTGCAGAGGAGGGAGAAGCCGCTGAAATGCACTGTCAGATCCAGCAGAGGTGAATGAACAGTAGGAATTCAGCTCAATGAGCATGACCGTTCAACTCCGAAGAGAAAATCTGAATGAGTGGTTGCATACCAGCTCCTTTTATACCCATATGTCTGGGGGAGTGGCATGCAAATACCACTCACCAATTTTTATTGGCCTTTTATCAAAGACTAGAGGTGTCTCTGGCTCCCAAGAGTGACCCCTAGTGTCACTACATCGACACAACATCGAGTGAGTGACAGATAGGGAACACATCATACATGACTTGGAGTTTGGAAATATGATTTTGTGTATTTTTTTATGAATTTTTGACATTTTCAAATCCATTTAACTTCCTAGTCATGTGACCTAGTGATGTCAGTCCACCTGTAACACATCAGTGATGTCACACCACATTTAATGCTTTCGCAAACACATCCTACCCATAATAATAGCAATAATAATAATAAGAAGAAGAAGAAAAAAAATCCTTCCTATCTTTGGTTTTTGAAATATCCTCCTGAACATTTCGACTTGGCGCATAACATTTTGTACTTTTGTACTTAACATTGGAAACACTCGCTTCAGAGGATCCTCCTCTCTCAATCCCGATCCCAGCTTCCGAGTCTTCCACTCCTAAGTTTGCCCCACACCATGTCACAGCCACGTCTGAGTTTGCTCCAAGCCATGTCACAGCCACACCTCCATCTGCTCCGTACCCTGTCACAGTCATGCCACAGTCGGCTCCACGTCACGTCACAGCCATGCCTGAGTCTGCTCCACATCACTTCACAGTCAATCCTGAATCTGCTCCATGCCTGGTCACAGCCAAGCCTCCCACGACCCCTGTCTCCAAGTTGAATGATCCGCCATTGATATCGGTGCTTTGGGCCAAAAGAACCCTTCCTCAAAAATTAGCAACGCTCATGCCTGCCACAGCCAATGAGCCAGCGCCCACGCCTGCCATGGCCAATGAGCCGATGTCCACGCCTTCCACGGCCAACAAGCCAATGTCCACGCCTGCCACGGCCTACGCCCACACCTGCCGCGGCCACCGAGCCAATGCCAATGCCCACGCCTGCCACAGCCAACAAGCCAGAAGCCTCAACCATCCCAGAGCCAGCGTTGCCAGCCTCGTCCATCCCAGAGCCAGCGTTACCACTCTCGTCCGTCCCAGAGCCAGCATTACTAGTCTCATTCGTCCCAGAGCCAGCGTTACCAGTCTTGTCCATCCCAGAGCCAGCGTTACTAGTCTCGTCCATCCCAGAGTCAGCATTGCCAGCCTTATCTGTCCCAGAGCCTGTGTTGCCAGCCTCGCTCATCCCAGAGCCAACGTTGCCTACGTTGGCCATCCAGAGAAGAAGGAGGAGGAGAAAGACTTCCGTTTCTAAGTCTCATTCCATGCCCATGATGACAGAGGTCGTACACAAGTCTCTGTCTACACCCACGATGACAGAGGTCATCCCAGAGTCTCAGTCCATGCCCATGACCACAGAGGTTGTTCCCAAGTCTCAGTCCATGCCCATGACCACAGAGGTCGTTCCCGAGTCGCTGCCAGTGTTCACGACCACAGAGGTCATTCCCGAGTCGCTGCCAGTGTTCAGGACCACAGAGGTCGTTCCCGAGTCGCTACCAGTGTTCAAGACCACAGAGTTAGTTCCCGAGTCTCTGCCCATGCCCGCGATCACAGAGGTCGTTCCCGAGTCTCTGCCCATGTTCTCGACCACATAGGTCGTTCCCGAGTCGCTGCCAGTGTTCACGACCACAGAGGTTATTCCCGAGTTGCTGCCAGTGTTCAGGACCACAGAGGTCGTTCCCGAGTCGCTACCAGTGTTCAAGACCACAGAGTTAGTTCCCGAGTCTCTGCCCATGCTCACGACCATGGAGGTCATTTCCCAGTCATCCAGGACTCTTATTCTCGAGCCTCCCACAGCTCCGCCTTCCACAGCTTCGCCCCTCGAGCTTCCCATGGCTCGGCCTTCCAGGGCTTCGCCCCTCAAGCCTCCCATGGCTCTGCCTTCCACGGCTTCGCCGCTCGAGCCTCCCATGGCTCTGTCTTCCACAGCTTCGCCCCTCAAGCCTCCCATCCACTTTTGGAGGAACGTGAGGATCTCAGCTAATGAGCAATTCACTAGGTCATTGCCACATGAAGAGCACCATTTTGCAAACACACGCCATTTTAGTGCATAGAGGCATCTTGTGGACAGCGCTCTAGCCTGCAGGATGGTGTTGATAACCGATCAAGTTAATCCTGGCACATCTGGAAGGCTCCGTTCAGGGGTCAATCGTGCAGGTTCCAGAGCTCCAGCTGGGGAGGTCAGAGCGTGCCCTATGCTTTAGAGAGGAGATCCCTCCTAAGCAGTATTTACCAAGGGGGGCCAACCAGTAGCTCCACCATCTCCAGAAACCATGACTGATTGGGCCATTTCGGTGCAACCAGTAGAACTGCTTCCTTGTCCTCTTGAATTTTGCAGATGACAGAACGGAGGAGGCGTACCGAAGGAAATGCATACTTGAATTTTGCGGTCCATTTGTGAGCCATGGCATCCACCCCTGGCAGGGCTTGGGAAATGGAGTACCAGAGGGCACAGTGGGTTGTCTCCACGGAGGCAAACAGGTCCACTTCTGCTTTGCCGAATACGTCCCAAATCCTCAGGACCGTCTGAGAATGAAGCCTCCATTCCCTAGGCATAGCTCCTTGGTGGGACATCAGATCCATGGCCTGGGGTGTTTGTCGCACGTAAGGAAAGGAGGAGGTGCTCGCTCCAAAGGAGGAGGTGCCATGTCAGGCTCAATATTGGCAGCGATCGGATTATGCCCTGAAGATTTATGTAAGCTACTACTGTTATGTTGTTCATTCGAACAACATGGAAGAAGCAGCCCCTCCGATCTGAGTGCGCGCAGAGTACGGCGTGCACCATATCTTAGTGAGCTCCACATGGACCTCTGGGAAGAATGGCGCTACTCTTTGAGATGCAGTCTTTTGACGGCGACTGAACTGTAGGAATCATTCATCCAAGCGAGATCTTTCCAGCTTGACTGGAAGGGACCACTGTAAACTGAGTTCCTCGACTGCCCGTGAGAGGATGCAATGCAGCTCATTATCAATGGTGTGTGTACACTCTTCACCCTCACTAGAGGGAGAAGTTGCAACATCCTCCGTCGGGCCTGATCACTCGCCCATAGATGCTGCAATGGACATGGCATCATCCTCATCATCAGATCTGCCAAATGTAATGAGACCATGCACTATGATGGAGGGCCAGAGATCCTCATGGGCATACTTCAGGGGTGAGGATGCTGCGTCGGGAGACCAAGGGGTTCGCGGGGTTTGCGCCGGCGCAAATCCTCCTCGAAGTCTTCCAGCTCAACCTCGCAGCCTCGCCGTGCCTCCTTACTTGTGTGGTCTCTTGGCAGTCACAGAGGAGGTAGGTGGGGGGCACTGGAGGCAGAATTGTTCCTCAGAACGGGGGCAGTTTAGAGCGGAGCGTCCTGAGACTCATGCCCTCACAGTGAGGGCAGTCTGTCTCCATGAGAGCCACTTCAGCGTAGGTGCATCCCAGGCAGCAGATGCATATCTCAAGCCTGTCTTGTGGAATGACATCTTTACAAAGACATGCTACACACAAGCGACTCTTTTAGATATACTTGTATTAAATGTATATCTACTTTACACAATATATCATAGCAATAATAAAGGATACAAATGTCTCCGCCAGAACACTGCAGGGGAGCAGGTCAGTCGTCTCACTGCAAGCGCTGTGCTGTCAAGGCAACGAGTCATCTTGCTTGCGTCTGAGTGTGAAGAACCCATCCGCTGGTGGAGTGTTTCTTGACGGTGAAGCAGAAATGAGAGGGCTTGTAAAGACGAGAGGTGAACTCGCTGTCTTGAAGGAGAAGAATTCTGAGGAAATGGTGGTTTTGCACCCGCTTATATAGGCCAACTGCGTGCCTAAAGGGGCGGGGCTCAAACACTATTACCAATTTTAGAATTGCCGTTATTGTACAAAGGGCTTCAACTAGGTTGCTGAGAAAGGAATTTCCCATAGCGTCAGCGACGCAATGTTGAGAAACTGTAATCGAAGGGGAACAATTGATACTCATGTGAATGAGACCGTTTTAAACGTAGGGAAACTTGTTTTAATTGGGTTTTCAATTCATTACAACCTACATTTTGATCAGTTCCTCACTTAAATGTATATACTGTATGTATTATATGGCTTTAGTGACTTTAGTGACTTTAGCACAAGTTATAAGGACAACTGAGTATTACTCTTTTGCTTCTTGTTTGGAGCATGACATCCACAAGCATCTGCTTTCATTGTATGGAAAAAATCTGCTTGGATATTCAGCTAATTAACTTGCATATAAGTAACTTTTGTGTAACATGGAATAAGAACAATATTAAGGTTTTCACATAAGCATACATGAGTTAGTAATCCAGATGTCATGTAAGTCTTCTAGATCATTTGGAGTAAGTCCTGTAGCTTAACAGATAGAGCAGGGTCTTGACAACACCAAAAGCATGGGTTGAAATCCTATGTCAGGCATCATCCAAACTACAAGTTATGGTCACTTATTAAAATTGTTGATTGATGCATATTAAATAGTAGCAAAGCAGGCTGAGATGTGGCCTTGTGGATAGTGCAAGTGCTTTGTTATGATTCATTAAGGTAGGCATGCTGGTCACATAAGTTGAAGTCTGGCCTGTGTCAAAGGAGGTTGATTGTTTTTTAAATATTTCAGAAATTAAAATTCATAAAAAATACACATTTTAAACCAAAATCCAAGTTGTGTAAGATGTGATATAAACTCAGCAAAAAAAGAAACGTCCCTTTTTCAGTACACTGTATAAAGATAATTTTGTAAAAATCCAAATAACTTTACAGATCTTTATTGTAAAGGGTTTAAACATGTTTTCTATGCTTGTTCAATGAACCATAAACAATTAATGAACATGCACCTGTGGAACAGTCATTAGGACACTAACAGATTACAGACGGTAGGCAATTCAGGTCACAGTTATAAAAACTAAGGACACTAAAGAGACCTTTCTACTGACTCTGAAAAACACCGAAAGAAAGATGCCCAGGGTCCCTGCTTATCTGTGTGAATGTGCCTTAGGTATGCTTCATAGAGGCATGAGGACTTCAGATGTGGCCAGGGCAATAAATTGCAATGACCGTACTGTGAGACACCTAAGACAGCGCTACAGGGAGACAGAAAGGACAGCTGATCGTCCTCGCAGTGGCAGACCATGTGTAACAACACCTGCACAGGATCGGTACATCCGAATATCACACCTGCAGGACAGGTTCAGGATGGCAACAACAACTGCCCGAGTTACACCAGGAACGCACAATCCCTCCATCAGTGCTCAGACTGTCCGCAATAGGCTGAGAGAGGCTGGACTGAGGGCTTGTAGGCCTGTTGTAAGGCAGGTCCTTACCAGACATCACCGGCAACAACGTCACCTATGGGCACAAACCCACCTTCGCTGGACCAGACAGGACTGGCAAAAAGAGCTCTTCACTGACGAGTCGCGGTTTTGTCTCTGTTTAAGGTTTAAACTGGACCCGAGTGATACAACCGACCCAGAAAAACACAATCTTTTCAACTTTAAAGTTTGTTTGAGTCATTTATGGCAATAATGAAAACATGGACTGGTACCAGGAAAATATTGCAGGTAAAAGTGAAATTCATAATTGTTATTCAGTTGTCTCCACGGAATGATTATACCGTAGATTTGATACATTAATAGGTTTCTGATTTAATGCTATCCGACTTGAGGTCTGTAAATTAAAATGAGCAATTTCTCATCCTAATTTTGTGTTCAGTTTTAAAGGGTGTATTAATTTATCCAGAATGAATGAATGTTTTTCTCTTTTTCAGTGCTGTTGCTTTATTAATATTCCCTACAATTTTATATGTATGAATTGTATGCAATATAAAGGACTGTGGTTAATTATATAATAATTATTATATTAGTAGATATCATGTGCCCCCTTTGTTTTTCCTTGATATTTTTAATGCGAATTCTAAAGTGAATCTGGACTTTATATGCATCAAACGATCATGTGTTGTGCATGCGCTCTTTATATGTACAGCAGGGTTTAACCATGGATTTTAATTCAAACTAAAGGTTTTTACAAACGTTTACATTTCTACTATTGTCCTGTGTTACAGAGGGTGGCTCTTAGACACTCATCTCTGTTTTTTTTTCTTAAACTCTGAGATCGAGCATTTATGACCAAATAAATAAATAATGTATAATAATCATTTGGCTGATTTCTAGCTCTACTTGTGCTCTCTAAACTAGTGTGACCAGTACATTTGCAGTGTTAAAAGAAAATCAAACTGCTTGCCTTCAAACATTATTATTATTATTTACATTATTATTATTATTTTATTATGTTTTTCATAGGGAACACATACTCAACAGGACAATTGTTTGTTGCTTCTATTTCAAAATTATGTATCTGTCATATGTAATAATATCAATAAAAACAAAATAATAAAAAAAATTAATTCTACATGTTCGGCATTTTAAAATGAAAGTCAATATATGTATTGTTTGTTGGCATGGGTGAAAATTAGAAAGACCAAAAAGATGAAAAATGTAAGGACTTACATTGACATCAATATCATGTCCCGCTGTCAGTGATATAAATAAGGACATTGAAACAATATTTATAACACAGAATCAAGTACTTATAAGAGGCCAGAGATTCTACATCAGTTGGTCTTTTCTGAAAGTATTAAATAAGCCTTTTCTCTGGTATAAGGTTTCTGTTTAGTGTGTGGTAGTCAGTGTTACCAATTTGGGGAATTTGTCACAAAATGTAGTGATTTTCTCATAGCTGCTGTGACTTCTAATGATGTTTTGCGACAAGGAGCTATTTTGGCGATTTTTAAATATATTTGGTGACTTTGGACAATTAATTATCAAACACACAAGCAAAGTCATACTATGTGTTAAGAAGTCAGATCTAACAAAATATGCATTGACCACTAAGCACATCATGAGTGCAAAACCCAAAAGCAGGTGTGTATGTACTCATTTGCATCACTAGGAATTTGTCTGTTGCTGAGACTGAATGCACCTTAGACCTTTACATTTCTAAACATGGATCAGTCAATTTACCACTTAGAAGATTTATGTAAAGCCTGTTTTAAAGCTGCTCTCATCAAATTACATACTACTGTGAACTTTTTTTGTGCCCATTTTATTTTTTTTATAATATACACATACATTAGGCCTATATATAGTGAGACTTTCGAGGTGGTTCTGGAAATTTTCAGAGGGAGAAGTTTGGCAACACTGGTGGTGGTCAGAGAGAGTGAGTGTTGGGGTGGTCAGCCTTATCCTTAAGTTTCACAACCAAAAGTCTTTATGATTGGGTGTGTGTGGGTACTAGGCCTCTAAAAGTTGTGTGTTATAGAGAGAGAGAGAGAGAGAGAGAGAGAGAGAAAGGTGAGTAAAAATACTTGTGGTTAGTCAGTTAGTGTTATTAAACTTTGGCAGACTCAAACCATTCTTTTGCTTCAGGCCAAAAGTCAACCTCTTGGATATTTTTACATTAGTTCTCTCTGGAGATGGTCACCAGCAATCAGAGTATTTTCTGTATGTGGTGACTTATTCACAACACTCTTTTAAACATCTCCAACGGTCAACCAACTATTGCTCAAACACATCTGTCAACTGAAAACCAGCAGTCAACCAACTATCACTCAAAAACATCTGTCAACCCTAACAGTCAACCAACTATCACTTAGACACATATGACAACCACATCTTAATGGTCAACGGTCAAATAACTATTGCTCAAACACATCGGTCAACCAAATCCTAATGGTCAATGGTCAAACAACTATAAGTCAAACAAATCTGTCAACCACAGCTGGTCAACCACACCCTAACTGACAGACACGCCCCCCTCATTAATCATCCCTATCTTATCAATCATTTATTTGTGACATTTGCCGTATTATATTAACTACTTGCAAGTCTTTTAGCACGCACAGGGTGACGACCCTCAGTCTTGTAATGTGTAACTGGCTTAACCAACCAAACAACCAAGCCATTCTCCCTGGGAGAGGGCTAGACAGAATTAAGTTTAATAGAAGAGGTATCTTTGCTGCATGTTAGCTTCTTGCAAATGCTATTTTGATCCCTAAGGCTGAGAACATGAATGTGGTCTATATTTAACACCCAAGTGTTTGGTTCAGCCGTTTACTGTGGAGTCAGCTGTGTCAGATGAATAGACTGAAATCTGAGACAGGACTAGAACTTACTTCCTCACTTTTCTCTGCACCTTATACCTACCTAGACAACCTGCAGTCAGTCTGGACTGCCGTCAGTTTACCTACAGCCTGGACTGAGTGCTCATTCCATCTCCACCATTTCTATCTCTGTGTAGAAGACAACCTGTCAAAGAGGGGGTGAGAAAGACTTTCTGCACTCTCTTTGAGAGGGGAAGAGGGCAATAAGGTGTGCAGATTCTTCATGACACCCTTTAGTCTTGGTGTTGTCAGCACAGTGGATTTTTTATTGTCCCCTCAGCTCTAACAGGATACACTGGTAAGGCTCCGATTTGTGAAACAGGTGCGACATATGCAGAGAATATATATTTTTTTGTCTGAAAGGTGCCAACTTGATATAAGGAACATGCATTGTATTCTGGTTGTAAGATGTTCTGATGTAACTTTATATACCGACTTTGCATTTCTTTAAACATGTGGACCTTGTTTTCTTGCTCATGTTTGATGGACAGACATTACATGGCTGTGCCAAAAATACAACTGTCTGCATTGCGGTTTTTGAGACATCTTGTTGATCATTGGTGCTGCAGTCCATGGGTGCCAGCACTCCACTCTCAGGTCAAACAATGTTAGGCTGAATTCAGATAATTTTGTGAGGACATAAAATTTTAGATTCATCCTTTAAGAACTGAACACCACAAGAAGTTTTTAAGTAAAATTAGTTCTTATAGTATATGTCCAACATTATGTATATTCAAATTCCCATAATCAGATCACATCAAATTAAGCATTTAAGTAAAAAAAAAAAAAAAAAAAAAAACACATACACGCAGGAAAAAAAATAATTGGTCATGGTACTAAACAGATAAAAGTGTGTTACAATAAATTCTATAAAATGTACAGAGCCCCTCGCAATAAGTTTAGCATTTCCTCACAATTATTTTGCATTTCCTCACAATAAACTAACTATGGTTTTACTATAGTAATATTGTAGTAACCATGAAAGTACACTAGTAACCATGTTTTGGCGCAAAGCATGGTTTTACTATAGTTATATTGTAGTAAACATTACTGTAGTAATCATGGTTAATCTTGTGGCTACTACAGTTTTACAACAAAAAACATGATTACTGTAGTAAAAACATGGTTACATTTTTTATAAGGGTTAACCAAGGTTTTACTACAGTAACCATAGTTGTACTATTACTATAGTAAAATCATTGTAAATTTTATGGTTACTTTATATGGTTTTACTACAAATGCTATAGTTAAACTATGGTTACACAAATAAAACCATAGTTCATTTATTGTGAGTGAACCCAAAATAACTGGGTGGGAATGCAAAACTATTTCAGAAAATAAATTTCCTCTCTGTTTTCTAAGGGGCTCCATAAAAATAAGCTAAAATATTTAAAGGTATTTTGCCAGTTAAAGAGATGGTTCACCAAAAATGAAAAATCTGTCATACTTTACTCATCATCATGTCATTCTAAACCTGTATGATTTTTTTTTTCATTCACAAGGTTCTGTTCGGCAGACTGAGAGTCTCAGTTACTGTTCACTTTCATTGCATCTAGCATCTAATTTTGTGTTCAAAAGATGAAAAAGCTGTAGAGGTTTTGAACAACAAAAGGTGACTAAATGGTGACAGAATTTTCATTTTTAGGTGGAGTATTCCTTTGAGCACACATGAGGAAAACACATAAGTCAGGCACAGAAGTAGAGAAAAAATAATTTGTTTTTATAGCACTAATTGCACAAAAGTGTGTTAGAATGTGGCCTTAGATGTACTGTATATATGGACTAATTGTATTTGGTCAAGCAAAGATAATAAAGAAAAACATAATTTTGTCAAAAGTTTATATTTAAAAGTTGCATTTAGATTTGTATTTTTTGATTTATTAATTAGTATTAATTAATATACAGTTTGTATCTATATGTTTATTTGAATATATTTAATAATGATATTGTATTTAATAGTATTCAGGTGTTTGAATATTTAGCAAGTTAATTTATTAAATTCTACATAAGGATATGTTCTTGAAAAAAATACTTTTGCTAATTAAATATTGCCACTTGCTTTTATCATTATACTGTATCTAATCATAACATTGACGTGTTTCGTCACACCTCAAAATAATGGTTCTTTAACAGTTCTTTGCAGAACCTTAGAAATGGTGTTCTTATCTAGAACCAATTTAACCTTTTTTTTTTAAAGTGTAAAGTACCTCACTATACCTAAATGCTACTTTGATAGACAAACCTCATGACAGTCCATTCTCTGTATAGTATATTTAATGACTCTATTGAGTAAAAACAAAATCACATTCACAAAAGTTCAATTAAAGGAATATTCCAGGTTCAATACAAGTTAAGCTTGTATAATTTCAACTCATCCTTCCTTTTCTTTAAAAAAGCAAAAATCAAAATTGCAGTGAGGCACTTACAATGGAAGTTAATGGGACCAATTTTTGGAGGGTTTAACCCTCTGGGGTCTGAGGGTGTTTTGGGCCCTGGAGAAGTTTTGACATGCCTTGACATTTGTGCTTTTTTCAGTTGCTTAAAAACATATTAATGGCTAAAGTCTGATAACACTGTATTCAGCACAAACTGGGCTACAATAATATGTGAACAACATGTACATACATGTTTGTATTTTTGAGAAAATAACGTTTATGCATGGTTTTTGAAAAAACACAAATTTTAAGTCGCTGAAATAAGGCCATATAACGTCCTGGTTACTTTCGTAACCTCCAGGGAACGAGACGTTGTGTCGATGTAGTGACACTAGGGGTCACTCTTGAGAGCCCCAAACACCTCTGCTTTTTTGAAAAAAGGCCAATGAGAATTGGCGAGTGGAATTTGCATGCCACTCCCCCGGACATACGAGTATAAAAGGAGCTGGTATGCAACCAGTCATTCAGGTTTTGTGCTGAGGAGCCGAGACCAGGTCCCGGCCATTTCAGCGGGTAGTTCAGCATTGTGGCAAGAGGGACACAACGTCTCGTTCCCTCCATCAGGGAACAGAGGTTACGAAAGTAACCAGGACGTTCCCTATCTGTCACTCACTCGACGTTGTGTCGATGTAGTGACACTAGGGGTCCCTATACAAAACACCACAACTAGCTGAACGGTGTTATGTGAACTGGCGGTGTGTGACGGGCAGACTGCTGTGTGCCTCGTAGCCAGCGCACCAGGCCATCACGTAACCTCCCCCAACACTCTTATGAGCATCGAATGGTCCATCAGGAACAAGTCGACTGCCCAACTATAGGGACAGGCTAGCCCAGCCGAGGCCTCTTTCCCTCTCTTTTCTCCCCAAAAAGAGTGGAATTTGTTAACTGACTGGGAGCCAAGTGTCTGTGTCAGGGGGTGTCCCTCCCAAGGGGAAGACACTGCGAAGACAACACCCCGCCCAAAAAGAGGGGGGTATTTTGAGTGGAATATGTCACATGGTCTTACCGAGTCTTGTCAGAAGTATGTCATGTGGAGAGGTCCCATGGTAGGTCCTACCCGAAGGGGGAGGAGTTTCTACAGAGCATGGCGACCGGGGGCAGAGGGGCCTCTGCCCAAGGAAGACGCAGTTTGCCGACAGGGAAACGATTTTGCGGAAGATATCACATGGGGTCGCCTTCAGGGAACCAGCCCATGTGGAGCATCTACCTCAGTACAGGGGCTCATTAGCGCACGTACTGGGCTGGTCAGCGAGTTTCTCCACAAAGTCAACTGCCAGAGGGCTAAGGAGGAAAGTCATCCAGGGATCACAGTCGTGAACATGACTGGGAGTCAAGAGTGCACATCTTCACCTCAAGGGAGGGGAAAGGCGCTATGCGCAAGCGGTACACCCGGCCAGTAGTCCCGGAACTTACCTGCTCGTGCCTGCCAATACACGGGATGAGACCGGCTCAACCCGGAGATTTTAGAACCTTGTAAAGGTGTTGGGTGTTGCCTAGCCTGCTGCTCTGCAGATGTCTGCCAAAGAGGTGCCACTGGCCAGGGCCCAGGAGGCCGCCACACTCCTGGTGGAGTGGGCTCGTAACCCCGCAGGGGGTGGCATGTCCTGAGCCTGATA
Organism: Myxocyprinus asiaticus; assembly: GCF_019703515.2. NCBI lineage: Eukaryota > Metazoa > Chordata > Actinopteri > Cypriniformes > Catostomidae > Myxocyprinus > Myxocyprinus asiaticus. The sequence continues at coordinate 44,271,831 of NC_059365.1, forward strand.
TGCCATCGCAACAGCGTCAATGACCCAGTGGGCGATACCCTGTTTGGAAACAGCGCTTCCTTTCTGCTGTCCACCAAAGCAAACAAAGAGCTGTTTAGAGCTTCTAAGGCTCTGCGTGCGATCCAAATAGATGCGTAAAGCTCGCACCGGACACAGCAACGCCAAGGCTGGGTCTGCCTCCTCCTGTCACGAGGACCGTGAGATCCGAGAACCACGTCTGGGTTGGCCAGTAGGGTGCTACTATGATGATCTGCTCCTCGTCCTCCCTGACCTTGCACAGGGTCTGTGCAAGTAGGCTCACTGGGGGAAACGTGTATTTGCATAGTCCAGGAGGCCAGCTGTGTGCCATCGCATCTATACCGAGGGGTGCCTCGGTCAGGGCATACCAAAGCGGGCAGTGGGAGGATTCACGGGAAGCAAACAGGTCTACCTGTGCTCGACAAAATCGACTCCAAATCAGCTGGACCACATGAGGGTGGAGTCTCCACTCTCCCCTGAGGGTAACCTGACATAACAGCGCATCCACTGCGGTGTTGAGGTCGCCCGGGATGTGAGTGGCTCATAGCGACTTGAGGCGCTGTTGACTCCAGAGGAGGAGACGGCAGGCGAGTTATGGCATGCAGTGGGAGCGTAGACCACCTTGGCGGTTGATGTACGCTACCGTCGCTGTGTTTTCCATCCAGACCAACACGTGCTTGCCCTGGATCAACGGCCGAAACCTCCGCAGGGTGAGCAGTACTGCCAACAACTCTAGGCAGTTGATGTGCCAACGCAGCCGCGGGCCAGTCCAGGAGTCGGCGGCTGTGTGCCCATTGCATCTGGCACCCCAGCCCGTCTTTAAGGCATCTGTTGTAACCATGACGCACCTGGAGACCTGCTCTAGGGGAACCCCTGCCCGTAGGGTCAGTCCAAGCCCGTAGGGTCAGTCCAAGGGCTGAAGAGACGGCGACAGATCGGCGTGATGGTCACGCGATGTGTCCTGCGGCGCCATGCCCATCTCGGGACTCGAGTCTGAAGCCAGTGCTGAAGCGGTCTCATATGCATCAACCCGAGCGGTGTGGCCACCGCTGAGGATGCCATATGCCCCAGGAACCTCTGAAAAATTTTCAGTGGAACTGCTGTTCTCTGTCTGAACGCCTTCAGACAGTTCAGCACCGACTGTGCGCGCTTGTTCATGAGGCGTGCTGTCATCGAGACTGAGTCCAACTCCAAACTGAGAAAAGAGATGCTCTGAACCGGGGAGAACTTGCTCTTTTCCCAGTTGACCCGAAGCCCCAGTCGGCTGAGGTGCCGGAGCACGAGGTCCCTGTGTGTGCACAGCAACTCTCGAGAGTGAGCTAGGATTAGCCATTCGTCGAGATAGTTGAGGATGCGGACGCCAAATTCCTTTAGCGGGGCAAGGGCTGCCTCTGCGACCTTCGTGAAGATGCGAGGGGACAAGGACAGGCCGAAGGGGAGGACCTTGTACTGGTACGCCTGGCCTTCGAAGGCAAACTGCAGGAAGGGTCTGTGTCAAGGTAAGACCGAGGCGTGGAAGTACCCGTCCTTCAGGTCTACCGCCGCGAACCAATCTTGATGCCAGACGCTCGCTAGAATGAGTTTTTGTGTCAGCATCTTGGACAGGAGTCTGTGCAAAGCCCGGTTCAGTACTCGCAGGCCCAGGATTGGTCACAACCCACCGCCTTTCTTCGATACGATGAAGTAAGGGCTGTAGAACCCTTTCTTCATCTCGGCTGGAGGGACAGGCTCTATATCGTGCCCTTGTGCAGAAGGGTAGCGATCTCCGCATGCAAGGTAGTGGCGTTCTCGCCCTTCACACTGCTGAACATGGGTGAGCACCTGGCGAACTGAATTGCGTAGCTGAGTCGGACGGTCCGGGTCAGCCATCGTGACGGGTTGGAAAGCGCGGGCCATGCGCTCAAACTCCGGGCGAGGGGGACCAAGGGAATGATCACGTCGGACATACCGGCGGGTGGGGCCTCGTGGCGGGGCGGAGCTCGAGGCACCATGTCGAGGGGATTTGAGCCCCGTGGCCGTGCTGAGTCGAGGGACATCGAAGCACTTACCTGGCTCCTGCTTCCCACCATAAGATTGGCCATGGAGGGGGGAGGAGTCTCGTCCCCGTAGTCCACTGGACCCAATCCCGTATGGGTGTGTTTGTGCCACAGCTGGGCACACAGGGGCGGGGGGACCGCCGCTGGAGCGCCATATCTGCAAAGATGGGACGGTGGACAGTCGTCGTGATGACGGCCGTGTGCACCGGACATGTAACCCAGGGAACAAGAAAACCGCTCTTTTGTTGATGTTTTGGGTACCGCAGCCTCTTGGACATGCAGCGAAATTAAATGAAAATGAAACAAAAGATTCTCCTCCCGGCCTTCCACCGGGGGATGGAGTGGTCTGCTCACCAGCTCCAGAGAAGCGGGTCTCCTTGCCCCTGGGTCACCCATCTCAGGGGCGCTTCGAAGCCTTCCTCGGGTTCTTAGAGGCCAGCCGTGAGACGGGTGGTGTCTGCTTCCTGCGCTAGGCTCCACGCCGGGGCCGGGCCACAGGGGCGGGCTGCGGTGGAGCTGGTGTTGTTGTTGCAAGAGGATGCCCTTGGCGACGAGCAGACGGGGTGCAGGGCCTTGAGCCGTGCCGGGGCAGGATGTGTTGTATGGCCTCCATCTGCTGCTTCACTGCCGAGAACTGCTGAGCAAAGTCCTCGACGGTGTCGCCGAATAGGCCAAACTGGGAGATGGGGGCGTCAAGGAACCGTGCCTTGTCAGCCTCTCGCATCTCAACCAAGTTGAGCCAAAGGTAGCACTCATGGACCACCAGGGTGGACATCGCCTGCCCGAGAGAACGCACTGTGACCTTCGTCGCCCAGAGAGTGATGTCAGTCGCTGAGTGCTGTTCCTGCATCAATCCCAGGTCAGAACTACCCTTGTGCAGTTCTTTTAGCGCCTTGGCTTGGTGTAATTGCAGGAGAGCCATGGTGTTCAGGGTGGAAGCGGCTTGTCCAGCGGCACCGTAGGCCTTAGCCGTCAGGGACAACATAAACCTACAGGCCCTGGACAGGAGATTTGGGCGCTCTATCCACCTGGGGGATCACCGAATACCCCCTGGCCGCTCCACTGTCGAGGGTAGCAAGAGCGGGGGAGCTGAAAGACCGGGACCGGGCAGTAAAAGGTGCCTCCCACGATCTTGTCAGCTCCTCATGCACTTCCAGGAAGAAACCCCGAGCCTAGGAACCAATCGTCGAGCCGCGAGGGTTCAGGGGAGAGTGGAGAGCATGTCCGTCATTTCCGCATCAGCCTGGGACTGGGCAACCACTCCCAAAGGAGGAAGCCCATTCGAAGCCTCCGCGTCCGACTGGACAAGCCCGCTCTCCGATGCTGCACTCGATACCTCGTCTTCTTCCCGGGCTCTGAACGAGAGGTCGAACTCGCCCTGAGACGAGCGGGCGATCTCATCCGAGCTCCCGACCGGGGCAAGCGAGCGTGTTGGGGAATGGGAGGTCCGTGGAGGGATACCCGGCAGAGGTGGTCCCATTGATGTCCCCAAATCGCCCCCAGTGCTAACCGGCACGGCCTCATACCGTAGGTAGAAGGACCGAAGTGGGGAGCCGCTGTGGTGGCTTGCTTTCTTACGAATGCAAGCCACGACCGCAACGTTGCCATGGTCATGTTCTCGCAGTGAGGACAAGACCCATCCACAAACGATGTCTCCGCGTGGGCAGCGCACAGACACGTAAGACAGCGATCATGGCCGTCAGAAGCAGAGAGATAACGACCGCAACTAGGAATAACACACAAACGGAAAGGCATCTTTAAAAAGACGTTCCATGTGTGCCGCTCTTTTAGAAAGAAAATATACTCTTTTTAGAATATACTCTTTTAGTTGTTCTGCCGAAGCACCCAGGGGCGTTCTCTGCACTCCACGGGTGCAGAGGGAGAGAAGCCGCTGAAATGCACCGTAGAATCCAGCAGATGAGGTGAATGACCTTTGCGAATGAATTCAGCTTCAATGAATAGAATCGCTCGGCTCCGAAGAGAAAATCTGAATGAGTGGTTGCATACCAGCTCCTTTTATACCCGTATGTCCGGGGAAGTGGCATGCAAACTCGCCAATTCTCATTGGCCTTTTTAAAAAAAAGCAGAGGTGTTTGGGGCTCTCAAGAGTGACCCCTAGTGTCACTACATCGACACAACGTCGAGTGAGTGACAGATAGGGAACACATACTAAACATTTGTTCACAAGACTTTTGAGAACTGGATCTTGTAGCCAAGAGTTTTTGCTAGAAAAATTATGTGAAAACCATCCTGATCAATCATTCATACAAAACAATATAGTCATTTAACTTTTGTAAGACACTTTTAGTGTTAGAAAGGCCATATGCGAGGAGGCGTGGATGATCATGAATACTGATGTGATTCACACCTGAGGAGACAAAGACCCCTCCCCTGAGAGAGAATGAATGTGAGGAGACTTAATGATTGAATGTATTGTTTGTAGTTTAAGTTAAAAGAAGTAATCTGACTATACATTTTCTTTACACAAAGACTTTACTTAAAAACTTTAGACCTACACTACCATTTAAAAGTTTTAGATCTGTAAAAATTTTTAACGTTTTTAAAAGAAGTCTCTTCTGCTCACCAAGGCTGCATTTATTTGATCCAAAATCCAGCAAAAACAGTGATATTGTGAAATATTTTTACAATTTAAAATAACTGTTTTCTATTTGAATATATTGTAAAATGCAATTTATTCCTGTGATCAAAGCTGAATTTTCAGCATCATTACTGCAGTCTTCAGTGTCACATGATCCTTCAGAAATCATTCTAATATGCTGATTTTCTAATATGGGCATATTTACAGCACATTTTACACATTTACACCCGAACAGATATTTGCAAGCACAAACTTCATTGATGATAATGAAGCAGCATAAACACTAGTTAAAATATAATCTAAACTTTCATATTATTTTTATATCATATTACATATCATATTTATATCATACAGCATACAATTTAAATACCTGCTTTAGCTGAAACAACATTTAAATGTAACTAAAACTCGCCTATTAGGACATATTTCAAATTTCAATACTTTGAATACTGGCTGGCAAGTCTGGAAATAATCCAACTAGTAAAATATGTACATGTTTAAGGCATTGTTGGGGGCGTTTACCATTTGCATTGATCGCCACATTACCGTATGAATAGTGCCCTCTGCTGGTGGGTGTGAGCACATCAGGGATAATTAGCTCAGCCAGGAGAAACTGTACATCGCTTTGTTTCATACAGATTACATTGCAGGAGAATATTTGTTTTAAATTTGAATTGTTTTATTTAAAAGTAGACATTTTAAGCTTTCTTTAGACATATGTTTCATGTTTGTCTGATAGATATTCGTGGAGTTTCAGTTCATTTTTGTGACGTGTTTCAGAAAGATGCTCGCAGAGATAGAGATGTCTGAAAGCGCACCCTGTTTATTTTCTTTATTTTACAAAAGCACAAGGTTTTGTTGTTATTGTGAGTGTACACAAATAAAAGTAGTTCCTTTATAGTCTCTAATGATGTCCAAAAATGACAGAGTATTTTAAGTTGTTTCCGCTGTTATGAGGAAAAATCCAGCCGGCGCGTCTGTCGACCCCAGAGGTGGAAATGAGAAGCTTTAATTTGATAAAACCACTTACGTTAATTCTTCTGTTAAAGCTGGTGTATTATTTGAGCTGTAAAGTTGTTTAAATCATCATTTTTACAGTCATTTTAGGGTTTAAGGGTTTGTTGACATTACATCATCATGCCACAAAGTTGTAAAATTGGCTATAACTTTACACAGAAAAGGTTAGTAAGTGATTTTATCACACTAAAATCATGTTAACACACATATTGTTTATTTCTTGTGGCTAAACTTTTGAAACAGTGAGTACTTTATGCCACAAATCCTGTTGATTGAGCTTAACTTGTATTGAACCCAGAATATTAGTTTAATCCTGGTGATCATTCATGCAACGTTATCAGTACCACCTTATGATGACACATATAGGATGAACACTTTAAAATAAAGTGGTATTTGTTAACATAAGTAAATGCATTAGTTATCATGAACTAAATATATATATATATATATATATATATATCTATATAATTTTTTTTGTTGTTGTTGTTATATTATTTTTTTAATCCCCTTTTCTCCCAATTTGGAATGCTCAATTCCCACTACTGAGTAGGTCCTCGTGGTGGTGCGGTTACTTACCTCAATCCGGGTGGCGGAGGACAAGTCTCAGTAGCCTCTGCTTCTGAGACAGTCAATTTGCGCATCTTATCACGTGGCCCGTTGTGCATGACACCGCGGAGACTCACAGCATTTGGAGGCTCATGCTACTCTCCGCGATCCACACACAACTTACCACGCGCCCCATTGAGAGCGAGAACCACTAATTGCGACCACGAGGAGGTTACCCCATGTGACTCTACCCTCCCTAGCAACTAGGCTAATTTGGTTGCTTAGGAGACCTGGCTGGAGTCACTCAACACACCCTGGATTCAAACTCGCGACTCCAGGGGTAGTAGTAGCGTCAATACTTGCTGAGCTACTCAGGCCCCCCAATATTTTTTTTTAACAGAATTTATTAATCTTGGTTAATGTTATTTTGTTCATCGCTAGTTCGTGTTAGTTCATATCGCATTAACTAATGTTAAATTATCAAATGTTTTCATTTTTACTATATGTTGATATCAGAATCAGTATCAGAATGAGCTTTATTGCCAAGTATGCTTACACATACAAGGAATTTGTCTTGGTGACAGAAGCTTCCAGCTTTATTGCACAAACAATACAACAACAAGAGATAATAAAAAAATAGAATAAAAATAAAAAGCAAATAGAAAATATAAGTATACACCGAAATGCACAATATATATATATATATACAAATCTGTTATATACAGATAACAGATTAACATTAACCAAAACAATTAATAAATCCTGTAAAAGTGTTGTTCATTGTTAGTTCATGTTTACTATTGTTGTTAACTAATGTTAACGCATACAACCTTATTGTAAAGTATTATTGGATGATTTTTTGTGATTAAACTTTTGTAAGTAAAACCTTTTCCTTTAAGACGCCACTTTGTTAAAGCATTCCAAACCAGGGTGAAGGATTTATCCTGCACCATGTGTTTCTAAATCTAACACACAGAAGGCACAACCAAATTAGCTCAGAGCTCTACTCAGGTTTCGTTGTCTCTTTCTACATGAGCACCATTGAAAAGACATAACAGTGACCCACAGAAGGGATTACACTCATGGTGATGGATGAAGTCATTTGAATCAATGGCCTGTTTGCAAATTTTGCATTTAGTATCTAGGACAGAAGACACTGAGAATATAGAAAAGATAAAGAGAGTCATTGTGGGAAAGGATTTAGTGTTTTGAGTGATGTTCATTTCCATTTTTATGCTCTACATGATTGTCTATGGCATCTTTCTTTTCATTGTTGTTTAATTTGATCTGTCATACAGTGAGGTTCAAAATTATGGGCCACATTGAAAATCTGACATTCTGTAAGTTTCATGAGATAAGGCAGGGCATTCATGATGAACTGTCAGTTTGGGCATTCGTGATGAACTTTCAAAATGTATAGTATTTATTACCTGGGAGAAGGTACACACGAGTTGTGATGTCGGAGCTGCCAGTCCCTTGAGACATATAGAAAGATAAAAAAATGATAATGAAGCTTTGAAGAAAGTTAGTAATGTTGTTGGTTTTGTGAGTTGTTTTCTGAATTTTGCTATCAAACCTATGAATTAAATTATTGTGTGTAAGTTTGTTGAGCATATAGATGAATTTCATATTTTTTTATTTAATATTAACTCAGCATTTCTTATTATTATTGTCATTATTATTACTGTTTTTACAGTTATTAGGCAATAATTTAAAATGGTCTTACAACAACAACAACAACTTAGCAAATAGGGAGTAGAAATTCAGATATGATTTAAATATCAAGGTTTTGCAAGTGTAGAAATAAATCACACATGTACACATTAACCCTGTAAAGCCTGACATATGAAATAATTGTCCACGTTTACAGTGGTTTAATGAGAGTGCAATATTAATCTACTATATATAATGCTGAATATTATGTATAATAATGCTATGGGGGAATATAATCCTAATGTCAATTGACATGTCTATATTATTTAACTGGATAAGCATGCACTTCCATTAAATAGCGTATGCATTTAAAAAAATAATTATTAGATGTAATCAGAGACAATACTATTTGAGAAAGACACAATTTTAATTTAAAATATTTTAAATGTATGTAATCAGTGACACTGTGTAAGCACCATATGTATCTAACATAATTCTGTATTTTCAGTAAGCAGTATCATTAGCTAGTCCTAGTACATCTCTGATGGACCATTTAGCACTTCTTTTAACTACATTTTTAAGGAAACAAACTGTTTTGCATATGACTATAAAGTCATAATAATAATAATAATAAACTTTCAATATTAACTTTTCTTAATTCAGGTTTAGTTTAAAGAATTGTGAAACAAACTGAACCATGAGTTCAGTATCGTGAACCGAACCGAATCGTAAGATGAGTGAACCATTACACCCCTATTTAGAAGTGAGTAGTTTTTCGAGATTTATGATTATACTGTAAATCACTTTCACGAATCAGCCCCCAAATGTACTCATCATACTTCAAAGTGTCTTGATGCTGTTGTAATCCTCTTTGAGGTGCACCGAGTGAGCCAGGGGAAGAGACGGGTACTTGTTACCTTTATGAGCACGGCTTTGAGGCTCCTGGATGAGCTGTCAATGAAGAGGCGACACTCTGGTTACAGGAGATTCCGATTGCCTTGAACATACTGGTCACATTGTGGCAGAAGCAGAGCCCATCTTGATGGGTGAAGAAGCTGGAAAATGGTTGGTGACGCATCCTCTGATCTGCAACTTGCACATTTTCATCCAACAAATTCCACTGCTTGAGCCTAGATGTCAAAAGCTCGGTACTGGACTTGGTGAGACCAAGATCTCTAATCAAGTTGTTGAGGTCATTTTGGTTGGGGTAGTATGGGTTTCTCTCCTCAGCTCCACCTCTGAAATTGTCATCTGGATCTACAATGTCTTCCTCGCTCTCTGACTTGCTGCTCTCTTTTAAAGATGGTACGGGGAGCTCATGGCAGTGTGGCACCGAGGCGATGCACGAAGGAAGGTCCGGATATGTGATAGCAGGTGCATTCTTGCCAGTCCGACGTTTGGAAGGGTCCACCATGCAGAAGTAGCAGTTGCTTGAGTGGTCAGTGGGTTCCCGCAAAATTCTTGGGATAGCGAATTTCATGGCTCTCTTTTCCCCTCTGTACCATCTTACAAAAATACATTTATTTCACCCACAACTAATGTGTAAGAGATTCTCGCAACATTTTTCATATATGATATATTTTTTCAATAACACTGAAAATTGTAAAACATTTTAAAATTAAAAACTTTTACAATTTTAAAAATGAATTTTTTTTATAACATAACATTCCGAGCAACAATTGTCCATTTTACCTTCCAAAGTTTTTTTGCAGTGCTCGCAGGTGAAATGAGGTGCCCAGGGTTTGTCTTGATCCCCGACAGGCATGCCGAAATATGCCTTGTAGGCCTCACTCATCTTAGCAGATGCTTCCATGGAGTACTTTTTCGCTCATGTCTTGATAAATTGGCCGCAGACATAGCAAAATGCGTCTGCTGGATGCTTGCAGATATGTATCCACTTAGGTAGCTGGAACTAAACTGAACTGGTGGGCTTAAGGCCCCTGTATTTATACTACTATTTATATTACTGGAAAGTTCTAGAAAGTTCTAGAAGTTACTCCAAGTTTACCCAGTACTGAATCTATCTGGAATGTTCTGGAAAATAGGTACATTTCAAAATATCACTGTCCTAGTCACAAAAGCAAAGTCTGTGGGGAATAATAGCCATTTTCTATACTTCTGAGGCATAAGCAATTAGGAAATAACACTTACTACCCAGCAACCAAAAAAATAAAAAAAAATAATGTGTAATTAGATCTTTATAATGACAGAGCAGGCTGCATATATTATAATACACAGAAATATTAGTTCACACTTTAAATATGTCTTATAAAATTATAGGGTTAATTACAAAAGCCTTTTGTGATATATTTGCGAAGTGAATGATCATTCCTGACTTTTACATTCATAACCGTCAAATCTGTAGGTCTAGTCACACAAATATTTCAACGCATTCTAAGCACAAATCAGATTTTGAAATTCCACTTCTGCAGAGGGTCGGAACTCCAAGCACCTTATTTTTGAAGAAAATTATCTGCAAAAATAGTACTTTTAAAGCTTCAAACCTAAATAAAATTGTAAACTGAGTAAAAAGTTTTTTTGGGAAATGAAATTAAGTACAAGTATTCCATTTAAATTGCACTTGAGTAAAGTACAGATCACCAAAAATAATATGAGGAGCTGCGCGTGCTGTTCAGCTCACTTCCCCAGTCATCATTCTCAAACCACAAGGATATTACTCGTTTACAATGATTAAACCAATTATTATCTGTAATCGGACACTGGGATGGAAAGGTTTCTTTATTCGAACATTTTTAAATGGATCTTACAGTGCATCCGGAAAGTATTCACAGCGCTTCACTTTTTCCACATTTTGTTATGTTACTGCCTTATTCCAAAATGGATTAAATTCATTATTTTCCTCAATTCTACAAACAATACCCCATAATGACAACGTGAAAGAAGTTTGTTTGAAATCTTTGCAAATTTATTAAAAATACAAAACGAAAAAAATCACATGTACATAAGTATTGCCTTTGCTCAATACTTTGTTGAAGCACCTTTGGCACCAATTACAGCCTCAAATCTTTTTGAGTATGATGCTACAAGCTTGGCACACCTATTTTTGGGCAGTTTCTCCCATTCTTCTTTGCTGGACCTCTCAAGATCCATCAGATTGGATGGGGAGTGTCGGTGCACAGCCATTTTCAGATCTCTCCAGAGATGTTCAATCGGGTTCAAGTCTGGGCTCTGGCTGGGCCACTCAAGGACATTCACAGAGTTGTCCCGGAGCCACTCCTTTGTTATCTTGGCTGTGTGCTTAGGGTCGTTGTCCTGTTGGAAGATGAACCTTCACCCCAGTCTGAGGTCCAGATTGCTCTGGAGCAGGTTTTCATCAAGGATGTCTCTGTACATTGCTGCATTCATCTTTCCCTCAATCCTGACAAGTCTCCCAGTTCCTGCCGCTGAAAAACATCCCCACAGCATGATGCTGCCACCACCATGCTTCACTGTAGGGATGGTATTGGCCAGGTGATGAGCGGTGCCTGGTTTCCTCCATACATGATGCTTGCCATTCAGGCCAAAGAGTTCAATCTTTGTTTCTCATGGTCTGAGAGTCCTTCAGGTGCCTTTTGGCAAACTCCAGGCGGGCTGTCATGTGCCTTTTACTGAGGAGTGGCTTCCGTCTGGCCACTCTACCATACAGGCCTTATTGGTGGAGTGCTGCAGAGATGGTTGTTCTTCTGGAAGTTTCTCCTCTCTCCACAGAGAAATGCTGGAGCTCTGTCAGAGTGACCATCGGGTTCTTGGTCACCTCCCTGACTAAGGCCCTTCTCCCCCGATCGCTCAGTTTGGCTAGGCGGTCAGCTCTAGGAAGAGTCCTGGTGGTTCCAAACTTCTTCCATTTACGGATGATGGAGGCCACTGTGCTCATTGGGACCTTCAATGCTGCAGAAGTTTTTCTGTATCCTTCCCCAGATCTGTGCCTCAATACAATCCTGTCTCGGAGGTCTACAGACAATTCCTTGGACTTCATGGCTTGGTTTGTGCTCTGATATGCACTGTTAACTGTGGGACCTTATATAGTCAGGTGTGTGCCTTTCCAAATCATGTCCAATCAACTGAATTTACCACAGGTGGACTCCAATCAAGTTGTAGAAACATCTCAAGGATGATTAGTGGAAACAGGATGCACCTGAGCTCAATTTTGAGTGTCACGGCAAAGGCTGTGAATACTTATGTACAAGTGATTTTTTCGTTTTTTATTTTTAATAAATTTGCAAAGATTTCAAACAAACTTCTTTCACATTGTCATTATGGGGTATTGTTTGTAGAATTTTGAGGAAAATAATGAATTTAATCCATTTTGGAATAAGGCTGTAACATAACAAAATGTGGAAAAAGTGAAGCGCTGTGAATATTTTCCGGATGCACTGTATTTTTGGGCAGTTTCTCCCATTCTTCTTTGCAGGACCTCTCAAGCTCCATCAGGTTGGATGGGGAGCGTTGGAGCACAGCCATTGTCAGATCTCTCCAGAGATGTTCAATCGGGTTCAAGTCTGTGCTCTGGCTGGGCCACTCAAGGACATTCACAGAGTTGTCCCGTAGCCACTCCTTTGTTATCTTAGCTGTGTGCTTAGGGTCGTTGTCCTGTTGGAAGATGAACCTTCACCCCAGTCTGAGGTCCAGAGCACTCTGGAGTGCAGCATGATGCTGCCACCACCATGCTTCGCTGTAGGGATGGTTTCCTCCAAGCATGACGCTTGCCATTCGGGCCAAAGAGTTCAGTCTTTGTTTCTCATGGTCTGAGAGTCCTTCAGGTGCCTTTTGGCAAACTCCAGGTGGGCTGTCATGTGCCTTTTACTGAGGAGTGGCTTCCGTCTGGCCATTCTACCATACAGGCCTGATTGGTGGAGTGCTGCAGAGATGGTTGTTCCTCTGGAAGTTTCTCCTCTCTCCACAGAGAAATGCTGGAGCTCTGTCAGAGTAACCATCGGGTTCTTAGTCACCTCCCTGACTAAGGCCCTCCTCCCCCGATTGCTCAGTTTGGCCGGGCGGTCAGCTCTAGGAAGAGTCCTGGTGGTTTCAAACTTCTTCCATTTACGGATGATGGAGGCCACTGTGCTCATTGGGACCTTCAATGCTGCAGAAATTTTTCTGTACCCTTCCCCAGATCTGAGCCTCGATACAATCCTGTCTCGGAGGTCTACAGACAATTCCTTGGACTTCATGGCTTGGTTTGTGCTCTGACATGCACTGTTAACTGTGGGACCTTATATAGACAGGTGTGTGCCTTTCCAAATCATGTTCAATCAACTGAATTTACCACAGGTGGACTCCAATCAAGTTGTAGAAACATCTCAAAGATGATCAGTGGAAACAGGATGCACCTGAGCTCAATTTTGAGTGACATGGCAAAGGCTGTGAATACTTATGTACAAGTGATTTTTTTGTATTTTTATTTTTTTTTTTTGAATAAATTTGCAAAGATTTCAAACAAACTTCTTTCACGTTGTCATTATGGGGTATGTTTTGTAGAATTTTGAGGAAAATAATGAATTTAATCCATTTTGGAATAAGGCTGTAACATAACAAAATGTGGAAAAAATGAAGCACTGTGAATACTTTCCGGATGCACTGTATGTCATACATGGAGATTAGGGTAACTTAACCCTAACATGAAAGCAATGTAATCATTATCATCTCAAATACTCTGTATAATCTTTACTCGGAATATAAGTTTTATTTTTCTCAGTTTTTTTATTGTGGCATACTGTATACCCCCGTCTTGTTCTAATGCTCTTTAATGTGTAAAGGTACTCTTGTTTGTACTATATTCTTACATTCCTCTAATAAAAAAACGTACTTCTGCTCTGTGAAGTGTTCCCTGCTCATATACATCCTGCTTAAAATAATAAAACAACATGACACCATTTTTCTTTGAGAATGATTGTACAGTGAGGTAGGTCTGTTTAGATTAAGTATTTGAGATGAATTGTACATAAAATAGTCCATAATAATTTCGCACTGTGGGCACTGTCATTGAAGTTGTTTTATGCTACTAAGCAAAGCTTCCGCTCTGCGAATGTGGAAGTTTGATAAAGACCTATAAGTAACCCTTTTATAGGTTAATTTCCCTGAAAACTGTTAACACTGTTTGTTTTACATCCTGGCCTGCCTGACACAGCTATTTTGGCTTGACCAATGGTGTGAATTTGGAGCTGGACTACCTGTTTTTACCATTGGCAGACAGGAAGTGTTCGGGAAACCTGTAACAACAAGAATGATTCCACACTTCAGCTTTAAAGACTGTGCATGTGTTGTTAACTGTGCATAAAGTCAAATTCTTCCTTTAGATAAAAAAAAAAAACCAATAATAATAATAATAAAAAAAATAAAACTCAATATTAGTCTTTTCCCTTTTTATGTTAAAGTGTCTCCTGCTGGGCTCATCAACACTCTCCGGATATACTGGAAACATGGCACAGTAAGAGACATTGTGGCTCAGAGAGATTGTATTGGAAACTGTAGGATAGTTCACCCAAAAATGAAAATTCTGTCATTACTTACTCATCTTAATGTCATTCCAAACCTCTGACATTCTTTCCTCCATAGCAAAAGAAGAAATTGAAGCCTGTGTTGATTGCTCTTTCATGCAATTAATTTTAAAGTGGACTGAAGCTTTCAAGGACACCTTAAAGTATAAAAGTGGTCTATATGACTTGCACTATATTCCAAGTCTTCATAAGCCATATGATAGCTGGTTGTAGGAAACATATACAGTTTTACATATAGACTACTATACGTTTATGGTGCTTGTGTGTACTATTTTTATATCATTGGAAAATAGCACTGAAATTTGTCCTTATGTGTTCCATGGAGGAAAGAATGTCATACAGGTTTGGAACAATATGAGGGTGAGCAAATGATGATTTTGTTTTTATTTGGGTGAACTATTCCTTTAAGTAGTTCCTCAGTATGCAACCTCATGAATAATTAATTTGATTAGCAATTAATTCTAAAGTTTGTGCGTATTTACACTAAAATCATTGCTTAATTGATCCTATGTACATTATAAATGTTTATACACTGTCTAGAACCATTATGTTGTCACACAGTGGTATACTTATTTTGACATAATCTTTATATACTGTAATTACATTCTTACTTTTCCAGGGTCCAGAAAAAAACCTCAACTATGTCCATGACTATCTCATCATGCTCGCGAGATACGTCCTCCTCCTCTTCTTCTTCATCTTCCTCTTCTACAATGCTACAGCAGAGACACTCCGGTTTAGTACAGCCTCTCTGCATTAGTCCTCGGATGGTAAGAACAAATGAGGTGACTGATTAGGTTATATACATTTTCAATACAAGTTAAGCTCATTTGACAGCATTTGTGGCATAATGCATGTTGTTTACCGCAAATATTAATTTTGACTTGTCCCTGCTTTTTAAAAATAAAAAGATCTGGGTTACAGTGAGGCACTTACAACTGAAGTGAATGAGGCCAATCCGTAAATGATCCAATACTCACTTTTTCAAAAGTATAGCCACAATACATTAACAATAAGCATGTTTACATGATTTTAGTGTGATAAAATTGCTTACTAACCTTTTCTGTGTTAAGTTATATACAATCAGTTTTTTTTTTTTTTTTTTTTTGAAGTATCAGTGATTCTTCTTTTTACATTGAACCCGGAATATCCCTTTAAGAAAACATTCTAATGTGCTCATTTGGTAGACTACTCAAAAACCTTGAGCAAGAAAGCCTTGCACTTGCACAATTTGTCTAGAAACTCATCAGTCTACAGTATATGTCCAACCATTTCTGGACACCCCATTTTAACCCTCCTATGGTCTTCGGTCATTTTTGACCGGAATCCCTTTTGCTGATTTAACATAAATGGTTTCCTTTACCTGAGCGGTAAAGGACTTTTCCTCCACTTAACATAAAATGTTTCGATAAGTCTAGGTGGTCGAAAAATAAAAACGACACCTTTTGTCCAGTGGTTTTTTTTTTCATCCTTTTTTCACTGTCTAGGTTCTGAGCCCAACCCAATGTTCAGGGAATGCTGGAGTATCTCCAACATTTGTCAAGGTAATGCAATACTTTTAATGAGTTTTTGAGTTTGAGCTCTTGTGGAGTGTTCTGTGGTTCTGTTTCTGCAGTGTCTTCATGATGTGAGCACAGTGAAGGGGCAGCTGGTGGTTCTGGAGTGTAGAATTAGAGGAACTCCTCCACTGCAGGTCTCTTGGTACAAAGAGCATGAGCAAATCATCGACTCGGCAGATTTTCGCATTCTTAGAAAGAGTGAGTGAAAGCCGCACACAGCTGAAATTGATTATATTTCATGTGCAGTTTGATACATTTCTTGTTTAAAGCAATAGTTAAAAAAAATGCACATTTATTAACTCACTCTGATGTCATTCCAAACCCATATGCTGTTTTTTTTTTTTTTATGGAACACAAAAACTGAAATTGTGGAAGAATCTAGCTCTTGCCCTAAAACAACAGTTCATAGTGACCACATCTATCAAGCTCCAAAACAGGAACAGACACAAAGTCGTTATCACTAAAACATCTACCTCACCACCGAAGCTCATGTCTAGTCCACGTTTGCAAAAATAACAACAGAATAACCAGGGAAGTCTCCAGTGAGGCTTCACCATAGTGATATTTTTCCTGCACCATGACTGCAATATGTTTTCTTTTACGTATCTTATACTTCAAATATACTGTATATATACTACTATCATATTCATACTTTAGGTCCTCTAATCCAACCCCATTACTGAACCTAACCAATTATCAATAATTTAAAACAGACAGGTACTGTAAACTTAGTCACAATAATTTATTTATGACAAAAATGCACTATAAACACATTCAAAACGACTTATGCTGCATTCAGAGTCTTCCGAAGTCACAAGACATGACTGACGTCACAGCTGTCGCGACACTTCTTGAAGTGGCAATTTTTTCATGTTTAAATGAGTGCAAAGTCTTTTTAGCAAATCTGTCCACTAGGCGGCCATCTTTGGAACGCTCTCGGGCAGGCTGGGCAGTTATTTTTCTATGTAAGCAAGCGGCGTACAAGTGCAGCTCCTATCAACTTGAATAAGGAAAGACCGAAATCTCCAAAAATGGTTGGTCAAGATTATGATCAAAGAGCATATTCCAAATCAGCAGTAAAATCTGACAACACTTGTGTCATAAATTGTGCATCTTTACCTCAGAGTACGCTTAAACCCTCAATTTTCCTGGCTTGTCTAGCTAATGCGCATGCATGTTCTCGAGTTGATTGATAAGCAATGTTTGTATCTAAAAGGTGATTGGCTCTTTTACCTGTGTTGCGGGACTTCCTTTTCTACATCCGTTGATTGTTGGGCGTCCCAATTTCTCCCATTTATTTTAATAGAAATGGCCCATCTCTGCTAAATAGTCTACTTTTGTGAAAATATTTATGGTGCTTTTCTCATTTTTGGAGCTGCAACTCATTCTGAAAACTCCCTTTGTGTCCCAATGCAAACAAAATAAAATAAAACGATAAAGCAATGAGTAATTGATGATAGAATCTTCAAATCTTTTTATTTAAAAAGGTATTTTAAACCATTTTTATTAAATTTTTTAAAATGGGTAAAGTAATGAAATGTCCCTAAACTAGTTGAATACGGCATCAGAGTGAAATTTATCATATGGATCAACAACAATATTTGGTGGTGCAGGCAAAAAGTCCCTCCAGTAACATTTTGTCCTAACTATTTTGAAATAATGTTTTAAAATCTGAGGGTGAGTAAATAATGACAGAATTTTCATTTTGCGTTAACTATTATGAGAGTAATAGGGATGAGATCATATTACTGTACAGGCCAGTAATCTTAAACTACTTATTGGATTTCTGTCCTTTTCAGAGGCAAGTTCAGCTTCTGTTCCTGGTAAGTAGACTTTTGTCTGTGACTGGTGCATAAATGGATGGACCTTTTCTTCTTTTGAGTGATAAATGTATTATAATTTTTTTAATTTTAAACTTTTAACTTTTCTGTGTTTTGCTGCAGAGGAATTATGCACCCTAGTTATAACAGAGGCTTATCCGGAAGATTCTGGTATATTTAAATGTATGGCATCAAATCGGTTTGGGACAGTGTCATGCAGTGCCGTGCTTGAAGTTTATACAGGTAATTTCTTGAAAGAGTCCATTACAAATCCATTTAAATAAGTTTAGTCATGACATCTCACTGAATAAGTTTTAAAGCATTATGATGGATAAGACAAGTTAATAATAATCATAATAATAATAAGTATTATTATTACTGTGGATAAGACAAGTTAGTAGATTTGGTCTTGGTGGACTAGATCTGCTTACGCTGCAGCAGCTGAAGTCAGAAGTTTACATACACCTTAGCCAAATACATTTAAACTCAGTTTTTCACAATTCCTGACATTTAATCGTAGAACACATTCCCTGTTTTAGGTCAGTTGGGATCACTACTTTATTTTAAGAATGTGAAATATCAGAATAATAGTAGAGATAATGATTTATTTCAGCTTTTATTTCTTTCATCACATTCCCAGTGGGTCAGAAGTTTACATAAAATTGTGATATGTCCTAGTGTGATTATTATACTGCAAAAGGCTGCGATTTAATTAAATATATAATCTGCATGTTCTGTGCACTTCAAAATGAATGTGTGTAATAAATTCAGAAAAAATAACCATTCAATAACCACAATATACATCATGACCTCTCATGTGTTTTTGCTTAAATATTACACCCGTTGGGCACATAAAATGTCCTGGAAATGTCCTGGAAAATTGTGCCTTAAAACTAGTGGGAACCCAGGATAATCTCCATTGATAGCTACTAGCCATGATTTATGTGACAGTTAATCAATATAATCATGTAACAATACTTACATGTGCTATAATTTAATGACACCTACATCCAAATCCTGACGAGAACCTCATTTTCCATGAGTATAAAAGGAGCGTGTCACTGTCATAGCAAAATGCCTTACATAAAACAAGGATGCAGTTAATGCACAAAAAAAGTTAGTCCATATTTCTGTTGTTCTAGTTCATTGCATACAGCCCATTTACCCTACCAACTTCTTATGAATGTGATTTCTTTGTTTATAATGCTGGTACTTGACAGGGAATGGACTACATAATAGGACCTAGACTGTGAAATATCGGCGAAAAACCTTAGAATTAAATTGCACTTGGCCCAGCCCATTAACGCTTTGCGCACCCAATTTCAACAAACCAACTTTTGTCTGGACTTAGCGCATGCTTACACAAAAATACCAAAACATCATAGCCATGCCCATTGACTTTGTGTGTATGACTTATCGCATAGCGCTTAGCGCTAGCTCTCTTAAAATAAGGCCTGCTGTGTTCTACATGAAAGAGATTCTGCTGCTGCTCAATAAGACACATACAATCACCTTGAAGCAGATCTAGACAGCTGAACTAAGTCATGTATCTTAACTTTGCTACTATTTTTACAAATTTATAACATACTAACACAGAGAAAGGGCACAATGCTTTATTCACTTGATACAACATGTAATGTACACAAAAGGCATTGATCCATGAACAAGTTGTGCTTTTTCAGTTGCTCTCAAGTGAAAATTTACCATTTATAGATTTGTAAGACTTCTGAAAACAAATCAGAAAAAAAAATCAAAGGAAGGAAAACCAAAACAAGAAATGTTTAGTAATAGGCTATCATTATGTTCTTTCAAGATCTAGAGGAGGTTTTGGGAGATGAGGATGAGCCTTCTTCTATAAGCTCAGCAGGACTAGAGCAGGATGACCTTCCATTGATCCTACAGGACACACTTATTCCCCCTCCAGAATGGCCTGACAGTTCTGAGGAAGAGACCGCTGCCCCTTTAGCAGGGTAGGAGATTTTTTGATTTTTCTGAATTTTAAATGTAGTAGTCAATATGCAAATCTAAAGCACTGAGTTAAAATTTAGGCTTCAAAACACACATGCACACAAACACCACATTCATCTTGTGAGGACCCTAAGCAAAACTTTGTGGTGAGGCCACAGTCATAAAAAATTAATTTGATTATTCCTCTAAAATGGCTTAACACAGTGCAATGTAATGATATCAGTTAAGTTTATATTAATGACAAAGGTTTTGAAATTTTATTTGGACATAAAGTCAAGCGTTAAAGGGATAGTTCACCCAAAAATGAAAATTCGTATCATTTACCCTCATTAAAGTCAGTGTAACAAGGTTTAAAATAGGCAAGGAGGAGGCGGGAACCAGCTGAACAGTCAAAATAATGTTTAATGAAAACTTAAAAAGACATAAACATAAACACACACGGCAGCTGCGTGTGGCTCTCTCTCTCCCGAACTGCCGCATCCGGCTCGGCTTTATCCCTCTCCTTGGCTGATTAGCCCGATTGGGGGCTGGCCGTGCGCACTTACGGCCCGGCCCCGCCCTCCTCCTCGTCACAGTCAGCAATAAGTAATACATAAAAATACAGTGGTTTAATTAATGTCTTCTGAAGCGATCTAGTTGGTTTTGGGTGAGAACAGACCAAAACCTTTTTTACTTTACACCTTGTCATTGCAGTCTGTAGGCACGATCATGATTTCAAGCTTGATTACACTTCCTAGCACTTGACACATATGCAGAGTGCAAGATGGCACTATAGGAAGTGTAATCGAACTTAAAATCATGATCGTGCCTAGAGACTACTATGACAAGATCTACAGTGAATAGGGAGTTACATTTTGGTCTGTTCTCACACAAAACCAACTAGATCACTTCAGAAAACATTGATTAAACCACTGGAGTCTTATGGATTACTTTTAAGCTGACTTTATCTCCTTTTTGGAGTTCTGTCCACCATTCACTTGCATTGTATGGACCTACACAGCTGAGATATTCTTCTAAAAATCTTTGTTTTTGTTCTGCAGAAGAAAGAAAGTCATACACATCTGGTATAGCTTGAGGGTGGGTAAACAATGAGAGAATTTTAATTTTTGGGTGAACTAACCCTTTATGCACATTAGAAACAACAAAAGTTGTGCCAAAGTTGAAAGTACAGTTGAAACTACAACTGTATAAAAATATATAGTTGTCTATAAACTATAAGAACTATAATAGCACCTTACAAATGTGAGTTTAAAGCAGAGACTATTTAGCAGAGACGGGGCCACTTCTATTAAAATGAATGGGAGAAATTGGAACACCCAACGGTCAACAGATGTAGAAAGGAAGTCCCGCCTTACAGGTAAAAGAGCCAATCTCCCTTTTAGATACATATATCACCTGTCAATCAAATTGAGAACACGCATGCGCATTAGCTATTCAAGTTTGCAAATTGTATTTTAGCATAATCTGAGGTAAAGAAGCACATTTTATGGTAAATGGTCTGCACTTATATAGTGCTTTTTTTAAACCTTAGTGGTGCCAAAGCACTTTATACTGTGACTCATTCACCCATTCACACACACACACTCACACACCAATGACGACAGAGCTGCCATGCAAGGTGCTAGCTTGTCATTGGGAGCAACTTGGGGTTCAGTGTCTTGCCCAAGGACACTTCGGCATGTGGAGTCATGTGGGCCAGGAATTGAAATGCCAACCCTGCAATTAGTGGCCAACCCTCTCTACCACCTGAGCCACAGCCACCCCCATTTGATGATTCTGGTGTTGTCAGATTTTACTGCTGATTTGAGATATGTTCTTTGATCATAATCTTGACCAACTGTTTTGGAGATTTCTGTCTTTCCCCATTCAAGTATGTAGGAGCTGCTCTTACATGCCGCTTCTTTACATAGAACAGGGGTTCTCAACGGGGGCAGTACCGCCCACCAGGGGGCATACAAATGATGGCCGGGGGCACTGAGAGCAAATTAGTAGAGAGGGGGCGTTAGGTTACAAATGGGGGGCGTTTATCAGTCATAATAATCAAATCTATCATCAAGTTCCTCTTTACATTAAAACGTTTATCTAGACTTGCCGTATATCAGTTGGCTCTCAATTATACAGGTTGGTAAGCATTTATACCGTGGTTCATCTAATTTTGAAGTCTAGCGACACATCTGAAGTATCTGGTTTAGCAGCATCAAATACACAGGTGGAGACACAACCTCAGCTAATGCACCTGTATGGCTCTGTAAATGGATACTTCTCAATGGACAGAGCAGCACGAGCACAAAGCTCTTAAAGCTCAAGCTCTTAATCTCGCAGCTTTCGAGAATCACATATAAGTGTTGAACTGAGTGGCAACATGTTTGAAATGCATTTGATACATCACTTCCATCAGCTGTTAACTGGCGAATGCTTCTGTGTGGTAATTAACCATTAAGTGTTCCATTTAGGATGATAATACACTTTGAAAAATGTATACACTACATGGTTGAGTGCATAGTGTATTCTGTAAGTGCGTCATTTGGAGCATGCCTTGTTGATGAGAGAGGCCAACGGAGAATGGTCAGACTGGTTCGAGCTAACAGAAAGGCTACAGTAACTCAGATAACCCCTCTGTACAATTGTAGTGAGCAGAATAGCATCTCAGAATGCACAACATCAAACCTTGAGGCGAATGGGCTACAACAGCAGATAACCACGTCGGGTACTTTATTAGGACCATAGTGTTCCTAATGCTATAAGGGTAAACCACACAAAATAGACAACACTTACACAAATCATATGTTTTTAGAAGGAGTTAAAATCTACATTTAAAATGTATAAAGTGCTCAGTGGAACTGGCTTAAAGAGTTAGTTGAAAATTCTTTCATGATTTAATACCTTTAAGCCATCCCAGATGTGTATGACTTTCCTTCTTCAGCAGAACAGAATTGAAGATTTTTATAAACACATTTCAGCTCTTTTGTCCATACAATGTAAGTGAATGGACGGCATTAGACTGCTGGCAATTTGACATTCCAAAAAGGCATATTTAGGCAGCATAAAAGTAATCCACATGACTCCAGTCGATCAATTAATGTCTTCAGAAGCAAATTGATAGGTCTGTGTAAAAATAAATCGATAATTAAAATTTTATTAGCAACATTTAAAATCGCATTGCCAGCATCAGTGACATAAACGCAATAGTGCGGAAGCGCTTTGTATACAACAGAGGAACGAACGTCATTCAGTTCTGCAGAAGAAGGAAAGTCATACACATCTGGGATGGCTTAAAGGTAAGTAAATCATGAGAGAATTTTCATTTTTGGGTGAACTAACCCTTTAAGTACAGTACACATACTTCTGGTTGGGAATCACTGAGCCAGACAAATAAGTCTACAAAAACCATTTCAATGTATTCTTTTTTCCTTTCATTTTAACTGGAAATTAGTGAGCAACTAGAACATGACATTAAAGTATTTTTGTGAAACAAAAAATTTATAAATAAATAAATGCACAAAGAATTAAAAACATTTAGCAAAATGCATTTTGTAAAACAATTTCTTATTATAAATGTGCCATAATTTAAGATAACAAAGAGTGAGCACTTAATTCTAATGCCTGTTCCAAAAGATTTTAACCCCATAAAGAATTAATTTCAAAATCATAAGGCAGGATTCTAAAATTACACCCGCTTAATCTATGTGCATTATCCTAATGTTGAATGGGTGTTTGTTCAGGAATGGTGGAGTATTTTGGGGGCATGTGCCTCTTGCTCTCATGACTCACATAGTTTTCTATAGATAAACAGTTTCCATCGTTAAGGAGCAGGACTTCATTGAGTGAACGGATGCCAGAGAATAGCACGACTCAAGCCATACAAATCAGTTTAACACACAGTTTAACTGCCTGACAAGAGAAGTCATTTTAAAGAGCAGGTAAGCACAATTAGTTAAAATCTTTATCAATATTTTAAACTTTTCTTACACGTTTTTGTAACCAGAAACTGAATACATCTTTTCCAATGGCTCTTTTATTTTTTGCTGCTTAATCATTCTATCAAAGCTTAGCCAGTCATTCTATTCCCTTGCTTTGTTTAGTTAATAAAATGTGTTTGTTGCTTAAAAAGATCTAGACTCTATTGGTTTGATCTCTGGAGGTCATACAGTTTGACTTTACTATTCACTATATTTAGTGAGATATATATATATATATATATATATATATATATATATATATATATATATATATATATATATATATATCACTGAAGCTACAGGTCAAAAAGTCCACATTGGCCACATTTAAAATCTGAAAATGATAAGAAACCTATGTAAAATAATTAAGATATATTTAAGATTCTGCACTATTTCTACAGTATATGTCACTAATTTGTTCAATGACTGATAAGCTTTAATAGAATGATTAAACAGAAAAAAATAAAAAAATAAAATAAAAGAGTAATTGGAAAAGATGTTGCATGATTCTTTTTTTTTTTTTTTTTTTTTTACTTTTTGTAAGTCACTTTGGATAAAAGTATCTGCCAAATTAATGAAAATGTAAATAAGACAAGTAATTTTTATTTGTATAGTGCTTTTCACAACAAGCATCGTTTCAAAGCAGCTTTACAGAAAATCATGCATTAACAGAAAATGAAACTGTAATATATATAAAATCTTAGTCATCATTGTGTAGTTTGATTAAATATGATTGTAAATTGTGTATAAAAATAAATAATTTAATAATAATTGTATTCAGAACCCCAGTGAGCAAGAGGGCGACTGTGGCAAGGAACACAAAACTCCATAAGATGTTGGTTAATGGAGAAAAATAACATTGGGAGAAACCAGGCTCACTGTGGGGGCCAGTTCCCCTCTTGCTAAGCAGCATCAATATAATGCCAGTATTATTTATTTGTGTGCAGTGCAAGTCATGGTTTAAAATTAGTAAATTAATTAAGTGTTAAGGGCCAGTGTTTAAACAAAGATTTTGTATGAACTGTAAGATTAATGACCCTTGTCTTTGAAGTCCATTCTGGATTAACTGCAGAAGTTCATATAGATGCATTGTCGTTTGTTAGTTGGCTGATGAAAGCTTTTGTTGGCAAGTTACTGATAGTCTATGTATTCTATTTTAAGAGTATAGACCATCATTAGTCCAAGGTGATGAAGGCAGAGATCAGTGAGGTTCATCGCAGTTCAACCGGCAGGTCATTTTGGTGAGGTCTATCCTAAATCCAAGGTTCAGGCAGTGGCATATGAAGTATCCCATGCCTTATGGTTGGAGTTGGCATCAGTTCATCCTCTAAAGTCCATCGTAATAGACTGAAGTGATTTCTGGCTGGCACCGGCTGCATTTAGTCGTCATCACTCAGAGACACGTGGCAGTGGAGTCTGACACCAAGCAAGAATGGAGCTGGATCTGGCCGGCTCTGGTGAGACAGGGAAACAAATAGAATAATATTAGCATAGATTCCATTAAATCTTTTGCAGTTATAGATTATGATAAATGTTTCTGGTTCTGGCAGACCTAACTAATGTAGCCTAATTGTGAGTTGATGGATAAGTTAGGTGTATGCTTGGCTAAACAGATGAGTCTTTAGTCTAGACTTAAACTGAGTGAGTGTGTCTGCATCCTGAACAGTGTTAGGGAGACTATTCCATAGTGTAGGAGCCAAATAGGAAAAGGATCTAGCTCCTTTTGTTGATTTTGATATTCTAGGATCTATTAACAGGCCAGAATTTTGTGATCATAATGAACGTGATGGAATATAGCATAGTAGAAGGTCACTTAAGTACTGAGGAGCTAGACCATTCAAAGCTTCGTACAGAGTTAACAACATTTAATTAATAAATTAATTAATCATTAATATGAAATTTAACAGATAGCCAAAGTAACGACAATAAAATAGGGCTAATTTGATAATATGATAAATTGAAGTTTATTTATTGAACTTGCAGGACATCCTCCCAGTAATGCATTACAATCATCTAGTCTTGAGGTCATGAACGCATGAATTCCTTTTTCAGCATCAGCAACAGAGAGCATGTGTCGTAACAGCAATATTTCTGAGGTGGAAGAATGCTGTTCTACAAACAATGGAAATTTGATTTTCAAAGGACAGATTGGTATAAAAAATAACACCTAAGTTCTTCGCTGTTGAAGACGATGTAACAATACATCCATCGGGAGTCAAATTATATTTTGGCTGCTTATTTTTAGAAGTTTATGGTCCAATAATTAGTACCTCTGTTTTGTCATAATTGAGTAGAAGGAAATTTCTGGCCATCCAGTCTTTTATTTCATTTATACACTCTGCTAATTTGGAGAATTGTGAAATTTAATCGGGTTTCGAAGAAATATAAAGTTGGGTATTGTCGGCATAACAGTGGAAACTTATTCCACGAGTCCTGATTATATCTCCTAGGGGAAGCATATATAAGGAGAAAAGCAGAGGCCCTAAAACTGATCCCTGTGGCACTCATACTTAACTTTTGTTTGATCTGACAATTCCTCGATTACACAAATAAATTGGTAGCGGTCTGCTAAATAGGACCTAAACCATGCTAATGCAAGTCCACAAATGCCAACATAATTCTCAAGCCTATTCAAGAGAATGTTGTGATCTATGCTATCGAAGACAGCACTACGATATAAAAGCACTAGAAGAGAAATGCAGCCGTGATCAGATGATAAGTGCAAGTAAAATGGCAAAGGATAAAACGATGAACGCAGAGGAATAAGCAATGCTAAGCAGGCTAGCAAGCTACAAACAAACACAGACTCGTGCAGCGTTCCAGCAGTAACTGGAAACAGGAAGTGCAACCAGGAACAGGAAAACAAACAGTCTTTACCGACCCTACCGTGTTTACCGAAATAATTGTCATTTGTGACATTGATCATGTCAGCTCCTTTGTACAGACAGTCAGATTTCTTTGCTTCCCTTGAAGCACACAAGATACCTTTTGGAACATTCTTAAATCATGCTGGTAAATTTAATTTGTAATGAAAAAAAAAAAAAATAGAGAAATTTTATTAAAATAGAAAAAATGCCAAAACAAGCATTTTTTCAGGTGGCCTGAAACTTTTGGACCCCACTATATTGTATCTCAACGCTGTGCTGTTGTGTCTAAGGATGTCATTCAAAGTATTCTCATGTATTGTTAGTTTCTTTATAAACAATTTTATATTTTTGTTCATCCAGTGCCAGTTTGAAAGACAGAAAAAATGATAGAGTTAAAGAAGGTCACCATGGCTTGAAGCGAAATGTCTTCTGCTTTTGTTTTCCTTTTCACTTCATCCTATTAGAAAATCTCTTATTCATTAAGAGCTATCAGTTTTATCATGTATTTTCACGGTATGTTATTATGTGTGTGTTGTGCATGCTTTTGGTATTTTTTTCCCTTAAGGAAGTAGTGATAATTTTACATTTCCTCCACTTTATCAAACTCTTCTGGCCAAATATTAAAAACACAAATTTTTTCTGGGGCCTGGGTAACTCAGCGAGTAAAAACGCTGACTACCACCCCTGGAGTCGCGAGTTCAAATCCAGGGCGTGCTGAGTGACTCCAGCCAAGTCTGCTAAGCAACCAAATTGGCCCGGTTGCTAGGGAGGGTAGAGTCATATGGGATAACCTCCTCGTGGTCGCTATAATGTGGTTTGCTCTCAGTGGGTCACGTGGTTAGTTATGCGTGGATGCCACAGAGAATAGCGTGAAGCCTCCACATGTGCTATGTCTCCGTGGTAACGCGCTCAACAAGCCACGTGAAAAGATGCGCAGGTTGACATTCTCAGACGCGGAGGCAACTGAGATTCGTCCTCCGTCACCCGGATTTAGGCGTCACTATACCACCTCGAGAACTTAGAGCGCAATGGGAATTGGGCATTTCAAATTGGGAGAAAAAAAAGACTCACATTTTTAATTGTCCATATGTTTATTGAGCCATCATAGCCATTGGTCTGGAAGATATGAGCCCTTTTACTTCATTACCAGTGGTGCTAATTTTGTGAACAATAAACATAATTGAACACTTTCAATAGATGCTAATCAGAGTTGCACAAGTTGAAAACTTTTTGTCCTGTTCCTGTTTTAGTTCAGGATTATTTTTTTAACTTCTTACTTGAATTTAAAGTTTTAAATCAGGCTGCTTAGGTTAGACTTAAACATTCATTAATATTTAAATGGGTAGTTGACACAAAACACGTTTGCGAAGTTGATATGTCCTGTGGTACGATGCTAACCTCCATCTAAATCTATTTTAAAAAGCATTTTGGAAATTTTCATTTTTTTTTATTTTTAATTATTGTGCATGCAGCTTTAGTGATTTGTTTTGTGAATTTGTGGATTTTCTGAGGTCCTCTGAAGTCTCATATGAATGCTTTGTATTGTTCTTGAACAGATTTGTCGTTGTTGTTGTTCAGAAGAGCAGCTGAATATTTGGAATAAGTTCACGCTTACCTTTCTTGTTCTCATAATTTCTGTCTCTACAGGTACATATTGATTCCATCATCAAATTATTGTTTCATACATATGTGTTCACTTTCAAATCCAGATCAACAATTGAATTTCTTTAGTACTCTAAATGATCTAGATGTATTAATGTATTTTTTAATGATGTAAACAGGGTGGATTATCATCACTTATAATTGAGTATGGTTCTGCAAGTTACTGAACTGTTACAGAGAAGTGAACGATGTTTAGTATGCTTGGAGCTTTATTCACAATGACCTCTAAACAGGGTAACTGAGAGCCAGTGTAGCTGTAAATTAAGTGCACCTGCCACGTCTGTCAGCCTTTGCCTCATGACACTTTATTTAGCTGCATTGCTGTCTAACATTAACACACCAGCACCAACAGTATACAGTGTTATTATGAACCTATGAAGAGTGCAGAAGTCTATTGTCACTAGTAGATTAATTATTGCTTATATTGCATGCATTGTTTTTATTTATTTGATCATATTTGTTATAATGTTTCTTAAAAGTAAGTCAGTAATCATTTCTGAAATTTGAGCTGGCTCAGTGTTTGCTTGTGGGTGGGGGGGGGGGGGGTGCAATACATTTTTCAATAAGCAGTTGCATAACAGACATATGTAAACAGACATGGACTGAGTGGCTGTACTTTAGTGTTGTTCCCCTCCTAGGGATTGAGTTACAAATCATTCTTTAACTGTAATAATGCTGTGGCTGCTGTGTTCTGTGCATAGTATATTTAGTATGAGAAGGTCAGGGCCATCATCAGGGTCCCTGTGGCAAGAGAGACACTCTAAGAGGTGACCAAGTCACTGTACTGAGCTTTCTAGTCAATACCACCAAGATTTCGCTGCACTTTTTCTGGTAATTGATACCCAAAAGTACTGATTTTACTGGGGCTTTTCTCAAAATTGCAATGCCATTTTCAGATTTTTGTGCTCATACATTTTTATCAAAACAAGCAGAAGTGCCCATAACAGCATAGCACACAGAACATTAAAGAGGTGAAACCCCTGATGTGACATGTTTTCAATGGAAGACCCGGTTACTATACCCTACCTATTTTTGCAAAATTATTTTTTGTGTGTACTCATTGCAGTTTCCCTTTCACAATAAGCAGGAGTAAAATGACATATAATCAGTTCACAAACACTTACTTTTCGCCCTGTTCCTCACACAATGCGATCTTATGACATCTATACATTTTTACTAGCTCATGACTCATAAGGTGACACATTTTAATGTTTGCATTACATAACCAACTACCTTTACAAGCGTTTTTTTTTTTTCCTCCCCTTTTCTCCCGCATTTGGAATGCCCAATTCCCAATGTGCTCTAAGTCCTTGTGGTGGTGTAGTGACTCAATCCAGGTGGTGGAGGACGAATCTCAGTTTCCTCCGCGTCTGAGACAGTCAATCCGTGCATCTTATCATGTGGCTTGTTGAGCGCGTTACTGCGGGGACATAGCGCGTGTGGAGGCTTCACGCTATTCTCCACGGCATCCATGCACAACTCACCACATGCCCCACCGAGAGCGAAAACCACATTATAGCGACCACGAGGAGGTTACCCCATGTGACTCTACCCTCCCTAGCAACCGTACCAATTTGGTTGCTTAGAAGACCTGGCTGGAGTCTCTCAGCACACCTTGGATTTGAACTTGCGACTTCAGAGGTGGTAGTCAGCGTCTTTGCTCGCTGAGCTACCCAGGGTCCCTTTACAAGCTTTTTTAAGTAGCTCAATTGATAGAGTGCTGCACTTGTGATGCAAAGGAGTCCTGAAGGGCACGCTAGTCGACACGTGAGCCAAAAGTGTCATAGAAGCACTACAAAATGACAAAATGCTTCAGCAGTTGTGTTTTATAGCTCACATTCGCTTTTATGACACTATCGGTTAGGTTTAGATTTAAGGTTTTGTGAGCTTGGTTTTGCTGAGTTAAAACTCAATAGACCTTATTCATAGTAGCATTATATTAGATTTTTTAAGTGAACAAAAATGAGGCTGTGAAGGATAGACTTACCATCTCTTCAATGGCATCCACTGTATAAAGCTGTGTTAAGTTTCTAGATCACATCTAATTTTCCAGATGTGATCTAGAAGTTATCTGGAATATTCTGTCAACTGAAATTTCTTGTAAAGAGTTTTTTTTAATGTTTTTTTTTTTTTATGTTTCATCAGCAGAACAATCCAAAACTGTTTAAACAACCATACTGCCCGTTGAAACAGCCTTGTTGTTATCCCTGTCAGAAATTTAAGATGGTGATACTGTGAATAAGGTGAATAGGCACCTCATCTGTTTAACAGAACATTTTAATAGGCACCTCTTGTTTAGGAGAACATTTCACCTCAGAACTGCCACTGTATGTGTGACAACAATTACAATAATAAACATTTTTCCAAGCAGTTTTTAAAAAAATCTGTAGTCTGTGGTAAAGACAGTGATAGTGGAGAGATGCACAGCCTAATCCACCCTTGAATGACAAAAAAAATCTGTATATTAGGAAAATACTGTTCTCGGAAATGACTTTGTATGCTTGTGGCTTTTTAGATATTAGTTTTAATTTTGTCCAGTCTTTTTAAACAGAATATCTGTGTAAAAAGAGCAGTGTAAACTTATGCAACAGCTTGTGCATTGCTGCTGCTGGGGTAAAGAGTGCCTGTTCTGATATCCAGTGGCAAGAAAAAGTATTTGAACCTTTTGGAATTACCTGCATTTATGTATAAATTTGTCTTAAAATCTGGTTTGATCTTCATCTAAGTTACAATAATGAACACACTCTTTTAACAGTTAGACAAATTGTCTATAAAAGGAGACACTTTAGTACAGTGGCAACTCTCACTAAAAGTGGCCATCCAGTCAAGATGACTCAAAGGGCACATCGCAAAATGCTCAGTGAGGTAAAAAACAACCCTAGATTGACAGCTAAAGACTTGAAAGAATTATTTGAACTGATTATAAATGTTTGTGTGTTGTTAGCTTAAGCACATTGTGTTTTATCTATACTTGTGCCTTTTATGAAGATGAGATCATATTTTATGACCAATTAATGCAGAAAACCAGCTAATTCAAAAGGGTCACATACATTTTCTTGCCACTGTATGTAAGCTATAAAAAATGTAGAATATGGCAGCTCACACCTTTAGGGAACATCAGAACTAAAGAAATGTTATACAATACTAAAAACTCTCTTTTTGAAAACTTTGCTAAACACAATCAATATAAACTTCAAGTCCAGCAGCTAGACCAGCAACAAACTAGCACTTACTGGCCTGGGCAAGCATGGAAATTCATGCTGGTCTAAACTGGTCTTTTCAGGAGGATCCTGCTCAGTTGCTGTACCCAACTGTATCAGGCGTTGGATGACGTGAGCTTTACTGTCTGCACTCCCAGTGGTAGTTTGCACATGGCAATGTTGCTCATGGGCTTAGTTCATTTGCATAAAAGATTAATAAAAAATTATTTGCTCAACATGCATCGCCAACAGTCTCTGTCACTCATGTCGCCACAAACTGCCAACTCTCATTGAGCACATTTACATACACAATCTTAAACCATCTAAGCAGATGGTAAGTAAGGTCATTTAAATGCCTCAAACAATTTTCCTTTATCAAGGTAATGTCATAAATGATTTAAGCAAAAAATGTTCAGCACATGTATATTTTGCCCATGACCATGTCATGTTGCATGTAAACAGCTTTACCAGTGTTCTTACAGGCTCATCCAATAGACCAATCCTTTGTCAACGTCACTGCTTAAGTCTCCGCGTGTGACTTAAGCGGTGATGTTGACAAAGGATTGGTCTATTGGATGAGCCTGTAAGTGGTGGTGGGAACGGTGTGCAAACAATAAACTTTTATCGGATTCCTTTGTTGAAAAAGGGCTCTCGTAGACGGCTCTGGCTTCAAGCCGTCAACAGAGCTGACTGGACAGAGGAGATCATTTCAACTCATGGCTTTGCAGCAAACATTTATAGTTAACATTATTTCAGGTATCTTATTAACTCATATCATTATAATAATTGTATAGCTAAGAATATTTGTGTGTTTATTATGTTTCTTTGTCGTACTTTCGTTTTATCATCTAATTTGTCAAATCTAACACAGCACTCTACCGGATTTCTGCCATCACATACTGCACATGCGCTGAAACTTTTGTAAACAATGAGATTGGTCTATAGCATAAGTGTTGTGCGCATACCTGTTTACATTTTGACATCAAAAGCAGACAATAACCTGATGATTTCAAGTCTCATGTAAACACAGTTTTCTTGATTTATCAGATTTTTTTAAAAAAGCTTTTTTTGAGGGGTATTTATCAGCATATTGGTGTGCATGTAAATGCACTCATGGAAAAGTACCTCCCGTCACTTTGTTTTCCGGCAAATCACTTTAAATGTGAACGCCCTTATGTCTTAAGTGCCATCCTCTTTTTCATCCATCCTGGTTATGGAAGAATTTCTCCTATTCATTTTTTTTCCCATAGGGATCTCATACAATCCTTCAGAAATGAGTTATAAGCTATAAATCAAACCAACCGGCTTGGAGGTGAATCATCAGATTACAAACTTTTATTTGAAGAAAAAGAGTATGTAATATGTTCAAGGAATGAGGAAGCGGGAGATGGCGATTTCAAACTCAGAATTGTCTTTTAATGACAAAACACGCTCACTCAACAGCGCAATGGTACAGTGGTATTTAACTCAAAAATTGTCACGGCAGCATCCAATATACTTGTCAGCTTGGCTCTCTCTCTCCACTGCCGCTGTCTCTTCTCCTTAAAAGCCCCCATCACTCCTCACAAGACAGGTGTTAAACACAGGTGGAAATCATTCACCACTCATCTCTCCCTGCTTCACTCTCCACAGCACGGCGCTCAGCCATGCCCCCGCCTCCACATACCCCCACCGCCTGACTCAGGCCGGGGAGTTGTCCGGCCTGCCACCGACTCCCCACCTCCATTCCGAGAGAGGAAATCAGCCACAGCCATCTGCGCCCCCAGCCTGTGGACCACCTTGAATTTAAAAGGCTGAAGTGCCAGATACCAACGAGTGATCCGCGTGTTAGTATCCTTCATGCGGTGGAGCCATTGGAGTGGGGCCTCTGAACAGAGGGTGAATGCCCTCCCAAGCAGGTAGTACCGGAGAGTGAGGACTGCCCACTTGATGTCCAGACACTCCTTTTCTTTCATGCTAGCATGGGGCTCCTCCCCCTCCACTACCTGAGATAACATAGCCCTCAACCCCCTGTACGATGCGTCAATCTGTAAAACAAAAGGGAGAGAGAAGTCAGGGGAATGCAAGAGTGGTCTGCCACAGAGTGCAGCCTTTACTTGTAAGAAAGCACGGCTCCATCCACTGGACCATATCTGGTGCCCCCTTTTTATTAAGATCAGTCAGCGGGCTGGTGACGGTCAAATAATTAGACACAAACCTGCGATAATAGCCAGCCAGCCCCAGGAACTGTCTTGCCTCCTTTTTGGTCTTAAGTCTCGGGCAGGCTGCAAATTGCTGCGGTCTTAGCAATTTGGGGCCACACCTGCCTGTGACCCAAGTGGAAGCCCATATACCGTACTTCCACCTGTCCAATTGCACACTTCTTAGGGTTTGCCGCGAGTCCCACCCATCTCAACGACTTCAGGACAGCCCTCAGATGCTGCAGGTGCCGCTGCCAATCATTGCTGAAATTAATGATGTCATCCAGATAGGAAGTGGCATAAGCGGCGTGCGGTCTGAGGATTCTGTCCATGAGCCAATGAAACCAAAAGGATGGGTGACAAATTGGTGTAAACTGAACGGAGTGGAAAAAGCATTTTTTTCTCTTGACATGGGAGTCAAGGGAATCTGCCAATATCCCTTTGTTAAATCCAGTGTTGAACAAAAATAAGCCACACCCAACCAATCGAGCAGTTCATCAATGCGTGGCATTGGGTATGCATCAAATTTAGACACCGCGTTCACTTTTCTATAATCCACACAAAACCGAACCGACCCGTCACTCTTAGGGACTAAGACAACTGGGCTGGACCAGTCACTGTGGGATTCTTCTATTACCCCCATATCGAGCAAAGACCTCAGCTCCTCCCGTACTACTTTTTTTTGTATTTGGGTAAATGGTAGGGACGAATGTGTACCACTACCCCTAGGGTTGTTTTGATATGGTGCTGTATGAGATTTGTACTCGACCTTGCAACCCATTGGAGAACACATTGGAGAACTCTCCTTGCAACATGGCAACCTCCATGACTTGTGACGGTGAGAGTGTTCTCCGGAAGTGACCGGGGTGACTCGATCTGTGGTTTTTAAGTTCACCTCCAGACCGAGCTCCACCCTCTCCGGAACGACTGTCGCCAAGGTCCATAGTTTTAGAAGGTTGAGGTGGTAAATCTGACGTGCTCCACCTCTATCCGTACGTTTAACTTCATAATCGATTTCCCCGATTCGCCGTGTGACCTCAAAGGGCCCTTGCCACTTGGCGAGCAATTTAGAGCTCAATGTGGGAAGTAATAGAAGGAGTTTATCTCCCGGTGTAAATTCCCGTAACCGAGTACCCTTATTATACAGCCGGCTTTGATGTTCTTGAGCCTGGAGCAAATTCCCATTGTTAATTGCCCCAATGTGTGGAGTTTTGCTCTCAGGTCAAGAACGTAATGAATTTCATGTTTGCTGTTAGAAGGTCCCATCTCCCAATTTTCCCGTAGGATATCAAGCACGCCACGCGGTCCATGCCCGTACAATAATTCTAATGAGGAGAACCCCGTGGAGGCTTGCGGGACCTCTCATACTGCAAATAAGAGGGGCTCGAACCACTTGTCCCAATTTCTAGCATCTTCGTGCACAAACATACAAATTAAATTCTTTAGGGTCTGATTAAATTGTTCGACCAAGCCATTCCTTTGAGGGTGGTACACACTGATCTGAATCGATTTAATTCCCAATAATTCATACAGTTAGTGTAGTGTACATGACATAAATGTCGTGCCTTGATCAGTGAGGATTTCTTTCAGAATTCCCACTCTGGAGATTATTCTGATGAGTGCCTCTGCAACACTACATGCTGAGATGTTGCGCAGACACACTGCTTCTGGATATTGCATTGCATAGTCCACCAGAACCAACACAAAGCGATGCCCGCATGCCGTCAGCTCTAATGGCCCGACGAGGTCCATACCAATCCTTTCAAAAGGGACCTCGATCAATGGAAGCAGGAGCAATGGCGCT
This sequence comes from Myxocyprinus asiaticus, assembly GCF_019703515.2. Classification (NCBI taxonomy): domain Eukaryota; kingdom Metazoa; phylum Chordata; class Actinopteri; order Cypriniformes; family Catostomidae; genus Myxocyprinus; species Myxocyprinus asiaticus. Next base: position 44,307,216 of record NC_059365.1, read on the forward strand.
CTTGGAGTGGCCAGCAGATTCACCAGCTGACATCCATGGCATGCCGCACACCATCTACGAACATCCCCGCAAATGCCCGGCCAATAAAAACGGGCCATTATATTCTTTCCTTGCCCTAAATGACCAGCCATCGGATTATGATGAGCCGTCTGGAAAAGCATTTCCCGACGCCTCTTCGAAATTAACAATTGGGTTGTATCTTTCTTTGTCTAAGCATCCTGCATCACTCCATACAACCGATCTTTGATAATTAAAAAATACGAATATGCAAGTGCAATATCTGGCTGGAGTCGTTGACCATCAATCACTTTCGCTTGGTCAAAGGCATGACTGAGGGTCTCGTCTCATGTCTGCTCCAGAGAGAAATATGCTGCAGGGAATACTCCAAGGGCTAGGGAAGCCAGCATTTCCCTCTCCCTTACATCATCCTGATGCGGAGCTGATGTAGACAGCCCCGGCTCTTCCTCCCCAGCCAGTGCATCGTAAACCACACACCGTGACACTTTGTTACAGGACCCATCCACACAGATTTCCCTCAATAAAGCAGTAAATGCTGGCCAATTCGTACCTAGGATTAGTGGATGGATGAGGCGGGGACTATCCACAGCCTCTGCAAAATGCTTTTGCCCCTTAAATTGAATAGAGATGGGCACTAATGGTTATTTGTTAATATCCCCATGCACACACCTCACCTTCACCCTGCGTGCTGTACCCAAAGCCTCACCTTGAACCAGGCATTGGTGAATCGAGGTCTGATTACAACCCGAATCCACCAAGGCCTGGTAGGTACCCCCTTGAATACTCATAGGTATCCAGTACATCCCTGCTTGGTCGGGGGCAGTGTGTGATGCGTCAGGAATCTGGACAGACATCCCCACCTCCATCACCGGGCATTGATCCTGGATGTGGCCCGACTCCCCTCAGCACCAGCACACCGGCCCAGGCTTTCCCCCTGCACCTGCGGCCACCAATTCTCCAACCTGGCGGAAAAAGGGAACAGACACAGAGGGTGTAGGAGGAATCACCGGAACCCCCCAGGTCTGCGGAGCGGGTTTCAGGGGAATAAACCCCCGCCTGTGGGGAGCAGGGACAGGAGCAGGAAGAGGTAGATGGGGGAAGCGACAGAGGGAGAGAGAGAGAGAAAAAGCTTGGCTATCTCCCAGATATGCCATCAAGTGTTCCTCAGCCAGCTGGACTGCAGCCTCCAGTGACATCTGACGGTGGCACTGGACCCACTCTGCTGTCTTTTTTGGAAGCCGGTCGATGAACTGCTCTAGTACCACCAAGTTGACAATTCCCCTGGCGTCGCAGTCCTCTGCTAGCAGCCACCTCTGGCAGGCATCCCAGAGCTGCTGGGCGAAGGCGAATGGGCGGCCTAACTCCCCAAAGGTCAGCGCCCGGAAGCACTGATGATGTTGCTCTGGGTTCCGACCGACCCATTGAAGAATGGCTCGCTTCAGGTCTGGGTACACCAGCACATTATCCAATGGCAGTTGTTGGGCCACGAGCTGGGCCTCCCCCGACAGGAGCAGCAGCTGGACCACCCACTGTGTCTGGGGCCAGCTCGACCCCGCAGCGGCCCACTCGAATAACTCCACAAATGTCTCGGGGTCGTCCTGGGGGCCCATCTTGGCCAGGGTGATCAGAGGTGGAGGTCCCTCGACCGGTGTCGCTGCTGGAGTACCCCCTTGCATTGCTCTTGCTCAGTGTGAAGCTCCAGGAGGGCCTGGTGGATGCCAGCGAGTGTCTTGATCACGTCAGCCAGTGGCGAGGACTCCATGACAGCTGTCTTCCTCAAATCCCGGGTTTTGGCACCAGTGTAATATGTTCAAGGAATGAGGAAGTGGGAGACTGCGATTTCAAACTCAGAATTGTCTTTTAATGACAAAACACATTCGCTCATCTGCACAATGGTACAGTGGTCTTTAACTTAAAACTCAGGGTTTTCTTTTTAAATCTCTGTCACGACAGTGGCCAACACACCCACAGCTTGTCAGCTTGGCTCTCTCTCTCCACTGCCGCTGTCTCTTCTCCTTAAAAGCCCCCATCACTCCTCACTAAAACACAAGACAGGTGTTAAGCACAGGTGGAAATCGTTCACCACTCATCTCCCCGCTTCACTCTCCACAGCACAGCACTCTGCCCCGCCTCCAGAGAGTATTTGAAAATTGGACGAAAAGACAAATGTACAAGACCGTGTACTTAATGTTTTTAATGAGGGAATGAACTACAGTCCCATGAAGCATTGCAAATGACCTAATTGAATTAAAAACAATTGAAAAATATAAAACTATTGATTTAAAGTAGTTGACTATAAGTAAAGTTAGTATAATTAATTTTAGTGTAAAATACTGGCTTGATTGTGTTATTCACTGTGTCATGGAAGTTGCTTCGACTCTCTGATTGGTGGATCTTTCTCTCCAGGATTCATGAGTAGTGTAGTTCTTCACCAGGACATTCTGCTATTAAACACAATTTTAAAAAATGAAGTTGAAATAACACAGGCTGATGATTTCAACTGAAGCATATGCCATTGATTAATAACTTTGAAGCTCACGGTAGGTCTGTCTTTAAAAGTTCAGACATAATCATTAAAAATCAATTCCCCTATGAAAATAATATATATATTGGAATTTTTACTATCGGAACCTGACTGTTGCACCCTATTTCTGTGGAGTTGCACTAGGTAGCAATCTCATTGGTTATGAAATCTCATTGGTCCAAAATCCCATCACTTTTGTTGTATCAACACCTTTCAACTTGAGTAATCTTAGTCACATTTTTCCCACAGGGTGCTGGAGCCTGGCATCAAAAAAGTTACAAAGACTCTTGCTGTCACGGATAGCAAACACAGTTTTGCCAGTCAATCCACTATAGAAGAAACAGAGGTCTCCTCAACTCCCAAACCTCCTCATCCATCAGAAGAGGTAAAAAACAGTGTGCCACATCCATTTTCTCTCACCAGCAAGCTGAATAAACCAGTGGAACCGTGGGTTAGCGCCATGAATGTGGCTGACCTGCCCACCTTCTCACCATCCCCTAGCGCCTTTAATTATGAGCGCCCCCGCCATTTCATCCAGTCCCAGCCCAGTTTCCATACGCCCAGCAATGAGATGAACAAGCCAAATAATCTCATCTCACCAGCTTCAACTACTGGACCATCAGTGACCCCAGCTCAGCCTGCACCCATCCAAACGGCAATGTGTTCTAGGGTAACTTTGATTCCCAAAGTACAGAGTACTCCAAACAATGAGAAACTATCACCAGCAGCGTTCCTATCATCTGTTCTGCCTTCACTTCAAAGCTCCCAGGCAAAATGCATTTCTGTACCTCAGTCACCATCTCCTAGGCGCTTCCCCCGATCACCCAGCCCACAGCCAAAGACCAAAGAAGAACCTCCGTCTTTTCCATGTCAGTCGCTGAATCATCCTCCTTTAGCTGCTCCACCCCGCATATCTCCAAATACCCTGTTAACATCTGCTCCACCTCTACAGTCTCCACCCATGTCCCAAATTACCTACACACATAATATGTAAGTCTATTACCGCTAAACACGTACACCATATTTTTCCACTTATATATGGCTATATTCTCCTATAGAAAAGAAAATCACAAAGGAGAACTCTTCAAAAGTGCACTCAGTATCTTCCCCTCATTACTAGCTATATGTCAGTAACCCCCCTGTTATTGGACAATTTCCCTGCAAAATAAGTTAAACATGGATTGACTATGAATAGTGTGTTTCTAGGGCATTGATAACTGACAACAGTTGCTTTTGCATGATGTTGCATAAATGCTGCTAGTTGGCAGTATATGTCCAAGATGACTGAACAAAAAATTACTGTGTGCAACTTCAAATTCTCAATTTTTCTTCTGAGAAAAAGACTCCAGAGTTTCCTCTAGAGATTCAGATAAGATCCTAACAATGTTTCAAACTTTGCTCAGATTTGCCAAGATACTAGTCTGCGATTAAAACTCCTAAATCTCAATATGAACTCTAACATTTCTCATCAAATTCTTACAAATTATCTGACCTTTGCTCCACAAAAACTTTATAGCTTTTACTGTATGTCAACAAATGTCTAATTTCTTTAAAATTTGTATTGATACTTACTGTAGATGCAACATAACTGAGATCTCCAGTATGTCAACTGAGCTTAAAAGAGTATCCTCTTTGCAATCATTTTACTCTGGGCTTTTTTTTTTCAATAGTTTGCCAAAGCCAATTCTGAAGAAGACGGTTTCCCGCCCAGCATCTCGCACCACAGATGAAGAGATTCAAGGCTCAAAAGATGCTCTTATCCAAGACCTGGAGAAGAAGCTACGAAGCAAAGCTCCTCCACAAAGGAACAGTCAGGTATCTGAACATTTTCCTGAGTTCCTTCTATCTCCATCTGTGATAGGAAGCCAACGAATGAACCTTACAGTAAGCATTTCACCCACAGCAGAAGATATCTTATGAAGAGCGTATGGCTAGAAGGTTGCTGGGTTCAGATAATGCTGCCTCAGTCTTTGATCTTGAAAATTCCTTCAGTGTACTGCCTGCACAGGTATTGTAATTTTCAATTATTTGATGTTTAATGTAACACTTGAATACCTTTTAAAATAATATGCAATCCATGGTGACTACTCAACGAGTTCATTGATTATATAGATATTACATCAAAAGTAGAGCACAGTAGAGGTCATGGGTTCAAGTCCACAAACACTGTTGCACTGTTGGTCTCATTAATATTGTTTTGTATTATATATTATCATATCATATTATATATTTTTTAAATATTACATATTAAAAAAATTTAACTTAAAGTTATGAAACTATTTAAGTGGTACAACTGAAATAATTTGTGGTTGTATAGCCTACTTTATTTTACTATGGAGGGATATAAAAGACAAAATAAAACAAATATGTGATTAAAAAAATAATGCAATATAGTAACAAATAAGTGGGAAATGTATTTAAATCAAATGAAAAACAACATTAGGTCTCAACCAAGGAATAGTGTGAGTTGGGGGTGAGACGATCTGTTGATAAACAGCAGACAGTGTTTGGTAAGCTGTTTGAAAACAATGTTTATTTTTACAATTCCATTTGGTGGAGCTAGTGAGGAAAAAAAAACTTTAGCTTTAAATGAAAATTATATGAAATATGTCAAGAACTATCATTTGAAATATAATTAAAAATAAATTGTATTACTGACAACATGCAAATTAAATATGTACAAAATTCTATATAAAAGGAGATTTGTATAGTCACGTTCACTTATAATATACAGACGACATGGAATCACATGTAGATGATGAATATCATGCATCTTCAATTTATTTCACCCACCTTTTAAAGTAGCTCTGGACAACTTTTTGTTTTATTCATCTTTCATATTAATCAGTGTTGAATGAAAAGTATAATTATGGATGTCCCATTACGATACTGGTATCAGAATCAGGTCCGATACCATGCTCATGTACTTGTACTCATGCTTGTAAAAATGCTCTGATATCAAAAACTGATACCATCTGACATATGAATGTAATTCCATAAACATTCAGTGTACAGATTAAAGTCATGTTATGTCCTAGTGTGAATATTAAAGCAGAAGGCTCTGATTTAATGACATAAATATATGGTTTGCTTGTGCTGCACATTTCAAAGTGAATGTGTGGAGTTGGTGGCACCATGACTCATTCATGGAAAACACCATCGTGAGCATTGCACGCTCTGTTTGTAGCAGATCCCTAATTCACTTTGTTGTGCAGGGCACATACAGACTTCTGTAGGAAATAAGCGACTTTGTGGCAGGGTATATTTACAACTGCCAGCATTCGTCACCAATAATATGTAAGAATTGTATAATGGAATGCTAAATGTAATGGGCAGATTTAAATATGCTCACATTTATTCACCAATAATATGTAGGAGTTTATATGTACACTGCCATTCAAAAGTTTGGGGTCACTTGACTGAAATGTTTCTCATGATCTTAAAAACCTTTTGATCTGAAGGCGTATGCTTAAATGTTTGAAATTAGTTTAGTAGACAAAAATATATTTGTGCCAACATATTAATTTATTTCATTACAAAATTAAAATTTTATTTAAAAAAAAAAAAGTTTTTGAAATGGATGACTTGGACCGAATAATAAAGAAAAGCAGCCAATAAGTGCCCAACATAGATGGGAACTCCTTTAATACTGTTTAAAAAGCATCCCAAGGTGATACCTCAAAAAGATGGTTGAGAAAATGTCAAGAGTACATTTCTGCTAATTCTAGGCAAAGGGTGACTACTTTGAAGATGCTAAAATATAACAAAGATTTTGTTTTTTATTTTTTTATTCAAAACACAATTCCTATAGTTCCATTTCTGTTCTTCCATAGTTTTGATGACTTTACTATTATCCTTAAATGTGACAAATAATAATAATAAAGAATGAGTAAGTGACCCTAAACTTTTGACAGTTAGTGTAAATTAGTTTGGGAATCTTGCCCGCATTCGACCACCATTATATGAAGGATAAATGACAAATGATCAGATTAGAAATCTGAATACAAATTCTCCACAATTAAATATGTAATACAACAGGCTCATTGTATCTGCTCACAATTTATATGAGGAATTTTAGCTCAAGAAGGGAATTATGATTAATTTGGGAAAAACTGAAATAATTAAGGTGTACATCTGATCACTCGGCCACGCTGAGTTGATATGACGCATCTGTTAACTCCTTAGTATAACACTATTCTCATAGCCATTGAAAATATTATCACAAATATGTTGAAATATTGTTCGAGCATGGAGCGTAGATCTTTAAGAATCATTTGACGAGATTATTTATCAAAATATACCAGTCACATCCTCTTTAAATACAAACAAGGCTTTATTTCTAATCTACAACATCAAACTAACTAACACACATAGACAAACATAAAAACAGGTTGGTGAGTGAACTGTAACAGAAGGTGAATGGAAATGAACTGTAACAGAGAAAATTGAACTTTATGGGGTCTATAGACCATGCCCTGAACCATCGATACTTCATTTAGTATACCTCGACTTGCAGTCGGATTACCCGGAGTATTTAAATAATACACCAGCACTTTCTAACAAAAGTCTGGAGGTGTACTTGTGTTCCATTGCATTGCGTTGCTTTGGTTCTTTGGCTGGGTCCGTGGAAAGTTCTGGTTGTTCTCCGTCGATGTTTCTGGAATTATCAGACGGAGCTTTGAAGCAAGGCCTCCCTTAAGGTAGACTCGCGACTCACTGTCATGTGTGTGCAAATTGTTGAGCAGAGAGGAGAGAAGAGCTCCTTGGAACTTTGCGTTCCGAAATTTCCTGAACTCTACATTGTGCAGAATCTGGGCAGAGGGGTGCCAAAGCAAAGCCAGTCAAAGAAGGGTTCAGAAGAGCAAGATCTAAGAGCCAAGATAGCAGAGTTCGTCCTAGACAGGGAGGTTTTGAGAGTTGAGGTTGGCCGCACCCCAAAGGTGTTTTGAGCCAATCTGCAGTGTCTTTTGCTGGGTCACATGATCATTTCTGTACTTCCCTCAAAATCATTTATGGCCCATTGTTCTTAGGTTTGTCAGTTTTCCCGCTCAAAAAGTGAACATACTTTTATCCTGACTTTTATATAATGAAATCAGTGCAAGAGACATGACATTTGTTAGCATCAACATTCTCTACATAAACAGGCAAGCATTTACATACGAAACACGACAAACTTTCTCTTTATGGTTACTTCACTCCACTTTTTTATCCCCTTTTCTTCCAATTTGGAATGCCCAATTCCCACTACTTAGTAGGTCCTCATGGTGGCGTGGTTATTCACCTCAATCTGGGTGGTGGAGGACAAGTATCAGTTGCCTCCACTTCTGAGACCGTTAATTCGTGCATCTTATCACGTGGCTCGTTGTACATGACACCGCGGAGACTCCGCATGTGGAGGCTCATGCTACTCTCTGCAAGCCACGCACAACTTACCATGCGCCCCATAGAGAGCGAGAACCACTAATCACGACCACAAGGAGGTTACCCCATGTGACTCTACCCTCCCTAGCAACCGGGCCAATTTGATTGCTTAGGAGACTTGGCTGGATTCACTCAGCACACCATGGATTCGAACTCACGACTCCAGGGGTGGTAGTCAGCGTCAATACTTGCTGAGCTACCCAGGCCTATTTCACTCACATTAACATTTGAATATACATTATTATACATTGTATAATTGAGCAGAATTATAAGGCCAGAATAATGCATTCTTTGATTCTAACCACAGTTAGCATATAAAATTCGGTTATGTGCATTGTGAAGTGTAGAATGATGATACAACGAATTTTTTGATAGTGTTATAGTTCATAAAATATACGCATTGTAAACACTGTTCAACAGTTCAGATCCAGTGCGTGTCTGTTCAATCGCTCTGTCTTGAACAATGATTTTTAAGCATGTGATGGGTATAATGGCTGACTGTCACATGATGGTCATTCAGTATAGATTTTTAAGTGTTCATGTGTTCTGACTGAATGAATGGAACAAAGGAGCTTCTTTTGATTTCTGGAAACCCCAGGCTTCCATGGTCACAATTCTTTCTCTGGAATGTGCTTGCCAGTTTTGGGGGTTTTGGGTAAAGTTTGGGTTTTTCTGGACACCCTCCCTTGTTTAGTGACAGTTACATTGGCCAGATGCAGGTCAACTCAGACTCCTTGACGCCCGTCCGAATTCCTGGCTTCTTAATGCTTAGAGGAATTTCCTGGAATTATAGGCCATCTTGGTGTAATTCTGTCCTAATCCTAATTTCCTTCTCCCTGGCTAGTCAGATCCTACACTTCACTCCAAAATAAAAGCTAAATTTAAATGGAAAAAGATTTCACAGAAATATATCACTACTGTATAGTTATGTAATATTCACTGTAATACTACCACTAATAATAATAATAATAATAATAATAACAATAATTATAAATCAGTAGTAATTGTATTATATTTAAGTAATATCTCACATCTGTGATGCCCTGTTATGCAGCACTTTATTTGACAAAAATAACTCAAATATTATATTTTGGATTTGTCATGTATTCTGTATACTGTAACAGCACTTCAGTAGAAAAAACAAAACAATATTATGTTTAAAATGAATTGTTCTATTTTCATTTGATTAAAGTTTTAATGAATTCATTCATTTGGACACTATTTTGTTGATAACATTTAAATAAACTGTTGATGTGGAATTCACAAAAAATAAAACAGGTATTGCTATCAACGAGTAGCCGAAAATAAATTATCAGTACTGGTACAAATGTTTTTTTTTTTTTTTTAAATGGTATCAGTTCATCCCTAATGTATTGTTTTTCATTTCCAGGGGTATTTCATTCTGTTTTTCATTTTAAAGAAATAAATACATTTCGCTTCTTATCCATGCTCACATTTCATAATATTTCATGGTATTGTCAAAAATATATAGACATCCCCTTCTAGGGACTATGCTTCTAGTGGCTATAATTTTGAACCGTAATTACATGTGGTATGTGGGCCAAACTCCCAGGTGGAATGCAGCCAGATTCGGGCCAAAATAAGTTTGCTATCTGGGCGTATTTCTGTGAGGACATATCTTATTGCTATGCCATTAATGCTTAGAGCATCAGTGAGGACTGTCAAGTTCTTCCACACCAGATGCAGTAAACTGTTTTTTACATGTACCTCGCTTTGTGCATGGGGGCATTTTCATGCTGGAACAGAAAAGGCCCCACCCCCCAAACTGTTGCAAGCACAGAATTCTCTAGAATCTCAATGTGTGGTGTTGCATTAAGATTTGTTTTTTACTGGAATTACAGTCACAGCCAAACCCATTAATTAGAAGGGGGTGTTTGCATAATTTAGTGATAGTGTAGTATGTATTATATCACTGAAAAAAATCACTGGTCCCCGGGAGTGGCAGTTTAAGTTCATCTGCTCCCATCACTCTAGTTGTCTTCAACTGGAATTTTCAAAAGCCAGACCCAATAGATAACTTCCTCTCCATGAGCCCAAAATAGCATGGGTGCTTGAGCTATTCATTTTGATGTTATGATTATAATACTCCGTGTATACACTCAGGTCTCAATACATCCCTGTCCATCTGTCTGTCTGTCTAATATGTCTAATATGTCTGTATACGCAAATATTTTGTCAGTGCATATTCAAGTAATTTATCTGCACTATTCTAACAGCCAGGCTCTCCAGAAGCTCATCACCCTGGAGGAATATGGTAAATGTTGTTTTGCATTAGGAATATGAAGTTTGGAGTTTGTAACTGAAGTGCATTTATCTTATTATTGTGCTTGTAGTCCTAACACACCATTTTGGGTGAATCTATGAGAACACTGGCTGGCATTTGTGATTGAGTCAAACACTGAATGACTTTTCTGGTACAAATTGAGACAGTCTTACATTTTGAGGTCACTGTGACAAATGAACTCACCCCTGCCTGTAATGACTACCAATGTTACCCCAGAAAATAACTTTACAGTGTGTGTTAGTTTCTTTTTGTTATTCAAGTAGGCTTTATAACATTTAATAAAGTGCAAAAAATAGTCATATTATCAAGATAATATGTTGTTGTTCCTGTGTTTGAATTGTGACCTACAGTATGGAAACCCAGGCATGGATGTTGTTTGTATATAGGGGAGATTTGGGCAAGTTGTCACACTTTTTACTTCATTGAATATATCTAAAGATGGGTTTATTTTTGAAAGCAAATTTCTGTGTATAACATACCTTAAAGTCTTGTCTAAAAAATAAATAAATAAAAATAAATAAATAAATAAATAAAATTGGTCCACCATTATTTCCCAGGAAAAAAGATACAGTTCATTGAACAAATATTGACATATTCTTACAACATACTGCAATAGTGGGGCATGTTGTCACACTAAATGAGATAAGTTGTTGTACAAGTATAATGTAAGTTGACCCTTGAATGTATCTGTGTGGTTTTATTGTGTTCACTTGTTTACCCAACAGCTATAACAAAAATATGATATTGGAATTTTGCTTTGGAGGACAGAATTAAAAAAATTCAGATTCTAATTTAAGAGGGTTTAAACTAGAAGTTTTAAACCAACATACAAAACCACTGCTAGAGAATATAAGCATTTGGGTAATTGGACTTTTGACTCAAAACCATATAGTTACTGAGATGTAACACTTGTTACAACTTCCCTGTGTGACAACTAGCCCCGGTCTCCCTTATCTCTCCTTCCATGCTCAACTGATTTTTGAATTTAGTTCAGTTCAGTTCTACTCTGTTTATCATGTTTTCACTGTGCAGGTCTAGGAAGAATCATTCTGGAGTAGATGGTACAGAGGCGTCCACCATCCAGGAGAAATGTTTTGCCCCCCGTTTTGTCCAAGTGCCTCAAGATCTCACTGTTGAAGAGGGACGATTCTGCAGAATTGATTTCAAGGCAAACATTTAAAAAATATATATTAATTTATTGACATAATAAAATATTCTGTATGAATGTATTTTACCAGAGCATCTAACCCCAATATTTCTGGCCTTAATATAGAAAATAGAAGATAGAAAATATTAATGTGGCTGGGCATTATAATGAATAAAACCTTCCACAAAAAAGCACGATTTAAAAGCTCACACAGATTTTGTGATCCCACAAAAGGACAGCAAGGTTTCAGCCTAATAAGAGGTGTCTTTATCAAAAAAGATTTATCTCATATTATCTCTGGGTTAACGCTTCTTTTTAAAAATACATATATATATATATATATATATATATATATATATATATATATATATATTTTTTTTTTTTTTTTTTTATATATATATATATATATTTTTTTTAAAGGGGTCATGACATACTCATTTTTTATATACATATATTAACGTTTATTTTGCACCAAAACAGTCAAAATTAAGTAATATATGATCATTTTCCACCCTGACTCTGGCCCTCTGTCTAAAACGCTCTGTTTAGGCCTCAGCATCTCCTTTAAACTTCAATGTAAACAGCCACTGTTATGATTGGCTAACATCGTGCAGCCCCTCGAATAAAGCCATAAATGTTTGAAACTCAATCAGAAGAGAATGAACAAACCTCCACAACAATACAAAACTAAATTTCAGGGTTTACAAATAACACATATCCAACACATTGCATCTAAAGGTATCAGACTGTTCATTCAAGCACAGCAGCACCATAAACTATAAATATCAAACAGTCATTACATAGAAAGATTCATGAATGTAATTAGTAACTTACAATTTTGCAGTTAGGTCCAATAGTGTTTTTAATGTTTCAATACCAGTTCCTTTGCAAAGCTTAACCCTTTCATATGTACCTAATAATAATAATAATAAAAATAATAACTGGCCTCCGCAGAGTAGCATCACACATATGTCTTTCTGCAACAGCAAGTTACGTTACAAGCTGCCAGATTCAAATCAGCTTTTGCACCGACACATGCTGCGCTGGTCAAGCGCCTGTAATTTATATTCTCTCAGTTACTCATACAGTCTTTTGAAGCACAGGTTGACCTTTATTTTATACACATACTTCCAACTCATCACCAAAGTACCACGATAAAAAGTTTAAAGCTCAAATGTGCACAGTCAACACACCAAACGTGATCATCCGATGCATGCAGCCATGTTTGTTTACATTAGTAGTGGTTGTCATTCATCACACAAACAGCTACTCAAAGAGTCTTTTCAAGCACATTTAAATTTTGTAACAAACAGCCAAATTGTCACCAAAGTACCACAATAACAGTTAACAGCTTGTACTGTATAAATGTGATCATCCCACACACAGCCACATCTTATTAGATGCATATTCGGTTTTCATCACAAAAGTACCATGATAACTTGTATATGCACAGTGAACACATACTGAGCGTGATTGTCCAATGCATGCAGCCACGTCTGTTTACACTGGGGTTTGTCACTCACACACACACACACAGACACACACACACACACACACACACAGTCTGTTTGAGATGTCAAACAGTGCACAGGCAAACCCTACTGCTGATATTATATGTTCATTTATTTTTATAGCTATATATAAACTAAATAAATAAAACAAACACAGCACAGCAGACATAACCCATTTGTTCATATGTTTTCTAAACGATGTACAGTTTTTAAATTAAATGACAAGAAATCAAAAATTCAATAAAATACTCATCTACACTCTGTCCCCCTCACCCGGCTGTGCAGTTTCACGTGCGGAAATAACTCACTCTGGGGGGCACTGCAGGGGAATTTAGACCCAACTCATGATCATAATGTGACTGGTTCACAAGCAATTCACGCTGATATGAGCCGAAAACACATAATACAGGCTAAATGCTCTAAACACACATACATGTAATACAATCCACGGTGAAACATGACGCTCAGACATATCATCCTTCACTGATGCAATCAGGAACTTTGTTAACCTTCAGTCACTATTTTCTGATGTTTCCAGAAGGGATGCTTCAAAAGAGGCCAAAGCAGAGACACTGGCCTTCACAGGCGTGACATCTCTCATCTTCCATCATCTGTGTACTCTAAACGAGACGCCATTCTCCCAGCCAGTGAAAGCAATGGAAAGGAGCAGAACAGACTTGTTTTTAAAAGTTAAGCTTTTATCACTCTTAAAACGTGGCACAAAACGGTGGAAAGGCATCAAAACGGTCAAAGACGTCCATCTAGTGCATGTTTACATAGACCAACAAAATTGCACAGATGGCTGCAAAAACGCATCCAGGGTGCATTTATACTCTAAGAGCAAGGTGGAGAATGGGGGTCTCTTTTTAAGAGTTATAACTTGACATTGCGTCTTTTAAAAGCAGCACAAGATGCATGATAATGGTCATAGCAGTTCATCTATTACATGTTTATTAAGTTTTATTTTATTAGTTAAGGTATTAGGTAACAACTAACATTGAAAATTTTATATTTTTACAGCATTTACTATTCTTTGTTAATGATAGTTAATATAAATAAAACAAAATCATTGTTAGGTCATGTTAGTGCATTTACTAATATTAACATATTTAAAAAATGTATGACTAAATTTTGAAATTAACCTTAAAGGGATAGTTCACCCAAAAATTACAATTCTCTCATAATTTACTCACCCTCATGCCATCCCAGATGTGTATGAATTTCTTTCTTCTGCAGAACACAAATGAAAATTTTAAGAAGAATATCTCTGTAGGTCCATGCAATGCAAGTGAATGGTGGCCAAAAATCTGAAAGTCTAAAAAGCAGATAAATTCAGCATAAAAGTAACCTGAAAGACTCCAGTGCTTAAATCCGTATCTTCAAAAGCGATATGATAGGTGTGGGTAAGAAACAGATCAGTGTTTAATTCCTTTTACCATAAATCTCCACATGTGACTTTTAGATGTGAAAGAGAAAAGTGAAGGGGTAACCGCATCGCCGGCATTGCCCTCACTATTTCCCGGCCCGTGAGATGCTGAGCCGCTGGAGAAAGCCACCACCCCACATGCCAGTGAAAGGTGCGCACCTTCTCTGCAGTGCCCAAACTAACCTTCAGTGCACCCATACTGAACCCCCCCCACACACACACCCCTGATCATGGCGAGGACACATATTTACTTTCAGTTATATCACACTCTCCTTAGACACTTAATGTACACCTTTATACTTTACAACGGCTGACAGCATACAGCCTCTGTCTGTCTTCACTTGGATGGATATGGCAAGAAGAGTGAAACTGGTAAAAGTTAGACTCAAACGCAGGTAGCTCAAACTGCAAGTCAGCTGTCTTACTAATGCGTCACCCCAGTTCCTTAACATATACTGGCAAATTCACATATGTCTCATATTTATTTGTACTTTTAAATGTTTCCATCTGATTTTTGCCGTGCAGACAGCTGGGCTGTGAGGCCAATTCTATTTACACTTAGTGCAAATAATTATTTGTCTATACTAATCCTGTTGTAGGGGGCACCCTAGTGGTCACGGGGCCCTATGCAGCCGCTTATGTTGCTTAATA
The DNA here is from genome assembly GCF_019703515.2 of Myxocyprinus asiaticus. NCBI lineage: Eukaryota > Metazoa > Chordata > Actinopteri > Cypriniformes > Catostomidae > Myxocyprinus > Myxocyprinus asiaticus. The sequence goes on from NC_059365.1 coordinate 44,322,219, forward strand.
GTTAGGGCCGGCACTATGATGGACACAAGAAGGTGTCCTGTGTCCAAGAAGTCCCCTTTGGTACAGATGAATAGTAGGCCCATCTTTTTCTCTTCTCTTCACCTTTATGACTGAGTGCCAGTGGGCGGCCAAGGGTGTGATGATGTAAAAGAAGACATTGATGTCTTGCTGTAGAGGCAGTCATGTGCTGATGTATTCACAAAGTGAATGTGACGTCACAAAGTAAGGAAAATCCAAACAAGCCGTTTTTGCAGCTTGGTTTAAATAAATGCTTTTTTTGTATTGAGGAGGAAAAGAGTTCTGAAACTTACTGTATGTTTTTATAGTACAATGAACCCTCATTTGTCAATAGATCAATGAAAATTTAATTTCTCATGTCATGACCCCTGTAAGTTATTCAAAAACACATTAAAAATGCAATACACACAAAACAATGACTTGAATACACCTCTACTATAGGCATGTGATGTATAACATTTTCACATTACGATAATTGCAGAAGCTTTTACCATGGTATACGGTATTATCACGTATTGAATTGCATTATGAAATGGGTTAAAAGATAAACAAACTTTGTTGTTGTTCTCTTAATAACAAGTTTAATAACTTTTTTCAATACCAAACTGCCCTTTTAAATGAACAGATAATAAAGAACTTTTAAAAGAACCCTGAACATTTAAAAAACTAATTGGATACAACAATAGTATACATATTTTTTTCTGGATAGCAAGCCAGTTGCTAATATATAGCTACAAATTTACTAACCGCAAGTTCACTCACACTGTAAAGCAATGTTCGATTGCGTTGCGTTCCAACTTGAACTTAATATTAAAATCATCATTGTGCCACATTGTCATTATTAATTACAGGATTTAGTATAAGCTGATTACAACTGTATTTTATTTGTTACTACATTAATGTGTAGCTAGCGGAGTTTTAGCAAACTGCTCTTTGGCCACTTGAAAGCATGCTGCACATTATCTTCAAATGGCAACAACAGTTCACTTTGTTGCAAACATGTTAGAGGTGTCCCCGTGTTTCGCTGCCACTTTTCTGCCACGTTTTATACAAAGGGAAACCATCTTCAACCAACAATCACTCTTCTTTTTTATGGAACACTAAATACTTCCACACTTCCAACTTAACCCTTTTAGAAGGCGGATAAAGGGTCAGCTGCATTCCTCCTTCAGCAATGCTTCTCATCCATGTTGGTTTTGTTTACTTAAGAGTGTATAATAATATATGAATTTATGACGTAATAAAAACAACTGTTAAAATAATCTACTCTGGTTTTGTTAAACAAGCAAAATGTAAGCACAAGGAACAACTTTCTTGGTATATGTAGCACTTGCAGTCCGTTGCCATTTCTTCAAATTCAGAGTTTTGAACATGGGGTCTCCTTAGCTCCCGAGGCATTATGGGAAAGTAAAGTGTTCAGTCAATCCACACTTCAGAATCTCGCTGGAAATAGTAGGTAATCTGGTATAACCTAGGTATTTCTCGCTACTGTTTTATGAATACTGAGAATTTGGACATACAGTTTGACATTATGTTTTTGACATACTATATAGAAGAGAAGTATGGATATTCGGAAGCAGCGACAGTTACCAATCTTACATTTTGTTCCTGCAGGTTGTAGGTTTGCCGACCCCAGATATTTCTTGGTATCTGGATGGGAAACCCATCCAGCCTGATGATTATCATAAAATGCTGGTGTGTGAAAAGAGTGTCCACTCTTTCATCATTGAGATAGTGACCATTCACCATGCAGGAGTTTATGAATGTGTAGCAAAGAACCGTGCTGGACAGAGCCGCTTCTCCCTGCGCTTGGATGTGATTGGTGAGCATCTTATAATCTGTGTAAATTGAAGAACCATGTTATATTCTTTGTAATGGTGGAAAAGCAGACAGAGTTGAACACAATGAAATCGGAAACAGTAGGTTAACTTTTCTTTAGCTAAAATTGGTCTGTGCTTACGAAAATTCGAAACACTGCCCCCAGTTGCCAAAGCAATACGTTTTGTTAATCTTATGGGCATGTGTGAGCTCCATTTTCTGGGTGAAATGTCCACGAAGGGGCGCCAAAAGCGAGTTGTGAAGCGAGTTGTTTTCAGATGTATACGCTGTAAAACAGTGAAGAGGAATGCATATTTTAAAAACTGTACAGCCCAATACAATCCCTGAACCTGAACCTAAACCTAAACAATAGTGGAGTAAAAATGTTATATTAGAGGGAAAAATGCAGCCTCAGAATCACGCTCGTCACTGATGATCATGCAAATGCAATTACTTCCTGATTTCAACATGGGTTTTGAAACCAGGTCTCTCTTGCTGCTGATGCAATGCACTTCAGGTCACACCACAAGCGAGGTAAAAACTCTTGAGCCAGTGCAAAAATGTCTGATGGGAGATGGTGCTTGTCGGTGAGTCGGCATACAACATGCAGACTTCCCAAGGTTGGGAATATCTTTGTGGGGAGCTTTGCTATGAGTCAATCCTGTTTTATAAATACCTTTTGAACTTAGTAACTTTTAATAAAAATGAATATGCTTGTAAAAATTTAAGGAGGTATTTCTATAAGGGTATAGTAGATTTGTATTGATTGAGAGTTAGCTTACATGAGGGTGTCAACATGAAGTTAAGTTTTATTATTTTACAGTCTTTTGAAATTTTTATATTATCAAACTGATTTCTGTAATTATACAGGATATGTTTTAGAGAGAGACAAACCAACTAATATCACAAAACATCCGTGAATTCATCGAATCCATAGCTAATACTTACTGATGTCTGTGCTGTTGTTTTCCTTCCAAAAATCACTTCCTGGGGGATGAAGTCATTAAAGAGCTGGTTTTTATTTTTTAGATTACATTACTAAATACTATCAGGATGTAATGTGATACTGAGGACATACAAATTATAAATTAAACAATATTATCAAGAAAACATGTTTAGTTTGAAACATTTCAGTTAGAGAAAGGAAAAAGTAATATTTCTTAATAAATCAACAGTTTTTCATGTTAGAAGAGACAATTTGAAGCAACATCCACTGAAACTTGAAAGTAGTGAAATTATTTTAAATCCACCCCTTTGTTCACTTTATTGTAATATTGTGATCAGTGTTTGGTAAATTACTAAAAAAGTAATCCACAACAATTTACTAATTGCTTCTCTAAAATTGTCAGGGTTGGGAGTGTTACTTTCTGAAATGTATTCCACTACAGATTACAGAATACATGCTGTAAAATGTCATTTGTAACATATTCCGTTAGATTACTCAAGGTCAGTAACGTATTCTAAATACTTTGGATTACTTCTTCAGCACTGGTAGATTTTTTCACTTGTTTTGACTATAAAAACTCTGTCAGTACAGTAAGACAAAATACACATGTTAAAAATACATTCTCTGAAAAACCTAAATATCTTATGCAGTGTTGTTTCTAAAACAAGATAAGTCAAACTGATCTTTTTTTGATATTTTTACAGGAAAACAATACAAAAATTATTATCAAGAATAAGATTTTTGCCCTAATATCAAAGGTAATAGTAGAGAAAGAAAACACTGTGATCTAACGTGAATTTTCTTGATAAAAAAATATGATCGTGCCTGGTAACATGTGCATGTAAAATGGCTAGAAATAGCATTTTATCTTAGCGTAAAGCTGACAATTTACACAAGGTTTATTTCTATTTCTTCTGCTCCAAACTTACTTCAAACTTACTTCTCTGTCTGCTCGTATGAATGTAACACATCATAAGAAAGTGTTTCACCGCTGTTCAAATGCACTTTGAATCACATCATTTATATGTATAAATGTTTTCCATCTGAAAGGACTAAATATTAAATGAAACAAATGACACTAAAATGCAAAGTAATCTCTTCAGTAATCAAAATACTTTTTGAATGTAACTGTATTCTAATTACCAATGATTTCAATTGTAACTGTAGTGGAATACAGTTACTTATATTTTGTATTTTAAATGCGTAATCCTGTTACATGTATTCCGTTTCTCCCCAACCCTGAAAATTGTAATCAGATTTTAGTATCACTTTCTATAAAGCCCATATTTATAATGCACTGTAAATTGTTAACAATTTATTGCCTTTGCCTGATTAATATGTAATCAATTTTTGTAATCGGATTACATAATCCAGACTAAATGTAATCCGTAACTACCTAGAGCTGATTAAGACTTATATGACTGGGACTTGAAAATACACTGCATAGTAGTTCATGAAACATTTAAGTCAAAAATGGTTGTTTATTCAAAGATTTAGTGATAATAAGCAGTTAAATGTTTGTGTATACCACAATATGTGCACTTTGCTATACAGTATTGCTTCAAATCAGTCTTATGTGATTGTGAAATAGATGTTTTGTTGTTTTTTGTGTGCTCAGCTCAGGAGCAGTTGTGTCCTCCTTCATTCATGGTGAAGATGAGGAATTGTCGAGCTCTGGAGGGAGATACAGTGAGGTTAGAGTCTAAGGTGTCTGCGTCTCCAGCACCACAGATATACTGGAAGAAAGACAAAGAGATGCTGCGTATTGACCCAATGAGAATGAGGTCTGTCATCTATCATGATCAGTTTTATGTGCAGATAAAAAAATAAAAATATCCTAAAGTATATTTACATGGATAAAATGATGAATTACAAATGAAGAAAAAATATAGATGTTTTATACACCTCAAGGACTATTTTGTTTTATTTCATTTATTATTTTACATGTTTTCATGCCAGTTGACAGTTGTGTCAAATGAATAGTTCACCCAAATCATTTACTCATCATCATTTACTCACCCTCATGTGCCTCATATTTTGTTTCTTCTGTGAAACATAAATCATTTTGCTGAATGTCCTCACTGCTCTTTGCCATTCAATTAAAGTCAAATCACTGCAAAATAACCTTTTTTTTTTTTTCCGGAGAAAAGTCATACAGGTTTGGAGCAACATGAATGTGAGTAAATGATGACATTTTCTATTTTGGAGTGAACTATCCTGTTTCACCATATATGAAATAATATTAAAACTTAACAGACTGCAAATGTATACCACAAGATCAACCCTTTCTTCCCCAAAACTGTTGAAACCTTTGCTGAATTTTCCTCCAGAACACCAACAACTTTCTGCATGCATTTGATTTAATTATGGTTAAAAGACAATATGAGATGAAGGAAGAGAATGGTCAGGTGAAATGCTTTCTGTGATATATGAGCTTTATTTAAAAAAAAAAAAAAAAAAAAAGAATATCAGGATTTGAAGAAATTCACCTGGTCCTAATGTTAGAGATACATTCAGGCACTTTTTTAAAAATAATTTACCCATCATTTTTTGGGAAACTTCATGCCACAATTTGTTAAAATGTTCAGCAAATACAGGTTATTTCTTCCCTAATTAAAATCTTTATTAATCTGGTCTTTTAGACATTTCTAGTAATGTTTGGTGTGTGTCAGTCTTTCTCAGGACAGTTCAGGGAAGCAGTGTCTGATCATTGATCCAGTGATGAAATCTGATGCCGGATGGTACACTGTATCTGCCATTAATGAAGTGGGCATGTCCAACTGCAATGCCAGACTAGATGTTGGCAGTAAGTAAACTTGTTTTACATTTCTCATTTCATGTTTTGCTATGAAATATCAGGCTTTTGAAAACATGTGAGTGAGGATTTGTGTGTACATGCCTGCATTTTAGACATTTTGACAATACACCATATCTATACAGATGAGCTGTTTTGTCTTTTAAATCCAATTACATTTACACATTTGGCAGACGCTTTTATCCAAAGGGACTTACAGTGCACTTATTACAGGGACAATCCCCCTGGAGTTAAGTGCCTTGCTCAAGGACACAATGGTGGTGGCAGTGGGGATCAAATGGCAACCTTCTGCTCACAAGTTCTGTGCTTTAGCCCACTACGCCACCACCACTCCAATTAATTCATATGACTTGTAAGTCATCTAGTAAATTCAGCTTTTTCAAGAGCATGCGGTAAGATTGAAGTCTTTGACGATGATGTTGCTATTTGAAGTTAAAGCTGATGTGTGTCTGTCGTTCGGAGCAGAAACTGTATTTTTTGTTCCTATTCCAGCGTTCTGTGGCCTCCTTTCCAAATGGTAACCAGTTAGAACAAAATAAAAGAATGGCTAATAACATTCTTTTTAAAATGACAGTACTCAGTGCTAATGGTGGGTAATATACCAGTTGTAGTGTTGCCATATCTCACAAAAGAAACGAGAGACCTAGTCTGGAAAAACAAGCCCAAAATAAGCGACGACTCACCTGCAGCAGCGAGGAAAGGAGCCTACCTACAAGAGAAATTGAAGCGGCCAGCATGGGACCCTCTGAGAACACTCTGCCATAAAAGACCAAGACAGCCCTCATGACCTCAGTAGCGCCGCAACGTTCCTTAGAAATGGAATAAAATCTTCTGCAGAAATTTTGCCATGTCAAAAAGGAGATAAATGTGACCCTTAGAAGTTCAGCAAGGAGCAGGAGCGATTGCTCTTTAAAAAGTCAGTCAAACTGTGCCATAAAGGAATCATGGTGTCTGTATCCCCATCAAAATATTTTGGGGCTGACAGACCTTGAGCCTGTTCTTGGAGGTAGAGCAACGAAGCGGTTAAAGGTTGGGGTCAAAAAGATGACCATTGTCTGCGGAGTCCAATATGGTCAGCTTATATTTTCAAGGATTTGGGGAACAGGACTCAGTCGCAGACAGGATCAGGACAAACAGAAGAAATCTTTATGACAAAATACAAAGATTCAAAAACAGAAAATGCAAAAAGTTCAAAACCAAGATACAGGCCGAACAACACAGGCATGGCAGAAAAAAACAAACAAACAAACAGGAAAAAGCAAAGGGTAGGCACATGAACAAAAAACAACCAAAGAGATAAATCACAATACTGAAAACTGAAGGGAAACTGCATAAGAGAAAAACATTGATGACAAACTGACAACCACACTAGGAAACAGACAGAATATATAATAAGGAGACAAATCAGGAGGGCAAACGAGGCGAGCAGGTGAAACTAACAAGGCAGACGAGGGAGTGGTGTCAAGACACCAGACAAAGCACATGGTGCATGGTGACAGGACATAAATGGAAGCCATGTGCTAGACCACAGAACACACAAACAGAAACACAAAACCAGCTAAACTTGTGACAGGAAACCGACACTAAATAAAAACACAACATGAGTGTCGGGATCCTAATATTCACATTTTCCATGTAGTCCAAACTTCCCGTTATTATGAGTTCATAAAAACAGCATTTAGAATCGTTATACACTGATGAACCAAAACATTATGACCACCGAGGCGTGGACTCTATAAGACCCCTGAAGGTGTCCTGTGGTATCTGGCACCAAGACATTAGCAGCAGGTCCTTCAAGTCCTGTAAGTTGCAAGTTGGAGATGCCGTGGATCGGACTGAGATCTGGGGAATTTGGAGGCCAGAGCAACACCTTGAACTCTTCATCATGTTCCTCAAACCATTCCCGAACAATGTGTGCAGTGTGGCAGTGCGCATAATCCTGCTGAAAGAGGCCACTGCCATCAGGGAATACCATTGCCATGAAGGAGTGTACCTGGTCTACAACGATGTTTAGGTGGGTGGCACATGTCAAATTGACGTTCACATGAATGGCCAGACCCAGGGTTTCCCAGCAGAACATTGCCCAGAGCATCACAATCCCTCCACCAGCTTGTTGTCTTCCCACAGTGCATCCTGGTGCCATCACTACCCCAGGTACACGTCCGTCCACGTGATGTAAAAGAAAACAGGACTCATCGGACCAGGCGACCTTCTTCCACTGCTCCAAGATCCAGTTCTAACGCTCGCGTGCCCATTGTAGGCACTTTCAACGGTGGACAGGGGTCATCATGGGCACTCTGACCAGTCTGTGGCTAGGCAGCCCCATACAAAGCAGGGTGCAATGCACTGTGTGTTGTGACACATTCCTCCAGTAACCATCATTAACATTTTCTGTGACTTGTGCCACAGTAGACCTTCTGTCGGTTCAGACCAGACGGGTTAGCCTTCTTTGTCATTGCGCATCGATGAGTCTTGGGCACCCAACACCCTGTCTCCAGTTTGTGGTTTGTCCCTCCTCAGACCACTGTCGATAGGTACTCACTGCTGACCGGGAGCACCCCACAAGCCTTGCCATTTTAGAGATGCTCTGACCCTGTCGACCTGGACATAACAATTTGGCCCTTGTCAAAGTCACTCAGGTCTTTACTCCTGCCCATTTCTCCTGCCATCAACACGTTGACTACGAGAACTGATTGTTCGCTTACCATCTAATCTACCCAGACTTTGACATGTGGCCTTGTTAGGAGATGATCAGCATAATTTGCTTCTCCTATGAGTGGTCATAATGTTTTGGCTCATCGGTGTATACCAATTTGAAATACATTTTTAAAAGTTTTAGATTAAGTAAACATGTCACACTGAAGGACACTGCTGTCCCAGCCAACTCTAGAATTACGTGTGAACTTAAATGTTCTTTTTAATCATTCCCTTCCCCTTAAATAATGGTGTATGTTTTCTTCTAGCTCGCTTGAACAAGACTGCCTCTCCCGCCAAGCCACTGAAAATGCTTCCCATGGTCAGTCAGTTCTCCACTTTGAGGACAGAGCCTCTACCTCGGCATACCGCCCCTCTATATGAGAGTGAAGAACTATAGGAGCCCATATCACGCATATATTCATGAGAGTAAGATATAATATTATGTGGTTGTTTTTCTCTGTAAAGGAGCTGGTTGCTCATTTAGCTCCCTCCTAATCTTTTATTTATTCATCAAATGCACTTCAGCCAGTGCCTCTGATGTTTTCCCAAGTAATGATTAGAAATATATTTACCATTCCAGTGGAATCAACAGGCTCATCTTAGCATGACTTCTCATGCTGGTTTGGTTGGAAAAGTATTATGTGCCTCATGTAGAGTTGAATATTTATGACGCCCAATACTAGTAAAAATGTATCTTATGTTGCTTGTTTGGTTATGCATAAATTAGAGTTTAAGAATGCTTTGGCCATAATTTATGTTGATGCAATGTCTCAGTGGAACTGCCTTTGTGGAAGTTGAATATAATGTGTGCAAAGTAATTCACCGATACACTTCGAGGTACATTATCACAATGTTATACATTTCAAAAATTTGTGGAATTATGGATTTGCATCTAGAACAGAAGGATCAGTCTAAAACATACAGAACAGGCAAAGAAACTGTGTGTATTATATATGATGAATATTTGAGTAAACCATTTTGTGACAATACCTACACATTTATCTCTGTGGTGTCTGTTCCTGACTCATCACATGCCAAAATATCATTTCCAGCAAGATACAACATATTATTAAAATGTGATGCAACTGCCTACTTGTGTTTTCCTAGCAAAATTTCAACTGAGCATTAAAATGTATCTAAGATTAGATGAGAAGCAAAATAATTTAACTATGCCATTTTCAACCGATTTATTATAGAAACATTCTACAAACAAAGACATTATAAAAAAAGCCAAGGTAAAAATATTTAAATCACTTGGATATTAGGCATACTATTTCAATGCAATTATTCCATGATTATTTTTTTTACCTTTTCAATACAAATGTAGTATGTGTAGTATATCAGTGTGAAATTCCCTTTTGTTTGTCTTTTTATAACAGAGGTGTGATATCTTTTTTTAAATAGGAAATTATTTTCATGACATCGCAAACTATACAGTTACAGTGTGGGTAAATTTTTACCCAGCCATCACAATGCAGTTAAGTACTATAGATTTGGGAGGGAATGGTTGCCTTTGTGGCAGTTTACAGAAAACCACTGTCAAGCTTCAAAGCACAAGAGATGGGACACTAGATGATCTTCAGATCTCCACATCACTTTCTTTATCATTATCATGGTCACCATCATAAAATTCATTTGCAGCTTCGGGCCTGTAATGAAACAAGTAGTTGGTCAGAAAAAGCTTTAACAACAAGGTCAGGCTATTTAACAAAAATACATTGTCAAGTAACTGTTTGTTATTGTTAATATCTTCAATGTCAATAGCATAGTAACAATAAATACAGTGGTGTCCAAAAGTCTGAAACCACATTGAAAATCTGGAATTTAAAATCCAATTTAAACATGGAAATACATTTTAGGCTGTTCTGAAGAATGCATGCTGTCATTAAAAGAAAAAGGGGGAAATACCAAATACTACAAAAAATCTGAAATGCATAAAATAACTTTTCACTGCTGACAATTTGTAATGACATGAAGCATTTTCTCTAGTGGTCTCAATTTTTTAGACATACATTCAGTGGAAAGAAAAAGTATGTACCCTTTGAAATGACCTGCGTTTATGTATAAATTTGTCTTAAAATCTGGTTTAATCTTCATTTAAGTTAAAATAATAAACAAACACAATCTGTTTTAACTAATAACACACAAATTATTGTATTGTTCTTGTACATATTGAATACATAATTCAAAAATTATGTGAACCCCTAGGCTAATGACATCAGCAAAAGCTAATTATAGTCAGGGGTTGGTATCCAATTAATGAAAAGCAATCAAACATTTTGAGTTTGCTATTCACAAGAAGCATCTACTGACGTGGACCATGCCTCACAAAAAACAGATCTTAGAAGACCTACGATCAAGAATTGTTGCTTTGCATAAAAGTGGGAAATGATACAAAGTTATCTCAAAGAGCTTAGATATTCATCTGTACACAGTTAGACAAACTGTCTATAAATGGAGTACTGTAGCTACTCTCCCTAGAAGTGGCCATCCAGCCAAGATGACTCAAAGGGCACACCGCAGAATGCTCAATGAGGTAAAAAAGAACCCTAGAGAGACAGCTAAAGACTTGAAGGAATCATTACAATTGGTTAACATCGCTGTTCATGAGTCTACTATATGGTAAACAAAAAACAGGCATGGTGTCCATGGCAGGACACCGTGAAGGAAGCTGCTGCTTTTCAACAAAAACATTGCTGCATGCCTGAAGTTTGCCAAAGACCACCTTGACTCTCCACAACGCTACTGGGAAAATGTTTTGTGGACTGATGAAACTAAAATTGAATTGTTTGAGAAGAACACACAGCACAATTAATTCCCATGTTTATCAAGATATCCTGTAGGGTAATGTCAGGGTGGCTGTGCGCCAGCTGAATCTCAGTAGAAGTTGGGTGATGCAGCAGGACAATGACCCTAAACATCAAAGTAAATCCACTACAGAATGGCTTCAAAAAAAGAAAATCCATCTTTTGGAGTGGTCCAATCAGAGCCTGGACCTTAACCCAATAGAGTTGCTGTGGACTGACCTCAAGAGAGCTGTTCACACCAGACATGCTAATAATATGGCTGAACTGAAGCAGTTCTGTAAGGAAGAATGGTCCAAAATTCCTTCTGAATGTTGTGCAGGTCTAATCCGCAGCTACTGGAAACACTTTGTTGAGATGCCAAAGGAGGATCGACCAGTTATTAAATCCAAGGGTTTAATTACTTTTACCACAGCATTGTGAATGTTTAATGGGATGTGTTCAATAAATACATGAAAGATTATAATTATTTGTGTGTTGTTAGCTTAAGCACATTGTGTTTGTCTATACTTGTGACTTTGATTTAACATTTTATGACCAATTAATGCAGAAAACCAGCTAATTCCAAAGGGTCACATACTTTTTCTTGCCAACGTAAAAAGATATGTAATATATTGTTGTAAAAAAAAATTTAAAAAAGATAACACAATTCAAGTTGCCCAGATGAAGGATGTAACTGATCTTTAAAGACACTGATTGAGTTAGTCCAGTTCACCTGGAAAAGTTCTCTTCTGATCCCCTCTCGTCAGGATCACCCTCATCTGGACGCTCATAACTCAGTAAATCAGATGGTACGTCGTGGATCTGGACACTTGGTGCATGATTCAACATCTTCAAGTTCTCAAACACAGTATGACGAATCTGCTCCAAATACTGCAGAACAAAAGGTAGCAATTACACTTAAGTCAACTGCAGACAAAATATTTATGATGCATCATATACACGTAAACTCAGGTATTCAGATTCAATGCTTGCTACAAATTAAATCACATACTATAGTCAGTGTGCTGCATTTGGCAAATGAATGTCAAAAATTACTTTTGAACCTAAATTTTGCCTGAGAACAGGGCATTTCAGTTCATTTCAGTGAAACATTTTCAGTGTTTTAAATGATTCACAGAAACAGACTTCAAGAGAAAAGAGACAGAGAGATGCTATTTAAATATCTGTTTTAACACGTCAACAAGTCATGGCCACTAAACTACCCAACTTGCATCCTTTAGAAAACATCTGGCCAAATAAAAAGCACCTTAAAGGCATAGTTCACCCAAAAATGAAAACCTTCATTATTTACTGACTGTCTTGTCATTCCAAATCCATTTGACTTTCTTTCTTCTGTAAAACACAAAATGGCCACTTACACACTGCAGCAAAATTCTGTTGTCAGTTCACCTTTTAGTGCTTAATCATGTTCTGTTTCACATGGTTCAGTAAAACATGGGAGTGACAATCACGTGGTTCTACAACCGAATTAACTCCCAAAAAATTCAGGTAGTGACAAATGCATTTTCGAAATTCCACGTAGTGTGTACGGAACCGAACTGAACAATTAGTTGTTAACGACGTGATTTATGGCATGTGTGATGTGTCTGTCTTCTCCTGGTGTAAATCACAATAACAGAGTTATATCTCTTCACTCACTCATATTTCCAGTGTGTGTCTCTCTCTTTCACTCTACTGTAGTTTACTGTAGTTGTAGTGTGTACATGGCCAAGGAGATGTTAGGCAAAATATAAAGGTCGCGGTCACACTTACCTTTGCACAACAAAATTCCATGAGCGAAGGCGGCGTGGGCGGATGTTGAGCGCGTGTGAAACCAATGAAAATGAATTGCCAAACAGCCTCTTTTTAAAGCTGTACTTTGGAAAAGTGAAGTAAAAAGAAACTCACCGTTAAAATGATTTCCTTTTTTTTTATGTGAATATTCAGTGTAGCTGTGAAAGAAGCACACACAAAGGTCACCGCCGAACCAATTCGCCAGTCGAAGTTCACCAAACTTGAACACCACGCGAAATCATTGAGGGGAAATTGTTCAGCACCAGACGTCCATCGCGCAAAATTCACGATCACATGGATTTTCATTGAGATGACTGAATTTAGCCAGCGGAATTTCACCGTGCAAAGGTAAATGTGACCGTGCCTTTAGCCTCAGTCACCATAACTTTCGATCTATCTTTTCTAAATTTTTGTGAATTGCCTAAATTGTGTTCTAGAAAAAGAAAGCAATGTCCATAATGGTGAGTAAATGATGACAGAATCTTTATTTCTGAGTGAACCATCCCTTTAAACTTAGTGTTATTCATGATGTTGCTTCATTTTATAATCGCCAACAAAATCTTAATATCTTAAAATATTCTTGTGGTACAGTGCATCCGGAAAGTATTCACAGCGCTTCACTTTTTCCACATTTTGTTATGTTACAGCCTTATTCCAAAATGGATTAAATTCATTATTTTCCTCAAAATTCTACAAACAATAGCCCATAATGACAACGTGAAAGAAGTTTGTTTGAAATCTTTGCAAATTTATAAAAAAAAAAAAAAAAACAAATCACATGTACGTAAGTATTCACAGCCTTTGCCATGTCACTCAAAATTGAGCTCAGGTGCATCCTGTTTCCACTGATCATCCTTGAGATGTTTCTACAACTTGATTGGAGTCCACCTGTGGTAAATTCAGTTGATTGGACATGATTTGGAAAGGCACACACCTGACTATATAAGGTCCCACAGTTAACAGTGCATGTCAGAGCACAAACCAAGCCATGAAGTGCAAGGAATTGTCTGTAGACCTCCGAGACAGGATTGTATCAAGGCACAGATCTGGAGAAGGGTACAGAAAAATTTCTGCAGCATTGAAGGTCCCAATGAGCACAGTGGCCTCCATCATCCGTAAAAGCAAGAAGTTTGGAACCACCAGGACTCTTCCTAGAGCTGGCCGCCCGGCCAAACTGAGCGATCGGGGGAGAAGGGCCTTTGTCAGGGAGGTGACCAAGAACCCGATGGTCACTCTGCCAGTGCTCCAGCGTTTCTCTGTGGAGAGAGGAGAACCTTCTAGAAGAACAACCATCTCTGCAGCACTCCACCAATCAGGCCTGTATGGTAGAGTGGCCAGACGGAAGCCACTCCTCAGTAAAAGGCACATGACAGCCCGCCTGGAGTTTGCCAAAAGGCACCTGAAGGACTCTCAGACCATGAGAAACAAAGATTGAACACTTTGGCCTGAATGGCAAGCGTCATGTCTGGAGGAAACCAGGCACTGCTCATCACCCGGCCAATACCATCCCTACAGTGAAGCATGGTGGTGGCAGCATCATACTGTGGGGATGTTTTTCAGCGTCAGGAACTTGGAGACTAGTCAGGATCGAGGGAAAGATGAATGCAGCAATGTACAGAGACATCCTTGATGAAAACCTGCTCCAGAGCGCTCTGGACTTCAGACTGGGGCGAAGGTTCATCTTCCAACAGGACAACGACCCTAAGCACACAGCCAAGATAACAAAGGAGTGGCTCCGGGACAACTCTGTGAATGTCCTTGAGTGGCCCAGCCAGAGCCCAGACTTGAACCCGATTGAACATCTCTGGAGAGATCTGAAAATGGCTGTGCACCAACGCTCCCCATCCAATCTGATGGATCTTGAGAGGTCCAGCAAAGAAGAATGGGAGAAACTGCCCAAAAATAGGTGTGCCAAGCTTGTAGCATCATACTCAAAAAGACTTGAGGCTGTAATTGGTGCCAAAGGTGCTTCAACAAAGTATTGAGCAAAGGCAATACTTATGTACATGTGATTTTTTTTTCGTTTATTATTTTTAATAAATTTGCAAAGATTTCAAACAAACTTCTTTCACGTTGTCATTATGGGGTATTGTTTGTTGAATTTTGAGGAAAATAATGAATTTAATCCATTTTGGAATAAGACAGTAACATAACAAAATGTGGAAAAAGTGAAGCGCTGTGAATACTTTCCGGATGCACTGGATATTCATGTTAAACAACTCCCAGTAATATACATGTAAATAAGGCACAAAACATCTGTGAGAAGAATACAGCTTACTTGTCTAGAATTTTGGTTTTCTATCCTTGTACTGACATCTGGGTGAAGTGTGAAATCTGGAGCAAAATATTCAAAGTATTCTGTGTAGAGGACAAATATAAAGATGAATGAATCATATTCTCAAAACAAAACATCTCTGAAAGGTAAAGTGTTCATTCGATAAGTGCATTGCAACCAAGGTGGATAATGTTGTTAATGCAGAATTTTACCAGTCCCTATTTTTTTAATACAAACATAAAAAACCTAATTTATGTGACAGTGAACAAATGCACAAAGTATTAAATCCTGGTAGGTGTGATCTCTGTGTTTTCACATTTACATTTATTCATTTAGCAGATGCTTTTATTCAAAGTGACTTACAAATAAAGAATACAGCGGATTAATGAGGAATAAAAATGTTTTTAAAGCGATTCATTTTTATTTATATTATTGTGTGTGTGTGTATATATATATATATATTTTATTTTTCTTTTTTTATTTTATTTTATTTTTTTTTTTTCATTTTAAGAACTGTGAAAAACAGTGTTTAAGTTAAAAGGAACCCAGTTGTCTTTGCTGTCCATGGCCTTTTTAGTGGTCTAGGACCAACTGTGGTTCACTATTGTATAGGTTGCCCCTAAAGCTGTTGTGCTAGGTTTCCTGTACTACTACTTTTTGAACAGAAAGAATATACCCAAATAATTTGTTTTTATTATTAATGATACAGTTAATGAGAACATAAAACATAAGACACCAACAACATAACCCTTAAAGGAATAGTTCACCCAAAAATGAAAATTCTCTCCTCATTTACTCACCCTCATGCCATCGCGCATGTGTATGACTTTTTTCTTCTGCAGACCACAAACGAAGATTTTTAGAAGAATATCTCAGCTCTGTAGGTCCTTACATGGCAAGTGAATGGTGATCAAAACTTTGAAGCTCCAAAAAGCACACAAAGGCAGTATAATTGTAATCCATAAAATGCCAGTGGTTTAATCCATGTTTTCTGAAGCAATCCAGTCGGTTTTGGGTGAGAACAGACCAAAATATAACACCTTTTTCACTACCAAAATGTAAGATTTATCTGTTCTCACCTAAAAATGACTGGATCCCATCAGAGGACTTGGATTAAACCACTGGTTTCTTATGGATTACTTTTATGCTGCCTTTATGTGTTTTTTGGTGATTCAAAGTTTTGGTCAACATTCACTTGCATTGTATGGACTTACAGAGTAGATATATTCTAACAAATATCTTCGACTGTTTTTTGCAGAAGAAAAAGTCATACACATCTGGGATTGCATGAGGGTGAGTAAATGATGAAAGAACTTTCGTTTTTGAGTGAACTATTCCTTTAATCCAACAAACAAAAATTCTGTAAATAAACACTCATAGCACAGCAATAATGCCCCTTTGTTAAAAACAGTGTGGAGAAATTCTAGATGTCAGCAGTTTTAATGTGTTGACTCACCACTATAAGGCAGCTCATCGCTAATGGACTCCTCAACGAGCAGAGATGTTTCATATGTCCTAAAAATCAAAAACAGAACAGTTACACATACTTTAAATCCATAAAATCTTACTTGCTTATATAACTGTACTATCATTATGATTAATAGGCCTACAACTCAAAAGAAGAGTAAAATAATGAACACACCAACATCTCGCAACATTTCGCACCGTGTACCCTCCTCCCCCGAGCACAAGCAGAGGAATCTTGAAGGTCTTCACAAACTCCACACATTCTCTAAAATACAAGGGTTTCATACAGATTACAAAAAGTTTTACTAGCAAGATTTCTAAATACTATTTGAAATTTAAGAATGCTTAGATGTGAGAGTATGGAGAGCTCTTACCCATGGCCACGTATGCTGAGGTTGAAGCACCCCAACCGATCACAGCCCAATGAATCTGCTCCACACTGTAGACAGAATCTCACACATGAGCAACAATACAAACACAACATTCAGATTGATTGTAAGAATGTGTTTTCACCTGAAGAACGATACAGGTTGGCTGATAGAAGTCCACCACCTGCTTGATAACTGGCTGAAACAGCTGTCTGTAGCCTGCCAAATTAAAAGTCTTTTAATGTAAATGTACAGCAAGATGCTTTTGACAAGTCTCAAACTTCTAAGCAACATAGCATGTTTTTCAATGATCAAATTCCATGTACCTATGTACTATGTTACTAGCTCATGATCAATGTACAGTATATAAGGAATGGAGGTTTCCAAATCAACGTTTACAACTAATGCCTTGTAGTGTGAAATGCTGTGTCTGCGCTCTTTTCCTGCCGATCTCTCAAAATAAGTGCAGCACTAGTTGTGTGAATAAAGCATTGATTCCTGAAATGTCAATATTCTAACTAACCAAATACCATAACGTTTCACTTTTCACATGATGCCATTGCAATAAATAATAAACTACTGCATCTCAGAGACAAGAGACTCATGAGTCACAACACTTCAGTCAAAATGTATAAAAAAAATAAAATAAAAAAAAAGAGAGTAGGGGTGGGAATTTAACAATTGTTGTACACAAATGTAACAATTGGTTCCTTGACTATTCTTTATTGTTTGGGACTTTTGAAGAAGCACGCCAATAATCACAAAAATACTACTTTTGGTAACTTTTAATGTTTGTTTGTTTTATTAATCATTAAAATACAATTACAACAAAAAATATTCCAACTTATTTAACTATAAACAACCAATCAGTAATTACATTGATTTCAGACTCACAAGCCTTAAGTACATATAAACCGATGCCTCATGAGTTCCAGACTGATACAAAAATCGGCTGCTATAGGGGGCCTGGGTAGCTCAGTGGTAAAAGACGCAGGCTACTAGTTCAAGTCCCAGGGCGTGCTGAGTGAATCTAGCCAGGTCTCCTAAGCAACCAAATTGGCCCGGTTGCTAGGGAGGGTAGAGTCACATGGGGTAACCTCCTCGTGATTGCTATAATGTGGTTCGTTCTCGGTGGGGCGCGTGGTGAGTTGGGCATGGATGCCGCGGTGGATGGCGTGAAGCCTCCACACGCGCTGTCTCTGTGGCAACGCGCTCAACATGATATGATGCGCAGGTTGGCGGTCTCGGACGCGGAGGCAGCTGGGATTCGTCCTCCGTCACCCGGTTCGAGGCGAATCACTATGCAACCACGAAGACTTAAAAGCACATAGGGAATTGGGCATTCCAAATTGGGGGAAAAAAGGGGGAAAATCCCCCCCCCAAAAAAAGAAAAAGAAAAAGAATCAGCTAAGAACTTTCAGAGTTCCCACCCTTTTTGACCAATGAAAGTCCATGACTTTTCCATGACCTTTCCAGGTTATTTACAGGATACAGAATTATAAAAAATCTATTTGATACAGACCAATTCGCAAATGAATCGTTTAGACTAATTTGTGAAAGAATGATTTTCTCATTCTTTCTTTAAGCACATTTTACAGGTCATTTACACGGAATGTGTTTTTCTATCTGTATGTGCTGTTTTTCAATTGTTTTTCTATGTAAAAATGTGCTAGACAGACATCTTTGACTGTTGCGCCACATTTCTTCGATGGTTTATCAAGTTAAAAAGAACGTCAACCTTTAAAAACACATCTCGAGACACGTGCATTTTATTCGTTGTGCTGCGTATAGCTTTTTTTAAGCGCAAGAATGCATTCCGTCTGACCAGCCCCTTACTCTACACATGAAATGTACATTCACTATAGAAATCTCCATAACTTTTCCAGGCCTGGAAATCCCCATTTTAAAATGCACTGATATTTCCAGGTTTTCCATAACTGTGGAACCCTGATTATTTTGCGAGTTGTACGACACAGGTCACACTATGTCAGTTTTTGTGTGAAGCAAGTGAGGACGTCGCAATACTGTCTATTTATACTGATGAGCCAAAACATTATGACCAGCTGCCTAATATGCTGTCATTCTTCCGTGTGCCACCAAAAGGCATGGATTCTACAAGACCCATGAATTTGTCCTGAGGTATCTGGTACCAAGACATTAGCAGCAGATCCTTCAAGTCCTGTAAGTTGCGTGGTGGAGCCACCGTGGATCGGACTTGTTGGTCCAGCACATCCCACAGATGCTTAATTGGATTGAGATCTGGGGAATTTGGAGGCCAGAGCAACACCTTGAACTCTTCGTCATGTTCCTCAAACCATTCCCAAACAATGTGTGCAGTGTGGCAGTGCGCATTATCCAGCTGAAAGAGGCCACTGTCATCAGGGAATACCATTGCCATGAAGGGGTGTACCTGGTCTGCAATGATGTTTAGGTAAGTGGCACATGTCAAACTGACATCCACATGAATGGCCGTATCCCAGGTTTCCCAGCAGAACATTGCTCAGAGCATCACACTCCCTCCATCAGCTTTTCATCTTCCCACAGTGCATCCTGGTGCCATCACTTCCCCAGGTAAACGACGCACACGTACACGGCCGTCCATGTAATGTAAAAGAAAACGTGACTCATCAGACCAAGCAACCTTCTTTCACTGCTCCAAGGTTTGTCCCTCCCTGGACCACTGTTGGTAGGTACTCACCACTGATGACCGGGAGAACCCCACAAGCCTTGCCATCTCACAGATGCTCTGACCCAGTCATATGGCCATAACAATTTGACCCTTGTCAAAGTCACTCAGGTCTTTACTCCTGCCCATTTCTCCTGCATTCAACATGTTGACTACGAGAACTGATTGTTGGCTAACCATCTAATCTACCCAGACCTTGACATGTGGCCTTTTTAGGAGATGATCAACATTATTCGATTCAACTTTAAGTGGTCATAATGTTTTGGCTCATCAGTGTATTGTCTATTTCACAGAGTCCAGTCTTTCTCTCTCATCACATTCAATTCAGATTGCAAACTCACATAAAACATAATTTATTTTGCCATGCCATGTAGATTCAATAGCACTGCAGGAAATACTGCCAGAGTATTACATCATCAGCATAAGTGGAAGAATGCAAATGTTCAAGAACAGTCATTAAAATCATTTGGCTCCAGAATGTTCTTAAAAAAAAAAAAAAAAAAATGGACCAGTTCTGAAGAAGAACCGATTATCGATTCTCAACTAGGGCTGGATGATATGACGATATATGTCGTGGCGATGATTTAAAGTGTCAATCGACAAGAGATTTTGCTATATCGTGCATATTGCGATATGTAAATATCCATGTGTAATAATAAAACTGGTCCACAACATTTATTTTAGTGTTTATTTTATTTTTAACTTTGTTTGTCAAGTTCTAAATAAAGAGAAAATTACGTAAGAGGAAGTCGTTTTCATTTAAAAAACCACCCCTATTCTCAACCCTATTTGTGGAAAATATTTGAATATTTTGTTGAATTATATTAAGCTGATGAAATGATATCTTTGCTGATAATATCACACAATGAAACAGAAGCCTTGGCTTCACCACTAAAATGTTATTATCAGAATTTGTAAAAGCATAAAAAGATCAGGCCATAAATCAACTCACTCTGGTCATCAATGCCATCACGCAGTGGAACATTCAGGCAGTAGTAGCGGCCGCTCTCTGCTCCAACCTCATACATATCACCTTAACACATACAACAACATTTACTATTACAAGACTGTAACACATAATGCTTGTATTCTCTCATGTGGGGTTCTTTAGAGGCTACCTTTCCGTTTAATCGAAAATAATCAGAAACTGAATTTCTCCTCTCAGTGTAGTGAGACCATATAAACATAATACAAATGGATATAAACAATGAAAAAATTATTTGAACTACTATTAGGTAGCAAGAGAATAACCTGTTCCTGGGAAAAAGTAGTTCCCATATTTGTGGAAGGATACAGTCATGACCCTGTCTGTGAGATAAAATGCTTCCTGTACACCATCACCATGATGAATGTCAATATCAATGTAAAGCACACGTGGATGATACCTAAAATAGACACAGAGAGTGTCTTTACTGTAGTAAATATATGTCCATATAAACAGGAAGATCATTCAGTAACATATGTAGTTGACATGACAGTTGACATCTAAAACGAATTCATAATTTTTTTACATGCAGCTTTCATGATCTACTATGATATTAATCTAAATAGAATATTTGTACTTTGTAAAATTAATCTGTCACATCGCAGGACTATTTTAAGTAAATTGCAAAAAAGTGAAAAGGTGATTATAGTGAAAAACCAGTTACAGCACCTAAAATGTACACTTTCCATCAATTTGAACCTAAAATCCTAATACTGCAAGAACAAATGTCCATGGACACTTCCGCACCATCTCTCACGTGACTTACTTCAGCAGTTCAAGAATACTGATGACAATGTCATTCACGTAACAAAATCCCGATGCCTGTGAATGGAAAATCATTTTTCATTTTATGTTTAAATAATTGAAAATGACATGCTTGCTGAAGTGCAGGCGATTGTTAATATAAAAACCATGTTTTTTATTTTGATTTCATTTGTGAAAAGAGATCAGTTGCTTACCTCAAACTTTTTTGCGTGATGTAATCCTCCAGCCCAGTTTATAGCAATATCACAGATCTACATAATAAACAGCGTATATTTACTAATACAGTCTATTTACTATTAGTCTAAAACGATGCAGGAGTTTAAACACAGTAGACACAAGAACTGTGCTAATATACTACTGAGAGCTGTGATTTGCTGAAAACTAAAGATATTAAATGGATAAAATGAAAACTGATCCACTGTCAACATGACAGACTACATGTGTCATTCTCCATTAAAAAAAACCTTGGATGACTGGCAATTGCAAGTCTTGTGAAAGCGCTCTCTCACTCAAGCGTGCATAGATGGAGAGAAAGAGCGTGCGTGCGTGAGAGAAGCTGCATATACAGTATAAAGGGTAACGATGAATACAATGAAAACAGGTATGCTACACTGTAAAAAATAAAAAAAAAGTTACATTTACAGTAAAAATACTGGCAGCTGTGGATGCCAGAAATATCTTGTAAAAAATACAGTGACCAAGCTTCAGGTATGTCATTTTGATGCCCATATATTTTACGGTTCACTACCGTTTATATTATTCAATGATATAAACTTAATATACTAATCATCTGGAACTAAAAAAGTCTGCTTTTTATTGTTAATCAAGTAACTATTGAAGGCCACATGATGATTTAAATTTCATCAATAGTCACCCTTCCAGAAGCAATTAAGGAATAAACATTTAGAGAGTGCTCAGTGTCACTCACACAAACACTAAACACCATCAGAATAACACATGTGACACTAAAATAATGCAATAAACTTTAACTACATCAAATATAACACAGAACACCCCAGTGTGCATAACTGATATAAAAAAATTAGAAGAAACTTATTATACTTTAAAATGATACTTTTTACATCTAAAAAAACCAAACATTTTTACTGTGTATATTAAGGTAACTAGCCATCAACAATTTTTTTTTACATTTATCATTCTTTTACTGTTAAAATTATGGACATTTTTTACAGTGTAGATTTAAATGGTTTAAACACCCAAATCGCCAACATGTATTCAAACTGCTCTTAGAGGCGCCAAGAAGAGCAAGTGTACATCATTACATCAATACACTCCTACTTGGAAACATTAAACAAAGATACGATACCAAGTATGAGTATTTACCCCACAGCATGAGTATTACCGAGTACTATTGGTGCATCCATATTAATAACTAAACGTTAATTCATTGATGTATTGAATCAGGTCATAGTAGAGGCGATAGTAACGAGTTCACGGTATCATAGCATGTTGTAGCAACGTTGCAAACAGTTGAAATTACAATTCAAATAGGCTTTTCTCTTTCAGTTCACTGTGAGCAGCGCTTAGCTCGATTCTGATTCAGTCTCCCCAGTTTTTAATCACGTTACTGTGTAATTTAACAATTGCTTTGCAGTGTGCAATCCATGAAGACGTACAAAAACATTCCCACCATCTCACCTTGTGGTTTAACTGAGTAGCTCCTTGCAAGGAGGCGCCCGTGTATCTTGAACTCAAACAGACCTGGAAAAACGGGACTGAAAACAAACATACAAAAAAACTCTGATTATACAGAGAGCTCAGATTTTAATATAAGTAAATTGATAAAGAAGCAGGATGGCCCATTGCAATTACAGCTGTTATGACAGCCCCTTTTGAAAATATGAAGGTATTTACCAGTCGTCTCCTACGTTGAAGGCATTGAGACTCTTGGTGAAGCCCTGCATGTTGGTTGGACTGACCCTCTGCAGGAAGTCTATGTAATCCTCAGAGTGGAACCTGCACATGTCATGCTGGGATGCCTTGTATGGTTTGAAAACCTGCGTGCAGAGCTTTGCTCATGAGGATCTGATGTGAATGACTGCATGACATATTGTCAGAGAAATGTGATCTAGTGCAGTGGTTCTCAACTTTTCTACTCCAAACCCCCCCACTGACCACAAGATTTGCAGGCCCTCTCCCAAGCCAACCCAACGCCCACCCTGTCAATATTTTTAAATAATTAATCTTGACTAATTTCAGAAATTTCAAGAATTTCCAAGATTGGTCCATTTTGTATGCTTAGGTTGCATGTTGTACAGTAGAGATCTGCTTTAAGCACGGCGAAACTCTGCAAGTGAAATACAGTCAACTCAATGGGAATCCACAAGATCGTTAATTTTGTGCGATGGACTTCAGGTGGCAAAGAATTTCCCTTTGCAGGCTTCATGTGGAGACCAAGTTCAGTGAACTTTGACAGGCAAATTGACCAATAGGAAGTTGCTTGGATGGCAGTGACCTCTGTGTTGGTGGTGCTTCGTACACGGCTACACTGAATATTCACATCAGAAAAGGATATGATTTTAGCGGCGAGTTTCTTTTTAACTTCACAACTAGGAGTGCAGACATTTCAGGCTTGTGTTTAATACAAAATTCCAGTGTTGTGTACAAAATCTGGCTTTTTTTCTGGTTATAATTTGGATTTTGTTAGCACAATAAACTGCATCTGGAATTTCATTCAATTTAGACTCTTGTAGCCCCTGTGTCTATAATATGTTTATCTGTCAAACTGGAAGCAAAAAAAAAAAAAACTGTTTCAAGAATTCACTATTAAAAATTAAGAAAATAATAATAATAATAATAATAATAATACAAAAAAATAAGACGAAATATAAATATTTAAATGAAATATAATTAAATGTGATGGTTAATGCAGTAACTTCTGGGAATGCCTAATTATTGTTTTTCACCATGATTTTAACAATAGTTAACATAAAAGTACATTGTATTGTCTTTTCACCATTAACAATAAGGTAAATAAATGTTTTTACTATAATATATTACTGTAAAATGATATGTTTGTCTTTTTACATAAAATATAATGTCTCACCATACATGGTAAGTTAACTACCAACGAAATTTCAGTATATAGCCGATCAGCCACAACATTAAAACCTGCCCAATATTGTGTAGGTCCCCCTTGTGCCGCCAAAACAGCACCAACCCGCATCTCAGAATAGCATTCTGACATGATATTCTTCTCACCACAATTGTACAGAGCGATTATCTGAAAATACAAATCAACAGAATAAACTAAAATAAAAATAATCTTAAAAAATATTTAGTTTTCGTTTTAGTTGCAATGTTTTTAAACCTTTAAACCTGCTATCACGTTAACATGAAGATGCAACTAGGCGGCAATAGCAAAAGCAGATGGCCTACTGCCCTCATTACATTAACAAAGACAGAGCGGGAGGGAATCATGGAGAGAAGCAAAGCAGTTAGAAAACTAGGGTGACAAGGAGTCGGCCCTGGTTTTATGAGGTGTGTCCCGGTGTCCCGCCATTTCTATAAAAAATTTATTAATGTCCCAGTTTCAGCTGTTAGGCTCACTGATTTTTTTTTCTTTTAAATTAAATATCCTCAACGTCCTTCTTGGTATGGTGTCTGGTATCGATTGCAGGGAAGGGAAGATATTTTATTGCACTGCATGATGATTTGACGATATTTCATTCTAGTTTTGCAGCAATCCGCTCAATCTATCTGGTTACCATGACAATGACTGCTGCTCTCTGTCATCATCCAACGCAAATTAGAAATGTCCAAATGAAAATGCATGTTCAAAAAGCTGAAAGAAGCCGATCTATTTCTTTGCACAAGACGTGAAAATGGAACTGAAATGTTTTGCTGTCACTGTAAATGTTCACTTTCCCATGGCCACAGTGTTAAATAAGAGATTGCAGGTCATATTCAGACAGCTGTATTTTTATTTTTTTTTTTTTTAAATAGTACAAGCATTAAATGTGGAATTGTCTTTTAACTTTTAAGTTCCAATGTTGCAAATTTTGTGTAAAAATGTGTAGCTGACAAGAAATTTCAAGCACTGACAAGACATATCATCATTACACATGCAATAGGACATCAAATGGATAGAATAGGCTATATGGAATTTGTACATTTTACAAATATCTAAAATGTGGTTAAAATCGTATAAAACAGTATATAATAAAATATATATTTTGTTTGATGTTCAGTTTTCAGAGTTGTGACAAGACTTTCTCATGTCAAATGCACTAAAGAGGACTTTGTGGTTAAAGTTCAATAAAAAAAAGAAGCATTCTTAAATTGGAATTATGTGTTTTCTTCTACAGCAACCTTCGCTCTCTCTCACCCACTCGCTTCTCTCCCATAGTCTCTGCATCCCTTCCCTCCGCTAACCATTTCTCTTCACTTGATTTAAATGAAGCTACAAATGCTCTTTACTCAAAATTAACTTCTTGGCTTGATAGTGTCTGTCCTCTTACCTCCAGGCCAGCACGTGTCACACCCTCCAGCCCCTGGCTGTCGGAGACACTTCGAGATCACTGAACTGAGTGGAGGGCTGCGAAGAGAAAGTGGCAAAAGTCAAAAGACCCTGCTGACCTGTAGGGCCGCAACTAACGATTATTTTGATAATCGATTAATCTAACGATTATTAGAATGATTATTCGACGATTATTGCAACAATTAATCATTAGCTCTTAACCGATTATTCTGCTTGTGCCCCGACTTAAAAGGTTGTATACTAACAACCTAACAATTTAGGTTTTAGGTTAATGCTTACTAACAATAGAAAAAATCATCTTTTAAAAATACCTCTAAATGACATTCACTGAATTAAAGGAAAAACATACATTAAGTTTAATTCAGTAAAAAATCCTATTGTTATCAAGTGTTTTTGTCTTGTTTTCCATTTAAAATTGTCTAAAAATCCTTAAAACAAAATACAGTTACTTGAGAAGCAACATATAAGATATTTAGACTTGCTTTAAGAGGATGTATCTTAAATAAGTGTATTTTTTCACCTTCATTATATTTCTGCGAGTGCAGTAAAGACAAAATATACTTATATTCAAGATCTATTCTCTAAAAGCAAGCCTAAATATCTTATATACTGCTTCTCATGAGAATGCATCTTTTTTTTTTAAAAGGACTTTCAGATATTTTAAAATATTTGTATTTTTAATATTATATTAAACATTCTCTGATAAAAAATTTTCTTCTGCATTATAGCTGCTAAATTAAATGTATGTTGTTTTAAAAGAGTTTTAGATATTTATATTGGAAAACAAGCCAAAACAAAAATAAATCAAAATTGTATTTTGTTGCAGTGTATAATGGAGCGTAGACTACCTCTCTCACCTTTCTGTTCACTTCAATCCATCTTTAACTCACAAAAAAAAAAAAAAAAAAAAAAAAAAACCCTCTCTCTTATTAATAAAGCTGCGTATTGCCAATTTTCTTCACAATAAGAAATGCACAGTGACACATACATAAAACGTAATTAAAAACAAGAAGTTTTTGAAATGGATGACTTGGACCAAATAATAAAGAAAAGCAGCCAATAAGTGCCCAACATAGATGGGAACTCCTTCAATACTGTTTAAAAATCATCCCAGGGTGAAACCTCAAGAAGTTGGTTGAGAAAATGTCAAGAGTACATTTCTGCAAATTCTAGGCAAAGGGTGACTACTTTGAAGATGCTAAAATATAACACAGTTATGATTTATTTTGGATTTTTTGGGTCACAACATAATTCCCATAGTTCCATTTATGTTATTCTATAGTTCTTATGACTTTACTATTATTCGAAAATGTGAAGAAAAAAAAAATTATAATAAAGAATAAGTGTTTCAAAACTTTTGACCGGTAGTGTATATTATGATTCAATAAATCGCGAGCCATCATGTTATAATCTGCGAGCCATCACGTTATAATCAAGCTGCAGCAAGCGCGTGCACTCGAGGGATGAGTGTCCCCACGACAGAGTGTGCCTCAGCCGGGTGTAGTTTCAATCTCTCCCCCTTAGATCGGGGCATATAATTCCCTCATACTTTGCGATCTTCATCACCTGAAGCTGTTTGGAAAGTTTAGAGTGAATCTGGACTGTGAGCTGTGTAATTCTTCCTCTCCTCAGCGAACTGCAGTGCTGCTCTCGCATATCATCATTAGAATTTAATGTGATCTCATGTTACGTTAAATGAGATCAAATGACTATTCAACAATGAACATTTATAATAAAAAAAATTTCAATGTTGTCGATAACGTCGAATAATCGTTTCAGCCCTTCTGACCTGTGTATCAATCACTTTTCTCCTCTTTTTCCATTAGAGTTTCTGCTGTTGAAATTGATTACTACCAGAACAAGATCAGTAACACTTCAGATTCCTGTAAATTACTTTCTACATTCTCATCTCTTCTCTATCCTCCTCCACCACATCCTACTACTTCTTTGACTGCTGATGACTTTGCCACATTTTTTACTGACAAGGTAGTGAGCATCAGCAGACAGTTCTCTATACCTAACACCCACAGCTACTCTCTTCCAACATCCCGTCCTCTGTTTTCCTCTTTCTCTCCGAGACTGAGGTCTCCAAAGTGCTTCTTTCTAACCGTCCCACCACCTGTCCACTTGAACCTATCCCATCCCATCTTATGCAAACTGTCTCTCCATCGATCTTACCCACACATCATAAATGTATCTCTCACAACTGGAAACTTTCCCAATACATTCAAGCAGGCTAGAGTAACCCCACTGCTTAAAAAACCAACAAATATCCCCACAGTAGTTGACAACTACAGACTGGTGTCTCTCCTACCCTTCTTGTCTAAAACTCTTGAGAGGGTCATATTCAACCATTTGTCTGCTTTTCTCTCACAGAACAGTTCCTGACCTGTATCTGCATTATTTTGTGCACTGCAGCCACATGACTGACTGATTAGATAATCGCATGGTTGATTGTTGGTGCCAGATGGGCTGGTTTGAGTATTTCTGTAACTGCTGATCTCCTGGGATTTTCACACACAACAGTCTCTAGAATTTACTCAGAATGGTGCCAAAAACAAAAAAACATCCAATGAGCGGCAGTTCTGTGGATGGAAATGCCTTGTTGATGAGAGAGGTCAATAGAGAATGGTCAGACTGGTTCAAACTGACAAAGTCTACGGTAACTCAGCTCTGTACAATTGTGGTGAGACGAATATTATCTCAGAATACTATTCTGAGATGCGGGTTGGCACTGTTTTGGCGGCACGAGGGGGGCCTACACAATATAAGGCAGGTGGTTTTAATGTTTAATATGGATCTTTAAAACTATCGGCTGATTAATCATTATCGGCTATCTTTCTTTTTTCGTCTGTCTATCTTGCTTCTGAATCATCTAAATCAAGCAATTATGTAATTTGGCAACTAAAAACAATTATAACAGTATAAAATTCTTAGTATAGGAACCAATGATTCCATAGTGTTTTTTTTTTTTTTTTGTCTGAAACCCTGTGGAATAAAACTTGCAGTAGTGGGATGGAAAATCAGTCTGTGCAGACCTCAATGCTACAGTGAACATGTCTGAGAGCTCAGTGGTGAGAACTATTGTGTCAGTTTACATGTTGTAGGTCTACTTCATTTACTAGTTTGATTTAAAGTGTTATTGTTTTTTTTTTTTGTTTTTTTTTTTTTTTGCATTTTAAGTTACTTACTAATTCCTTTAATTTTTTACATTTTATTTAACTTTGCAGCTTCCCTTTATAAGTTTGTTAAGGCCTGGTTGAGAAGCACTGGTCTAGAGAGGTGTTAATGAAATTGCTCATACCATCATCTTCTTATACAGTCCATAATGCAGCACTAGACTGTGTGTGAGAGACAGTCGGTGAGGTTTCATTGGGTGACCAGCACCTAGAGTGAAAATCACAAATATATTGAATTAACAAATTTTTCCTATCTGTAGTTGTGTTTTAAAATCTCTGAGAGATTTGAAACATCTTTTAATAGTTAAATGGATATTTCAACCAAAAATGAAAATTCTGTGATTTACTCACCCTCATGTCATTACAAACCTATTTGACTTTCGAAAATTTTGAAGAATACTGACACTGCTGTTTCCCATGAAAGTGAGTGGTGACTGAGGCTGTCATTCTGCCTAACATCTAATTTTGTGTTTCACAGAAAAAAGTCATACGGGTTTGGAGAAACAAGAGGGTGAGTCCTGGATAATGACTGAATTTTTATTTTTCGTTGAATTATCCCATTAAAGAATTAGTTCACCCAAAAATGAAAGTTCTCTCATGATTGACTCACTTTAAGCCATCCCCAATTATTGATATTTTTCTTGCAAAAACCTATAGATTTACTTCAGAAGACATTAACTGATCGACTGGAGTCGTGTGGATTACTTTTATGCTGCCTAAATATGCCTTTTGGATTGCCAAACAGCCAGCAGACTGATGGCACCTCTTCACTTGTATGGACAAACAGAGCTGAAATGTGTTTATAAAAATCTTCATTTCTGTTCTGCTAAAGAAGGAAAGACATACACGTCTGGGATGGCTTAAAGGTAAGAAAATCATGAATGAATTTTAATTTTAGGCTGAACTAACCCTTTAACATTAAAGTATGTCTTTCAAAATGTACAACTTCTACTCATTTTGGTTGTCTATTAGGATTTGTTCTACTGTTTTTTACACTATACTGAATATCTGATAAAGACTGTAGAGTTATTGAGTCTTACACACACATCTTTATTTTATACAGACTAACTGTTATTGTTGAAGTGAAGGGGAAATCTGTTTGGGTATAAAACATTACTAAATGCAATACAAAAAAAAAGATTATCTAACACTGTTGCAGTACCGTTTTGCATATTTATATACAGCTGAAGTCAGACGTTTACATAAACAAATTTTTTAACCACTCCACAGATTTCATTTTAGCAAACTATAGTTTTGGCAAGTCATTTAAGACATCTACTTTGTGCATGACAAATAATTTTCCAACAATTGTTTACAGACAGATTGTTTCACTTTTCATTGACTATATCACAATTCCAGTGGATCAGATGTTTACATACACCAAGTTAACTGTGCCTTTAAGCAGCTTGGAAAATTCCAGAAAATGATGTCATACCTTTAGGCAATTAGCTTCTGATAGGCTAATTGGAGTCAACTGGAGGTGTACATGTGGATGTATTTAAGGCCTACCTAAATGCAGTGCCTCTTTGCTTGACATCATGGGAAAATCAAAAGAAATCAGCAAAGACAAAAAAAGAAAAAAAAGAAAAAAAGTTGTGGACTCCATAAGTCTGGTTCATCCTTGGGAGCAATTTCCAAATGCCTGAAGGTACCATGTTAATCTGTACAAACAATAGTAAGTATAAACACCATGGGACCACACAGCCATCATACTGCTCAGGAAGGAGACACATTCTGTCTCCTTGAGATGAACGTAGTTTGGTGCGAAAAGTGCAAATCAATCCCAGAACAACAGCAAAGGACCTTGTGAAGATCCTGGAGGAAACAGGTAGACAAGTATCTATATCCACAGTACAATGAGTCCTATATCAACATAACCTGAAAGGCTGCTCAGTAAGGAAGAAGCCATTGCTCCAAAACCACCAGAAAAAAGCCTGACTACAGTTTGCAAGTGCACACAGGGACAAAGATCTTACTTTTTGGAGAAATGTCCTCTGGTCTAATGAAACAAAATTGTACTATTTGGCCATAATGACCATTGTTATGTTTGGAGGAAAATGGTGAGGCTTGCAAACCAAAGAACACCATCCAAACCGTGAAGCATGGGGGTGGCAGCATCATGTTGTGGGGGTGCTTTGTTGCAGGAGGGACTGGTGCACTTCACAAAGTAGATGGCATCATAAGGAAGGAAAATTATGTGGATATATTGAGGCAACATCTCAAGACATCTCAACACTCCTCAAGCCAGGAAGTTAAAGCTCGGTCGCAAATGGGTCTTCCAAATGGACAATGAGCCCAAGCATATCTCCAAAGTTGTGGCAAAATGGACTAAGGACCACAAAGTCAAGGTATTGGAGTGGCCATCACAAAGCCCTGACCTCAATCCCATAGAAAATTTGTGGGCAGAACTGAAAAAGCGTGTTCAAGCAAGTAGGCCTACAAACCTGACTCGGTTACACCAGTTCTGTCTGGAGGAATGGGCCAAAATTCCAGCAACTTATTGTGAGAAGCTTGTGGAAGGCCACCCAAAATGTTTGACCCAAGTTAAACAATATAAAGGCAATGCTACCAAATACTAACAAAGTGTATGTAAACTTCTGACCCACTGGGAATGTGGTGAAAGAAATAAAAGTTGAAATAAATCATTCTCTCTACTATTATTCTGACATTTCACATTCTTAAAATAAAGTAGTGATCCTAACTTACCTAAGACAGGGAATGTTTTCTACGATTAAATGTCAGGAATTGTGAAAAACTGAGTTTAAATGTATTTGGCTAAGGTGTATGCAAACTTCTGACTTCAACTGTATGTTTTATTTTTGAATAGTGCCCGACCGATATTATCGGCCAATATTAGCCTTTCACCGATATATCGTATCGGCGTATATTTTACCGATATGCGCCGATATGAAAATGTTTTTTCAGAACATATAATGCAGAAAACAATGCTTTAGAATTGGTGTCATAGCGTAGTTTGTACAGCAGAGCGCGCTCCGACTCCACTGTTTACAGAGCTGAACTAACGGTGGCTCTGCAGACAGGGCGGAGTTCAGCGGTGTCTCTGTAAGTTAACTAGTTTGTGAAATACATACTGGAAAGTTAATAAACAATGACCCCATCATTTTCCCTTTTCAGTATAACTAATATAACATTAACCCTGTCCCTGACAACCATGTCACTCATGTCTGTTTACTGTTAGCCAGCTATAGTTTGTCAGTTCAGTCAGTAATGTAGCAGATTGAAAGGTAAACATCAGAGCATCTTTTTGCAGCTCAGCAGACAACGGTGCGGTGGTGGATTGTGTCTGTTGAGTGTTGATTTCACACTATGTTGTTACATAGTTGGTGAGACACAATGCTGGAAAGTAAAATAAACAACGTTCGTCTTTTACACTCCGTGACAACCAGCTTATAGCTAACCAGCTAATCACATAGCTACTTTCAGTAACTACGTTTTTATCCAAGGATTGTTTGCGAAAAAGTTTTAGCGCATCATAATAAAGCTGTAACAAATTATCTTTATTGTCTTTGTCAAAGTGTCGACATAATATTTTTCCGTTTAACTCTAGCGCATAAACTTACTCCAATTTACCCCAATCGTTAGTCTGTGTTAATCATGAGGACAAGGTATTGGATCCTTGAAAGTCAATTCATTGTACGCGATTATGGATTGATCTTAACAGCATAAAGATCCGATCACTGCAAACATGACACTTCCAGGAGTGCCAACACAAATATCTTGTATCAAGACATGCACACTGACAAGTGCACGGAGAACAAATGAATGGTCACTGTTTGTGATTAATTTAATCGCGGTAGCCATCCGTTTATTTATTAAAGTTGCTTTTCCACACCATTCAAAATAATAGACGGCAGTCACGGAATTAGCCCACAATACAAAAAACACACTTCTGTGCACAAAGAGGTTTTAAATGAAAAATAAATACACAATATTAGGAGAAAAGCTTCAGTGTGCTTTTTTGGAACACTAACATTCTATTAAAAAAAAAAAATGTATTTTTAGACCTATATATGCCTTTTCTTTACACAAAATTAAAATTAGCCTTACCCTGTTCTGTAGACGAATAAAGTCGGCTGAATGACATTTTCTACACTTCAGGACTATAAACTATCAGAACTATTTGTCCAATGCT
The DNA here is from genome assembly GCF_019703515.2 of Myxocyprinus asiaticus. Taxonomy (NCBI): domain Eukaryota; kingdom Metazoa; phylum Chordata; class Actinopteri; order Cypriniformes; family Catostomidae; genus Myxocyprinus; species Myxocyprinus asiaticus. Next base: position 44,355,472 of record NC_059365.1, read on the forward strand.
GAGTTCACTTTCAGAAAACCAGCTTTTGAACATTAAATATTTTAAATCTAACCCTCTTTACCTCGGATCGCATTTGCTGAGCTTCTTCAGAAAATGTAAATTGCATTATGACATTAAATTAATTTCAGATGACAGTCAAGTTCAGTTGGTCATTAAAAGTTGCTGGACAAATATACAGGACATAATGCAGCTGTGATGGCGATGCTTTAGATTAGATGATTGTTCAAAATCGCCTACTGAATATCAGGAATGTATCATATGTAAACCCTGATATCACACCGCATCATTTTTCTTTAATAGCTGTGCATACAGCATATACACATCGACGGATGGTCCTTATTCTAAGACTGAAAGTTTCCCCCACTACTTGGTGCAGGATGCCAGCTTGAACAGGGCCTTGATGATTCGCTTTCAGGTCGGTACCGGTAGCAACCTGCTATAAGCACAACATCAGGACCAATATTACAGTCCTATCAGAAGGGCAACTGTTCCCTTTTGATTGCAATTCCGTCTTCTGATTGCATTTATTTGTGAAATTAAAATGACAGTAAGCTGGTTAATTTCAATGAATTGTCTCATGTAATATTTAAAAGTCTGGTTTTCCACCGTTGAAAGTGTCCAGTTGTATAGCAGAATACGGTGTAACAGCTGCTTATCTGTTTATCTTGACTAGCAGTATTAATATAGTTAGCATTTGACTGATACTAAACAGTACTGATGATTATTTTGCTATTTATTGTATTTTTTATTTATTCTTTATTTTCTCAGTGTTCATTTCTAGAATTTGTTGACAATGTATAATAATAATGTAAAAATTATTTGATAAAAAATATTTAAGAAAGCAGCCTTCTGAGTACCTTTGCATAGTCATATCGGTGCAAAATCCACATCAAAATCCAGCTCAAAAATTAACTATATCGGCCACCATATCGGTAATCTGTGAATTTTCCCCCTCTAAAATCGGTATCGGTCTCAAAAATCCCATATCATTCGGGCTCTATTTTTCAATAATATCAAAGTCCACATATAAAATCTGGGATTCAAATTTCAATTAAAGAAAGAAAGAAAAAAGAAGCATTATGAACAAAAATTCTGCACTATTTCTAGATCACTAATCAAACGTAAGAATATTCGTGACATTGACCAAATTAAAGATTTGTACAAAATGACAGCAATGTTTCCCCTATATGGATTTTACAGCGGTGCTGAATTATGAGCACCGCTGTTGAGATTTCACATGGTTCATTTAATATTCTTGACGCAGCATAACACTTGCCAGCTCGTCAGCTGTGTGCTTTGTACACTGCGAAAGAGACCCACCACATACACACACAATGCACGTACTCACAGTAACGTCACCACATTACACACGTGTCAAACTCGCTTCAGTTTGAGTGGCTCACAAGCTCATTTCTGAAATATAGGATGGCAGGGGATCGGAATGTCTCATTGACCAATCAGTAAGCACTTTCCTCATGAATATTAATGACCCTTCCCTGTCATCTGTACAATGCACAAGCCTGATGATGTTTAGACAGCACAGTTTAAGATTCCATCTATCATGTGTACAGAAAATTATTTATCAAAATATTCCAATTATATTTAGTCGGATATAAAGGAAATAATGAACATTATGAGTGTTATTATTTATCAGCTACATCTACTAACACACACACACACACACACACACAGTGGGATCTCACCATAGTGAAAGTTCCCCACGTCTGGATCGTAGAAATACGCCGTTCGGTTCGTCATTTTGACTGATGTACTCAATATAACGGGTTATTTCGGACACTGAAAGAAAATGTTTTTATTTATTTCCTCTCGTCACTTCCTCTTCATCTTTTGCTGCTGTTGTGGTCGAGCAGAGCGCCATCAACAGGACTGTGTTACAGAATCTGCACAAAAGTGGTGCAAAAACAGATTTTTAAATCACGTTCTTCTTCTTCTTCTTTTTTTTTTTTTTTTTTTAATTGGAGGCTCGCATTCTAAAATATAGAGCATTACCGCCATCTGCTGTGAGTTACGGATCAGAGACTCTTTTCCTTCTCTCCCCAGACCTTTCGGGACTCGTGCTTCAGATGGCGCTGCGTGCTCAGCTCCGACATTTTCAGCCCCAAGTCACTCACTGCCGAGAGAGAGAGAGAGAGAGAGAGAGAGAGAGAGAGAGAGAGAGAGAGAGAGAGAGAGAGAGAGAGAGAGAGAGAGAGAGAGAGAGAGAGAGAGAGAGAGAGAGAGAGAGAGAGAGAGAGAGAGAGAGAGAGAGAGAGAGAGAGAGAGAGACTGACTGACTGACTGACTGACTGACTGACTGACTGACTTTTATGGCCTAGCTATATTCTTTCAATTAACCGATTTCTATTCAGAAATTGTATTATTAATAATAGACTATCCCATCTTACTGGATTTAAAAGCTTCTTTCTTCTGTAATTCATCTGTTGTGTATCTACACTGTATTAATACACGTTCCACTGTTTCTCTAACTCCACACCAATCACATAATCCTGTAAGATGTTTTCCTGTTATATACATTGTTGAGTCCTGTATGTCCCAGTCTGAGTCTAGATAAAATACAATCTTCTTTTCTCCTCCCACCTGAATTCCTTCCTCTTCCTACTAATGGTTGTATTAAATGTAGATGCCTACCCTTTTGTTCATTATCCCAATAAAATTGCCATTTATTATTTATCTCCTTTTTTATTATTGATTTGAGTTCTGATGTACTATACATTATATGTATGTCTATATTTTCCTTTGCCATAACTTGTTTTGCTAATTTATCTGCTTCCTCGTTCCCTGATACTCCAATATGCGCAGGAACCCATAAAAACTGAACTGTCTTATTTGTCTGCTGCATTATATATAATATCTGAAGAATCTCCATCAATATATCTTGTCTAGTTTCAGACTGTTGCGCTTCCAGACTTAACAGGGCAGAGCTTGAATCTGAACATATGAGAGTTTCGTTTAATCCCATATCTTTTATTTTGTTCATTGCTAGCAAAATTGCTAGTAATTCTCCTGTAAACACTGAAACTTGATCTGATATCCTTTTTCCTTCTGCCTCTTTCAATCTTGGGATGATGTATGCTACCCCCACCTGACCTTTCCCTGGATCTTTAGATGCATCTGTAAAAACGTGTATAACTTTCATACTTAGTCCATATATACTCCTTTGTTAATTCTGCCTCTAATGCATTTTGACCCTTATCTTGTCTTGCTTCCAATAGGAATAAATCAACGTTTGGCTGTGGTAAGATCCATAGAGGTACTGATGGTAATATTACCTCTGGGGTAGCATTATACTCATTTAATTTCATATTCTGCAATAAATCCTTAATAATCCAGCCAAAACTATTAATTTTCCCTTTCCCATGTTCCCAACATGCCTCTAGTACCTTTTTTGCAGGGTGATTATCCTTCTGACCTTTTAAGTTTGCCCAGTATATCAATATCAATTGCTTCCTTCTTAAGTGGATTGGCATCTCTCCCATCTCCACCTGTAATGCTGGTACTGGAGAAGAAGGATAAGTTCCACAACAAATTCTTAATGCTTGTGACTGAATTATCTGTAAGTTTCCTAATTGTGATTTAGATGCTGATCCATAAGCCATACATCCATAGTCTAGTATTGCTCTTATCATTGTAGAATAAATGTTTTTCAGTGCCATTCTATCAGCCCCCCATTCATGACCTGAAACACACCTCATAACATTTAAAATCTTTTCTCTTCCATCTTATTTATATGAGTACTCCATGTAATTTTCATGTCAAACCACATTCCAAGAAATCTTATGACTTTAACTTGATCTAATTCCTTATTATATAATTTTAGATTTATATCTTTTTATTTGTAAAGGAAATATATTTGGTTTTCGCCACAGAGAATTTAAATCCCCATTTATAAGACCATTTTCCAACATTATTTAAAGCTGATTGCATTTTATTCACAATATAATCCACATTTCTTCCTCTAATCCAAAGAGCTCCATCATCTACAAACAACGATTTTCCTATATTAATATCTATTGTTGCAAATATGTCATTAATCATAATACTAAATAACAATGGACTTATGACACTACCCTGTGGGGTCCCATTCTCAATCAGACCTTTTTCTGATATATATTCTCCAATCTTCACTTTTATATTTCTTTTTATCTTTAATCCAATTATATAATCTACCACCTATTTCAATCTGATATAATTTTATCAGCAAACTTTCCTTCCATAACATATCATAAGCCTTTTCAATATCAAAGAAAATTGCTACTACTGTTTCTTTATTTATCAAGGCTTTCCTTATATCCGATTCCAAACTCACTATTGAGTCCATTGTTCCCCTTCCGCATCTAAATCCACTTTGATACGGAGAAAAGAATGTAATTTTCTCCAAATGATACATTAGCCGGTCAGTAATCATTTTTTTCCATTAATTTACATAAATGTGTAGTTAAAGCTATTGGTCTGTAATTTAGAGGTACATTTGGATCTTTACCTAGTTTCTTTATAGGAATAATTAAAGCTTCCTTCCAACTCTGAGGTAAAATCCCTTCTTCTCATATTCTTTTTTAAAACTTTAATATCACTCCAAGTGATTCTTCACTTAACTTTTTTAACATAATATAACTTATTTCATCTTGTCCTGGAGTTGTTACCTTAATTTTTTTTTTTTTTTTTTTTTTTTAAAAGGTCATTTTAATTCAGGGAATGAAAACAGATCATCCAATAAACCATCCATTGCCCTCCTCCTTTCCAATATATATGGATGTTTTCTTACCAGCTTCTCCCTCATTTCCTTACTCTCCTTTGTCAAGTTATCTGAACTATTTATTTTTAAAAACTCTTTTCGGAACATTTCTGCTTTTTCTTTGTCACTTATTGCATTTTCCTCTTCCATACTTAAAACTGGATATTCATATTCTCTCCTAATTCCACTCATCTTTTTAATCTTGCTCCACACTTCCTCAACTGGAGTACTTTTACCAATTTCTTCACAAAATGATCTCCAATACTCTCTCTTTACTTCACTTATAATTTTCCTTGTTTCTGCCTGAGTTTTCTTATATATTATCATATGTTCCCAATTATGTGTTTTCTTCAGTATTTTAAATGCTTTCCTTTTCTTTCTGACTGCTATTCTACACTTCTCATTCCACAATGGAACTATTTTCTCCACCCTCTTTCCTTTACTTTTTTGGGATACATTCTTTTGCATCATTCTGTATCACTGAAACTAATTCTAGATTTATCCTTTCAATATCTTTTCCTTCATTAATCTTGATCATTTTCATTCCTTCCTCACTCATTATTTTGTATTTTTCCCAGTTAGCTTTCTCAAACTTCCATTTTCCTGTATTTCCTCGTTTGTCCCTCCTTATCTCATTATTTACAATTGTACTTATTATAGGAAAATGATCACTACCAACTGTACATTTCTTTAAAACTTCCCAATTTATTATTCCTCCTAATGTATTTGAAACAATTGTTAGATCTATTGCTGATTACCTTCCTGAATTCACATCCATTCGTGTGGAGTTTCCATCATTTAAGCAAACAAAGTTTTTCCTTTCCAACAGCTCTTCAATAACCTGACCATTTGTGTCTGTCGTTATTCCTACCCATAAAGTATTATGGGCATTAAAATCCCCACACCTTATCACCCTTTCACCACTTATTTCTTCCATACTCTCCTGTATTAACCTATTACATGGATTATAAAAGTTTATTATGACATAATTCTTCTTTTCAATCCATATTTCCACTACTATATATTCCATTGTTACCCCTTTCTCCAAAATTCTATAAGGCATTCCCTCTTTTAAAAACGTGACACGCCCTCCACCTTCACCTTCCTCCCTATCTCTTCTCACACTTGTATATCCTTTTAAAACAAAATCTAATCTAGGATTCAGCCATGACTCTTGAATGCATATTATGTATGGCTTTTCTTTCATTTGGTTTATGTACCCTTTAAATTCTTGACCACTGGCGCAAAGGCTTCTGGCATTCCATTGTAAGATAATTAACATAAACAATACTAACCAACCCATGTCTCCTGATTTGACTGAGATTCTATATTAAGACTTTTCCTTATATCTTCCCATTTCAATCCTTTTATCTCTAGAAATCTCTCTGCCACTTTAACAATTATTTGGATCTTTTCTCTTCTTCTTTCCGTTTGTGCAGTACAGTTACTCACTTCTACCAAGAACAGCACATCTATCATTTACTATCATCGTGTCTTCTGATAATCTACCCTCACCAATTACTCTTCCTGTTCCTTCAGTCCCTTTACCATGCTCCATTCTTTCTTTTTTCACTCTGCTTATTCCTAGTATTTACTACTTTCACTGCTTCAGCATACGTTAGGTTATTTTTTTATTTTGTTCTGTTGTACTTCCATTGCCCTTTTCCTCACCTCACAACCTCCGTATGCCGCATTATGACTACCTCCACAATTGCAACATTTCAGTCCTACTCCTTCCTCACACTTCCCAAACTCATGCTCCCCTCCACATCGTGCACAACTTATTTTAGATTTACATACTGACGCAGTATTACCATACCTCTGGCAATCGTAACACCTCAGATGAGGAGCTACATACTTCCTGATCTGGTAGCTTATAAAACCCATTTTGATTTGATCTGGCATTTCTTTCCCTTCCAATTTAAGACGTACTGACAAACTGTCTACTCTTCTCCCTTCTCTGTTCATTTGTAAATTAACTGCATCCATGACATTTCCTCCCTCTACATTCTTTTTTATTTCATCCATAGAAACTCCTAATGGAACTCCATTTATCACTCCATAGACCCACAACTTCTGTCCTACAATCTTATAATCCATTACCATCTGTTTTCCCACCATCTTTAGTTTTACTGATTTATTTTTTTGCTCTTCGTTCCTGCACACTATCAACAAGGCACCATCTTGTAATACTTTTGTAAATGTAATCTCACTCACTAGTTTCCTTAATTCATATGTCAATGCCATTGGATTTACTCCTGATACTCCTTCAACTACCTTAAACTTCAATATTAACCTATACTCATTCTTGTTTTTATCCCTCTTATCCCCTTCTTCCTCACTAGTTATCGAACTACTTTCCGATCCTTCCTCCTTTCCTTTTTTCTCTTTTTAGTTACTTTCTTTCCTGTTCTTCCATCTACCTGTGTCCATCCTACCTCCATCTCATCCTCCTCTTCAACTGTATCTTCCATTCTTTTAGTCTCTGATCCATTCCTAGTTCGATTTCCTCGAGATCTTGTCATCGCAATTCCGCCTTCGGACTGCACTTCCGCCGCGTTTCACTCTCCCCCTTTTAATCACATTACAGTGTTTGGTCCATGATAAACACATTTTTAGATATGTTATTCATATTTTACCACTTTATAACAACAACAGCAATGAAAATATGAATACAATATTTAAAAAATATATTTTATGGTGTATTATTCATATAGGTCCATAGAATTCATTTCATAATTCAGATAAGCAATCATACCTGATCCAGATCCCTGTTCAAGCTGTTCATTATAGTTTCACATGCATACAGAACTCTTTCTTTATAATTCGCTGAAAGTCCAAACCATGGGCATCACTTGGTTTTAGCAGGATGGGGTGTGCACAGACATATTTGCTTATTTCTAAGTCAAAATTAAATGTGAACAATAAGGTTTGATTAAAAATGTCCAACAATAATGTTAATCTACAATTTCAATAGCTCATTGTGTGCCTATTTTGCATTTATTTTCAATTTAATTAACATAAGTTCTCATTATCTTGTTACACAGTGATTTGAGCGAGCAATCAAGTGCTCACATAAACTTGAGAAATATTTAGTTTTAGAACTTCATTGCAGGGGTGCAATCACGTGACAAAGTAATTCAAAATTGTTATGCCAGTTATAATGCCAAGTCAAGGGTGGCTTTTGAGTTTCTAAAGAATTTAAGTAGCCAGCATTTTATATTTTAATGAATTTAGAGGCTCTTTATTGCATCTCTTATTTTGAATATAATAGACAGTGATTATAAGGTTCCTGTCTCTTTATGAAAATTAGGTTTTGTCTGTATCGAATAATATTGAAGACAAGATAGTTCTGTGTAGAGTTTGTTTTGTGACAATAAAGAAGATATTTCTTATCAGACCATATGCACACTTAAGCTAAAGAATGGATTTCAGTTTTGCATTCAAGTAGCTGTATATGAACAGCCAAAGTCATGAGATTAATTATTTAGGTTTCTAACGTATGCATTTGTGTACTTTTAAAACTGTTGTTTCTTGTTGCATGATTTATAAAACTGTCACGTTTAATTTTGTTTCTTTGCTTAAGAAATTAAATGAATGCATTACAGTTTTAAAGGAAAATAAATACACTATATACACTTTTAGACCTTACCATGTTTTTTTTTTTTTTTACAGTACTTAAAACAGTGGTGCTACAGTAGTTACTGAAAAAAACCTGAGTAAAGTAAGATATTGCAATTGTTATGTACAGTAATTTGCTGATTACTGTAATGGGTATGTACAGTCACTGTAGGCTTACTTATCCTAAATACATACCGCGCTTGATATTAACACCCACCCACACGCCAAATGCGGGTAGAAATCGGCAGTGGCGGGCAACTCTGTCACCTTTACTAGCCTCTTTGGCTTTTTAGCCTAAGCAAAGTTAATTGTATTCATCTCGCATTCAGCGTTTTATAAGCAGTAAATATGCTTCTCATATCTTGCACGCACATCTCAGCGGGGAGAATGAGGCGTGGTTTCACGCGAACTGCCGCAGCGCACATCAGCGTGCTCCAGCGATACAACCAGAGCTCTGGGACAGCGCAGAGCGAAACTTGCGTGATTCAGTCGGGCTTCGATATCGCGGCAGCTGGCGGAGACCACAAAACTTATGTGAGCCATTTGAATTCTCGTTCTAGTAAAAAGCTCTATATGGAGGAAGACGAACCTCTCAAAATGTTAGACAGCCCTGAGATTAAACAGCACTGATGAGGTAAAGAGATAACATTGTGCCCTGCATCAACATTGATACGTTTTTTAAAATACACTTCATCATCTAAGCTAAATGTTTTTACTGCAGTAACACTAACTAGACTGACAATGAGATTAGATACCGATTCTAGAATGTGCAGCAATGGGAACGTGTTGAAGAACTAGAGGGGGCTTAAGATCCATTGCACTAAGATGGGCTGCACAAACGCACTGCAACCAGCTACATGTACAAGGACAGAGAGCCTTGATAAGATGGAGGAGGAGCCATGCCAGGAGGCACACCACAGCGCGAGGGACCTCCAGGAGGTGTTTGAGGTGAATGAAGGCAGCACTGAAGGGGTGACCGGTCTGAGGCCAAGCCAGTTTACTGGTAGCACGCATGGTGCCAGCAGATTAAGGGATAGGGATGTAGGAAAGAGAAAGATGGTGAAGTAGCCTAAAGCCATGAAAAGAGTCAAGTGGGAGCAGTTTGGCACTGATGTCAACACAGTGCTGGAGCAGGCGCTAGCAGGAGGGGTGGAGCGCAAGCTGGAGGCCTTCACCACAATCCTGTACAACATGGGCAGTGGGAGATTTGGAGGACAGGACAGGAAAGTAGCTCATGGGACCAAGCAGCCATCACAGAGGGAGCAGAGGATCAAAGCCATAAGAAAAGACCTCAGGCAACTCAGCAAACAGTTTTACAAGGCAGGCAAAGAAGAAAGGCAGGGCCTTGCAGAGCCGAGAGTTTCACTGAGGAAGCAACTGTTCTGCCTGGGGCAAGCCAAGAATCATCGTAAAAACAGATGAGAGAGAGCCAGGAAAAGAGCTGAGCAAACCCATACAGGATCTCCAACAGATTGCTCAGTGATAAAAGAAGCGGCAGACTGCAGTGCCCAAAGCAGGAGTTAGAAGAACATCTAAGGAAGACACATAGTGATCTGAGGAGAGAACAGGAACTAGGAGAGTGTGAGAGGCTGCTTAATCCCCTGGAGCCACAAGTAGAGTTTGATACAGCAGAGCCCAGGCTTTCTGAGGTCAGAGACATTATTCAGAAGGCCAGGGCTGGATCTGCACCAGGTCCAGATGGGATCCCTTACCAGGTTTATAAGAGCTGCCCAAAATTAACAAAAATACTCTGGAGGCTTATGAGAGGTATTTGGAAGAATGCAAGACAGTTTGAAGAGTGCTGAGTGATGTTTCATTCCCAAGGAAGAAAATTTAAGGGAGATCTCACAATTCCGTACCATCTCACTGCTGAATGTAGAGGGCAACATGTTCCTGGCTATTCTTGCCCACGGAATGACACAGTATATGTTGGGGAACCACTACATTGACACAAGAGTACAAAAAGGTAGAATAACTGGGGTATCAGGATGCCTGGAACACATCAACTCTCTCACCCAGATCATTCGGGAGGCAAAGGAGCACAGTGGAGATCTAGTAGTTCTCTGGCTGGATCTGGCAAATGCATATGGCTCGGTCCCACATCAGATGGTTACCTCCACCTTGAAAAATTACCATGTGCCAGGCAGAATCCAAGATTTGCTCAAAGATTACTTTGGCAACTTCAAGATGAGGTTCACGGTGGGCAGTTACACAACAGAGTGGCAGAGGCTAGAGGTCGGGATTGTAACAGGTTGCACAATTTCTGTCATCTTATTCGCTGCAGCGATGTACCTGCTCATGAAATCTGCAGAGAGGCCAAGCCATGGTCCAATGATGAGGTCTAAAGTACGACAACCACCAACTCGAGCATTCATGGATGATATGACCATAACAACGCGATCAGTTACCGAGGGAAAGTGGATGCTAGAAGATGTTGAGTGTCTTGTGACATGCATGGGCTAGAATAACCTTTAAATCCAGCAAGTCCAGGGTCCTGGTCCTGAGGAAAGGGAAAGTTGACAACAACATCAGATTTTAGCTTGGGGAAGAGGAGATTCCAACGTTGTCAGAGAAACCAGTGAAAAGCCTAGGAAAGTGGTTTGACAACACCCTCAAAGACACCGCAAGTATGGAGAAGGTGGTGGATCAGGCAGAGGAGTGGATGAAGACGGTGGACAAGAGTGGCCTGCCAGGGAGATATGAATGCTGGTGTTACCAGAATGGTGTCATGCCATGACTTCTCTGGCCCTTCCTAGTATACGAATTCCCCATGACCACAGTCGAGGCAATGGAGAGGAAGATCAGTGGACATCTGAAAAGATGGTTAGGTGTACCCAAGAACTTTAGTAACTTCCACCTGTATAGCTCAGTTACAAAACAACAGCTCCCATTTAGAGGCCTAGTTGAAAAGTTTCAGGTGACCAAGGTCAGGCAAGTGATGCTCCTTAAAGATTGCAAAGACATCAAGGTGAGAACAAGCGGGGATTCAGGTTCGCACCAGGTGGAAATGGTCAGCCGCAAAAGCAGTCGAGGAGGCAGAGTCCAGATTACATTATAAAGACATTTTTGGTGCCATAGCAGTTGGACGATTGGGCGTTGGGAGCATTCCACAGACAAGGTTTGGGAAAGCCAAGCCAAGAGAAAGGAGGGAGATGATCGAACTTGAGGTATGGCACATGGCAGAGGAGGGAAGGATGACAAGAGCAGTGGGACTGTCACAGCAAGGGAGGTGGACACAATGGGATGGAGATAAAGAAAGGAAGATCTCATGGTCAGACATGTGGTCAATGGAAGCAAGCAGGATATGGTCCATCCTGTGCAGAGTCTACGACATCCTCCCAAGTCCAACAAAAATAGTAATTTGTGGATTGAAGGAAGACCCAAGCTGCACAGACTGTGGAAAACCAGCGAATCTGGAACATGTCCTGTCCTCATGCAGGAAAGGAGATACCATGGGTGGCACAATAAAGTGCTTACAGCACTGGAGAGACTCCTGGAAGAAGCTGCATAGAAATGTAGGAAAATCCAGGAAGGCCCCAAGTATATCCACTTTGTGAGGAGTGGAGAGAAAGCCTCAGACACTAATGAGAGTGGCTTACTTGGACTTGCCTCAGACTGGGAGGTGAAGGCGGACATCCAGCAGCATCTCATATTCCCTCAGGACAAAGACAGCACTTCACTTAGGAACAGCAAAAGACCATCATAATGCTGGAGCTGACAGTCCCGTGGGAAGAGCGCATGGAGGAGGCGTTTGTGAGGAAGCTGTACATCCAGCTGTATTTCAACAAATAACTGGTAACTGGTATAGATTCATATTAAATTGATTAGGGTGAATCCATGAGACTTCATTTTTATTAGTAATAATTATTCTGTCATTATTCAGTCACTTTTATTTTGATCCAAACCCTTAGGACTTTCTTCCATTAATGGAAAAAGGTGCAATGAAAGTAAATAGTGACTGATTTTAATCTACCTAACCTCTCATTTGTATTATCCATTTTGTACTCCATGCTCACACATTCTCAATAAAGAGCCCTTTCCTCTTCAAAGTCCACACATTATGCGGAACTGCTTCCCTATGGTGAGCGACGCATTATATCATACGGTGAGCAAACCAAATTGCCCTCTGTCCCATTACGCGGACGCGTTGTGAGCCCTAATGAGTATTTCAGAATGGGTGCAAAAAACGATCGAACATGGTTATATGATCCAGTTTGCATGCCGGCCACCCCGTTTCAATGGCATTCTGTCTTCCACGGTTTCGTCCAAAGATGCACCAGTGTTACGAGCCGAAATACACAATCTCCTCATGAAAAGCATTGTGCCAAATTGTCAAACCCAAAACAGTTTTACAGCCATTATTTTCTTGTCCCAAAGAAAGACAGCGGGCTTCGGCCGATCCTGGATCTGAGATATTTGAATCGCGCACTCACAAATTGCCCATTCAAAATGTTTACTCAGAAACTGATATTATCGCATGTACGGCCACACGATTGGTTTGCGCGATAGATCTGAAGGATGCGTACTTTCATATCCAAATTGTATTACATCATAGGATGTTTTTGAGATTCGCGTTCGAGGAAACAGCGTATCAATTCAAAGTCCTGCCCATCAGACTGTCTCTGGCTCCTCGCACGTTCACAAAGTGCATCGATGCGGTTCTCGCGCTTCTGAAACTAAGTGGCGTGCACATCTTGAACTACCTCTTTGATTGGCTGTTACTGGCACAATCAGAGGTTCTGTTATGCCAGCACAGAGACTTACTGCTTCAACACCTAAACAACTTGGACCTCAATGTGAAATGGGCGAAGAGTACACTCTCCCCCAGCTAACAAATCTTCTTTTTGGGAGTCCACCTTGACTCCACGAGTGAGCGCATGCACCTCTCGAGCGAGCGCGTTCAGGCCATTCTACAGTGTCTGTCTCAGTTCAAACTGGGGAGAAAACTTCCACTGAAGCTGTTTCAAAAAGCATTGGGGTTTATATCTCTTACACATGAGACTTCTTCAGTGCTGGCTCAAGCGCCATGTGAGCTGATTCACTCTGTCGTATGCAAAGTTCAAGAGGACAAGGAAACGATTCTATTGGTTGCGCCGAAATGGCCCAACCAGCCATGGTTTCCGGAAATGATAGAGATGCTGTACAGCTCGCCATGGGAAATACCGCTGAGGAGGGATCTCATCTTTCAGGCGCAAGGCACAATCTGGCATCCCCAGTCCAAGCTGTGGAAACTGCATGTGTGGCCCATGAACGGAGCGCGCTAAATGCGCCAGAACTGGCGCATTCAGTCATGTACACCATTTTACAGGCCAGAGCGCCGTTCATGAGATGCCTCTATACATTAAAATGGAATCTGTTCACTGATTGGTGTCTCTCACATGGCAAAGACCCAGTAAACTGTCCAATACATGAAATTCTCACATTTCTTCAAGAGCGATTAGACGCAGGGCTCACTCCGTCAATGCTCAAAGTGTATGTGGTGAATATATCTGTGTATCACGCACATGAAGCCGGCGCCACTGTAGGCAAGCATGATTTAATCATAAAGTACCTTAAAGGAGCAGGATGATTAAACCCACCTTGGCCGGCTACAGTCCCGACTTGGGACTTACCTTTAGTCCAAAATCTCTTGCAGGGGCCCCCCTTCAAGCCTTTGGACCCTGTTGATTTGCGCATGCTCTCCGTTAAGACCGTACTACTGCTGGCTCTGGCCTCAGTAAAATGGGTAAGTGACCTGCATGCACTATCAATTGACAAATCATGTCTAGTATATCAAATATATACTTATGCTCCTCCCTTTAAGGATGAGCTCCCCATCTTTTTACACAACCACCTGCATTCATGCCGTTGTAATTTATCATAGGTCACAAGCACTTATATTATAAATAAACTCCCTTACCGACTGGGTTCGTGAAGGAGTTAATTCATACTATATGACTATAGTTCATATATTCATTCTGAGTGCTCCCCTCCTGGCCCAACACAAGGGTCACTCACTGCGGCATACTCATGTTGGTCGCTGTCCCATGAGACTGCGGTGTTATGCTTCCTTTCTGGGTGGTTATGTCGTGTAAGTGCTGTGATGGGATTCTGTTCCCCATATGCGTTAATAAACGCAACGTCTCGGTTACATACACTATATTGCCAAAAGTATTCGCTCACCCATCCAAATAATTGAATTCAGGTGTTCCAATCACTTCCATGGCCACAGGTGTATAAAATGAAGCACCTAGGCATGTAGACTGCTTCTACAAACATTTGTGAAAGAATGGGCCGCTCTCAGGAGCTCAGTGAATTCCAGCGTGGTACTGTGATAGGATGCCACCTGTGCAACAAGTCCAGTCGTGAAATTTCCTCGTTACTAAATATTCCACAGTCAACTGTCAGTGGTATTATAACAAAGTGGAAGCGATTGGGAATGACAGCAACTCAGCCACGAAGTGGTAGGCCACGTAAAATGACAGAGCGGGGTCAGAGGATGCTGAGGCGCATAGTGCACAGAGGTCGCCAACTTTCTGCAGAGTCAATCGCTACAGACCTCCAAAGTTCATGTGGCCTTCAGATTAGCTAAAGAACAGTGCATAGAGAGCTTCATGGAATGGGTTTCCATGGCCGAGCAGCTGCATCCAAGCCATACATCACCAAGTGCAATGCAAAGCGTCGGATGCAGTGGTGTAAAGCACGCCGCCACTGGACTCTAGAGCAGTGGAGACGCGTTCTCTGGAGTGACGAATCAGGCTTCTCCATCTGGCAATCTGATGGATGAGTCTGGGTTTGGCGGTTGCCAGGAGAACGGTACTTGTCTGACTGCATTGTGCCAACTGTGAAGTTTGGTGGAAGGGGGATTATGGTGTGGGGTTGTTTTTCAGGAGCTGGGCTTGGCCCCTTAGTTCCAGTGAAAGGAACTCTGAATGCTTCAGCATACCAAGAGATTTTGGACAATTCCATGCTCCCAACTTTGTGGGAACAGTTTGGGGATGGCCCCTTCCTGTTCCAACATGACTGCGCACCAGTGCACAAAGCAAGGTCCATAAAGACATGGATGAGCGAGTTTGGTGTGGAAGAACTTGACTGGCCTGCACAGAGTCCTGACCTCAACCCGATAGAGCACCTTTGGGATGAATTAGAGCGAAGACTGCGAGCCAGGCCTTCTCGTCCAACATCAGTGTCTGACCTCACAAATGCGCTTCTGGAAGAATGGTCAAAAATTCCCATAAACACATTCCTAAACCTTGTGGAAAGCCTTCCCAGAAGAGTTGAAGCTGTTATAGCTGCAAAGGGTGGGCCGACGTCATATTAAACCCTAAGGATTAAGAATGGGATGTCACTTAAGTTCATATGCGTCTAAAGGCAGATGAGCGAATACTTTTGGCAATATAGTGTATGTAACCTCGGTTCCCTGAGACGAAGGGAACGAGACATTGCGAATGCTAGCCGCACTACAAGACTCAGAGTTCTTGAGGCATGAGCAATGCACTCTTTGCTCTCAGTCAGAAATTCTGAGGAAATGGTGTTTGTGCACCTGTTTTTATAGCGGACAGCTTTACGCCAAAACAGGTGGGGCTCAAACACCATTGCCAATATTAGAATATTGCTATTACTGTAGAGAGGTTTCAACTATGTTGTGTAAGAAGGCACTCCCCATATGCATTCATAAATGCAATGTCTCATTCCCTTCGTTTCAGGGAACCAAGGTTGTGTACGTAACCGAGACGCTAATGCGACTTAATGGACACTATACCGGTCGAAATACAAGTTGAAATAGTTGAAGGGCCTTAAGTCGTCACACCAATTTGTGATTTAATGTGGCTGTTCACACAGAACATGTTCCTGCGTCCAAAACAACAAGACGGAGTGCAACATAGTAGAATTGAAAGCAGGTGTTCTCGAGACGTGTTTTTAACTGCTTTGTTTCGTTTTTAAAAACACAACGCTTATGAAAACAAGAAAAACACGACGCAACGACCGTCATCATATGTCCTACACACACACTTGACTAACACTTAAAAAAATAGCGCAGACGGAAAGCCATAACGTTTCTTGAGTGAACAGCCCCTAATCGCATCCTTTTAATTACACAACCGTTTTTCTTATATTTCCATAAACATTTTATTTCATTAATCGTCTTATATCTGTTTGCACTTTCTTAATTTGATGTTTTCCACTCGAAGCCAGCTGAGCCTGGCGTCTTCTTGTAGGCTACTTGAGGTGCATTTCGTGAAGTGAAGCTGAGAGAGACCTTGCCACAACTAACCCATGTGACAACTAGCTCCAGTCTCCCAAATCTAGCGTAACCAGAGAGTGAACGTAGGCAACTCCACCCATGGGACACTGCTCCGAGTTGAATCTTCCTAGTGTGTTCCACAGTGGAGCGTAGACTATTATTGAGCATCTGCTGCTTCAGCCTCTCAATGTCATCGCTCAAAGCATCATGAGGAATGGTGAGTAAATCGAGAATATTGTAATCCGTTTCTATTGCTTTATAGGGATGATACATGTTCTTAAACTAGAATAGTACCAGTTTAGTAATTTGGTCTCTGACTTTCTCAGTTTTAAAGGTTACTGGATAAGGCCATCTCACAGGACATATCATTTAATTGTAAAGCCATTTTAATTTGACACCGGTGTACCACCGCTAATCCATGTCACCGTAATCTATCCAAACATTCATTAAACAAAACAATAGCATCGCACTGATTTTATTAACGTATTTACCGAGCGGATCAGCAATATCGCGAATAACGATACACTGATAAGTAAGGGGCGTTCACACAGCACGTGTAGTTGTGTTCAAAAAGAGCTGGAAACTATTTTTCACTTGACACGCCGTCTTATAACGCAACGCTCACGCTGTTTTTCAGCGTCATAAACATAAAAGACTCGCGACGCAACGGCTAAAGACGCATTGACTGACTATTGAAAATAGCGCGTCCACGGAATGCAAAAATGTGTCCTGGGTGAACACCCCCTAAGACTATTATATCACTTATAAACAAGAAAATTATCAACCGATTGATTGTGATACTAAGTGACTGAGACAGATTTGACAGTATTTGTTCTCAAAATAAATAATAGCCTACAATGCTTGAAATGTCTTTA
Source organism: Myxocyprinus asiaticus (assembly GCF_019703515.2). Classification (NCBI taxonomy): domain Eukaryota; kingdom Metazoa; phylum Chordata; class Actinopteri; order Cypriniformes; family Catostomidae; genus Myxocyprinus; species Myxocyprinus asiaticus. The sequence continues at coordinate 44,372,945 of NC_059365.1, forward strand.
TTAAAAATTCAAAGTATGTGGGATCATGGAATTCATATTGCTACTGGCATCATTGTTTACGTGATTTTTTTTTGTATTAATTATTTGTCTGCTTATTTCTAGATTAAGATGTATAGAAGTTTGATAGAGTTCATGAGGCTTGCCATTTTGAGTAAACTAATATTTTATTGCATTTGAATGTATGAAAAGTTTTATATGGACATTTCTCATGGTTCATTTGTGATCTAGCTTAACTGACGATGGGTTTTGTTTAATACCTCATATCCAGGGATGTTCAATAGTCCTGCTTTAGTTCTAACTCTTCTCTGACAAACATGCCTGTAATTTTCAAGTGAATTCAAATCTGCTGATTCAAGTGTGGATAATTATAGAGTTGAACTCTGCAGGATGGCAGATCTATGGAGCACAGGGTTGCCAATTTTCTACCAGCCAAATACGGGACAGTCCAGCTCCAAATACGGGACACACACAAATCAAAATGCATTGACGGGACATTCTAAGGGGTAGTTCACCCTGAACACAACCTTTTGCTAAAGCAAAGTTAGATGCAGTGCAGAAAGCAGGTGTCTCGAGACGAATTTTTAACAGTTGAAGTTAACTTGATAAACTATTCTGACTATGCAGTTGCATTTTCTAATTTACATTTAGCATTGTATTTTCCCTGCTCTCTGAACAGATCCATTGGTCTATTTCTTTCTTTTTCTTTTTCTAAATTTGTCACACTAAGCTAAAACACATTGATCAATAGTGGAAGGTCAAGGGTAGATCAGGTTTTAATGATTTGAGGATGAGAATAATACTTGCAGTGTCATCAGTGTCTGTGTTTGGTTGTGGAGGTCATGAAAATGCTGAGTCACTCTGCAGAGCAGCTCTCATTCATTCTCACCAGCGTTCCTCTAGATTTAATGGGGATATGCTTTGTAAATTGATCCAAAATCTTAAACAATTTCTATAAAAAGCCTTTGGGCCAGAACTGGTTGCTGACTAAGGTTTCTCTGTGCTGTTTAAAGGGATAGTTCACCTAAAAATGGACATTCTGTCTCTAACATTTTCTGTGTTCCACAGAAAAAAGAAAGTCATAGGGTTTGGAACAGCATGAGGGTGAGTAAATGACAGATGGAACTGACAGATCGTTTTATTTATGGGTTAACTATCCCTTTAAACACAAACCACACAACTTTTCATCCTGCGAGTACAGTCATCAGCTGACTTTGGAATAAGATACTGTTACCAGAGTTTTTTAGAACATCTTTTAAAGATTTGTACATTTAAAAAGCCTCCTTTTAAAGCCTAATACGTTATGACATTTTATTTGTATTCTCTTATACAAATAATTGGTTTATAAAGGGTTCATCAATGACTAATTCGTTATTTACAAATTCATTATAAAGGAAATCACCGATATATAGTTATAACAACATGAAGAAAAATTTAGACTTTCATGCAATACTTGCCAAATAGTGAGATATTTTAACTCACATGTTATAAATTGATAACACATTCATTCATCATTAGTATCCTCTGAAAATGTACCCTAATGCAGAGTGGACAGATGTAAAGCATTTATTAAGGAGTTGCCAACATTAGAAACCCGTACATAAAGTTAAGTATGGTTTAATGGCTGTCAGGCTGTATTGCTGTATATGCTGATACTGTAATCCAAGAGCTATACAATGCTTTCATAGCATTTTCTAAATATAAATATAATTTGATCTAACTAAAAAAAGTGATACAATGGAATAAAAATTACACCGTGTTTTTCTGGCTCTGTTGAAGCTTGCTGATATATCTGAAGTTGGAACAGAGGGTGTGGGCCAAGCTCCTCTCAACATGCGCCTGGATAGCAAGATAAAGGCACTTGTTAGCAAGAAATATACCCTTAAGGAGCTGAGCGGCTGATTATCTCTCCAAGCCAAAGGAGTGAGATGGCTTGACAAAGACAACTTCCTTAATGCTGGAGAAAAACTGAGCGTGTCCAGTTTTTAGGTTAAGTGTGAGCATGACCTACCCCATCAACTACCTTCCTTAATTTTTTTCACTTTGCAGACTGTTGACTGTGAGAGAAAACGGTGGGATGACAGACCAAGAGACACCCAGTGTGGGTGAGCCCCCTCCAACATATATAATCTTCCTCGTTGTCTTTTTGTTCTTCATCACGGGCCTTCTGGGTTTCCTGATCTGTCACTTATTGAAGAAGAAGGGCTACCGCTGCGAACTGAATGACGATGAGGAAGACTGTGAAGAAAAACTGGAAAAAGACAAAGATGGCAAGTCATTTTGACATTTGTTCTACTAACATATGAAAATGTTTTTATAAAATATATTTTAAAAATATTCAATGGTGTTTCAGTACAAATCCCCAAAAACTGAAAAAGACATGCAAAACCATGTTTGTAAAGTTTGCAAGTTCTGGCAGCCCATCAATTTTGAAACAAATGTTTCAAAGGAGTTAGCAACTCCTTAATAAACAAAACAAATGTTTATATACGCTTGAATATGTGGCCCCCTCAGCTGTCAGCTTATACAATGCCCCCTCAATAGGGCCCTGTGACTATGAGGGCCCCCAGCCTGCTTATAGGACCCTTTTGCCTTCCTGTTTCTAATTTTTTATTTTTTTTATTTTTGCCACTCTTTAAAATTTGAAATGTGAATTTTCTGACTATTATTTCATACTTTAGGCTTTATAGGGTTAAGCTTTATGCTTTGTATGAAAAGTGCTGTCAAACAAAAACATTTATTATAATATTCATTGCTATAACTGCATTTCTCCCCAATATTACAAAAAATAACTGGGCTTTGGTGGTTGGGAAAAAGAAGATATTAATATTTTATTTTGTGTGGTACAAAGGTACTGACCGAGAAACGTAAAGTTTGTTGAGACAAATAATAATGTTGGTTAAAGCTTAAAATATTTTTAAATGCTTGAAGTTAGACATTTTTGACAGGTCTTACCAGGGGCAGACTGGGAAGAGAAATCGGCCTGGGATTTTAAATAGAAACTGGCCCAAAAGTTGTTGAGGGGGGGTGGGGGGGTGTCGCTGTCCTTTTCTGCATATTTGTGGCCCGTTCTGCATAACGCGGTGTCCCATTTCAGCTTATCGCAGCCCATTCGGCCCCATTTCGCGATGGCCAGTCCGCTCCTGGGTCTTACAGTAAGAGAAAGAAAAGAAAGAAAGAAAGAAAGAAAGCATCTTAAAGCAGATTAAAGGGTTTGTGTGTAAGTTTTGACAGCTGAAGTTTTGAACATTCAAAAACAGATTCTTAGATCATTTATAAATTCTGTTAATATAATCTACTCTAAGGGATTTTGGCTTACATGATGCCTTCACAGAGCTTTTCAATGGAAGAATAATAAAGGTAGCCAAGCTATAGGGTCTTTGCAAACAGAATTTCCAATAAAATGACAAAATGACAACTATTTTTGAGCCCCACACCTTTCAGCCCTTCAAAGCTCTCACAATGGAGGGTAAAGTCTTTAAAGATAATAGGGAATAGGGATGATCACCTCTGAATGGAACGCACCCCATCATTCAGACGAGTTTGAACAGATATAGCAGCGCAGGCCAGAACTGCCTGAACTCTTTGACAAGTTTCACCAAACCCATATGCACGTGCTGTAGGAGTCTATTTGTTAAATTCTTAATATTTAAAGTGTTTGATAAAGTTAAAATATGTCATAATGTATTATTGCCCCTTTAAATATATGCATGTTTAAACATTTATTACACATTTTTTTTTTTCATTCTTGTTTATGGTATGTGTAATTTGTAGAATTTACATTGAGTTTACATTATGTATAACAAACATTAAAATGGTACTGTCTCTTTAAGAACAGTGTCTGTTCAGCAAACCTGTTTCGGTTGAGCGGATTCTTTACCACCACCGTGCTGTATGTTTGAGTTAATATGACTGTAAATAACAGAACGGGTATTAAAAGAGACTTAATTAATGAAAACTAACTGTGTGGATCTCAACTTTGAAAGATAATTGGACTGAGGGGCCCTAAAATAAATTTGGCCCCAGGGCCCTTGCTAGTCATAATACACCCCTGGACATACCCTTTTAAATGTTCTTTTATTATCATTTTCTTTTATTTCTCTTCTTTGTTCCAAATTGGATTGTTTTGTTGTCATGTTGTACTGTTTAAAGCAATAATAATAATAATAATAATAATAATAATAATAAAAGAGCATCGTAAGGACATAGACTTATGCAGATACCTGCAGGACAATTGCGAAATTACACTTTATCCATTGAAGAGTTCAGGACTTTGAAATCCTCCAGATTTCCACAGATGAAGCGCCATGCAAAAAGAATGATGTGTTTGTTATAGGACTGGTATCGGGTTAGATACTTTGCTCATGTACTTGTTCTTGATAAAATGTTCCGATACCACGCATCGTATAATTGAGTAGAGCTGCCGTTGGGCAGCACGAGCGGCTGCACAGAGTTTATTGAGCATGCACAGAGACGCGCAAGCCGAGCACACTCTCCTAGAATGTCTTCTGCAGCGCTGGGAATTTTATTAATTGTTGTGAATTGATCCGTTTTGACGTTTCATTGAAACAAGAACAATGGTTCACGGACTTCTCAGCACCATTTGAGAGTAAGGACACAAGAGAGAGCGCTCAAAACACTCGCACATCTCCCTGTGCCAACCAAATAAAGGGAGCGCAATCATTTTGATCAAATTAAAATCGCATTTTTAATGCAAGTAACAACTTCAGTGGCTGTGAACTGCAAAACAAAACAACAAATCTAAAAACACAACAGCAAATCCAAAGACAAAATAACAATTCCAAACACAGCAGCAAATCAGAAAACACAACAGCAATTCAGAAAACACAACAGCAAGTCAGAAAACACAACAGCAAATCAAAAAATGCAACAGCAAGTCAGAAAACACAACAGCAAATCAGAAAACACAACACCAAGTCAGAAAACACAACAGCAAATCAAAAAATGCAACAGCAAGTCAGAAAACACAACAGCAAATCAGAAAACACAACACCAAGTCAGAAAACACAACACCAAGTCAGAAAACACAACAGCAAATCAAAAAACACAACAGCAAATCAGAAAACACAACACCAAGTCAGAAAACACAATAGCAAATCAGAAAACACAACAGCAAATCCAGAAAGAAAACAAGTTAGAAAACACAACAGCAATTCAGAAAACACAACAGCAAATCAGAAAACACAACACCAAGTCAGAAAACACAATTCCACAGTTTGTGGAATTTGTAGACAGTCCCTTACACACCGTAGATGAACATCATACCTTAAACTTTTCCCGCATGCTCTTTTTGCTCTCTGTGTTATAAAGTGTCCCATTAGTGTTTTACTGAGTGACAAACCACTCACAATTTTCAGTAATTGAGCATTTGGAATTAATTTTGTAATAATCGCGCAAGTGGGCAGAGAACCAGTACTGAGGAAAGGACTAGATATTCTCCACACAGCCAATCAGGCGTGAAGCTATGGTACCTACCCTTTCCGTTTAGACTGAATTGCTGTTGTGTTTTCTGAATTGCTGTTGTGTTTTCTGTCTTGCCGTTGTGTTTTCTGAATTGCTGTTGTGTTTTCTGTCTTGCTGTTGTGTTTTCTGAATTGCTGTTGTGTTTTCTGTCTTGCTGTTGTGTTTTCTGAATTGCTGTTGTGTTTTCTGACTTGTTGTTCCCTTACGACTCAGTACACTTCACATTGCATGCTAACACATATGGGGAGTTGTCCTTCCACACGACCTAGTTGAAACCTCTCTGCAATAACGGCAATATTCTAATATTGGCTATGGTGTTTGAGCCCCGCCCTTTTAGGTGCGAAGCTGTCCGCTATAAAAGCAGATGCACAAACACCATTCCTCAGAATTTTCTTCCTTCAAGACAGCGATTCATCTCTCGTCTAGAAGCCCTCTACTTCTTCGCCGTCAACTACACAAGTCAGCGGGTGGAATCTTCATGGCAACGAGAAGACTCTCCACTCCCCTGCAGTATTCCAGCGAACATCACTCCACCTCGCTGCTTGACGCTTCGCTGGCGAACGGGCCACTTCAGCATCCCAATTCCCCGCAGCACTTTGCAGGTGTTGTGTATCTTTATAAAGCAATTGTATACTGTATATTGTGTGTATAAATATATATATATATATATATATATATATATATATATATGTTAACATCTTTTTAAAGACGTCATTCCCCCGAAGAGGCAGTAGCAGCACATTTCTGCCCAGCGAGTAGCAGGGCGTGGAACTCATGCCCCTTTCATCTTTCTAAGCCATGTTAACTAGAGTCCACACTGACTGGAAGAGCATACTTAGCGGCGGGCCACACTATTTCAGCATTCCACGCGATGACTGTGCTCCAAGTTTTCCAAGCTAAGCTCCTAAAACAAATGGATGAGCAAGCCTAAGATCCAGAGATGTTCAAAGAGCTCCGCACCACTACAGACTTAGTGCTGTGAGCCACGGAAGTCACTGCACAGGCCACTGGCAAGTCAATGAGCAACCTTTTGTTTTTGGATCGTCACATCTGGCTGACCCTCATGGAAATGCGTGATGTGGGAAAAGCCGCTCTATTTGATGCTGCCTTTTCAAAGACTCTGTGACAGGCTATGAGACATTTTATGCCAAAACGGAGCAGTACTTCATCACAACCGGCCCGCTCCTGCTCTGTCTCGGTCCAGCGCCCAGCTAAAAACCCCACACCAGCTGCCTCAGCACCGCCAAATATCACCGCCAAGCCGCTGGTAAAGCCACGCAAGCCGTGGCCCAAACAAAGTTAGCCGCCTCAGCGCAAGCCCTGTGCCGACAAGACACTCACACTTTTTCAATAAGAGCTTTCCAACTCCAAAGCCCACACATTATGCACAACCGCTTCCTAATGGTGAGTGGCGCATTATATCATGTATGAACATACAAAGATGGTAAAAAGAGTACAGCGCTCGCATGAGACGCTCACACTTTTTCAATAAAGGGCTTTCCCACTTCAAAGCCCACATATTTTGCACAACCACTTCCCAATAGTGAGCGGCGCATTATATCTTATAATGAATTACAAAGATTGAAAAAAGATTACAGCGCTCATTGCACATGCACGAGACGCTCACACTTTTCAATAAAGGGCTTTCCCACTTCAAAGTCTCACATTATGTGCAACCGCTTCCCAATGGTGAGTGGCGCATTATATCATGTTATGAACATACCAAATTGCCCCCTGTGGCGAGCTCTTACTGGCATTTCGACTGGGTGCTAAAAAATTATTGAACATGGCCCTGTTTCAACAGTGTTCTGTCTTCCACAGTTCAGTCTGAAGACGTGCCAGTGTTATGAGCCGAAATACACAATCTTCTGCAAAGAACACGAAAGAGGTTGTTTCATATGAATTAATAAGCCTGCTGTCCCACTGCGTGAATGCATGGCATGTCCTCACGGATGTGTCAGAGCTGGTGTTTACAATGATCGAGCACAATCTGTGGTCTAACCACACGATATGCCAGTGTTGCGTGCACAGACTGCGACACACACAGCGGGATTTACAGCCATTAATTCCTCGTTCTGGAGAAGGACGGCGGGCTTCGGCCCATTCTAGTTCTGAGATGCTTGAATTGCAAGCTTGCACTGCGCCCATTCAAAATGCTAACTCAAAGACTGATCTTATTGCACATCCATCCTCAGGACTGATTTGAAACAATAGATCTGAAGGACGCATACATGTACCAATCGAACCGCGTTACAGGCAGCTTTTTAGATTTGCATTCAAGGGAACTGCGTATCAAGTTAAAGTCCTTTATTTCAGTCTGTCTCTGGCTCCCTGCATAGTCATGAAATGTATCAATGCAGTGCTCTCCCCATTGAAAATGAACGGTGTGTGTGTTTTGAATTACCTCAGCGATTGGTTATTACTAGCCAATCAGAGGCACTACTGAGTGAGACTTGTTGCTTTGCCATATGGAAAATCTAGTCTAATATCAACTGGCGAAGCACACTTTTCCCCAGCCAGTAAATCTCCTTTTTAGGAGTTCATGCGTGTGCAACTCACGAACGAGCGCGTACAGACCATTCTTCTGTGTCTGTTTCAGTTCAAACTGAAAAAACATTACCACTGAAGTAATTTCATTTTCCTGTGCATCTCAGTAACTCGCCACTGTTTGGCTGCTCTAGCACCATGGACAGTGCCAGACTTCTACCAACAGGGTGTTATGCTGGGTCAAGTTTTCAGAAAGAAAGTGCTGACTGCAAATGCACCCAACACAGGTTGGGGCACTGTGTGTAATGGATGCCCAACTTTCGACACCTGGAAACAGGTACAAAAGGCCATGACGTGTCAACCACCTAGAGCTACTGGCTGTCTTTCTAGCTTTGAGAGCTTTGAGAGCTTTTCATTCTGATATTGTGAATCACCACATTCTGATACGTTCGGACAACACAGCAGTAGTGGCGTATATATGTTACCATGACATGCTGGCCCACATATGGCCAGCGAAACACAAGTATGCACTTCCCCCAGTGCGCCTCCTTCATTCTGTCATCAGCAATGTCTGAGTGGACATGGAAACAGTTCTTTTAATTGCGCCGAAATGGCCCAATCAGCCATGGTTTCCGGAAATGATAGAGATGTTATATAGCTCGCCATGGGAAATACCACTGAGGAGGAATCTACTCTCTCAGGCACAAGGCACAATCTGGCATCCCCAGCCCAAGCTGTGGAACCTGCATGTGTGGCCCCTGAACGGAGCATGCTAAACGCTTCAGAATTGACGCATTCAGTCATGAACACCATTTTACAGGCCAGAGCGCTGTCCACGAGATGCCTCTATGCGCTAAAATAGAATTTGTTCACTGATTGGTGTCTTTCACATGGTAAAGACCCAGTAAACTGCCCTATATCAAATCAAAATCAAATCACTTTATTGTCACTCAACCATATACACAAGTGCAACAGTGGGTGAAAGTCTTGGGTGCAGTTCCGAGCAACATAGCAGTCATGACAGTGATGAGACATATACCAATTTACAATAAACATCAGATTTACACAACACAATTTACATATCTAATATGCACATAATTACACACAACACAATATACAAATAATACTATACAATGTACAGAATACAATACACACAATATAGAATACACATACGCACAATATAGAATACACAGTATACAATAAAAAATAGTATATATAAAATATACAGTAGGTTGTATTGTGCTGTACTGACATTCAGGCTGTCGGTTGTTAGTCAGTTGCCAGTGTGTTGTTAAGAAAGAATATCATTTATGACAGTCCAGTGTGAGATTAATAAAGTGCAGTGCTGATGTATACTGATCGTGAGAGATCGGCTGGTGTGGGTCCTGATGCTGCGATACTGCCTGCTTGATGGTAGCAGCGAGAGCAGCCCATGGCTCGGGTGGCTGGAGTCTCTGATGATCCTCCGAGCTTTTTTCACACATCGCCTGGTATAGATGTCCTGGAGGGAGGGAAGTTCACCTCCGATGATGTGTCTGGCAGTTCGCACCACACTTTGCAGGGCTTTGCGGTTGAGGGTGGTACTGTTGCTGTACCAGGCGGTGATGCAGCCTGTCAGTATGCTCTCTGCAGTGCTGGTGTATACATGATATTCTCATATTTCTTCAAGAGCGATTAGACGCAGGACCAACTCCATCAACGCTCAAAGTTTATGTGTCAACTATATCTGCATATCACGCCTGAAGCCATCGCCACTATAGGCAAGCATGATTTAATCATAAAGTTCCTTAGAGGAGCAAGACGATTAAATCCACCTCGGCTGGCTACAGTCCTGACTTTGGACCTAACTTTGGTACTAAAAGCACTAGCAGGGCCCCCCTTTGAGCCTTTGGACTCTGTTGATTTGCGCATGCTCTCCATTAAGACCGCACTACTGAGGAGTCACGTGACACCATGCGAGGATAGCCACGGCGAGCTCTGCGCACTTTGCTAGTTTTAATACTTTTTATGACATAAACCAGCGAGATTCAATACACTCTGTTCCATAACTATTCTAGGGGGACAATATGTCAAAGAATTCAAAATCCTGGGGCTCTGGAGACATTAAAAGACACTTACATGCTCAAGCTGACACCCCTGAGTGGGCCGCGGGCCCGGGAGTCGAGTTGGACGGAGAGATGCGGGAAATGCAGCGAGAGATGTTGAACATGTCGGCAATGCTGACGAAGGTTGTTGCTGACTTGGAGGATCTTGCTGTGATATGTAAAAATTCACTGAAATGGTTACAAGAGTGGGGGATGTCGAGAATCGGATCGATTATCTGGAGTCATCGGAGAGAGAATTATCTGCTAATCCACTAGCAACAAAGTTGGATTTGGAGCGTGTCTGGGAGAAGTTGGAGGACATGGAAAACCGTAACCGGCGGAATAAGGTCCATATCGTCGGAATTCCTGAGCAAGAAGAAGGACAGGATATGGTGAAATTCTTAGATGGGCTCTTTCCATGTCTGCTCGACATAGCAGACCATAAGCTGGAACTTGAGCGAGCTCACAGGGTTCCGGTTCGGTGATCCTCGGAAGGAGACAGGCCCCGATAAATTCTGGCCAAATTTCTGAAATCATCCAATAAAGATCCTGTGTTACGTGAGGCGAGGAGTAAAGGAAGGCTTTCTTGGAAGAACCACAGCATTTTCTTGTTCCCAGACTTTGCGAACTCAATAGAGAAACGTGATAGATTCAAGGAATGCAAGAAACTCTTACATCAACGGAAGATCGCTTTTGCACTGATGTTTCCGGCCAAACTGAGAATAGATACTAAGGATGGCCGCAAAACATTTACATGCCCACAGCAAGCATTGTCTTTCATTGAGACAATGGGGTGAGTATGCCATTTGGTGTTTCTCACGTTGCCCTCAAGTGAGCTTGACTCACTGAACATACACTTGACTGTCTGAGGAAGCTGGGCGCCTTTTTTGTTTCTTTTTATGTTGTTCCGTCTAGCGGCTGGAGTTTGTTTTGTGTAGAAACACTCCTTCAAGAAACTCTTGCATCAATGGAAGATCACTTTTGCACTGATGTCCCTGGCCAAATTGAGAATAGATGTTAACCCTCTGGGGTCCACGGACGCGCCGGAGCGTCCTGCTGGATTTTTTCCTCATAACAGCGGAAACAACTTAAAATACTCCGTCATTTCTGGGCGTACAGAGAAGTGTAAGACATCATTAGAGACTATAAAGGGTCTACTTTTATTTGTGTACACTCACAATAACAACAAAACCTTGTGCTTTTGTAAAATAAAGAAAATAAACAGGGTGCACTTTCAGCCGTCTCTGTCTCCACGAGCATCTTTCTGAAACATGTCACAAAAATGAACAGAAACTCCACGAATATCTATCAGACAAACATGAAACATATGTCTAAAGAAAGCGTAAAATGTCTACTTTTAAATAAAACAATTCAAATTTAAAACAAATATTCTCCTGCAATGTAATCTGTATGAAACCAAGCGATGTACAATTTCTCCTGGCTCAGCTAATTATCCCTAATGTGATCACACCCACCAGCAGAGGGCACTATTCATATGGTAATGTGCTGAGGCGATCAATGCAAATGGTTTTACACATCCTGTGAAGCGTCAGTGTTGCTCTAGGGGGCTTACACACTTTTGCTTCACTATGATCAAGGACTGAGTCCATCAATAGATTAAAGTCTCCTCCCAATATTATATTATGAGGGGTGCCAGCGACTTGCAGCATCCCTTCAAGATCTATAAAAAAGCCTTAATCAACATAAGATGCGTAAATATTAGCCAAAATCAACATTTGCCCCTGAATTTCAGCTAAAACAATAATGACTCTTCCTAATTTATCTTTAATCTGTTTTAGACATTTCAATTGTAGATGCTTACTTATCAGTGTAATGACCCCCCTGCTCTCACTTGAGCCTGCACTAAAGAAAACATGTCCACCCCATATCTTCCCAAATTTTTCAGCTTCCTGCGGGGAAAGATGCGTTTCTTGAAGAAACACAATATCATATTTCTTATCTTTAAGATTTTTATGGGGTGCCCCAACCCATTCACATTCCACGTGGAGAGAGACAATCCACTCGTATTAACATTTGACATTTTTACGTTTTGAAAACATAGATTGTGTGTCAAAAACACGATTATAAAGACCACATTCCCCATTAGTACAACAATCAAATCTCGAGCTTGCCTCAGAACCAAACAAACAGAAAAAAGAGAAACGTGCGCATTAACCCCGCACACGACAGCGCCAACCGGCGTCCATCCTCTAAACTCAAAAAGTCCATGTACGCCTATGAGAGACCCCGCAACAACTTTGCCGTCGGATTGCTCAAGTCCGGTGCTTCTATACAAATTTTGTGAGACAAAATTACATAACAGAAAATACTCTGTAAAACACACTCCAGCCAATATGCAGAATAAACACAAAGAACGTGTTGATTCATTCACAGAACTGTCTTGAACTCCAGCCACTAGCAGAACCAGCACAAAAAAAGAAAAACGTTTAGTTTCCTTGGACAGTCAATCGAATGTTCAGTGAGCCGGCTGTTTCAAAAGTGCAGCAGATGATGTAATCCTTCCAATATCCTATTAAAAAAATACTCCAAAAAACAAACTCCAGCCAATAGGAGGCACAAGAACAAAGAACGAGCAGATTCATCCACAAACTGTCGCGAAGGAGTGTTATTCCACAAAACAAACTCCAGCCGCTAGGCAGAACAAGGAAGGTGCTTAGCTTCCTCGGACAACCAAGTGTATGTACGGCGAGACAAGCTCACTTGGGGCCACATGAGAAATATCATTTGGCTTACATTTGGTGCTTGTTGTGGGCATGTAAATATTGTAAATATGTAAGAGTTTCTTGCATTCCTTGAATCGATGACATTTCTCTCTTGTCGAATTCGCAAAGTCTGGGAACAAGAAAATGTTGTGATTCTTCCAAGAAAGCTTTCCTTTGCTCCTCACCTCGCGTAACACAAGATCTTTATCAGATGATCTCAGACATTTGGCCAGAATTGATCGGGGCATGTCTCCCTTAGTGGATCTCCGAGCCAGGACCCTGTGAGCTCGCTCGATTTCCAGCTTGTGGCCTGTTATGCCGAGCAGACTCGGGAAGAGCTGGTCTAGGAATTTTACCATATCTCTACCTTCTTCTTGCTCAGGAATCCAACAATTCATACGTTATTTCGCCTACTGCGGTTCTCCAAATCCTCCAATTTTTCAAAGACTCATTCCAAATCAATTTTGGTCGCCAGTGGATTAGCAGCTAATTCTCTCTTCGATGACTCCAGATAATCGATCCGTCTCTCTCGACTTCCGATAATCTTGTAACCAACTCAGAAAATTTTGCCTCCATCGCCGTAATTGATTGCCGTATTACAGCCAAATCCTCTAAGTCGGCAACAACTTTCGTCAGCATCACAGATATGTTGGACAGTTGACTCTGGATTTCTCCCGCCGCACCGTCCAAACTGAGTCCCTGGTCTGCAGGCCCGTCAGAGGTTTCGGCTTGAGCACATAAGTGTCTTTTAATATCTCCAGAGCCCAAGGATTTTGACTTTTGATTTTGAAATTGGGTCCTAGCCAGTGTCATGATTGGTAGACAGATCATTCTGAGGGGATGGAAGTCAGCTGGTGCGCCCTCGTTTCGGGAGTGGTGCACAGAGATGGACAGGGTGGCAGCATTTGAGGAGATGTCAGACAGAAGGCTAGGCAACCTGGGGGTGTTTAATATGAAGTGGGACAGCTATCTGACCTTTTTGGAAGGCTCTCGGGGAGGGGCAGTGGAGAGGGATTTATAGTTTAAATGTGTGTGATTATTATTATTATTTATACATTACTGTGCAAAAGTCTTAGCACATAAGATGTTTCACAAAAACATTTGTCTTAAGATGGTTATCTATATCTGCTACTTTAGTGTGTCAATAGGAAATATACATTATATACTCCCAAACATTCCTTTTGCAAATAGAATAGAATAGAATAGAAGAACAGGGAGCCCTGCAACAGATGGCATGGCCCTCACAGAGCCCCCTTTTGAAGGCAAAAGTGTTCACACCAAATATTGATTTAGCTCTTTTTCTGTTTACTGGACTTTGTATGACATTAATTGATTAATGAAAACTATTTATGTCATTATTTGTTTAAGAAATCCTCACTTTGAAAGTTTTTCACAAGTGCCTAAAATTTTGCACAGTACTGTATGTATGTATATATATACAACAAACATCCCTGTGGTCAAAACCAAATTACACAAACACACACAAAAATAAATAAATAAATAAATAATAATAAAAATATATATATATGTTTTTTTTTTGTTTGTTTGTTTTTTTGTGTGTTTGTTTAATTTGGCTTTGACCACAGGGATGTTTGTTGGGGGTCAGGGTGGGGTTGGGGATTGGGAGGGGGAAGGGGAATAATGGGGGTTAAATGCTGATTCTGTGCATATATGTTTTGCTTTTCTGTTTCAATTGTTGAATCAATAAAAAGTGTTATTAGGAAGAAAAAAAAGACCGCACTACTGCTGGCTCTGGCCTCAGTAAAACAGGTCGGTGACTTACATGCACTATCAATTGACAGTTCATGTCTGGAGTTTGGCCCCGGTCTTTCAAAAGCCACTGTCAAACCCAGAAAAGGCTATGTTCCCAAGGTTCTAACCACGCCCTTCAGAGTGCAGGTGGTTCACCTTCAAGCTTTCTTCCCTCCTCCATTTATTTAGGATGTGGAACAATCCTTGCATTTATTATGCCCTGTGTGGGCACTACACGCATACGTTGAGCACACCCGCCAGTTCAGAGTGTCTGTTCAGCTCTTTGTGTGCTATGGCGGACGCATGAAAGGAATGTCTGTCTCCAAGCAAAGACTTTCTCACTGGATCGTTGATGCGATTGCCCTGGCTTACGAGTCACAGGGTAAAATCTGCCCAATTGGTGTTAAAGCACACTCAGCTAGAGGCATTGCCTCCTCATGGGCATGGACGAACGGTGTGTCTTTACAAGACATATGTTATGCAGCAGGATGGTCTTCTCAAAACACATTAGCAAGGTTTTACAACCTAGATGTAACATCTCTCTCTTCACAAGTCCTCTCTATTTAGAACGCTTGCTGTTTCGTTTGCCAAACATATACTAATGCCCCTCCCCTTAAGTACGGGCTCCCCATCATTTTACACAACCGCCTGCATCAGGCCATTGTAATTTACCATAAAGTCACACACTTTCTTTATAAATAAACTCCCTTACCGACTGAGTTCATGAAGGGGTTAATTCATACTATATGACTATAGTTCATATATTCATTCTGAGTGCTCCCCTCTTGGCCCAAAATGAGGGTCACTCACTTGCGGTATACTCATGTCGGTCACCAGTATAAATAAAAAAACAGAAACCAGGGCATTGTGTGACCCCACATTTTAAACTTTAGGGCATTTTTTGTCACTTGTGGGGGCATTTTTGCCCCGAGCCCCCCTTAAGTCCTGACCCTGCATCACTGTTCTATTACGATTTCTTGGTGAGAGAAATATCCTTTATTAACACAAAATGTGATTTAAACTTGCTTAATATGGAGCATACAATATAAAGATGATGCAATAGTGGCATCTAGCCTTTTTTATTTTATTATTATTACAACGGTGCGGCCCACAACACCTTATTTATTTTTGCAACTGGCCCCCAGTAAAAAAAGTTTGGACACCCCTGGTCTAAATGGATGAATAAATTAATTATTAAACAAATAAAGTTATTTGTGTGGACTAGTTGGACTAGTTGGTAACAACAAAGTGGTCATGATTGATGCTGACAACTGTATATATTAATAATAGAGAGAGAAGAAAAAAGTTTTTAACTTGCTGCCATGCATGAAAATCGTCCCTATATATTGGCTCATCATCATTGATTTACATTTATTCATTTGGCAGACGCTTTTATCTTCGTCTCTGAAACCCAAAGGCTCTCTCGCCAGCACTACAAGTTGTGTAGAACTGCACATGCAGCATTACTGTTACCATTATAACTTTTGGGAGTAAAGAGCACACCTCCACTTTAATGGTGAATGTCCATGTGGAGGCAAGGGCGTGGTCGAACATTCATCTGGGGAGAGAGGAAGCAGTAAGGGTTTTCATCTGAGATGATTTCTGGTAATTGCTGTTTCTTTGTTCACAGTGAGAGACAGGGGAAATAAAAGGGGCCAGACCTCAGAGTGAAGCTTCGAGTGTGTTGGCAGCTGCCAGTCCCACTACATAGAGCATTTTGTGTGTTTATATGAAGCTTTACCATTACGCAGTCAAGCGAATGTTTTTGTGTGAAGAATAAATGTACCTTTGAGTTGGATTCGCCGTCTCCCGCTTCCTCATTCCTTGAACCTGTTACATTGGTGCCGAAACCCGGGAGTAGAGGAAGAAGGATACACTGTCATGGAGTCGTCGCCACTGGAGGAAGTTTTCAGATCTCTTACCAGTATCCACCAGGGCCAACACCAGGCCCTCATGGAGCTTCAGAGAGAGTAGCAACAGCGCTTTGAGGCACTCCTTCGGGCCCAGGAGGAGGACCGGCAGGGGTGCTGCGGAGCTTAGTACCCCAGGAGGGGGCGACCTCCCTGTCCCCGGCAGCAGCGCACCCCCACATATTGCTCACCAAGATGGGGCCTCAAGATGATCCAGAGGCCTACCTTGAGCTCTTTGAGCACACAGCTGAAGCTCTGAAATGGCCGCCGGAACAGTGTGCAGTCCATCTTCTGCCACGGCTGACCGGGGAAGCCCAGATCGCAGCACAGCAGCTTCTGGTCGGCAACCTCCTGGACTACTCGGTGCTGAAGAAGTCCATCTTGCAGCGGGTCGGCCATCATCAATCTAGTGGTGCTGGAGCAGTTTGTCTCCCGGTTGCCGAAGGGGACAGCCAAGTGGGTCCAGTGCCACCGGCCGGCATCGCTGTACGAAGTGCTCCAGCTGGCGGAAGACCATCTGTCATCATATCCGTGGGCCGGCGCACCCCACACCCTTCCCCCCTCTAATGTCTCCTCCCCTGTTCTCTCCCACCCCCCTTCCTTCTTTCCTGTTCCATTTCCCCGGAAACGGGGGAAAATTCCCCCAAAACCGGCTCCCCAGTCATGGGGGTTCTCTGCTACCACAAACCCCGTCTCTCCCCTCTCTTCATCCCAGGTGAAGGAGTCTGCTGCCACAAGTTTGGGCGGAAGGCTTGGGCCAGTCTGCTGGAGTTGCGGGGAGCTTGGTCATGTTCAAGAGCAGTGCCTGGTAATGGAGGTGGGGGCCTTGATCCGGATCCCCGACACCCCACAGACCGCCCCCGAGCGAGCAGGGATGTACCAAATACCTGTGAGTATTAAGGGGGGTACATACCAAGCCTTGGTGGATTCAGGTTGTAATCAAACCTCTATTCATCAATGCTTGGTTCAAAATGGGGCATTGGAGGCAAATAATCAGGTGAAGATGTGGTGTGTGCATGGGGATATTCATGATTATCCTGTAGTGACTGTCACAGTAATATTCCAGGGACAAAAGCATAATATTGAGGCGGTGGTTAGTCCTTGCCTCACCCATTCGCTAATTTTAGGAACTAATTGGCTGGCTTTTGGATCATTATTGAAGGCATTGTGTGTGGATTGGTCCTGTGAGAAAGTAAACCGGTGTGGGATGTGCGAAGTGCTGGCTGGTGAGGTGTGACCTGGGCCGTCTGCGGCTACTCAGCGTCAGGCTGACGCTGGGGAAGGGGGGGTGTCATCCTCCCCCGCCCTTAGGGAATTCCTGATAGGGGATTTTCCCGCCAGAGTAGTCATGAGATGAAATCCTGAAGCACGTATTTGACCAAGTGATTGATGGTCAATGTCTCAAGCAGGGCATCGTACTCACATATTCATATTTTTCAATTATAAAAGATCGGTTGTATAGAGTGATACAGGACACTCGTACAAATGAAAATACAACCCAGTTGTTGATACCAAAGAACATCAGGAAATGTTATTCCAGGTGGCTCATCATAATCCGATGGCAGGTCACTTGGGACAGGGGAAAACATTAAGCCATCTCATGGCCCGTTTCTATTGGCCGTGCATTCACAGGGATGTTCGCTGGTGGCGTGCAGCATGCCATGAATGTCAGCTGGTGAATCCGTGGGCCTCTCCAAAAGTGCCATTGCGCCCCCTTCCGTTGATCGAGGTTCCTATCGAACAAATTGCCATGGACCTCGTCGGGCCATTAGAACAGACAGCATGTGGACATCGCTTTGCGTTAGTCCTGGTGGATTACGCAAAGCGATATCCGGAAGCAGTGCCGCTGCACAACATCTCAGCACGTAGTGTTGCGAGGCACTCTTCAAAATTAACTCCCGAGTGGGGATTCCGAAAGAAATCCTCACTGATCAGGGCACAGCATTTATGTCATGTACACTAAGCAAGCTGTACGAATTATTGGGTATTAAATCGATTCTTTGTTTGAATTGTTATATGGGCATAAGCCCCGTGGCGTGTTAGACATTTTGAAAGAAAATTGGGAGGAGGGACTTTCACAGAGCAAAAATGAAATTCAATACGTTCTTGACCTGAGAGCAAAACTTCACACATTGGGGCGACTATCCCAGGAGAATTTGCTACAGGCGCAAGAATGTCAGCCCTGGCTGTATAACGGGAGCTCAGCTACGGGAGTTTGCACAAGGAGATAAAGTACTTGAATTACTGCCCACATCGAGCTCAAAATTACTCCCGAAGTGGCAAGGGCCCTTTGAGGTCACACGGCAAGTTGGGGAATTTGATTATGAGATAGTGTGTACGGATAGGGATGGGGAGTCAGATTTACCATCTCAACCTACTAAAACCATGGAGAGAGGCAGTACCCGTATCCTTGGTGATGGTAGTTTTGGAGAGGGAGGAGCTCGGACCGGAGGTGAATCTAAAAGCCAGTCACTTCACCACAGTCCCTTGTGGAGACCACCTCTCACCATCACAACGTACGGAGGCTGCCAGGTTGCACAATAATTTCTCTGACATGTTCTCACCTCTCTCTGGCTGCACTAATCTCATAAAACACCACATCAAGACAACCCCAGGGGTAGTTGTACATAGTCATCCATACCACTTACCCGAACACAAGAAACAGGTAGTATGGGAAGAATTAAGGGCCATGCTCGATATGGGGTTAATAGAAGAATCCCCTAAGGAGAATAGAAGAAGCTGCCTATTTGGATGATATCATTATTTGTAGTAATGATTGGCAGTGGCACATGCAGAATCTGAGGGCCTTTCTGAGGTCGCTGCGATGAGTGGGGCTCACAGCAAACCCGAAGAAGTGTGCAATTGGGTGGGTGGAGGTACGGTATCTGGGGTTCTACTTGGGTCATGGTCAGGTTTGGCCCCAAATTGATAAAACCGCAGCAATTGCGACCTGCCTGAGACCCAAGACCAAAAAGGAGGTGAGTTCCTGGGGCTGGCTGGCTATTATCGAAGGTTTGTGCCTAATTATTCAGACGTCACCAGCCCGCTGAGTGATCTCACTAAAAAGGGAGCTCCAGACCCGGTCCAGTGGACGGAGCCATGCCAAAAAGCATTCACGTTGGTAAAAGCTTCTGCATTTCCCTGACTTCTCTCTACCTTATGTTTTGCAGACGGATGCATCAGACTGGGTGCTGTACTGTCCCAAGTGGTGGAGGGAGAGGAGCGCCCGGTGCTGTACATTAGTCGGAAGCTCTCTATGAGAGAGACGAAGTACAGCACCATAGAGAAGGAGTGCTTGGCCATCAAGTGAACAGTCCTCACTCTCCACTACTATTTGTTGGGATGAGCATTCACCTTGTTGGGCCTCATGTATTCAGATAGAAGACAAAGGCAGGCCTAACACCCCCACACATTCCATGTCGTAAATTTTACTGATAAAAATCGCGCCAAAATCAAACAAAGGGAGTCCAAAACAGACTACAAATCCAGGAAGCCTTGCTCACTAAAGGATCGAGCTCTCAACTCCTATTGGTTGAGGCACACAACAGAATGTCCCTCAAACATGACATCATCAGGAGTTCAAATAATTCTGAAATGCTTAAAGATTTCGCTTCCAGCGACTTAGTTCACCGAATACGGACGTAACTTTTTGCTGCTCTCCAGTGCAACCTCGTGGCTTAAGGAAGTAATGTCCGACTTGAAACTGTAGCCATACAATCTCCATCTCGCTGGACGAGTTGAGATTACTCTGTGTTCAACCGAACACTCTAACGGATCCGAAGGAGACCGCCGAGCAATTCGCATCTTCATCCGTTGGCCTACAGAAGTGAAGAGATTAAAGATTTCTCTTCCATCTTCAATCAAGTCGACATTTCTGAGTTCTCCGCCAGCCCGCCGAGAATCAACAGCCGTACCGCCCGCCGACAATCAACAGCTGTACTGCCCGCCGACAGCGCGAGGAAACGGCCTCCCGTTATCACCCGAGCCTCAAGGAACTGGGTCAAAGTTAAAGGATGGAGGAAAACACATTCTACCTGTGTCCTCATGCGATTCAAGTAAGAGGTTACGTCTGGGCAGAGATAGAATGTTATAGCGTGTTATTCTTGTGTTTCAAGGTTTTTGCTTGTACAGTTTACTCAGGGTATTAATTATCACAAATTTGTTTTGCTGTATTGTGGTCCAACCAAATTGGATTGTTGTGCATTTTCGCCATCGCGGGTGAGACAGCAACTGAGTTCATCCATTAAAGAGTCAAATAACGCAGGACTTTTACGAGCCCCGCTCGTAAAACCGTGTCTCTGAGTGGTGAACACAGCTGTTTTCTCTCCAGCTATCGTGAAGTCAGCTTTCGGGCTGTCACTTAATAATCTCTCTCTCTCTCTCTCTCTCTCTCTCTCACTAACCACACTGACACACACACACACACACACACACACACACACTGTCACACACACACCTTATGTGTTATAGGATTATTTTTATTTCCATATCTAATCATATCACTGTTTAGTTTGTAGTTGTAAGTCGGAAGTTTATTGACTGCATTGTATTAATTATTAATTGATATTACTGCATAAATAAACTTTGTTTATATTACAAAGAGAAGTGTTTTGGTTTGTTTTGCATACGCTTGTGTCATGCTGACGGGATGTCAGTGCTCGGATTCAAACCTTCATTCATTGTTTTTTTCCCGAAAATCGATTTTCTTCGGATGTCGATTTTCCTAAGAAAACAATCTAATATTGAGACTGTTTTAATATTCGGTTATTAGTCCCTGATTTCAGGGTGGTGCCCCATCAATGTTAATCCTTATTAATATTCTATTGATTTTTGATAATTGATAATTATCTTTGATGATTGAATTTGAATGATCAATAAGCTAGTGTTAATTTTAATGTTTCATCGATGTTAACAATTAACGATTATCTTTGATAATTGTTGATTTAAAGGATTTAAAAAAAAGCTAACATTGATTCTCATCAATGTTCTATTGATTTTAATAATTAATAATTATCTTTGATAATTATTAATTATTGCTAATAACCAAACTTGCTCCTAAACGTAGCACACTACATTTACTGGAGTCCCATATGAGGTTTTAATGAGTTAGATCCAATTAATTAATTTAAATATTAATTAATAACTACAGAAATAATTATTAATTATTTCTGATAGTAACACTGATCTAAACAACAAGTAAAGCCCGACAACCTTCTGTTCGGACCTTGCCCCACTCCAATGACTCCACCGCATGAATGATGCCAACACCCAGATCACCCATTGGTATCTGGCACTCCAGCCATTTAAGTTCGAGGCTGTCCACAGGCTGGGGGCACAGATGGCTGTCGCAGACTTTCTCTCCAGAAATGAGGGGAGAGTGGGCAGGCCGGACAGTTCCCCTGGCCTGATTCGGGCGGTGGGGGTATGTGGAGGCGAGGACGTGGTCGAGCGTTCGTCTGGGGAGAGAGGAAGCGGTAAGGGTTTTCACCTGAGATGAATTGCTGGTAATTGCTGTTTCTTTGTTCACAGTGAGAGACGGGGGAAATAAAAGGGGCCAGACCTCAGAGTGAGGGAGAGAGAGCCCCACTGAAGCTTCAAGTGTGTTGGCAGCTGCCAGTCCCACTACATAGAGCATTTTGAGTGTTTATATGAAGCTTTACTGTTACGCAGTCAAGCGAACTTGTTTGTGTGAAGAATTAACTTTTAACTTTTTTTAACGTTTGAGTTGGATTCGCCATCTCCCGCTTCCTTATTCCTCAAACCTGTTACAGTCCACTGTCTTCACTAATTCTTGGAAGCTTTTATATCAAGAGGAATTTGTGAAAACAAAATTTACAAATGCACACCTGATTATGGAAGTAGATTATGTGAAAAAAATGATTGTTCTGCAAAAATTATTGCAATACAATATGTAAATATATAGTTAATTAGGTAGAATATTTAAGAAAATATTTGAAAACAAATTTTAGTGAGGTAAATTACAAATGATTGTAAAGTTACGCACAAATATAATAAAAATACATTGACGAGCATCACTATACGGTCACATTTCAGCACTGTCACATGGACGGCGACTATCTTAAGTAGCACTTAAAGTGCATCCTCGCACATTCATGTTTAACACACTCTCATGGCGAAATCGTAAGGATTCATATGACTTTTCTAAATTTGGCTAATTCGTATGATATCGTATGACTGCACTCACAGCCAGTGATGTCGCTGGACATCGTTTCCATCTAATACATGACAATTACTTCTGTCACACTCAACAGCTTCCTTTTTTTTACACAATCTACTGATCGATTAGGTTTAGATAAGGGGTTTGGGTAAGGGCATAATATGAATATGAATGTCCTTAACACCTTGTGCACGGAACTCGCGCTTACTTCCGCTTTAGACATCCGGGCACTTTATGAAATCGTACAAATTTATATGAACAAAATCATACAAAATCATGCGAAAAAGCCAGCTCGTACAATATGTACAAATCTGCATGAGATCGGGTAATCATGTTAAGTGCATTTTTCAAAACGCACGTAAATTAAAAAAAATTAACGTTCCTAAAATCACTCGTAGAAAATGCTCTTAACAACTAAGATGATTGTTAATGGGAAACACAGCCCAGACTGATTTGTTAATTGTTGCAATTGGTATTAAATCGAAGTATTCAAATTCAGTTCATTACTTAATTTATAAGTACATGATTTTCATTATTTTGTTTAAATATAATATAAAAGTAGAAAACTATTTCCCCACTTTTTTCCTCAGATGAGTCAGAAGACAGTCAAGACACTGTGGAACAAATTCTGAAATGCATCATTGAGAATGAAGGTGAAGATATTTTCTTCCTCTGTTTAAGTTTGTTCTATTGTGTTATTAAAAGGACAATTTGTACTATTGTTTTTATCATGTATATTTTTATCACTAATTTCTGAAATAATGTATTTAATAATGTATACAATTATTAAATGTTATTTGACACTTAAATTATTGATGACAACTTTCTTGTTTGTGTTGCAGCCAATATGGATGCCTTCAAAGAGATGTTGGGTGGCCAAAATGTCTGTGAACTTCACGATCCACGGTAAAGTTATTGTGTGCTGTAAACATTTACATACTGTATAATCTACACATTCACACATCCCACATATAATTAATGGTAACATATTGAAATCCAAATTAATGCACAGGTAATAAAGGAATAGAGGCCATTTATGAGCCACAGAAAAGTTTAGGTCAAACTTTACATATCACTTAGTTAAAATGACATTAATGGAAAGTAAATTTTTGAACTGTTGCACTACTGTAAAGTGCTCATTGTATCAACCCAACTGATTAAAAATCACAGAAATTGGACTCTGCTAGATTAAGTAAACTTTCCATTTTTTGTGGGTGCAATTTGCATAACACAGTCAGTGAACAGAGTGTGGGCAGTCTAGCAAGACTTACTAGAGAAAGTGTTAATTTTTATTTCATGAAAACGACAGTCTGATATTGTGAACTCTTTTTGGGGCTACTGAATGGGGCTTTTTTTCTAAGCAGTTTACGTCGCAAGGACAGTGTAGGCGGTCTTCCCCTTCACCATCATACAGTTCATCTGGGAGGAGAAATCAGCACCTGTGTTCACTGTATGCAAGGACATCTATTAAAAACACGACGCAGAAGCCGTGTGTCTAGAAGCAAAGCCCGGCCGGGGGAGATGACTGTGTTTTCTGTGGGCAGGTGAGACTCATAATCTGTTTCAAACGTTTGTATACACTTCATTGTTTATTATTACTATTTTCCCCATTTTAGAACAATATTAAAGCCATCAAAACTGCTATATGAAATAACACTTGGAAGTACCTTATCTATCTTATACTGTATTTTAGATTCTTCAGAATATGTAAGGAGTTTTCCTCCACTATCAGCTACAACGCATCAATTTTAAAATATTTTTTATTAAAAGTTTCGTTTCGTAAAGAAATTAATTTATAGGAAATCTGTAATCAAATTATAAAGTAACTAGTTACTGCAATATAATTACACATTACAATTTAAATTCTAGTAATCAGATTACAGTTACTGACTTTCAGTGAAGTTAATTAATTTTAAGTTCATTACTTGGATTACACATTTCTTAAAAAACATTAATTATGTTCATATGTACATCTGTCATTGTAAGTGAGAAACGAGTGTATGACTTTCATGCGACGAACAGGATGAAATATAGACATTTATTTTGAAATTAGAAACTTTTAAAAAAATTTACTTAAAAGAAAAGTAATTAGAAATGTGATTACTTTTTCTATGAAGTAATCAGTAAAGTAATCAGATCACAGTTTTATTGGAGTAATTATTAATTTGTAGTGGATTACTATTTTGAGTGACTTACCCAACACTGATTACTTTTATTTGTATAGCACTTATTTCATACATATTGTTTCAAAGCAGCTTCAGAGAAAATCATGCCTTAAGCCCTGTTCGTTTTTCAAATGAAAAATTTTCAATGAAAGCACAGCGACTTCAGCAACACAAGCTGCCGCAGCCGATGGTGACAAAGATTGCCGTGACGAGCGACAAGACAAGTTGAGAAAATTTCAGCTTTATGGAAATGATGAGTGACATTCATGAGCGACTACCAATGAGAGTGAAGACAGTGAAGCTCTGTCACCCATCTGCTATGAGTGAAGATACTGGGACAAATGTAGGCAAGACGGAGGAGATGTTAAAAGTTTTTGTGAGCGATTTCACTGTTCTTTATCATTTGTCTGTAACCACATACATGGATATAGGCTAATAAAATGATGCGTGGAAAACCGTGTTGGCATTCTGAGTGAGTTTGATTTATATATTGATATAACATTCATCTTGTTTAATGATATGATGCATTAAGCACTGCTGCAGATTATATAAAATGCTTTCCCCTGGAGAATGTTAATTTTTAGAGGCAAGAGAACTGATTCCTGGTCAAATTAGAATGATATCTTAGTTTTATCTGCAGTAACATCTATAATCAGCATTTCAAAAGCTACTATGGCCAGTTGTACAGTCCACCAATAACGTTAGAGTGGCGGCAGCAGTAGGAATGCCTACTAGCGACACAGATCTCAGAGTCTAGCGACACCAAGCGACAATGCTGCCGGGGGTGTGAACGGGGCTTTAATGTCTTTAATGTCTGACCAAAGTTCAGCCATGCAACTCTATGTGGCACAAGATGATAGGTTCTTTGACTTGTTATCTGTAGCCAATCGGCTCGCTCACATGTGACATGTTAAGCCAATCGGCTCGCATTGTGTAGGCTGTACTCTGACTTGTTATCGGGTATCCAATCATCTTGCATCTCTTTTCTTGTCTTTTATTTAAATGGCTTAGCTTTGCAGTTAAGCTGGTTTCTCTGCAGCACACTGCAAGAATTTTTTCTCTGAAACCCACCTCTACCCCAGCTCCACTTGTCTGGATCTGCTACATGGGGATTGTTTGTCTATTTGTGCAGCAGCATGTAACACATGCTCAATGCAACATGTCTTGTGTTTTGTCACATTGTGCAGCAGTAGCAGCATGTCCACATGCTAACTCAGTATGCATGTGTTTTTCAAGCAGTAGCAAGTCTCCGTATTTGCTCTGCAGCAGCAGCGTAGCAGATCTAGTCTGCCAAGACCAATATCCTATCAATATGTTAGACCCACATTCACATGCTAAATCTTTCAGAGAGTTGGCATCCTTCAAATGTCTTAAATGTCTTATTTGCAATATCTAAACATTATAAGATAAACTCCAGCATTATGCTTCCCTAAATTCACAGATTTCGTGTCACCCACACGGAGAAGAAGAACAGCCTTCAAGGTTCGATCAATCTGCCCGCCGCTAAACCAGGAGACACATCCAATGACACCACACTATCAGACAGCAGGTCGGGGTTCAAAGATACCTCAAAAAAGCCTCAGGAAGAATACAACATCCGCAACATGTTCAAAGACACTGGAGGAACGAACGGCAAGGTCCCAAACCCAGGAAAACGTAAGAAAAGCGTCACACTGCTTGGCTTCTATAAGGGCAGCAGTCCAGTGGGGACCAAGGAAATGGTTGAAGAGGACAAGGAAGGGCCAAGCACTGCTGAACAGCTGTCAGTCTCTCTAGAAGAGTGCTTGAGCTCTGTCGCTGTGTCTCTTATTGACACTGAAACAGCTTTAGATGTGAATTCAATTAAAGGTTCTGTCAATAAATTAGAGGAGACCAGCCCAGAGAAGGAAAGGGCTGATGAAGCATCTTTAGATATGAATTCACAAGACAAATTAAGTACAAAAACCACAGGGAATGTTCGAGACGGCTCTAGATTTTCTGTGGTAAGCACTGAGGAAGAGATTACTGTTACATCTGTAGCCACTACTGAGCATAGAGGATGTGATACAGTGCAAAACGATGATATAAAGACTGGCAAAATTAGTCAGGAGAATATAGACAATCAGCAGGTATGATTATAGCACCATTGCCCAACGAGCATAGTGTTATAGATTATTGAGATGGTCAGACAATTGTTTTTTGAGAAAGAGACTCAAATGCAAAGCTTTTAAGTTGCCACAAGACTGCTTTTTAATATACAATGCATACCTGTAAATGGGTGTTTCTTCAATTTTGGGCACTTTTAGAACTGTGTGATTTCTACTTATTTTTTTCAAGTCATGAAAATTCCCACAACAGTGTCATTTCCAGCACATCTCAAATTCTGTATTGTGTTTAATAGAATTCAGTGGAAAGAACGCTGATGGAAATTACATGTTTAACTTTTTTTTAAAAGGCAAAAGATTAATTTCATAGCTAACAATTTATGTATCCTAAATACACACAATCATATAATATTTTCACACAAAATAACAGCTTGATTAGAAAAGACACCTGATTAAATTATTCTGGTCACAAGTGATATTTACTTTACTAATTTTCTTTGTTTTCTTCAAACATCCCTTGTTTCAATGCTCCTCACTGACACTTTTGTCGACTTGGTTAAAGGAATAGTTCACCCAAAAAGGAAAATTCTTTCATTATTTACTTACACTTATGCCATCCCGGATGTGTGACTTTTTTTATTCACAAATGAAGACCACAGATGAAGAATTTCTCAGCTCTTTTGGTCCATACAATGCAAGTGAATGGGTGCCAGAAGTTTGAATTTCTAAAAATCACATTCGTCAGCATAAAAGTAATCCATACGATTAAATCAATGTCTCCAGAAGTGATTTCATAGGTGTGGGTGAGAAACAGATCAATATTTTAGTCAATTTTTACTATAAATTCTCCACCCTGCTCAGTCAATCTCCACTTTAACTTTCACTTTCACATTCTTCTTTTGTTTTTGGTGATTCACATTCTTAGTGCATACACCCCCTACTGGGCAGGGAGAAGAATTTCTAGCAAATTTGGACTGAAATATTTATCTGTTTCTCACCCACACCTATCATACTACTTCTGAAGATATTGATTTAACCACTTGAGTTGTATGTATTACTTTCATGCTGCCTTTACATTCTTTTTGGAGGGTCAACATTTTGGCACCCATTCAGTTGCATTGTATGGACCTACAGATCTTAAATACACTTATAAAAATCTAAATTTGTGTTCTGCAGAATAAAGAAAGTCATACACATCTGGAATGGCATGAGGGTGAGTAAATGATGAGAGAATGTTCAGTTTTGGGTGAACTATTGCTTTAACAAGTACACTAACTTTTGAAAGAAAAAATTTGGAGAAAAATTGTTTGGTGTGTTGGAAATGCTGGCACAACTGTGGGACAAAAAATCATAGAGATAATTTTCACACAATAAATATTAAAATGGTTTATGCTTTCACATTGTGTTTAGACTATTATAGTTTTAAACGTGTAATAATTTGCATTTTTACAAGGGATTTTCATAGTTTAATTTTGAAAGTCTGGGTCTGGGGCAAGGCTAAAACAGTCAAATCTATTCGAAGCATTTCAAAATTACAAAAAATAGATGGTGAAAGCATGGTAAAAACGTTTCTAATTCAGTTTTAATAAAACCCTCACATAACAAAATGATAAAAGTTTAAATCTTTTTTTCGGGGACATGAAATTACCTGAAGTTGAAGAAACACCTGTTTACAGTGGGGGTTCAAAAATCTGAGTTGACATTGAAAATCTGGGATTTTAAATCTTATGTGAACCTAAAAAGAAACAAAGGTATGATGTAAAATAAATAAGAAATATTTAAGATTCTGCACTATTTTCAAGTCACTAATCAAATAGTATACAAAATGTTCGATTTCCACACTTTGGAATAACATGGATTTTGCACAAACTTGTGGAGTTCTTGCCAGCTCAAGTTCAAGCTAAAAGGGAATATAGCATACACCAAAATAAATAATGTAAATTTGTGAACCTTTTATTCAAATTGTTGCTTATAAAATAATTTGTAAAAAAAAAAACAAATTACATTAAGAAACATTAAATAGACAAATTTTCACAAGTTGACTTAGACTTTTGAACCCCACGTGTATATGTATGTAAATAAACTACATGTTATGAGCCAAAATAAAATCAGTGGCTATCGTAAACATATATTGACAATGCCATCTAGTTAATGGCATTCTGTTTATTAAAATAATATATATATATATATATATATATATATATATATATATATATATATATATATATATATATATATTTACAAAGCAACTTAATTCACTGGGCAATAGTTAATTCAAAACAATTTCCTCTTAACAGATCTGAGTTCAGTGTTAACTCAGTATGAGCTATTTTAACTCTACTTGTTTAGTCGTATATCCTTGTATGAAAAGTTATACAAAGTTCAAATAATATCTATGGAGATCGTCAGTAATCTAAGCTGTCACAGAATGTCTTACAGAAATCAATGTATTCATGACCATATGGACATGTTCAACAGTTATTAAAACACTTTTTAAACCAAGTTTGAACTGAGTGTGAACACATTTTAATTATTGTGAAGTACAGTAACTGTCTGATCGTATTGTTGTGTACACTCCACCTCACTTAATCTTCCTTCTCTCCACACTGTTACTGAGAGGTAGGTCATCACTTCAACTGGAGGAGCCAAGTGGAGGAAGATACCCTGTCTAATGTCGGACAGGCTGCCCAGACCCTAACCCTAACCAGTGATATCTAACTAAATGGGTATATATTACATACAAAAATCATTTCATTTTCAATAAAACAAAAGTAGTCTAATTGAAAGAGTGCTTCTAGTTTGTGTTTGAGAATAACATTTCATGTCCCCAGGTTATTTGTCATTGCCACTATAAAATCACTTCAGGTCAATAGTAAATTCATTGGGATTATTGTTTATGTATATAAGTTATTATTGGCAAACTCTTTTGCCTAGGCAGTGTCTGTGTGCCTACTGCTGTTGCATACTGTGCACTGGGGTTGTGTTAAAAGAATAGTTCACCAAAAAATTGTTCTTTCATTCTTTACTCACCCTCATGCTGTTCCAAACCCATATGATTTTCATTCTTCATTGAAATGTTAGTGACCGACAACCTCAGTCACTACTCACTTTCACAAGTAAATGATAACACAGTTTTCATTTTAGGTTAACTATCCCTTTAATGTATTGATTTCTAAACATCCATAGTACAGTAGTTACTCATACTTTCTATTCATTATTAACTTGGTGTTTTATTTTGAGTCGGTCATAAATAGAAAATAACATCATTACAATTTATCCTATGTCCTGTTCTGTCCTTGTTCAGCATTCCACTTCATATGTGAGAGCTTTTATTATAACTGCTGTAATGGTGGATAAAGTAAACATCATGAAATAACTTAAGTCATGCTTTGAAAATCCAAACATTTGGATGCTTCAGCAGCATGTCATAAAAAAGTCTATGAAAAGTGTCTGTTTATTTATTTATTATTATTTTTTTTCTGTGTGCAAAGAACATACAAACATATACTGTATATGTTGAGGGTTACGAAACAAATATTCACATGTTAATACTGATAATATCATACTGATATTAATGCAAATGCAATACATCCTTTTCTCTTAAGCAGCGTACATATTTTCTTTGTTTCCAGTCATAGAGTTATAAAAAAAAATAAATAAATAAAGATTTTTGTACTTTCTCCCCTTCTTCACCCCAGTTTGGCATTCCCAATTCCCAATGTGCTTTTAAATCCTCGTGGTAGTGAAGTGACTCGCCTCAATCCGGATGGCGGAGGACGAATCTCAGTTGCCTCCGCGTCTGAGAGACCATCAACCCGCGCATCTTATCACGTGGCTTGTTGAGCGCGTTACCGCGGAGATATAGGGAGTGTGGAGGCTTCACACCATCCACCGCGGAATCCTCCCACAACTCAACACGCTCCCCCCTGAGAGCGACACAAGGAGGTTACCCCGTGTGATTCTACCCTCCCTAGCAACCGGGCCAATTTGGTTGCTTAGGAGACCCGGCTGGAGTCACTCAGCAAAAAATGTAAATTAAACAAAACACATTTTTTGTTTTGTTTGTCATTCTCTTTCTAGGTACACAAAAGTATTAGCGGCATTTATTTTGAAATTGTACTTCTTAAAGTCGTTTCCTGTGAGTTCACGTATCCTACGACGGGTAAGACTGACCTCATGAATATTAACTATGTATGTGACGTCCACCCAGTAGGCATACCTGATTGGCTAAAGGGTCGACGCTTGTTACCGAACGTCAACTTATGAATATTAATCAGGCCATATGACTGGACGGTCTAGAAAGTGTCATCAAGCACCATCGCCACAATTTGTTTCATAATATAAGCCCGAGACGGACCACTGGTATTAAATAAATGGATGAAATATGAGCGCCCACGGCTAACGGATTTTGAAAATGAAGTCCTGCTTCTAGTTAAAAGAGCCAATCCCCTTCTAGATACAGACGGGGCTCTTTTAACCCTTTTTCCCCTTTCAATTTCACATTGAAGATCAGTCAGTGGCGGAAATGCACCTTGTGTTTGTTTTGCCAACCATAATCAGATAAAGAAGAAAAGATACAGGCTAAGGTCGGAATGGCATACTACACGTACTATTTCTGCCATATATATATATATATATATATATATATATATATATGGCAGAACTAGTAGGAGTAATATGGTAGGATGCCATTCCGAAATCGGCCACAGATTTCGCTCCGCCGAGTGAACTGACTCGACTTTTAGATATGCTTTGCCTTTGTTACAGCAGGTTTCGTGTACCTGCTTCGATTATTGTGATTTTTGCACAATGAGACCGACACACTACAGATATGTACGTTATGGATATATGTTCAAGAATTTCAAGAGAGAGTGATTTTATTTTAAAATTCTTTTTTTTGTGTGTATTTTCGCCGTGTCCGACAATTCCCACGCTGAAATGGTAGAACAGCCACAATGTTATCTCGGAATCAGCGAAAATATTTAATTCTGTGAATCATTAATTTGCACAGTATTTAGATCCTTACTGGGAGGACAAAACTAGAGGTAAATGTGAATTATTTTCAGTTACAATTGTACGTTAAACGTGTTCGGAATGGTGTAAACAAGAGCAGCCTAATAACATACAATCATGTTACATAGATATAAATTGTGTATAAGAGGTCAGTCGCGACATCATGTAGCACATGGTGATTGAGTGTGAACGTTAGATATATATACAACTTGATATTCCTAATAATCATTATAGTCCTAGTGAACCAAAAACAATGACTGTGACAGGACAAATGTGAAAATCTTGGATAGCTACTGTATCTTGCATGGACTTTTTTTGTAGCGGCATCAGTACTGTTTTATTTGCATTATTATTTTCACACTGACACTTGAATTGAACAGTCTATTTCAGAAAAGAGCGTGTTGTTTCATGCAGCAGAAGTACAGAGAAGATCTGCTGCTCGGGTACAATGAGGAGAGTTGTCAAACAGTGGCATTGTTTTCCTAGGTAAACATTAGACTAAATTAAAATAAACCTGTATAAAATAATGCCTGTAAACCAACGAGCAATTGACCTTTGTATCCCAACAGAAGACTGCTAGTTCCTCTGCTGAGCCTGGCATTGCTTTTACTTGCACTTCTAAAACTGCATATATTTAACACCAACCCAAAGACTGTTAAAGTGTCAGTAGATCCCATCTTTCGAGAGGTAAGATTAATTTTTACATTCTAAGTCCTTGATTTTCATTTAATGATGCCTGTATGAACCCAGCATTCAGAAGGTATTCAAACCCAAGGGCATAGATTCCAGGGGGGATGGGGGGAGGTACCTCCCAATAATCAAAACTACCCCCCAATATTTATACTATGATCAATGGAAACATGTAAATTCTTCATTCTTTCTTTCTTCTGCAGAACCTAAACCAAAACCCAGAGATTTTTAGAAGAACATTTCAGCTCTGTAGGTCCTTACAATGCAAGTGAATGTAGGCCCAGACATTTCAAGCTCCAAAAATCACACAAAGACAGCATAAAAGTAATCCATATGACTCCAGGGGTTAAATCTGTCTTCTAAAGCAATGCTCTCGTTTTGGGTGAGAAACAGATCAATATTTAAATCCTTTTTAACTATAAATCTCCACTTTCACTTTCAGAATGTCAGTGGAAGTGAAAAATCAATGGTGCGTAGAACCTCTGTCTTTTGGAGCAATGCACGCTCTGAAACGCAGAACATCACTGATGCCAATTGTGATTCGATTAACGTGAAAACATGCTGTAAGAAGCCGTGCTACAATCGCATGATCTGGTCTTTTAGACCCTGTTTACACCTGGTATTAAGATGTATTTCAGGTGATCCGATCATAAGTGAATAGCGTTAAATGCAAGTGTAAACGGGGTGCAAAATATTTTGTGATAGTCAAAAACGCATGTGATCACATTGTATTTGAGATGTGTTTAATCTAGGGATGTACCCGAAGCCGAATACCTTACTCGGAAAGGCATGAATAATGACTTCAAAATGAATAATGAATTCATCCAAATAATAGAACAAATATTTGGAAGACTGATCATCCAACGAGCACAGGTGTTAAGTGATATTTTAAATAAACATATCGAAGTTTACAAAGCAATGATGAGTCTGTAAAGCCAATATTACTACAGTGTAAACCTTATGAATGAAAATGCAACTGATATGATTTCAGTTTCATCAGATGACCGTGGTCTCGACTTAATTGTGCGCCTCTCAGAAATCTAATCTTGTCAAGAGTAACATTAACTAAGATACTATACCATACACATTTTCCACTTTTTAAAATTTCTGTTGAATTCCTGACCAGAGAAGTTATTAATGTCCTGAGTATACATTGTGATCAGTTAAATGCAACTTTGGTGAATAAAAGTACCAATTTCTTTCTATAAGAGCAAAATCTGTACATTATTCCAAACTTTTGGCCACCAGTGTAAGTGTGGCACAATTATTGGCACTCCTACAAATTCTTATGAGTAAAATATATCTGAAATATATTCCCATTCATAATGTATTTTAAATTTTTTAGTGCACCTGGGTGACAAGGAACAAGAAATTGTTCAGCCATGACTTCTTGTTTCTGCGTGGTATAAATATGAGGTAATACACAGGCCAAATTCCCTTAATCATCAATCACAATGCGTAACACCAAAGAATAAAGTTATGGTGTGTGGCAAAACATTGTTGAGGTTCACAAAAAGGGAAGTGGCTATAAGAAAATAGCTAAAGCATTGAAAATACCCATTTCCACCATCAGGGCAACAATTAACAAGTTCCAGTCAACTGGAGATCTTAAGAATCGGCCTGGAAGAGGACGTGTGTCTATATTCTCTCCAAGCACAGTGAGGAGGATTGTTCGAGTGGCCGAAACTCTCCAAGGATCACAGCTGGAGACTGCAAAAATTAGTTGGGCCTTGGGGTCAGAAAGTCTCCAAAACTACAATCAGATGTCACCTACATCACAAGTTGTTTGGGAGGGTTTCAAGAAAAAAAGCCTCTGCTCTCAACCAACAACAAACTCAAGCATCTTCCGTTTGCCAGACACTACTGGAACTTCAAATGGGACCGGATTCTATGGTCAGATGAAACAAAAAAAGAGCTTTTTGGCAGCAAACACCAGAGATGGGTTTTGCGCACACAGAGATAAGAAGTACCCAAAGCCCACGGTTAAATATGGTGGTGAATTTTTAACGATGTGGGGCTGTTTTTCTGCCAGAGGTCCTGGGCATCTTGTTCCGATACATGGCATCATGGACTCAAATACAAACAGATAAAAAACAAAACCTGACTGCCTCAGTCAGAAAGCTTAAAATGGGCCCTGGCTGGATCTTCAAGCAGGACAATGATCCAAAACAAACATCAAAATCAACACAAAAATGGTTCACTGACCACAAAATCAAGGTTCTGCCATGGCCATCCCAGTCCCCTGACATGAATGCCATAGAAAACCTGTGGGGTGAACTGAAGAGGAGAGTCCACCAGTGTGGACTTCTGAATTTGAAAGATCTAGAGAGATTCTGTATGGAGGAATAGTCTCAGATCCCTTGCCATGTGTCCTCTAACCTCATTATGCATTATAGGAGAAGACTCAGAGCTGTTATCTTGGCAAAGGGAGGTTGCACAAAGTATTTAATAAAAGGGTGCCAATAATTGTGCCACACAAATATTTAACAAAAATATAAATTTTTTGATAAAACTTGTGTTGTGTTTGCAATTGTTTGATATACATTAGAGGATAGATTTTTGTGAATATTTTGAATGAAAGATCAAAAGGATAAACAATAAAGACATACTTTTCACAGCCTTCTTTGCTCATATTTACCAAGGGTGCCAATATTTTTGGCCACCACTATAGGTGTAAACAGGGTCTTAGTCCGACTTTGCAATAATCGGACTGGTATGATTTATTGGTGAATTATCATTATAGTCTGTCCTAAAAACAAAAACACCATAACAGTTGTGTAGAATTGAGAATGACATTTGAGAACTGCAGCAGAGGGTAAGATATACATGCAAGTCTGTTCCTCAAAGCGATCGTATGGCTTCAGAAGACTTGGAATATAGCACACCAGTCTGGATATTGTTGTCCTTTTTGGAATTTGACAAAAATCAACAGCCTGCAGTAGGTTGGGCGATATGACGTTATATATTGTGGTGACAAAATAAAGTGTCAATCTATAGAGATACTGCTATATCTTTTCTATCGCAATATGCAAATATTCATCTGCACAGAGTGGGTTTATCTATCAGTGGGCAGGGCTTTTCGTGAGACTGAGAGAATTGAAGAAACATGGACAGGGTTTGTTTTTGTAATTTTTCTGAGGCTGCCCATGCAAATTCAGTGACATTCATCTTGCGTTTGTCGATTCAAAAGCGTTAAGTATTCTTCTCATCTGACACACACATTTGTGATTCACATGAATGTGTCACACGTTATCTCTGGAGCACGTAGTGGGCACGAGTCCAGCAGACTTCCTGATATTTGTGCTCCACAGACAGGAGGGTGCAGAGAGGCATCACTCATGCTACTCAATTATATTTGACCTAGGAAATCCCAAATGGATAAAGATATCTCCATGAAGTGGAGCTCGTTATTAAAACAGATGCAACAACTGTGGTGTGGGTTTCACAAAAGCCGGCCCAGAGCAGAAATATATAATATGTAATCTGTTGCACGATAATAATCACTCATTATACAAGCAGTCTGTTTTACCACCTTAAAATGAAGCATGCAAAAGAATATTATGAAAACCAAAAGATGAACCTCTACATTCATTTGGTTATTTATTTTTTATTAAAATTACTCATCGTGATATAAGACTTTGGTAATATCGTCCATCCCTAGCCTACAGGTTTGGAACAACATGAAGGTAAGTAATGGCAGAATTCTCTTTTTTGAGGGTGAACTATTCCTTTAGGAGGACTTTAGAAATTATAATATTATTTGTACTACTGCTACTCTGATTCATAAAGATAATTGTTTTTATGGATTTTGAATTCATTCATTGAAATTCTTCAATCACTATATTTCCTGTCACAGCGTGTTCATTCGTATGTCCGAGAGGTGCTGGCCAAAGGATGCAGACCTTCTTTTGCCCGACAGAAAATGGAAGCTGAGCTTTTGAGCTCCACACCAGTGACGGAGCCCTTTTTGGACAAGAAAACTCTGTTAAATGAACAAATATTCAAATATCCTCCACCGTTTGGTTTCCTGCATATGCAGAACAAGCTTCAAGAAGTCTTGAGCCTCTTACCTGCTTCATCAGAGGAGAGATTTGGAGGGCGAGACTGTCGTCGATGTGTAGTGATCGGAAATGGAGGGATACTCAAAGGATTGGGACTTGGGCCTCTTTTGAATCAGT
This sequence comes from Myxocyprinus asiaticus, assembly GCF_019703515.2. Classification (NCBI taxonomy): domain Eukaryota; kingdom Metazoa; phylum Chordata; class Actinopteri; order Cypriniformes; family Catostomidae; genus Myxocyprinus; species Myxocyprinus asiaticus. Next base: position 44,409,690 of record NC_059365.1, read on the forward strand.
TCGATGTCATCATAAGGTGAGAGCATGCTGCTCATGTTGGGATTTATAGTATGCGGTTGTAGCTGAAGGGCCACAGGACTGGGCAATAAAGCTAAAATTATATATATATATACACTACCGGTCAAAAGTTTTGAAACACTTACTCATTCTTTATTATTGTTATTTTTCACATTTTAGAATAATAGTAAAGTCATCAAAACTATGGAATAACATAAATGGAACTATGGGAATTAAGTTGTGACTAAACAAAATCCAAAATAAATCATAACTGTGTTATATTTTAGCATCTTCAAAGTAGTCACCCTTTGCCTAGAATTTGCAGACATGTACTCTTGACATTTTCTCAACCAACTTCTTGAGGTTTCACCCTGGGATGCTTTTTAAACAGTATTGAAGGAGTTCCCATCTATGTTGGGCACTTATTGGCTGCTTTTCTTTATTATTTGGTCCAAGTCATCCATTTCAAAAACATTTTGTTTTTAATTACATTTTACTTTTATAATGAAATAAATTAATATGGTGGCACAATTATATTTTTGTCTACAAAACTAATTTCAAACATTTAAGCATACACCTTCAGATCAAAAGATTTTTAAGATCATGAGAAACATTTCAGTCAAGCGTTTCAAAACTTTTGACTGGTAGTGTGTATGTGTGTGTGTGTGTGTGTATATATATATATATATATATATATATATATATATATATATATATACACACACACAGTTGAAGTCAGAAGTTTACATACATTTAGATTGAAGTCATTAAAACTCATTTTTTAACCACTCTGCAGATTTAAAATTTGCAAACTATAGTTTTGGCAAGTCGTTTAGGACATCTACTTTGTGCGTGACACAAGTAATTTTTCCTAGAATTGTTTACAGACAGATTGTTTCACTTTTAATTGACTATATCACAATTCCAGTGGGTCAGAAGTTTACATACACCAAGTTAACTGTGCCTTTAAGCAGCTTGGAAAATTCCAGAAAATGATGTCAAGCCTTTAGACAATTAGTTCTGATAGGCGGTGTACTGAATTGGAGGTGTACCTGTGGATGTATTTTAAGGCCTACCTTCAAACTCAGTGCCTCTTTGCTTGACATCATGAGGAAATCAAAAGAAATCAGCCAAGACCTAAGAAAAAAAGTTGTGGACCTCCACAAGTCTGGTTCACTCTTGGGAGCAATTTCCAAATGCCTGAAGGTACCACGTTCATCTGTACAAACAATAGTACGCAAGTATAAACACCATGGGACCACGCAGCCATCATACCGATCAGGAAGGAGACGCATTCTGTCTCCTAGAGATGAACGTAGTTTGGTGAAAAAGTGCAAATCAATCCCAGAACAACAGCAAAGGACCTTGTAAAGATGCTGGAGGAAACAGGAAGACAAGTATCTACAGTATATTCACCGTAAAATGTGTCCTATATTGACATAACCTGAAAGGTTGCTCAGCAAGGAAGAAGCCATTGCTCTAAAACTGCCATAAAAAAGCCAGACTACAGTTTGCAAGTGTACATGGGGACAAAGATCTTACATTTTTGAGAAATGTCCTCTGGTCTAATGAAAGAAAAATTGAACTATTTGGCCATAATGACCATCGTAATGTTTGAAGGAAAAAGGGTGAGGCTTGCAAGCCGGAGAACACCATCCCAACCGTGAAGCATGGGTGTGGGAGTGCTTTGCTGCAGGAGGGACTGGTGCACTTCACAAAATAGATGGCATCATGAGGAAGGAAAATTATGTGGATATATTGAAGCAACATCTCAAGACATCAGCCAGGAAGTTAAATCTTGGTCGCAAATGGGTCTTCCAAATGGCCAATGACCCCAAGCATACCTCCAAAATTTGTAGCAAAATGGCTTAAGGACCACAAAGTCAAGGTATTGGAGTGGCCATCACAAAGGACTGACCTCAATCCGATAGAAAATTTGTGGGCAGAACTGAAAAAGTGTGTGCGAGCAACGAGGCCTACAAACCTGACTCCAGTTACACTAGTTCTGTCTGGAGGAATGGGCCAAAATTAAAGCAACTTTTTGTGAGAAGCTTGTGGAAGGCCACCCAAAATGTTTGACCCAAATTAAACAATTTAAAGGCAATGCTACCAAATAGCATACTTCTGACCCACTGGGAATGTGATGAAATAAATAAAAGCTGAAATAAATCATTCTCTCTACTATTATTCTGACATTTCACATTTTAAAATAAAGTAGTGATCCCAACTGACCTAAGTCAGGGAATGTTTTCTACGATTAAATGTCAGGAATTGTGAAAAACTGAGTTTAAATGTATTTGGCTAAGGTGTAGGTAAACTTCTGACTTCAACTGTGTATATATATATATATATATATATATATATATATATATATATATATATATACGTACATACATACATACATACACACCAATCTGCCAGAACTTTAAAACCACCTGCCTAATATTGTGCAGGTCACCCTGGTGCCGCCAAAACAGCGCAAACCCACATCTCGGAATAGCATTCTGACATGATATTCTTCTCACCTCAATTGTACAGAGCAGTTATCTGAGTTACCGTAGACTTTGTCAGTTCGAACCAGTCTGGCCATTCTCTGTTGAGCTCTCTCATCAACAAGCCGTTTCTATCCGCAGAACTGCCGCTCACTGGATGATTTTTGTTTTTGGCATCATTCAGAGTAAATTCTAGAGACTGTTGTGTGTGAAAATCCCAGGAGATCAGCAGTTACAGATATACTCAAACCAGCCCGTCTGGCACCAACAATCATCCATGCGATTATCTAATCAGCCAATCATGTGGCAGCAGTGCAATGCATAAAATAATGCAGATAGGGGTCATGAGCTTCAGTTAATGTTCACATCAACTAATCAACTAATCAACTAACTAACCTACATAATTTGGTAACAAAAAACCCACCTCTGGTCTTCATTGGCTGCTCGCGAACAGCTTTGACCCACCCTCAAACACTACTCTAAGCGGTAGATCAATCACAACAGACTGGGACATCTGACCAATCAGAGCAGAGTAGGCTCTCTGAAAGGAGGAGTTTAGAATGAATCCTTTAGAACGGATCATTGAATGAGTCGTTTTTGACACTGGGGAAAAAAATGTAATGCTGCAATTTAAATTATGAGCAAATTAAAGTGTTTTTTGACCTTGGATGCATGTAAATCTATTGTATGAGACCTTTAAAACAAAATTAGGCACGTTTAAAAACCATAATAGCTGCTCTTTAATATTTCTACACCATTACCTCTGGGGGTGCTAATTTTCAACACAAATGTTTTTAGGCCTTTTTTTGTTATTCTGGATAAAATAAATGCAGAAGTGATGGTTATCTCTGAAAAGTTCAGATTCTAAGATTTCAAATGATACCTCATATGCCTGACTTTAACCTCGTATATGGAGAGTTTAACATTTTAAGCATAAAAATGTATCACGATATAGCGCCCCCCTTTGGACCCGCCAGTGGGTCCACAGGTAATGACTTTATTTTTTTATATTAAGAATGAACATTTTTACTAGTGCAAATCTTCTTACTGATACCAAGAATTAGCATTTTTACTAGTGAGAATTGAATATTGTAGATATGAATAATTCATATCCTGCACATGATTAACTGTCAAAAGGGCTTGCAATAGGATGCCAACAGTTTAACCCCTTTGGTGTTGGATATTTTTGACTAAACTATCATTTATGACTGTTTAAGATGTATTAACATCCAGCAATGTTGACTTAACTGCTGTCAGAGGTGCCATGCTTTGTTTTTTCTTGTTAAGTGGCTGCTGTTAAACAGCGTGCTCTCTCTGGACGTTAATGTATGGGTTGTTTTGAGACCACAGGACTGATGGGAGAAACTATGGTGGAGATATATGGTATAACATTTTTCAAGATGTGTAAGTCTGACTCTGGCAGCTGTCGCTCCTGTGAATAACCAAATTTTGTGTTTGGTTAAGCACTCAAACGGGGTGTGATATCTGTATTTAGCTGCAGTCAGTGTGTACATAACCAGAGTGAGCTGTACACTTGGTGAACATTTGATTGTAAATATTAAAACTGAAGAAACTTGTTCCTCTACAGGTTGAACAGCGGTCCTGTGCAAGATTACAGTGCAGATGTTGGGAATCGCACCTCAATCAGAATGAGTTACCCTGAAGGCTGCCCAAAGGTTTGGGAAGATGTCGATCCAGATCTCAAATTTGTGGCTGTGATCTACAAGTCTGTTGACTTCCACTGGCTTCAAGCAATGATCACCAAAACAACAGTTGTGAGTGTTTGTAGCGTTTTATTATTATTTGACTTTTTATTGAACTTTTCTTATCTTGTTCAGAATGGCTAAACACTGCAAAGTTTGAACACTTAACTCCATGTTTCCAGTCGCTGTGGGACTGGCTGTTTTTCTGGCAGCAGGTGCCAGTGAACATTCCAATTGAGCTCTCACAGTTTCGTCTTCTGAATCCTGAGGTCATCATGGAAACAGCCCTTGATCTGCTCCATTACCCCACACCCAGACAACGCCTGTGGGGATGGGACCAGGTGAGCTTCCTGTTATTTTTATAGGTATTAGTGTTGGGAAGTATCTAACTAAAAGTAGCGACGCTACTACCTTAACTAAATTTTTCAGTAGCATGACAGTAGCTCAGCTGTTTTCTCAATAGTGTAGCTTTTTCAGTAACAAGCTACATTTTCCTACGAGTAGCAATATGGCATCACAAAACGAAAAAGCAGTATGTGTGGATGACGCTCCTAACATCGTAGAATAAGGGATAAGAGCTACACCAATTCTATAACTTTTAAACTTCAATAATTAAATAATAGAACAACTTTTTCCATACTTTATTTTATGGTTGTAATCATGTGTAGAGATGCCGCAGGCCTGCGCAGAGTTCTCCACCGGTGTTCGTATTTCTATGCATGATGGTGTTTTGCTCATGGTTAATATTTTACTTGTCAGGTTTCAATGATGAATAAATTCCACAATACAAATGAGCTTTACGCTTTGTTAAACATCCCATCGGGTCTGATTTATAAATAGTGCTATCAGTCGATTAAAACATGTAATTGCGAATAATCGCATGATTTTTCATAGTTAATCATGAATAATCACAGATTTTGAAAGTGTTGGAAATTCACTCTATATATACTTTTTTCCTGTTAAAATGCATTTATTTCCATCTTGTGAAAGAAAACTAAACAATATGTAACAAGTTTCTTAACATCTTCCAGACAAAGCCTTCTATAGTATAAAGATAGAAATGCACTAAAATAGCACCAATTCAAGTACTATGCCCTTAAAGTGTGTACTCTTTTTATGATGGAAGAGTGTATAATTTTTAGTGTTTAGCAAAAAAGTGTGCGAAGTATTGGCATATGCTATCATGTCATAAAATCGCATCTTAAAAAAACAAAGACCCCTCAGTCACATTATGTTCATCCAGTCACCGTACACTGACCTGTCAATCATCATGTTACAGTTATCATGACAAGCACGTTCCTCATTTAATTTTTACTATGAATCATTCATTATTCTTTATTGCATTTAATTTACAATACCCTCCAATGCTTCAAAGTTCTCCACTGGTGTTTGTATTTCTATGCATGATGGTGTTTCACTCATGGTTAATATTTCACTTGTCAGGCTTCAAAGATTTATAAATTCCACAATACAAAGAGTGCAAGAATTGACTTTGCACTTTGTTAAACATCACATCTGGATCTGATTTGTGAATAGTGCTATCAGTTGATTAAAGTATTTAATTGCGAATAATCACATGATTTTTCATAGTTAATCATGAATAATCCCAGATTTTGAAAGTGCTGGAAATTCACTCTGTATATACTTCTTTCCTGTTAAAATGAATTTATATCCTTCTTGGGAAAGAAAACAAAACAATATGTTACAATGTTTCTTCATTTTCCACACAAATTTCTATAGTTTACAGATAGAAATACACTAAAATAGCACCAATTCAGGTAGCACTGTCATGCTGCGTCCCAATTCACCTTTAAAGTGTGTACACATTTTATGATCGAAAAGTGTCTACTTTTTAGTGTGTAGTGTAAGTACTGGGACATGCTATCACAGTGGTGGTGGTGTAGTGGGCTAAAGCACAGAGCTGGTAAGCAGAAGGTTGCCGGTTCAATTCTCACAGCCACCACCATTGTGTCCTTGAGCAAGCACTTAACTCCAGGTTGCTCCGGGGGGATTGTCCCTGTAATAAATGCACTGTAAGTCGCTTTGGATAAAAGTGTCTGCCAAATGCATAAAAATGTAAATGTAAAATGTAGTCGCATTGTTATTTGTATCCTGTCACCATAAACATACCTGTCAATCATCCTGTTACAGTTATTATGACAAGCACGTTCCTCATTTAATTTTTACTGGATTCATTCATTATTCTTAATTGCATTTGATTTACGATACCTTACAATGCTTTCTACCATATTGGAGAAGAAACAGTCCGTTGTTAAAATTCTGTCATGGAGCGTTTCATGTGGAGATCTGCTGATGTTTTGATGATGAATGTAGTAAAGTGTAGTTAATGCAAACCGAACTTATCTCTTTTTCTATCGTTATCTCTATTCAATATTTGATGTTCTCAATGTGTTGCAGATGAAATATAATGCAGATAACAGTTATGTTTAAAGTTAAAGATGTGATCTTATGATTCATCATCAACTAAAGTAAAAATCTTCGATTATCTACTTAACTTGAATCTTATATCTGGTCGGAAAGACAGAACACTTGAATGACATTGTGCTGGATCACTTTATTTATTTTTTTTATTTTTTTTGGCAGCGACACATTACTATTTACATCATTACAACACTCCATTGAAAGAGAATGTGATCTCAGCTATATTTCAGTGATGCAATAAATGAGAACAGACAATTGTGTTCATTTGGTTCATTTTCTGTTTGTAATAATCTTGTTTTTAATTGATATGGAGCTGACACATTTCCTTAAAGATTATTTTCAACAAGGAAGCTCTTAAGAACACACGAGCATCCACTATAAGCAGTGCAACTAAAGTAGATGGACATAAAATATTTAATGATGGTAAAATGAGGATTATTAATCACTCGTACACTTTTCTGATTATTGTAAATGGAGCCGCTTGATCAATCGCAAGTTAATGAGCCGATCAGCATCTTCATCCGACTGCAAGAACAAAGTAGTTTTGACTACATTGACTCATCCTTCTGTAAAAAGCTGTCCGCAATTTACCCACAAGGCTTAAACATTTAAAGAAATCAAAGGGAAAAACTGTCCAAGCTTTCAACCAAACTTACGTAATGTTTAATGTTGTTTTATGTTGTAAAAACACAATGAACTGATGAAACGCCGTCAGTCTCACCGCAATATTTGTAGTATTTCACATATGACAATTGTAGTTCTGAAGCGAATGGTCAAACTCCTCTTGCCTCGAGCAAGGGAATGTGGGCAATATTAGCCGAAAAAGTGTTCACGGATCCACACTGAACAAAGTGTATGTAAACTTTTGACCCACTAGGAATATAATGAAAGAAATAAAAGTTGAAATAAATCATTCTCTCTACTATTATTCTGACATTTTACATGCTTAAAATAAAGTAGTGATCCTAACTGACCTAAGACAGGGAATGTTTTCTACGATTAAATGTCAGAAATTGTAAAAAACTGAGTTTAAATGTATTTGGCTAAGGTGTAGGTAAACTTCTGACTTCAACTGTAAGTAATCACATGTGTTAACAAGCTAATTCCAACAGCTCTACAAATGATATTATCACCATAACAATTTGAGTAAAAGGTTGAAAATGAGGAGATGACAGTGTTTCACCAGATGGGGAATATTGTAATCTGTCAAATATACACCTGGGCAAAAAAAATTACATAATTTAAAAAAATGTGCCAAACCCAAAATGGCAAAACATTCTGCTTTTAATGGTCTCCGCAGAAAACCAGTGGTCAGGAAATTAGCAAGAATTAAACAAATCCACTCCTGGTACACTTCTGTGCCACCATTTGATCATTAACTTTTGCTGCAATGAACTGTTTGGGTAAAAAAGCTGGAAACATGGAAATTCACTTATATAGTGTTCTTGTATGCAAAGGTAAAATCATGATAATGATTAAAATAACACGCCTGGGTGTACAAAATTATCCCAAAATATCTTCTGCGATTTTTTTTTTTTTTCTTCTTCTTCTTAAAAGGTTAGTCATTAGTTGGTGATCTGCCATACGTGATGCAGCCCATCAAAGGCCTGATAATAAGCTCATAAATGGAACCAGGAGTGATAGAGTAGGGAGAGATCTACAATATGCAGTGTTGTGAGTCCCAAGGTAAAGGAGAGAGAAAATCTGCTCCAAAAAAAAAAGCAAAATATCATGCAGGGGTTGCAGTCAGAAACCACATAGCTGGCCTGTGTCAGGTCAACTGTAGCTATTCTGAAGTTTACAAGACTCTAAAGGCAGAAAAGATCCCTATATCTCTATCAGCAATTAAGAGAATAGGTCAACGCATTGAAACAACAGGTGATGTTGCCAGAAATAAAGGATCTGCTTCATAGACAGTTCAAAGACAGGAAAAACTCAAGACAATAACCAGAAGGTTATCTAATGCAGATGTGTTAAAAAGCTATTGCTGTCTCAGAAAAACATAAAAGATTGAATGAAGTTTTTGGCAGAATATGAATAGTTTGATTCAGAGTTGTTTAGAAGAGTTGTGTGGAGTGATGAAATAAGATTTGAGTTACACGATGTTTTTTTTTTTTTTTTTTTTAAGGAGTTGTACACACAGCTCTTTCAGTGTCAGAATAAAAGCTCTAGGTGAAGGTTAAGTAAATAGGACACAAATATATTACTTTTGTATAAAACAAATGTAATACTCAAAATAATAATGGTAATTCAGTATTATATTATAATAATAAACTTGACTGGGTACCACAGTAATAATTTAGTATTATGCAATATTCAACTGGGTTCCAAGAACTTGTTTATTCACCAAACAGTTATTAAGTAAAAGCAGAATAAAAAATAGTTTTATTCAATGCCTTCAAAATATTGAATATTGAAAAAAATCACTATTGAGACAAGATGTATATTTAATATCATCAATAGGCTGAAAATATTTAGCTCTAGCCATATCGCCCAGCCCAATGAATTTCAGAATTTCTTAGTATATAAGTATTTCCCCTTTTGCTATTATGATGGCATGTACTCGAGCTGGCCTAGGCTTCAACAGTTGTTAAAAACCTGATGATTCATGTTATCCATGTAAAAAAATAAATTAAAAAAATGTTAGATGTATAATGAAAGAAATTAGAGGTCGATTTATTTATTTATTTATTTGTTATTTTTTTATTTTTTTTATAGTCAATAAACTGATTAAAAAAATGAAATTAATTGGTTATTGGACATATCTACCAGCTTAGTTATCGGTATCGGCAAAATCCAATATCAGTCGACTTCTAGAAAAAATAGGTAAGATTGTGCACTATTTCTTGGTCACTAATCAAATAAGCAAATTTGTGACATTGACAATGCAACCTTGCAGAAAATGTCATTTTTCTTTGCTTCCATTAAAGCACACAACATGCTCTTTGGAATATTCACAAATCATGCTAAATTACATGATATTTAGGTTTTGAACATCTTTTGGAGTCCATAATAGTTTGAGTTTATGCTGTCATTCAAGCTTTTACTAAAATTGTTGCTCTGATAATATGATTTGCATTTTTTTTTTTTTTTTTTTTTTTTACATTTAAATTATAAAGCAGTGCAAAATGGATGCATTTTCACAAGTGGACTTTTGACTCCATACTGGGGCTAGATTTTCGAGGAAGTTTTCACAAGGGCTGTGTATTGGTAACGATAAGATTTGGAGTCAAAAGTCCAAGGTGTGTTTTCTCTGGCAGAGGTGTTGTGTGTTGGTTCAAATTAGAAAAATGTTTGTGAAAATTTTCGTTATTAGTTTTGTAATAGCTCTTGGGTAAACAAGCAAACATCATCAAACCACAACTAACAAACGTTAAGGCAGTAGTTATGAATTTCTTTTTTGGTCATGCCTACCTTTGAAACAAGAACACCACTTGGAGGCTGCTTGGCAATTAGTTTTTTTGCTGATTTCACACATGCTCAGCATCAGTCAACGCCTTTTTGTTCCTCATTTACAGTTGTGCTCAAAAGTTTGCATACCCTGGCAGAAATTTAGAAATTTTGGTATTGATTTTGAAAATATGACTTTTATTTAAGGATAGTGATCATATGAAGCCATTTATCATCACATAGTTGTTTGGCTCCTTTTTAAATCATAATGGTAACAGAAATCACCCAAATGGCCCTGATCAAAAGTTTACATACCCTTGAATGTTTGGCCTTGTTACAGACACACAAGGTGACACACACAGGTTTAAATGGCAATTAAAGGTTAATTTCCCACACCTGTGGCTTTTTAAATAGCAATTAGTGTCTGTGTATAAATAGTCAATGAGTTTGTTAGCTCTCACGTGGATGCACTGAGCAGGCTAGATACTGAGCCATGGGGAGCAGAAAAGAACTGACAAAAGACCTGCGTAACAAGGTAATGGAACTTTATAAAGATGGAAAAGGATATAAAAAGATATCCAAAGCTTTGAAAATGCCAGTCAGTACTGTTCAATCACTTATTAAGAAGTGGAAAGTTCGAGGATCTCTTGATACCAAGCCAAGGTCAGGTAGACCAAGAAAGATTTCAGTCACAACTGCCAGAAGAATTGTTTGGGATACAAAGAAAAACCCACAGGTAACCTCAGGAGAAATACAGCCTGCTCTGGAAAAGACGAAAAGGTTGTTTCAAGTAGCACAATATGACGATACTTGAACAAAAATGAGCTACATGGTCAAGTTGCCAGAAAGAAGCCTTTACTGCGCCAATGCCACAAAAAAGCCTGGTTACAATATGCCTGACAACACTTTGACACATCTCACAGCTTCTGGCACACTGTAATTTGGAGTGACGAGACCAAAATAGAGCTTTATGGTCACAACAATAAGCGCTATGTTTGGAGAGGGGTCAACAAGGCCTATAGTGAAAAGAATACCATCCTCACTGTGAAGCATGGTGGTGGCTCACTGATGTTTTGGGGGGGTATGAGCTCTAAAGGCACGGGCAAGTGAAAACTGATGGCAAGATGAATGCAGCATGTTATCAGAAAATACTGCCAGACAATTTACATTCTTCTGCACGAAAGCTGTGCATGGGACACTCTTGGACTTTCCAGCACGACAATGACCCTAAGCACAAGGCCAAGTTGACCTTCCAGTGGTTACAGCAGAAAAAGGTGAAGGTTCTGGAGTTGCCATCACAGTCTCCTGACCTTAATATCATCGAGTCACTCTGGGGAGATCTCAGACGTGTGGTTCATGCAAGACGACCAAAGACTTTGCATGACCTGGAGGCATTTTCGCCAAGACGAAGCTATACCACCTGCAACAATTTGGGGCCTCATAGACAACTATTACAAAAGACTGCACGCTGTCATTGATGCTAAAGGGGGCAATACACAATATTAAGAACTAAGGGTATGCAGACTTTTGAACAGGGGTCATTTCATTTTTTTCTTTGTTGCCATGTTTTGTTTTATGATTGTGCCATTCTATTATAACCTACAGTTGAATATGAATCCCATAAGAAATAAAATAATTGTGTTTTGCCTGCTCACTCATGTTTTCTTTACAAATGGTACATATATTACCAATTCTCCAAGGGTATGCAAACTTTTGAGCACAACTGTATAAGTTGTTTTGGATAAAAGCATCTGCTAAATAACTAAATGTAAATGTAAATATGTAAATGCCTAACAATATTTAGTTATTTTTGTATGTTACTTTTTCTATTTTTGTTTTTTATTTTATATTTGTGCATCATAATTTTTTATATTTTTACATTTTGCTGAAAAACCTATAATGGGCTTGTGATGAGGAGGAGGGCGTGGCCGGGTCTGGCACTGCGTTGTCTAATCAGTGGGAGAGAGATAGGGGCCAGGACGCCAGTTCGAGAGAGAGAGATGCACGTGTTGTGTGTGTGTGCGTCTTTGTTTTGTTTGCTGCAAAGCACTTTTATGTTACGTTTGAGTTATATTCTGTCATTAAAATTTCGTTGACTGCTCATCCGGTTCCCGCCGCTCCTTGCCCATCCTTACCCATTACATTGGTGCCAAAACCCAGCAGGGAGGAGGGATGCACTGTTGGAGAGACCTCGCCACTGTTGGATGGTTGCGACGCTGAGAAGGTATGGTATGTTGGTACTGGAGCAGTTTGCAAGGAGACTGAGATGCCACTGCCATCCGCCAGGGGCTGGAGGAGCTCGCTTCCAGCCGCCTGGAGTGGAGGAGGTGCTGCCAGTGGTGGAGGAGCTCACTGCTGGCCACCAGGAGGTGGAGGAGCTGCTGACGTCTGCCGGGAAGTGGAGGAGCCTGCTGGAGGACCAGGCGACAGTGTGTCCGGGGACTGGCGAGCCACTTTTTTTTTTATCTCATTCTGTCTCTCCTGCTCGCTCTTTCTCTCTCCCCTCTCCCTCCCCTCGTCTCTCTCTTAGTTTCCCAGGAGATGGGGAAGGATGGCTGAAAGGTTCTCGCCACCTCCTTGCCCGTGCTGTGAAACTCGTTACAGGGCTGTTTAATGTATAGGCATAGTTTTAAAGAGAGGCGTAGATTTTTTTTTGTGGTTGTGATGGTGGGGTGACCGGGGAAAGTTACAAAAGCTCAACATGTGTACAGTGAATTACCAGGAAAATGTTTAGAGCTTTTTTTGTAGTCAAGACTTAAAAATATGTGGCTAAACAGAAATAAACGTACTCTGAGAAATAGTCACTGGAATAAAAAGTGTGACCTGGTTTTCCATATATACTGTATATATGAATGTTTCCAAAATGTTGTCATGTTTCTGTTTCCTCTCCAGAATGTCCCTACTTTAGGCGTATCGGCTCTCAACCTGGCCACATACATATGTGATGAGGTCAGTTTAGCAGGCTTTGGCTATAACCTCACCCAGAAAGAGGCTCCTCTTCATTACTTCGATGACCTACCCATGACCGCCATGTTAAAGGAAGCCATGCATGATGTTCAGACTGAGAAAGTTCTCCTCAAACATCTCACAGCTTCAGGCACCATTACTGACCTCACAGGTGGCATACACTGCAACTTCTGTTCAAGATAAATGCATCCGGCACTGACAGACAGTTTTTATGGACCTAGGTCTGACTGTAGTGCGTGGGAAAGGTGTATTCACATCTTAAAGTCCCCCTGAAGTGCCTTGAAAAGCACAGCTTACTTACACTGTTGACGTATTTCCTACTGAAACATGAAGTTGGGGCGGTACTTGTTTAACGGCTCGTGCCAATTTTTTAAATATCCAATAAGCGCAGTCATACAGACACACACACACACATTCCTCTGTCCAACGTGCTGTAGCGATCTCAACCTAGTTTGGATGCTTTTCCACTGACTTGAGATCCAAACAGTGATCAAACTGACCCTGTTACAAACAAAAACAGCACATTGCAGACTTCACTAATGACGAGGCAGGAGCTGTTGTGCAAGTCAAGAAGATGAATCGGAAACAAGCGAATAAAAAATTACAACATATGAATCGTGCTACACGTAATAGAAAGAGCAAAGAAAACTTACTCGTGATGTACGCTACCGGTCAAAAGTTTTGAAATACTTTCTTATTGTTTATTATAATTTGTTTTGTTTTTTCACATTTTAGATTAATAGTAAAGTCATAAACTATGGAATAACATAAATGGAACTATGGGAATTATGTTGTGATCCAAAAAATCCAAAATAAATCAAAACTGTGTCATATTTTAGCATCTTCAAAGTAGTCACCCTTTGCCTAGAATTTGCAGACATGTACTCTTGACATTTTCTCAACCAACTTCTTGAGGTTTCACCCTGAGATGCTTTTTAAACAGTATTGAAGGAGTTCCCATCTATGTTGGGCACTTATTGGCTGCTTTTCTTAATTATTTGGTCCAAGTCATCAATTTCAAAAACATTTTGTTTTTAATTACATTTTACTTTTATAATGAAATAAATTAATATGTTGGCACAATTATATTTTTGTCTACAAAACTAATTTCAAACATTTAAGCATACGCCTTCAGATCAAAAGATTTTTAAGATCATGAGAAACATTTCAGTCAAGTGTTTCAAAACTTTTGACATTCCAAGTGTACATTCCAAGAAACCTCTGAAAAACGGCTGCATTAAATATCCACCTTTTTCCTACGTCCCGTGATGTTTAGCACGAAATATGGGCGTTACTTCCATTGTCATGTTAACAGCTGTTGTTGTGGCGTACGCAGGGTTGGGGAGTAACAAAATACATTTAACAGGATTACGTATTTAAAATACAAAATATAAGTAACTGTATTCCACTACAGTTACAATTGAAATCATTGGTAATTAGAATACAGTTACATTCAAAAAGTATTTTGATTACTGAAGAGATTACTTTGCATTTTATTGTCATTTGTTTCATTTAATATTTAGTCCTTTCAGATGGAAAACATTTATACATATAAATGATGTGATCCAAAGTGCATTTGAACAGCGGTGAAACACTTTCTTATGATGTGTTACATTCATACGAGCAGACAGAGAAGTGAGTTTGAAGTAAGTTTTGAGCAGAAGAAATAGAAATAAACCTTGTGTAAATTGTCAGCTTTACGCTAAGATAAAATGCTATTTATAGTCATTTTACATGCACATGTTACCAGACACGATCATATGTTTTTATCAAGAAAATTCACGTTAGATCATAATTTCTTTTTTTTCTAGTAAGACCTTTGATATTAGGGCAAAAATCATATTCTTGATAATAATTTTTTTTTTATTGTTTTCCTGTAAAAATATCTAAAAATCCTTAAAACAAGATCAGTTTGATTTATCTTGTTTTAGAAACAACACTGCATAAGATATTTAGGTTTTTCAGAGAATGTATTTTTAACATGTGTATTTTGTCTTACTGTACTGGCAGAATTTTTATAGTCAAAACAAGTGAAAAAAATCTACCAGTGCTGAAGAAGTAATCCAAAGTATTTAGAATATGTTACTGACCTTGAGTAATCTAACGGAATACATTATAAATGACATTTTACAGCATGTATTCTGTAATCTGTAGTGGAATACATTTCAAAAGTAACCCTCCCAACCCTGGGTGAACGTCCATTCATTCTTTCATTATGGTGTTAGGATTTTGAGGAGTGTGTGTATGATTTTGTGAGGACATACATCAATCACTATATCAGTGTGTTACTGAACGATAATAAACTGAAGAAAAGCCATAAAGACAAAGAAAGCACGAACAAAACCAGCGTGCTGTTTCTCCCAGATGCAGTTGAGATTTAATCTAAGCACAAACGCAACATTTCAAGCAAAGTTATCAGTTGTTTCAGTGGAGTACCTTTGTTAGTTGTCACCCTGCATGCTGGTATCAGACAGACACACTGAGCTGTGAAGTTCTCATGCTTGGGTATGTAATCGCTTTTTCAAGTTTTCCAATCGGATGGTTTTTTCCTTTTAAATCCACACATAAGTTTATACATTTGTTCGGCGGCTGATTGACTGGTGAGAGGTGGTGCTTCGCTGCTATAAGGACAGCGTTTTAAACCTCAAATGCAATGTGGTTTTTGACTACCTCTATATGTGTTTTTGTGATCCAATCGCAAATGGTCAGTGCTTAATAAAGTTGTAAACGGGGTGTAAAATGTTTTGTGATTGGATCACAAAAAACACATACATAGGTAGTCAAAAACCATATCACATTTGAGGTTTAAAACGCTGGATCATCCGAAATGTGTCTTACTGCCAGCTGTAAACAGAGTAAAAAATTACTGCAGCCAGAGCTGAGGAATGCTATAGAACGACTTCTGGCGGAAGTCTCACCCACATTTGTTTCTCCAGTAAGACCCCCAGGAAAAAGGTGGATAAACTCCAGACACTTTCATTACTTCTAACTCCTGCGAGCTTGCTCCAGTCAGAAGTGATAGTCCCTATGCCCTATTCTATTCAAAGAAAATTACCCCCCACTCTGAGGGCTTCAGGGGGCTAAAAAATGTATAATAGTCAATCACAACTCAATTCTACAGTTATTTTTATTGGAAATTCTTTTTGGAATGAGCCTACAACATGGATTGTGTTCTCTTTGAAGTGCCCTTTGAAGGAACCATCAGTGCGGGTGAAAACAGCCATGTGCGATGAGCAGATTAATGGAGCAGGTGCCTTCTCATTCTAGAACGCATTTGATTGGACAGAGTTTCTCTAGTACAGTTTGACGTCATGATTTGACTGTCTTTCAAGCCGGAAGAGTGAGACTGCAGAATTTAAATGCTTTTATCTTCTGAAAATTGCTTTTGTCAACCTTTGAAAGTACACTGGAATATAGATGACCCTAAAGCTAATCGATATGGACTAAAAGCAGCAAAATTTTCATTTTGATTTCACAGAGTCTCGAAAACATACTACTAATAAGTATTTTATTTAATTTCATTAACCATAGCGCTGTTTTAAGTTAAATAAAAATGAATATTTAAAATGATACTAAAGATGTACATTTAGGTAATGTTAAACTTTTATTTTTTATCTTAATGTCTTTTGTTTTAACAAGATGTTTTGTCAAAATAAAAAAAAATCATGTCCATTTATCGAGACTGACAATAATTTGATTAATTGAGATTCTGAACTGATTGACAATTTTACTCAAGTTTCACACATGGGTTTGCATCATTTATAATTAACAAAACACTTTTTCCAGTCCTGTAAAGTATTTTTGTATTTATTCTGTTTATGTATACGTTTATGTAATTTGTAATAAATATCAGAATGACTGAATATTGTCATGGAAATTCCTAAAACTGACCCAAGAGGAACTCCCATTATACTTGTTTACTTCATTTTGATTGGTTCTAAGCCTATTGCAAAAGTAAAAATAGCTGTCTAAGCAGATAGTCAATGTACTAAAATAGTCACAAATTCTATCGTGGCTGCTTTCTGTTCCCCATTTTTTTTTAAATAATGTTGAAAACATTCTTGCTTCACTGAGTAAGACACATTATTTTTATAACATATCCTGCTCTCTCATGCTGTCTTCACATGCTTAAACCCCCCAAAATGTATCACAGTATTCCCTGTCTGATTTATGCCTGGGTGTTTCTTCAACTGTGGGCACTTTTAACACTGTGGACTTCTAGAAAGTAAATTCTTGTTAAAACATTTTTCATACTCACCAATAAAAAAAATAAATAAATAAAAAGTATTATTCTGACAATGTCCAAAAGTGTATGAACATGCATCATAGGAGATTTCTGTCAGTTTTTTCTGAAAGTGATACAAATTCACACCACATTGTCATTTCCAACACGTATCAAATTCTGTAATGTGTTTAACCTCATGCGACCCCGCATCCACATGTATGTTGTATCGCATAATTTAAGTGAATAAAAAACAACTGAATACTGTTCACAAGACTGTCATTTAAAGGGTTAACTTATGCCGCACCGAGTCGTGACGCAACAACATAACGCCGATTTCCTTGAAGCGCTCCTATGGATGCAGCACCAAAAAAGTGCCTCTGGTAAGAAACCTCTTTACTTTTTTTCATTGAAACCTGTTTGGTTGTAAAGAGTAGAGTCTCTAGTTTCGTTTGATATGCCACATTAAAAAAATCTGTTCATTTTTCAGGTGTCAGCGCCATGATAAACATATGTCCAAATACAGTTGACATACACTTTAGCAAAATACATTTAAACTCAGTTTTTCACAATTCCTGACATTTAATTGTAGAAAACATTTACTGTCTTAGGTCAGTTAGGATCACTACTTTATTTTAAGAATGTGAAATGTTGGGGGCCTGGGTAGCTCAGCGAGTAAAGACACTGACTACCACTACTGGAGTCACGAGTTCGAATCTAGGGTGTGCTGAGTGACTCCAGCCAGGTCTCCTAAGCAACCAAATTGGCCCGGTTGCTAGGGAGGGTAGAGTCACATGGGGTAACCTCCTCGTGGTCGCTATAATGTGGTTCGCTCTTGGTGGGGTGTGTGGTGAGTTGTGCATGGATGCCGCGGAGAATAGCAGAAGCCTCCACTCGCACTTAAGATTGACGGTGTCAGATGCGAAGGCAACTGAGATTCGTCCTCCGCCACCCAGATTGTGGTGAGGCACTACACCACCATGAGGACTTAGAGCGCATTGGGAATTGGGCATTCCAAATTGGAAATAAGGATTCTTTTTAATGGAGGAAAAAAAAAAGAATCTGAAATGTCAGAATAATAGTAGAGAGAATGATTTCAGCTTTTATTTCTTTCATCACATTCCCAGTGGGTCAGAAGTTTAAATACACTGTTAGTATTTGGTAGCATTGCCTTTAAATTGTTTAACTTGGGTCAAACGTTTTGGGTAGCCTTCCACAAGCTTCTCACAATAAGTTGCTGGAATTTTGGCCCATTCCTCCAGACAGAACTGGTGTAACTGAGTCAGGTTTGTAGGCCTCCTTGCTTGCATTCGCTTTTTCAGTTCTGCCCACAAATTTTCTATGGGATTGAGGTCAGGCCTTTGTGATGGCCACTCCAATACCTTGATTTTGTTGTCCTTAAGCCTTTTTGCCACAACTTTGGAGGTATGCTTGGGGTCACTGGCCATTTGGAAGACACATTTGCGACCAAGCTTTAACTTCCTGGATGATGTCTTAAGATGTTGCTTCAATATATCGACATAATTTCCTTCCTCATGATGCCATCTATTTTGTGAAGTGCACCAGTCCGTCCTGCAGCAAAGAACCCCCACAACATGATGCTGCCACCCCATGCTTCACGGATGGGATGGCGTTCTTTCGGCTTGCAAGCCTCACCCTTTTTCCTCCAAACATAACATTAGACCAGAGGACATTTCTCCAAAAAGTAAGATCTTTGTCCCTATGTGCACTTGCAAACTGTAGTCTGGCTTTTTTATGGCAGTTTTAGAGCAGTGGCTTCTTCCTTGCTGAGCAGCCTTTCAGGTTATGTCGATATAGGACTCGTTTTACTGTGGATATAGATACTTGTCAACCTGTTTCCTCCAGCATCTTCTCAATGTCCTTTGCTGGTCTGGGTTTGATTTGCACTTTTCACACCAAACTACGTTCATCTCTAGGAGACAGAATGCATCTCCTTCCTAAGCGGTATGATGGCTGTGTGGTCCCATGATGTTTATACTTGTGTACTATTGTTTGTACAGATGGATATGGTACTTTCAGGTGTTTGGAAATTGCTCCCAAGGATGAACCAGACTTGTGGAGGTCCACAATTTTTTCTGAGGTCTTGGCTGATTTCTTTTGATTTTCCCATGATGTCAAGCAAAGAGGCACTGAGTTTGAAGGTAGGCCTTAAACTACATCCAAAGGTTTACCTCCAATTCAGTACAACTCCTATCAGAAGCTAATTGTCTAAAGGCATGACATCATCTTCTGGAATTTTCCAAGCTTCATAAAGGCACAGTTCTTAGTGTATGTAAACTTCTGACCCACTGGAATTGTGATATAGTCAATGAAAAGTGAAACAATCTGTCTGTAAACAATTGTTGAAAAAATTACTCATGTCATGCACAAAGTAGATGTGCTGAAAACATCTAACTTCAACTGTATTTGGAAACTCATACTGCATTTCCTCAAAAGTAGAAAAAACATGTTGGTTATTTTAAATAACTTTCAACTAACACATCTGTGGGTCATTTTGCTTCATTTTAGTATACGTTTTTGGTATATTTTATTTTTTTAATCTCTGTGCAATACAATTCTGTTCATTAACATTAGTTAATGCATTCCTATATATTTACTGTACATTTTCACATTGAGAATATATGGGTTAATCCAAAAGCTGAAAATGTTTGCTTTCAGATGCTCTATATGGAGTTAGGATGAAAATAAGGTGTATTTCAAACTGTTCTGAGACCAGTGAAGACAGACAGCACACTGGAGGTTAAGTCAATCACTAAATAGAGAGCAAGGGAGCATCCTATAGCCTTCAGCCAAGTGCAAAACTAAAATCCAACCAAAATTTCAGTTTCACTCTGCAGATGATGTTTGGACCACTCATCATGTTTGGCAGACATGGGACAATGATAATCAGTACATAGATTCAGAATTTATAATGCAACATTTTATTTAAACATGGTTGGCAGTGATAGGATGATGCTGGCAGTAGCGGTTTTAACCACCACGCAATTGCGTGGGTCCCCGGACGTCGGGGGTCCCCCCGGCCCGAGTAGGAAATCTCCGCAAAAACCGCTTGAGGGGTGACGTGTTGTTCTGGGTACACGCGCGAAAACGCTGTTATCTTCGGTCTCAGAACGGTTCAAGAAGCCGCCGGGTTCGGGTCAGTAGGACCCGCAAACGGATGAGGGGCCGTTCACACAGAACGTGTTTTCTGCGTGCTTCTGCTCTGTTTTTCCATTGTTTTTCTATTTAAACACGCGTTGGACGAACGTCCTTGACTGCTGTACCGCGTCTCGCTGTTTCTAAGGTGTCTCATGTAGGACCGGCACATTTTTAGACTGTGTCAAGTTAAAAATAACTTCAGATTGCAAAAACACATGTCGAGACACCTGCGTTCTGTTTCAGTCGTTGAACTGCGTCTAGATTGTTTTTAGCGCAGGTGTCACAAAGATTTAACGTTCTGAACAAGTTCAGGCTGCAAAGAGGTGACTGTTACAATTTGTAACATTATTTCAGATTATTCTGCACCAAGCAAAGTTTCAGCGATTGATAAACGGCAATGTTGTTTTTCTTTTCTTTTTTCTTCTCTAGTGTACTGATGGGCCACCGTGCCTTGTATGTCTACTGTTACAATACTGTTACGAATGTTGCTTACGATGCTTACAAAAAATACAGCCTTTTGCAACATGATGAACAATACACTGCAGCCTCCAGGTGAAAAATTAAATAAGACAGTAATATATTACTATTGTATACAACAAATCATCAAAGTAATAATAATAATACTGTATCATATTATAATGACAAACTGGACGACAAAAAATAATTGTTGGGTTATAATATTAATATATACTGTAACAACTGAATTTCAAAATGTTACTGGGTGAAGTAGTGTTTTGCACATCCTTTTCACACACACACACACACACACACACGTACACAAAGTGTTTTGTAAACATGTGTAGGTAAATATTGCTTTTTATCACTGTATTGTGTAAAAACTGGAAAACATGCATTAATTATCTTTAACCAGATCTTTATTTCATTAAACATTATTAATGTACTTGGCTACAACGGCTGATAGGAAGAATTTAAAATTATGATTTAAAATAACTTTGTCATTTTTTTTAGCAACATTTTTCGAAATGGGGCCCCGGGTTGGTTGGCTGCTTGGGGCCTCAGAAATTGTAAACCTATCCCTGGATGCTGGACATTATTTTTTAATAAGAATTATTTATTCAGCTTTACAGAAAATCAGCTGTAATGTATTTGAAAAATATTAGACATAGTATTTGGTCTATTTTTGCTCCGCCAAATCTGCTCGAATTGTCGGAACATATTATATATTCATATTTTACCTTCATGCTCACTATACATCTTTATTATTATTTTATTTTTTTAACTGCAATTAATGTAGTCTTCCAACAGATGGAGCAATTACACAAACTACATTGAACAGTACAGTTGCTAGTGAAGAGAAAAACATTTTTTTTATCTTTGCCCTGCCGCTTGATGGGAAGTCCCAAACAAAAAACTGTCGCACACCAGATTTGACAAGTAATACTGAGTGATTTGATTATATATATATATATATATATGTATAATGTCTGGCTGACATATTTGATTTCCACAGAAGTGTTTACACAGGATACTAATGTTTCCTCTCTGGCTTCCGAAACTGTTTGAGGAACTGTAATGAGCTGAATGAACTCCAGCTAAAACCAGCTGGCATAAACACTCTTCAGTCTTCCTGTGTGCAAAGAGTGTTTTAATGCATTTATATTTGCAAATGAAATAACACAGATGCTTTCTAATGTTTAAAGATTAATGTGGACACTTAAAGCCCAATCCGAATGGTTTTGATTTGGTTACATCATATATGTCCATTAAATATCTGAGATGTGATTTAGAACTTGTTAGGTTGATACTTGAATGGTGCTCAATGGTTTACTTGGAAGAAAGAAGGTATGTTTTTTCCACTGTCTTGTTATGGCCAGATCATAACATTGGATAACTACGTTTAGTGCCATCAGTCTCGTTGTTGTCTTATTATTGTATTTTGTGTAAATATATACAGTGACCTCAGAAAATAATTGGA
The DNA here is from genome assembly GCF_019703515.2 of Myxocyprinus asiaticus. Taxonomy (NCBI): domain Eukaryota; kingdom Metazoa; phylum Chordata; class Actinopteri; order Cypriniformes; family Catostomidae; genus Myxocyprinus; species Myxocyprinus asiaticus. The sequence continues at coordinate 44,431,998 of NC_059365.1, forward strand.
CACTTTGTCATAGTGTGTCCCCGGAAAGGGTCAAGGGGAGATGATATGAAGGCCCAGTATTCACAGGAATAATCCAAAAAAATGTTTTATTGTGATCAGTGGTAAGGGTGCTCGTACATACATAAAGTGCACAAAATAGAAAAATACTAATATATATATATATATATATATATATATATACACACACACAGTTGTGCTCAAAAGTTTGCATACCCTTGGAGAATTGGTAATATACACTATATTGCCAAAAGTATTCGCTCACCTGCCTTTAGACGCATATGAACTTAAGTGACATCCCATTCTTAATCCATAGGGTTTAATATGACGTCAGCCCACCCTTTGCAGCTATAACAGCTTCAACTATTCTGGGAAGGCTTTCCACAAGGTTTAGGAGTGTGTTTATGGGAATTTATGACCATTCTTCCAGAAGCGCATTTGTGAGGTCAGACACTGATGTTGGACGAGAAGGCCTGGCTCGCAGTCTTCCCTCAAATTCATCCCAAAGGTGCTCTATCGGGTTGAGGTCAGGACTCTGTGCAGGCCAGTCAAGTTCTTCCACACCAAACTCGCTCATCCATGTCTTTATGGACCTTGCTTTGTGTATTGGTGTGCAGTCATGTTGGAACAGGAAGGGGCCATCCCCAAAGTTGGGAGCATGGAATTGTCCAAAATCTCTTGGTATGCATTCAGAGGTCCTTTCACTGGAACTAAGGGGCCAAGCCCAGCTCCTGAAAAACAACCCCACACCATAATCCCCCCTCCACCAAACTTCACAGTTGGCACAATGCAGTCAGACAAGTACCGTTCTCCTGGCAACCGCCAAACCCAGACTCGTCCATCAGATTGCCAGATGGAGAAGCGTGATTCGTCACTCCAGAGAACGCGTCTCCACTGCTCTAGAGTCCAGTGGCGGCGTGCTTTACACCACTGCATCCGACGCTTTGCATTGCACTTGGTGATGTATGGCTTGGATGCAGCTGCTCGGCCATGGAAACCCATTCCATGAAGCTCTCTACGCACTGTTCTTGAGCTAATCTGAAGGCCACATGAACTTTGGAGGTCTGTAGCGATTGACTCTGCAGAAAGTTGGCGACCTCTGCGCACTATGCGCCTCAGCATCCTCTGACTCCGCTCTGTCATTTTACGTGGCCTACCACTTCGTGGCTGAGTTGCTGTCATTCCCAATCGCTTCCACTTTGTTATAATACCACTGACAGTTGACTGTGGAATATTTAGTAGCGAGGAAATTTCATGACTGGACTTGTTGCACAGGTGGCATCCTATCACAGTACCACGCTGGAATTCACTGAGCTCCTGAGAGCGGCCCATTCTTCCACAAATGTTTGTAGAAGCAGTCTGCATGCCTAGGCGCTTCATTTTATACACCTGTGGCCATGGAAGTGATTGGAACACCTGAATTCAATTATTTGGATGGGTGAGCGAATACTTTTGGCAATATAGTGTATGTACCATTTTTAAAGAAAACATGAGTGAGCAGGCAAAACACATTTCTTTTATTTCTTATGGGATTCATATTCAACTGTAGGTTATAACAGAATGGCACAATCATATAACAAAACATGGCAACAAAGAAAAAATGACCCCTGTTCAAAAGTCTGCATACCCTTAGTTCTTAATATTGTGTATTGCCCCCTTTAGCATCAATGACAGCATGCAGTCTTTTGTAATAGTTGTCTATGAGGCCCCAAATTCTTGCAGGTGGTATAGCTGCCCATTCGTCTTGGCAAAATGCCTCCAGGTCATGCAGAGTCTTTGGTCGTCTTGCATGAACCGCACGTTTGAGATCTCCCCAGAATGACTCGATGATATTAAGGTCAGGAGACTGTGATGGCCACTCCAGAACCTTCACTTTTTTCTGCTGTAACCACTGGAGGGTCAACTTGGCATTGTGCTTAGGGTCATTGTCATGCTGGAAAGACCAAGAGCGTCCCATGCGCAGCTTTCGTGCAGAAAAATGCAAATTGTCTGCTATATATATATATATATATATATATATATGTACACACACACACACACACACACACACACACACAAAATGCTTTGTATAAACACTAAGATTCATTTGTTTCGTGAACTCCCTACAACAAAGAAAAATGCTCAGACAATGTTTTCCCCTCTCTCCCCATGGTCAGAGGCAGACTGACTGAATTTTACCACCTCAATTCAATGGGATGTGAAGGTAAATGAAACCCTTAAATATGCAAAACATACATAACAGGGACAAACTAACCAATAAGCAAACATCAAAGTGAGAGGAAATCAAGAGCAATAAACATACATTTAAACTACATCTCAAAACTCAAAGGCAACAATACACACAACGCCCACCCCCCACTGGTAAAATTGACTCCCCCTTATCCTAAAAATGGGGGTTCACTAGAACACGCCCTCTCCAAGGAGGAGTCACTGGAAGCAGGAAGAGGTGAGAGAAACACACGTTGCAACTGATTAAATGGCGGTTTAAATGTTGAGTTAAAAGAATAACTGTTAAAGTATATGTCACAAAACATGTCTCTGTGTGATTAATGGGGAGTTGTAAACTATTGCATGAATGAATGGGATGTAGTGAGTTGAAATACCCATAGATATGTGCACCTATCAATGAGCATACACAACTACATCCAGAAATGAGAGTACCATGATATTACAGTGGTTTTTGAAGGGAACTTGGACCAAAACTGACATGAATGAACAGCAAAAAGAATAGTGTGTACCAATGAAGAAACAGTAAACGAAAACATGATGTATGAGTAAATATAAACAGTCCAGATAGCTGGCGCGTTGTGTTTAGCGCGACTGTGATGACGTCACCGTAGAGCACGTCATCACACTTAAAGTAATAGTTCACCCAGAAAAAGTCTTCACAGGGTTTATATGCCATATAGTGCAAGTAAACAGTGAAACAGTGGTTTAGTATGTTTTTTTCCTTTATCAAGCTTGACAGTCTGAAGTAAAAGTAATCAATATACAACCCATGCGCTATATCTATGTCTTTTAAAGCCATTTAATCACTGTGTGATATTAACAGAATGAAATGTAAGTTGTCATTCACTCTCAAATCAAATAATTAATAAACACTGTTAGTCAAATATGGCGGCTAAAATGATAACATCAAACCTGACTGTCATGATGTAAGAAACAATGAGGTTTGGTGTTATCGACGTAGCCACCATATTTAATTGTAATGCTTTATTAATGATTGATTTCAGTGAGTAAACTACATTTAACGACTCATTTTGTTCTGTTCATCACAGTGTTGGGTGTAACTGGATTACAAAGTAATTAGTTACTGTAATCTAGTTACTATTTTTGGCACAAAAGTAGTGTAACGTCCCATTCTACATTCTTGTAATCAGATTACATTTACTGATTTTCAATGAAACAATTACTTTTAATTACATTACTTGGGTTACAAATATTTCAAATAAATATATAATTTGTGTGAAATACAATTCAAATGTGAATTCATATGTTCTTCTGTTTGCGTTTCTGTGACAGCTGAAGGGTGTGCGACACTGAACAAGGAGAAAATCGACATCATTTTAAATTTGAGCGGAAAAACAACTTTTGTGACGAGTTTTAGAAAGTAACTTAAACACAAAGTAATTAGTAATGTGATTACTTTTTCAATAAAGTAATCAGTAAAGTAATCTTATAATTGTAGATGTTTTTGTAGTGGATTACTTTTTTAGTAACTTACCCAACACTGGTTCATCAACAATCGTATATCTTCAGAATATAGTGCATGAGTCTTTCAATTACTTCTACTGGTTTTATGTCCTTTATGCTTTTTCAAGCTACACAGACTGGAGTCACTATTTCCTTTTATTATTTGCCAAATAAACCCAGTGAAGACTACATAGAAATTCACCTTTTGTGTTCTTTTAAATCATACTTAAAATGTTTTAAATGTCTGCATTAGTTACCCAAGAATCAAACCAAGTGCCTTTTATTTAAAAAAAGATAGCACATATGATAAAACAAGAGATACTGTTTAAAATCAAGTAATTGAAGACTTTCTACTCAGATGTTGGAACATGTCTATAGTTAAGAGGCTGTGTGCCTTTATGATGGGCCCAGTGATGTGTGTAGACAGAAGAGGATTAGGCCAAGCACTGAACCCTGGGGCACCCCATTGGTTTTTTAAGACACTTCTGCCCTCCAGGAAACCTTGAAGGATCTGCCTTTGAGGAAGGACTCAAACCAAATGATGTGCAGTTTCAGACAAAGTGTGGACAGGAGGATCTGATGATTCACTAAGTGGAACTGGATGTTTCTTCATGTAGTGGAGCAAGTAGGCCTACTGATGAGGAAGATGAGGCTTCCTCTTCTTCAACTGCATACTATAGTTTTTTAATAGATGCTTTTATCCAAAGCAAATTACACTACACTTAATAAAGGGACAATTCCTCTAGAACAACATGGGGTTAAAAGCCTGGCTCAAAAGCTAAAGGTGATAAATCGTGGTTAGTTTTGCATTGCCATCTATCAGCATACAGTCTGGTCCATTTTGCATCTTATTCTGGCTAAGAACAAACACAATTCTGAAAACTACGCATAATATACAGTTCTGCAATTTGATTGGAATTTGCTTTTCAGTTTTGTGTGAAATGAATTAGACGGTGCATTAAACCATTTGATTTTATTTTTCAGAGAGATGTTTCAAATTTTTTGTTTGCAGGGGTTATAAGCAACCCTGTCTCATGACAAGTCATAATAACAGTACAATATGGCGAAATCATAAGAAACTCATACAAAAACATACAACTTTCACTCAAATAGTGAAAAATAAACTAACAAACAATATTAACCCCCAAACTAAACATAACCATAAAGTCTAACCCCCTGCTCAAACCCTAAACCGAACCATGATTTTAATAGGAGCAAATCTATTGTGCACCCTGGAAGAAAGAAAACATCGAGGTTCAGAATGAAACCGTATTACAGGTTATTGACGCATCAGTAATTTATATTGCATAAGCAAATATGCAATGAGTAATCAAATGAGTTCACTGACATTTCCTTTCTTAAAATAAAGTGTTGAATAGGCTTGCAAAAATTTGATGCCTGTATTGTATCGATTTGAAATTCAGTTTGTTGATTGGTTGGTCTGTATGGGAATGTAAACTTTTCTTACAAGCACAGTCATAAGATATCTTACGATTAAGCCATTTCATACAAATTATTTTGAGATGTCATGAGACTATGTTGGTTATAAGACATTATAGAGCAGTATTTAGTACATATGTACTCCTAATGGTCAATTAATGCTGGCCAAAATCTGAAAATTTGCTTTGTGAATAAAATTCTTGAGACATGGATCCTGATGACCAAAGATGAAGGTTATAGAGATATTTCTGTGAAGGAAATATGGTACATATACAAAACACCATACAAAGATATTCTATATCCATAAATTCTAGCAATGTAATATTTGGTATCGTTTTTAAACAAAACAAAACTAGGGTAATATCTGAACTACATCTGATGTGTTACAAGTGCTACGATTGCTAATCATGGTGTGTATTACATGAACTGGAAAGATGGAATACAATTTTTATTTAATTATATTACATATTGGAATTATGTTTAATTAGGGATCCATATATTTGACTTCATAGACTCAATATATGCAGTATATACTGTATATATTGAGTCTATGGAGTCAAATATATGGATCCCTAAATAAAATTATTCCAATATGTAATATTATTAAATATATATATACATATATATATATATATATATATATATATATATATATATATATATATATATATATACATTAAGATTTACACATTTCAATTTCATAAAATTCTAGCAAATTGAGTAATCTTTAAAATATATATATATATATATATATATATATATATATATATATATATATATATATATATATATATATATATTATTTTGTTAAACATTACATATACATTACACATAAAAAATATCCATTTGATGGAATTTTATTATGAAGTTGAAATGCGTAAATCTTAAAAATAGGATAAAGTACTTTTGAGTAAATAAGAAAACATAGATGTTGCCAGTAAAGAGAGTGGTCAAATTATTTATTTTGCCAGGTGCAGTGGCAAGAAAAAGTATGCAAACCCTTTGATATTACCAGCATTTATGAATAAATTTGTCTTGAAATCTCAGTCTAAGTTACAATAATGAAAAAACACAATCTGTTTTAACTAATGACACACAAATTATTATATTCTTGTAAATATTGAATACATCATTCAAACATTCACAGTGTAGGTTGAAAAAAGTATGCGAACCCCTATGTTAATGACAAAAAGCTAACCAAAAAAAGTAAAGCTAATTAGAGTCAGGAGATGCCAAACCTGGCATCCAATTAATGAAACGAGATTGGAGGTGTGGGTTAGAGCTACTTTGACTTATAAAAAGCACTGAAATGTTTTGAGTTTGCTATTCACAAGAAGCATCTGCTGACATAGACCATGCCTCACAAAAAAAGAGATCTCAGAAGACCTACGATCAAGAATTGTTCCTTTGTATAAATCTGTAAAGGGTTACACAGTTATCTCAAAGAGCTTAGATATTCATATGTCCACAGTTAGACAAACTGTTTATAAAAGGAGATGATTTAGTACTGTGACTACTCTCCCTAGAAGTGGCCATCCAGCCAAGATGACTCAAAGGGCACACCACAGAATGTTCAATGAGGTAAAAACGAACCCTAGAGTGACAGCTAAAGACTTGAAAAAAATCACTGGAACTAGTTGACATCTCTTTTCATGAGTCTACCATACAGAAAACATTAAATAGGCATGGTGTCCATGGCAGGACACCACGAAGGAAGCCGCTACTTTCCAACAAAAACATTGCTGCATGCCTGAAGTTAGCAAAATACCACCTTGATAATCCACAACGCTACTGGGAAAATGTTTTGTCAACTGATGAAACTAGATTGAATTGTATGGGAAGAACATGCAGCACTATGTATGTCTTAAAAAGGGCACCGTATACAAACATGAAAACATAATCCCAGTGGTGAAGTATGGTGGAGGAAGCATCATGATTTGGGGCTGCTTTGGGGCCTGGACCGCTTGCCATCATGGAGGGGAAAATGAATTTCCAAGTTTATCAAGATATCGTACAGCAGTGGTTCCCAACCCTGTTCCTGGAGACCCCTCAACACTGCACATTTTGTATATCTAATATACCTAATCAAACACACCTCATTCAACTCTTTAGCTCACTAGTAGAGACTCTACGACCTGAACAGGTTGTGTCAGATAAGAGAGATGTGCAAGTGTTGGGATACCTCCAGGAACAGGGTTGGGAACCACTGTCCTACAGGATAATATCAGGGTGGCTGTGCGCCAGCTGAAGCTCAGTAGAAGCTGGGTGATGCAGCAGGACAATGACCCTAAACATCGAAGTAAATCCACTACAGAATGGCTTAAAAAATGAAAATCCACCTTTAGATGTTGTCCAGACAGAGCCCAGACCTTTACTCAATAGAGATTCTGTGGAATGACCTCAAGAGAGCTGTTCACACCAGACATCTTAAGAATATGGCTGAACTGAAGCAGTTCTGTAAGGAAGAATGTTAAAAAAATTCCTTCTGAACATTGTGCAAGTCTAATCCGCAGCTACCGGAAACGCTTGGTTGAGGTTATTACTGTAAATAAGGGTTCACTTACTTTTTCCACAGCAATGTGAATGTTTAATGGGATGTGTTCAATAAAGACATGAGAGATTATAATTGTTTGTTGTTAGCTTAAGCATACTGTGTTTGTCTGTGCTTGTGACTTTGATGAAGCTGAGATTACATTTTATGACCAATTAATGCAGAAAACCAGTTAATTCCAAGGGGTTCACATACTTTTTCTTGCCACTATACTGCTTATTTATTTTTATTTTTTTTTTGCTATCTCTTTTTACATTGACAAAGTTTTTTTCTGATTGAACTGACTGGTTTATTTACCCAAAACAAAGTTATATATGTGTAAATGTATCTTTGTATGATACCTCATTTACAAGTTAGATAGTAAATGGTCCTGATACAGACTAAAACATGGCATGGAAACTGGCTGACTAAACCACAGCTCAGAATGGTTCAGTTTCCTAGATTAACATAAACTAAAGCTCAATGGAAGACAGCAGATGAGTGTTAAAGTAGTTTTTTACCATTTTCATTTACATCAATGTATATAGTGTATTTGATTGAATGAAGAATAATATAATTATATGAAGAGATTTACAAGAAAGATTCATTCATGAAGTCTTGATAGATTCATTAGAGATTGGCACATGGCATGATATTTTTGACCAACAGAGAAATATGGGATTTACTAAAATGTTGTAAATCGTCTGTAAAACTGTATATGAATATTAAGAAATACCTCAGTTAATCAATTTGAGAGCACAGTCTTTTAGTCCTGGGGGGTCATTTATACAAAAGTTAGCAATAGCATACTTAGACCCTAGTTTATAGAGGTTTGTTTTCAACACTGACAACTGTAAAATCAACAGCACAGTGTTTACTATAAAACACCCCTCTTTGCATTTTAGTTAATTAAATTGCAGGATGCTTCTTCATGGGTATAGTGTCTTCATTTTATAGTGGATTGAGGTCCTTCTTTCTCCAAAGCCACAGAATACATTCTTCATTTTATTCCTGTTGTGAACAACAACAACAAAAAGTTAGATAATCATCATTATTGTCTTAATTATGTCATATTTGTTAAAGGCATAGTTCACCCCCAAACGAAAATTCTGTAATGAAAGTGGACCAGGGGTAGCCATGGTCACCATTCACTTTCATTGTATGGAAAAGAGAAGCTTGGGCATTCTGCTAAATATTTCCTTTTGTGTTCCATGGAAGAAAGAAAGACATACGAGTTGGGGACAACATGAGGGCGAGTAAATGATGACAGAATTGGGTTAATGCAAGAAATCAAAAACTAAAAAAGTGCAAACAAAACATTAAAAAGACAACATTTGCACTAGGCATTTGACAAGATAGTGGTATAATTGTTTGTAAATGGACACATACTTCTGAGTGTATCAAAAATGCTGCAGAACTGCAACAATCCCACACATTTCCATGTTCACTCACTGCTTTTCATCGTCGGCTGTGCCAAAACATTTCTCCCCTCAGACTCACTGGCTCTGCTTGACAAAGGGATTTCTTTCTCGGATGGCGCCCCTCCTCCTAACCCTCCCCCCATTCCCCCCTCGCGTCTGTAACAGCTGCTCTTTGGTGCCGTATCCTCCGAGAGTGATGATCGGTGTTTTTTATTTCAAAGTGTTTTTTTAGAACAGATGGCTAAGGGAGAACTGGGGAGTCAGCCAAGAGCGCGCTGGGGAATGTGCCAATTTCTGTAGCGAGTGAGTTCTCTGGGCTCTGGCTCGCGTGCCTTCCCTCTGCCCTCTGCCCTGAGTGGCGCCAGCAGGACTTCCCAGCTAGTGTTGCGAACATCTGGTGTCTGGCTCTGAGGGGGGGGGGGGGGGCACTCGACCCGTTTCCTCTTCAGTGTGCTTTGCTGAAGGAACGTATTAGCTCACATAGAGGTGGAAAGTGGCCTTTGCACATAATCTGTTGAGCTTTATGAAGACACTTCATGCCTAACAAATGAAGTACACAGTACACAGTTGTGCATTCATGTTGTTTTACAGCAGCTATCAGTCAATGGTTCGATTTGTCACACCACATATTTGCTGTCATTGTTGTTGTTTTGTGGATTACTTAAAACGCTTTGGATTGTTTAGGAATAGTTCGCTCAAAAATGAAAATTCTGTCATAATTTACTCACTCTCGTGTTGTTCCAAACCCGTTTTACTCCCTTCCGTGGAACACAAAAGATGTTAGGCAGAATGACTATCATCATGGTGAATTTTTTCACCACCAGTAAGCAGTGTTGGGTAAGTTACTCTAAAAAAGTAATTAAATACTAACTACTAATTACATCTTCTACAGTGTAATTAGATTACTGTACTAATTACTCTGTCCGAAAAGTAACTGCATTACTAATTACTAATTACTTTCTAAATCCTTTATCAACCTCGACCAGATGAAAAATACAAGTATAGACTTTATTATTTGTATATTGTTGTGTGTAATTATGTGTATATTAGACGTTTAAATTGTGTTGTGTTAATTTGATGTTATTGTAAATTGGTATATGTCTCATCACTGTCACGACTGCTATGTTGCTCGGAACTGCACCCAAGAATTTCACACACCATTGCACTTGTGTATATGGCTGTGTGACAATAAAGTGATTTGATTTGATTTGATTTGATAGACATGAAACTGTTCTTTTAATTCTTTCAAATAAATCATATAAAATTTATTATTCATGAATTGGCCAAAGAATGTAAGGGGGCAGCATTAAATTAGAAAACATATTTTAACATGAGATGTTAAATTTTGATTTTAAATTCACTTTTGTTTCATATAGAATTGTTCTATAGTCTATACAGTATTTAACGTAATTATATCAGAAGTAACTGTAATTAAATTACTGAAAAATTAAGAGTAATCCCTTACTTTACTTTTTTCAATGAAAAGTCATTACAGTAATTAATTACTTAGTAATGCATCACACCCAACACTGCCAGTAAGTCACCATTCACTTTCATCTCTTTCCTAAATGAATGGTGACTAAGAGTGTCAATTCCTTAACATTCTGCATAACATCTCTTTTTTTGTTCCACGGAAGAAAGGTCATACATACCAGTTTCGATACCACCAAAAAAATAGGCAATATGCTATTGAACACACTCCTTTAACTAATTAAAAAAGTAAAATATCAATGTAAATAATACAATAAAACAATTGCATGTTTCCTTCATGTGTTTCTCAAGTAAACATTGCTTCAAGTCTTTTTTAAAGTAATTATTCTGGTAAACAGTTGCAGTATAATAATAAAGAACTAAGTATAAAGTAAAATAAAAACATAAATTAAGAACAATGAGTGCTTTTCTTTTCAATAGTATTGTTGTTTGATTAATATTAACACATAATTGACCCTTCGCTAAACCCTGCCTTAAAAGCATTTCTGCTGTCAGCCATTTCTCTGACAAGCTTTTGCTTTTTTCCAACAAGAGTCTACAGGAGTAGTGTGTGTTTGAGTTGTTTTAAGCTGAATTTTATAGAAATTATAAAAAAAAAAAAAAAAAATCTTTCTTTTTTAAAACATTTAAATAAATCTCGAGAAGAGCATGCTATGGATTAAACTGTGTCAGCCCTCATTCTAAAATGAACATGTATAATGTACTGCATAAAATCAGTTAGGATACCTACATTTGCTACAAGGAAAATCAAAGCTAATAACTTAACATTAATTAATGTATTGATTCAGGTTATAGTAAAGGCAATAGTAAATAAAGAGTTCACAGCATCATAGTGAGTATGTTTTGAGACATTATGAGTAGTTCTGTTTACTGAAGTTATAGGTGTGTAATCACCATCATATGACGTTTTTCTCTTTTCAAGTGACTGTGATCATTTGCCTCAATTCTGATTCACATTCTCCACAGTTTTCAATTAAATTACTATATAGTTTAACCATTTCTTTTACAAAAAACTTCAGATAAATATGCTTTAAAATGTCACTCTTCATTCCAGCTCACGTAAGAATATTATCAATCATTTGAGAATATCTTGCCAAAAAACGCGCCATTCACGGCAATCTCCCATTAATTCCTATGAGAAGTTCTTTAAAGCTTGTCAGAGCGAGCAATGGTAACCAAGGGGGATGGAGTTTAGTGAAGGGTCAATTGACAGCCTAATGCTCAGATCCAATATTTAGACACATACCTGATTGTTTTTGTTCCACCTCTTTGCAATCACTCGACTGTGTTTACATAAATACCGCATCTGAAGCACATTTTACCATTGAGCACAGCCACGTGACCGCATTTAGCATGAGCACTCATCTGATCGCTTCTCAGCTCATGGTCGAGCTATGGCTCTGACACGACAATCCGCAGCATTTTGGTGTAAAAGGGGTAACAGAGCATGCACTCAAATAATCTTGTGACAGCACTTGTATTCCAGATTAAGTCGTGTACTCAGTATCAACTTGGTACTGAAGTATTGGCAATTTTGACATCCCTTGTTTGGAACGGCATGAGGGTGATGCCAGAATGTTCAATTATGGATGAAATATATCTTTATGATGAAAGATTAAGCCTGTGCTAAGATTGATGAAACAACCTTACCCTCCCCAAAAAACCTTTCTAAAGTAAGAGAGGATCAGGGAAAATGAGCAGCTCACTGAACAGAAAAAAATAAAAATTAGCACACCAGCCATTCAGCACTACAATCATCCTTACTGAGGGAACACACATGTAGATACAGGAGAGCACTGCAGGAAATTGAGACTCAATATACAGATGCCTTTATCATAAAACTCCCCACAAAAAAAAAATCAATCACTCCATTTATTCACCCAGGAAACTTTCTCAGTGTAGCTGGCGAAACACCCAGTCCTGCCTCTGACAAAAGTTGATAATTTAATTTAATGGGATCATTCTTAGGCAGAGGGGAAATACCTTCTAATTGATATATATACACATAATGTATGTTGTGCCTTGGTTACTACTATCCCTTACAGAAAATATGCAAGGGATAGCATGACAGAATTATGCCTAAGAATACGAAATACTGTTCTGTCTTAACTTTCTGCTACCCAGTCTATAATTATTCAGTTTGGTTGGCTAATGTCATTATTCACATGAGAAGCATGGGTTTGAGCTCTGCTCGAAGTGGTCAAACATGTACTGTAGCATACCTACACTATGCTATAACTTCAGATGGCATGTTTTCTTCCCCAAAATGATTACAGATAACTTTATTATTATTATTATCTATTCTAATATTATTCTATTTGTTTCCATTACTAGAGCCGGTCAGATCCAGCTCCGTTACGGCTTGGTATCGGACTCCACTGCGCGTGTCGCTGAGTGATGATGACAAACTACAGCCGGTGCCAGCCAGACATCACTTCAGTCTTTTATGATGGACTTCAGTGGATGAACTGATGCCAACTCCAACTGTAAGACATTGGATACTTCATATGCCACTGCCTGAACCGTGGTCTTAGGATGCACCCCACCGACCCTCACTGAAATAACCTGCCGGTTGAACTGCAATGCACCTCACTGATCTCTGCCTGCATCACCTTTATCTATTGATGGACTACACTCTTGAAATGGAATACACAGACTATCATTATAGTTTTGTTGGCACTATAATTGCCAACAAAACCCTTCATCAGCCAACTAACAAGGACAATGCATCTATGTTAACTTCTGCAGTTAATCCAGGATGGACTTCAAAGACATTAGTCATTAATCTTACAGTTCATAAAAAATCTTTTTTTAAACAATGACCTTAACACTTACTTAGTTTACACATTTTAAACCATGACTTGCACTGCACAGAAATAACTAATATTGGCATTATATTCATGCTGTTTAGCCACTGTGGCCCCCACAGTGAGCCTGGTTTCTCTCAAGGTTATTTTTCTCCATTAACCAACATCTTATGGAGTTTTGTGTTTCTTGCCACAGTCACCTTCGGCTTGCTCACTGGGGTTCTAAATACAATTAATTAATTATTTAATTTTTATACACCATTTACAATCATATCTAATCAAATTACACAATGATCACTTAAAGACTTTATGTATTACAGTTTAATTTTCTGTTAATGCATGATTTTCAGTAAAGCTGCTTTGAAACGATGTGTGTTGTGAAAAGCGCTATACAAATAAAAATGACTTGACTTCATTACTAGCAAATACTCACACTAACATGGCCAATTAAATATGAGAGGGAAAGTCCTAGTTTCTTGGTTTCATCATATACTGTAACCACACATCAGTAGTGTGCTTGGGCCTTGTGCACAGGATACAGAGCTCCTTCATTAGACCCTGGAAAACATCTTCCCCACAACTATTTACCTTCCTTTTCTTGGAGCGTCCCTCGGCCTGTAGAGTTCGAGTGCACTGCTCCACACTCTCTCTGAAGCTCATATTGCGGTGGTCTGGGGTATAGTCCAGGTCTGCAAGCTGAGCTAGGGACAGTATGTAGTTGCAAGCTATTCTTAATATAGCCAGCTTGGAAAGCTTCTGCCCATAAGAGTAGCAGGGTACCTGTAAGAGGGGATTGGAGCATTCAAATCTGAGAAAACACAGCATGGGTGTAAAAATCGCTCCTATGTAATGATTATGAGGACTTAATGCCTCAAAAAGTACAGTTGGTAGAGAATAGATACAACCCTGGTCTCATGACAAATCATAAAAATATTATGAGATGGCGAAATCGTATGAGTTGGATTGTACAAAAAAGTATGACTTTTACCCCCATAGAGAAAAGTATATGAACCGATGAATGATGTTAATAAGATTTTTTCTAAATTCAACCTCTTACCCAAACCTACACCTAATCATATAGAGTACCCCCTTACCCAAACCCTAAAACTAACCATGATTTAAATAGGAAAAAGATGAAAGATGCATTTTACAGGTTTAAGTATTGTATTGAATGGAATAAGCAGTGTTGGGATTTATGTGAAAAAGTAATTAGTTACTGTAACTAATTACTTTTTGTCAAAAGGAAGTGTTAAGGATTTTAAATTCGAGTAATCAGATTACAGTTAACAAATTCTAAATAATTTAATTACTTTTAAGTACATTACCTAGGCTATTAGTAACTGGGATTGTGACTGGCACCAAATTTGTGCAACATCATGCCAAGACATTGTAGTCACCATGGCAAAGCAATACATTTATGGCTAAAAATGTGAAACAGGAAGTTCCTTATATCTTCTGTGTGCATTATATGATTTTTATGAAAATTCAGCTGTAAATTTGTAAAGGGATATTTGATATCTTAAATACTGTTACCATGGCAATGCATTAATTGTTATTATTCCTTTCTTCCTATATTTGGGTATTTTTGAGGCACTTAGCATGCTTAAAATTTCATGAAATTTTGCACACACATCAGTTGTTGGCCATTAGGTCTGGGCAAAAGTTCACGCATGGGCATGTTGGGGGGGGTCCTTTTAAATGGGTGTGTAAGACGGCCTCTGTAGCACCCCCATTTTCACCTACAGTCCCCAAAATTGGTACATATATAGCTCTCATCAAGCCGGACAACTTTCATAATTATAGTCATTAGGTCTGCCCAACAGGAAGTCGGCCATTTTGGATTTTTTTTAATATTGCAGTCTCTGACCTTTTAAATACTCCTCCTAGGTGATTCATGAGACTGTCACCACATTTAGACAACATTATGCAAGACACTGAAGATGCTAAATTACGAACAGATTTTGATATATCGAACGGTGTTGCCATGGTGAGGCATTAATGGCAAAAAATGGGAAACAGGAAGTGTCTCATATCTTCTGTGTACAATGTTTGATTGAGATAAAAATTGAGATGTATGTTTAGTTTTGGGGGCAAATGACATGGATTTGACTATTTTGGGTCACGGCCATAGAACCACCACCTGGCAGCAGGAAGTATGGCTCTTACAAAAGACTTTAAAATAGTCCTCTTATATTTACCCAAATTGCTTCAAAATGGTTTAGAATAATGTCAAATGCCAAATGCATGTGTCCACCTTGCATTGTTTTCCGAAAGCCACCGGATGGAAATGGACCCATGGTGCTTGGGCCCGTCATCACTGCTTGCAGCTATATTTTTTCTTACAATTATCTTGTACATTCATGACACTTACATGAATGTTCACTTTGTTAACGGTTTATACAGGGGTATATAATTATAAATCTGTGATGTGCGGATATAACAACATGAATGCAATACTTTAATGCAATATTTGCCAGATAGTGAGCCCTTTTTACCTCACATTTTATAAATGCTTAATAAATACATTTATTAATCAAAAACATAAAATGCCCTCATGATATATGTCATAAGGCAAATATAGACAATTAAAGTGAGATTGAAAGAAGGGATTAGGCTATGTCATTTATTTCTGTAATGTGTCACCTCTGTTGTCACTTTCCTTGGAGTGGCACCATTCTTTTGACATCATGACGAGTGGTGTCACAACTTACCTAGTACTATAGTTTCCTAAAGTCCTCTGGAAAAACACTTTTCAGGTCTTTGTGCTTATTCACAGTTTATAACAAAGCTTGATGAACATTAAACCATACTTAACTTTATGTACATACGTTTCTAATGTTGGCAACTCTGTAATAAATTTCATATGTGTCCACTTTACATTAAGGTTCATTGTCATAGCTTTCTAATGTTGAATAAGTGTTATTAAGCATTTGTAACATGTGAGGTAAAATGGCTCACTGTTTGGCAAGTATTGCATGAAAGTCTCCATTTTTATTCATGCTGTTATAACTGTATATCAATGATTTATTATGCTTTTGTAAACCGCTTATTAGTTATCAATGAACCCCTTTATTAACCCTTAGCAAAAGAAACATTCATGTAGTGTGTTATCCAATAATCAATATCATAATATTGTGATTGAAAAAAAAAAAAAAATCACATTTCTCAAACCAAGAGAAGTTATAAAATAAGAAATTATTTCTTCTTCTTCTTTTTTGCAAACTGTCATTGCACTTTATGTTTCATCTTGTACTGTATATAATTTGTTTTACTGGCCTCGACAGTGATAGAGCCTTATGGATTTATGGTATGAATAGAGTACATTATTCTGCACAGGAGAGAAGACACTGACATTTCATACTGCACCGGAGTAATGCAGTGGCAATATACCTGCTTTCTGAGCGCCTCAAAGGCTGCACTGATGGTGTGCACCCGCGTCCTCTCTCGCGCGTTCGCTAGTAGCCTGCGCGTCTGCTGAATGGCTTTGATTTCCGTGACGACGCCAGACGGCTCTCCCGCGCGTTTCCTATGTGATTCCACGGACTCGGTCCTGTCGCTGCCTGTAGGCGCCTGCGAGACTGCGCGCTGAGACAACACAAAAACCTGTTGACTGCTCAAACCCGAAACGTCTGTGCTTGTTTTAGCTATTTTGTTTTGGACAGTCTTGTCGGAGATGGACCTCTGTTTCGAGTCGGACATGTCTCCAGTAATCCCGGTGTTAATTCTCATATCGAGAGCGCTATTGAAAATATCGTGTCCGATGATGTCATCCCTCGGTGCGATTATTTCCACATCATGCGGCTCCTTTACACAGTTATTTCCCAGGGTCTCGTCCACGAGATGCGAGTTCTTGTACAACTTAAAGTAATGTAAATTACCGTCACTGACACACTTAATTGGATCTCTGGCTTTCCGTTTTAATTTCTTGTCTCCAGACACCGAATTTAGGATCTTGCAATGACTATTGATTAGATGTGGATTCTTCATTTCCGCTGCCCACAGTCCGAGACTGTTTAAAAGTCCGATAAAAAAGGAAAGGAAAAATATCGATGAGAGGTAATTCACAAATAACAAGCGTTAAGTGTTAAAATAAGTGTTCAATGACTGCAGAAATGTCTTCTAGGAGGAACATGTCTGCTTCGCTTGTTTAAAACCCCATCTCAGTGTATTTTTCGAGGTGACGTGCTTCTCCTGTGGTTTCCAACAGTCTTATGAAGTCAAGCAGACATTGCCAGAACATTTTTTTGTGAATGTGCTCGACAGTTCATCTGTGTTTATTTAGCCTCAGTTAACACAGAAGCCCCTGTTGGTGAGATAGATAAAAGTCAGCGCCGCCGAGAGTCCGCCCAAAATAAAACCTGGAGCTGACACATTACCAGTGAAAGCATTCCCTCTGAAAACCTTTTAAATAAGTCAAATCTAAGACAATATGTCAAACTTAAATCAGCCGTTGTGTAAAAAGCAGGTCGTTTGACACAGAACTAAAACGGATGTCATGGTTAACGTTTAGGGATTTGGCTAGTCTAATATTTAAAGGTGCACTCAGTAATTTTTTCCTCATTAAATGAATTTTACATATGCATAAAATCATGACCCCTCACACGAGATGAGGACTCTAGTCATATCAGTAACTTTATAAAAACGGTTTAAATCTACATTGAGAGGGTCCTCTCATGGGGGCTGTCATGTTCAGATCACATGACCAGCCAAATACTGCTATCTTAATCTTAGTAACTGTCCTGTTATTTGACACCTTCACTCTCGGATTAAATTAATCATCGCTGACAGTGAATAGTGAATTTCTACAATGGCATCTGTAATTGAAAACTATTGATTTTGAATGATGCTGCATCCAAGCCACTAGATGTCACTTTAAGTTCAAATGACAAACAAAAAAGTTACCTTTAACACATGAAGTATCAGAAAACTTCTTAAAAGGCCATTTATTTATTTTAAAAATATTATAGATTACATAAACATAAATAGGATGAGCAGGGCTAGTTGTCAGAGGGCTATATCTCAGTTACTATTGTCTATAAGACTTTGATGCAAAATTTCAGTTGCATAAATGCTTATGTTCTCTAGCAGCTGTGCATGTTTATTTCCAAACACCTAATTGAATAAGGATATTTTTGTGAATTATGTCCTCCAAACTGAAAAACAACTTAAGTAATAGCTGTTGGGTAAACAAGTAAACAAAATACATTCACCCTAGCATATTATGCAAAGAGTCAATTTGATGAACAAAGGTTGAACCTTCTCACAGCAGATCAAATCACTTTATTGTCACACAGCCATATACACAAGTGCAATGGTGTGTGAAATTCTTGGGTGCAGTTCCAATCAACATAGCAGTCGTGACAGTGATGAGACATATACCAATTTACAATAACATCAAATTAACACAACACAATTTAAACATCTGTTATACACATAATTACACTCAACAATATACAAATAATAACATACACTGTACAGTATACAATACACTTTTTTTTTTTTTTTTTTTTTTTTTTTTTTACTATATAGATACACATTATTCAATAAAAATTAAAAATTAAAATATATATATAAAAAAAGTATATATATATATATATATAGAATGTACAGTATTGTACTGTATTGACATTCAGGCTGTCGGTTGATAGTCAGTTGTTAAGAGAGACATAATATAATAATAATAATATAATTTATGACAGTCCGGTGTGAGATATAAGAGTAAGGGTAATAAAGTGCAGTGCTGATGTATATTGATCATGAGAGATCAAGAGTTCAGAAGTCTGATTGCTTGGGGGAAGAAGCTATCATGGAGTCGGCTGGTGCGGGTCCTGATGCTGCGATACCGCCTACCTGATGGTAGCAGTGAGAACAACCCATGACTCGGGTGGCTGGAGTCTCTGATGATCCTCCGAGCTTTTTTCACACACCGCCTTGTATATATTTCCTGGAGGGAGGGAAGCTCACCTCCGATGATGTGTCTGGCAGTTCGCACCACCCTTTGCAGTGCTTTGTGGTTGTGGGCGGTG
The DNA here is from genome assembly GCF_019703515.2 of Myxocyprinus asiaticus. NCBI lineage: Eukaryota > Metazoa > Chordata > Actinopteri > Cypriniformes > Catostomidae > Myxocyprinus > Myxocyprinus asiaticus. The sequence goes on from NC_059365.1 coordinate 44,451,403, forward strand.
CTATTGCCGTACCAGGCGGAGATACAGCCAGTCAGGATGCTCTCCACAGTGCAGGTGAAGAACCGTGTGAGGATGTGGCGGTTCATTCCAAACTTCCTCAGCCGTCTCAGGAAGAAGAGGCGTTGATGAGCCTTCTTCACAACGACTTCAGTGTGGACGGACCATGTGAGTTCCTCAGTGATGTGGACACCCAGGAACTTGAAGCTGCTGACTCTCTCCACTGGTGCTCCATTGATGATGATGGGACTGTGTTCTCTGTCTTTTCTTCTGAAGTCCACCACAAGCTCCTTTGTCTTACTGACGTTGAGGGAGAGGTTGTGCTCCTGACACCAGTGTGTCAGAGTGTGCACCTCCTCTCTGTAGGCTGTTTCATCATTGTCAGTGATCAGACCTACCACTGTCGTGTCATCAGCAAACTTAATGATGGCATTGGAGCTATGTGTTGCCACACAGTCATGTGTGTACAAGGAATACAGTAGTGGGCTGAGAACACAGCCCTGTGGGGCTCCAGTGTTGAGGATCAGTGATGAGGAGATGTTGCTGCCTATTCTAACCACCTGGCATCTGCTTGACAGGAAGTCCAGGATCCAGCTGCACAGCGAGCTGTTTAAGCCCAGAGCCCGGAGTTTCTCATCTAGCTTGGAGGGCACTATGGTGTTGAATGCTGAGCTGTAGTCTACAAACAACATTCTCACATAAGTGTTCTTTTTTTCCAGGTGGGAGAGAGCAGTGTGTATTGTAAATGCAATGGCATCATCAGTGTAGTGGTTGTTGCGGTAAGCAAACTGCAGCGGGTCAAGATTGAGTGGCAAGACAGAGCAGATGTAATCTCTGATTAGTCTCTCAAAACATTTGCTGATGATGGGGGTCAGAGCAAAAGGACACCAGTCATTTAAACAAGTTATTTTTGATTGTTTTGGAACAGGCACAATGGTGGATGTTTTAAAGCATGTGGGGACTACAGACAAAGAGAGGGAAAGGTTGAAAATGTCCGTAAAAACACCAGCCAGCTGGTTCGCGCACGCTCTGATGACGCGGCCCGGAATGCCGTCTGGGCCCGCGGCTTTGCGGATATTCACCCGTCGGAAGGATCGGGTTACATCCGCTACAGAGACGGAGAGTGAACTAACCTCTGTAGCTTCAGCCGCGAGAGCTCTCTCCGCGAGGGCGGTGTTATTTCCCTCGAAACGAGCATAAAATGTATTTAGCTCATCCGGTAGAGAGGCAGCGGTGTTCATGGCGGAGTTTTTATTCCCTTTAAAGTCCGTGATGATGTTAATTCCCTGCCACATGCTTCTAGAGTTGGTGGTGTTAAACTGTCCTTCAATCTTGCTCCTATACTGGCGTTTTGCTGTTTTGATAGTTTTTCGGAGGGCATAACTGGCTTGTTTATGCTCCTCCGCATTCCCGGAATTAAAAGCGGAGGTCCGCACATTAAGTGCCGCGCGAACATCGCTATTGATCCACGGCTTCTGATTCGGATAGATTCGTACAGTTCTGGTCGGAATCACTTCCTCTACACACGTTCTGATGAAACACATTACGCTATCAGCGTAAAGCTCGATGTCGTCATCAGAGGCGGACCGGAACATCTCCCAGTCCGTGTGATCAAAACAGTCTTGTAGCATAGAGTCTGATTGGTCCGACCAGCACTGGATCGTTCTGAGGGTGGGTGCTTCCTGTTTCAGTTTCTGCCTGTAAGCGGGCAGAAGCAGAATGGAAGAGTGGTCCGATTTGCCAAATGGTGGGCGGGGGAGGGATTTGTAGCCATCCCGGAACGGAGAGTAGCAATGATCCAAAACCCGGTCCCCTCGTGTGTTGAAACTAATGTGCTGGTGATATTTTGGTGCGACTGATTTTAAACTGGCTTTATTAAAGTCCCCGGTCACAATGAACGTGGCCTCAGGGTGCGCGGTTTCTTGCTCACTTATACTCCCATACAGTTCCTTGAGTGCCCGGTCTGTGTCGGCTTGTGGGGGAATGTACACAGCAGTGATAATGACCGCTGTGAATTCCCTCGGTAGCCAGAATTGTCGACACAGAAGCATAAGAAATTCCAGATCAGGAGAACAGAAAGACTTGATGGAATGTACGTTCCTCTGATCACACCAGGATTTGTTGATCATAAAACATACACCACCTCCTCTAGTTTTACCTGAGAGGTCTTTCGCTCTGTCCGCTCGGTGCATGGAGAACCCCGCGGGTTCAATGGCTGAGTCTGGAATCTCCGCAGACATCCAAGTTTCTGTTAGGCAGATAATGCAGCAGTCCCTCGTCTCTCGTTGGAAAGAGATCCGCACTTTCAGCTCGCAGAGCTTGTTATCCAGAGACTGAACATTTGCCAGTAGAATAGTGGGTAGCGGGGGTCGATTTGTGCGGCGTCTTACTTTGATGAGAACGCCGGCTCTGTTTCCCCTTTTCCTCCTGCGTTTCCGCGGCCGTGCTGCCCAGACAAAGGGCTCCGCTTGCGTGTTTGTAAACAGCGGGTCGGCATTGAGGAATGTGAAGTCCGGTTTTCGGTGTGAGATCGCTGAACCAATGTCCAAAAGTGTTTGTCTGTCGTAGACAATAAGGCAGACAACATCCAAGACAAAAAACATAAGAACTGTAAACAAAACAAACAAAACATTGCTATGTTGTGTCGGAGCTCGCAACGCAGCAGCCATACTCGGCGCCATCTTGAGGATCTACTGTACATCTTGAGATGTACAGTATTTTCCATAAATGTCAGTTCAGTGCAGGTTGACACACGTTTTAATGTTTTAATTTTTTAAACTTATACAATTTCTATTAAACAAAATAATGATATTTAATATTTTTGTATGTTAACTTTCCATTTAGGCTCTTTTATTAATAGTTTTTTACTGTTTAAATATTGCCAAAAAGCCATTAACTGGCCTATAATACATTTTAAATACTGTAGACTTACTTTAGACAAAGTTTCTTGTTTCAAAAAAAGTCATTGTGACAACTAACCCTGCGACGTGTTTCTGAGCAATAACGGTGGAAATGTTTGATAGCTTTTTTTATCATCAAGTATGTTTCTATAAAAATAAATATATATATTGAAATTACACACTATATGTATATATACAGTATATCTATATGTGTGTGTGTGTGTATATATATATATATATATATATATATATACTATATTGCCAAAAGTATTCGCTCATCTGCCTTTAGACGCATATGAACTTAAGTGACATCCCATTCTTAATCCATAGGGTTTAATATGACGTCGGCCCACCCTTTGCAGCTATAACAGCTTCAACTCTTCTGGGAAGGCTTTCCACAAGGTTTAGGAGTGTGTTTATGGGAATTTTTGACCATTCTTCCAGAAGCGCATTTGTGAGGTCAGACACTGATGTTGGACGAGAAGGCCTGGCTCGCAGTCTTCGCTCTAATTCATCCCAAAGGTGCTCTATCGGGTTGAGGTCAGGACTCTGTGCAGGCCAGTCAAGTTCTTCCACACCAATCCATGTCTTTATGGACCTTGCTTTGTGCACTGGTGCGCAGTCATGTTGGAACAGGAAGGGGCCATCCCCAAACTGTTCCCACAAAGTTGGGAGCATGGAATTGTCCAAAATCTCTTGGTATGCTGAAGCATTCATAGTTCCTTTCACTGGAACTAAGAGGCCAAGCCCAGCTCCTGAAAAACAACCCCACACCATAATCCCCCCTCCACCAAACTTAACAGATGGCACAATGCAGTCAGACAAGTACCGTTCTCCTGGCAACCACCAAACCCAGACTCGTCCATCTGATTGCCAGGTGGAGAAGCGTGATTCGTCACTCCAGAGAACGCGTCTCCACTGCTCTAGAGTCCAGTGGTGGCGTGCTTTACACCACTGCATCCGACGCTTTGCATTGCACTTGGTGATGTATGGCTTGGATGCAGCTGCTCGGCCATGGAAACCCATTCCATGAAGCTCTCTATGCACTGTTCTTGAGCTAATCTGAAGGCCACATGAACTTTGGAGGTCTGTAGTGATTGACTCTGCAGAAAGTTGGCGACCTTTGCGCACTATGTGCCTCAGCATCCGCTGACCCCGCTCTGTCATTTTACGTGGCCTACCACTTCGTGGCTGAGTTGCTGTCATTCCCAATCGCTTCCACTTTGTTATAATACCACTGACAGTTGACTGTGGAATATTTAGTAGCGAGGAAATTTCACGACTGGACTTGTTGCACAGGTGGCATCCTATCACAGTACCATGCTGGAATTCACTGAGCTCCTGAGAGCGGCCCATTCTTTCACAAATGTTTGTAGAAGCAGTCTGCTTGCCTAGGTGCTTCATTTTATACACCTGTGGCCATGGAAGTGATTGGAACACCTGAATTCAATTATTTGGATGGGTGAGCGAATACTTTTGGCAATATAGTATATATATATATATATATATATATATATATATATACTGTGTAAACACACACACATACTGTATATTTATATACAGCATATATTGTAACAAGTTTGTTGTCTGAGAAGGAGGAATCGGGGACCGGTTCAACAATCCATGTGAGTTTTATTTGAATTATAACAGAAATTGCTTTTCAGCACAACACAAAACACCCCAAACACTCTGCTGCATGTGTCCAACTCTCTCTTCCCTCTCTGGCATCTGGCTCACTCTCAAATCGCTCTCACACCCTCACTGCAATGAGAAACAGGTGATAGAGATAATCATTGACAGGTGGTAATTTGCGCCATTCTCATCTCCTGATCTCACTCTCCATTCACAAACCGGCACTCGACCACCCCCCACAATTTCTGGAAAGGAAGTCCGCGACAGCCATCTGCACCCCCGGTCTGTGGACCACCTCAAACTTAAACGGCTGAAGGGCCAGATACCAGCGTGTGATCCACGTGTTGGTATCTTTCATGCGATGGAGCCACTGGAGCGGGGCGTGGTCTGAACAGAGGGTGAAAGCCCGTCCCAGGAGGTAGTACCGAAGGGTGAGAACCGTCCACTTGATGGCCAGACACTCTTTCTCAATGGTGCTGTACCTCGCCTCTCTCGCCGAGAGCTTCCGGCTAATGTACAGCACCGGTCGCTCCTCCCCCTCGACCACCTGTGACAACACAGCTCCCAACACCCTGTCCAATGAGTCGGTCTGTAAAACAAAAGGGAGAGAAAATTCAGGAGAATGTAACAATGGCCCGCCACAAAGTGCAGCTTTCACCTGCGTAAAAGCCTGTTGGCACAGCTCCATCCACTGGACTGGGTCTGGTGCTCCCTTTTTAGTAAGATCAGTCAGCGGGCTGGTGACATCCGAACAATTAGGCACAAACCTTCTATAGTAGCCAGCCAGCCCCAGGAACTGTCTCACCTTCTTTTTGGTCTTGGGTCTCGGACAGGTCGCAATTGCTGCGGTCTTATCAATTTGCAGCCGCACCTGTCCATGACCCAAGTGGATGCCCAGATACCGTACTTCCACCCATCCAATTGCACACTTCTTAAGATTCGCTGTGAGTCCCGCCATCTCAACGACTTCAGGACAGCCAATCCTTACTGTAAATAATGATGTCATCCAGATAGGCAGCGGCATGTGGTCTGAGGATTCTGTTCATGAGCTGCTGAAATGTGACCGGGGCCCCGAACAAACCAAAAGGAAGAGTAACAAATTGATGTAAGCCAAACTGTGGGGAAAATGCAGTTTTCTCATGGGACATGGGAGTTAAGGGGATCTGTCAATATTCCTTCGTTAAATCCAGTGTTGAATAAAAGTGAGCCTCGCCAAACCGATGGAGTTCATCAATCCGAGGCATTGGGTACACATCAAATTTAGACACCGCATTGACTTTTCTATAATCCACATAGAAGCGGACCGACTTTCGCTCTTCTGAACCAGCACCACTGGGTTGGCCCAGTCACTGTGGGATTCTTCTATTACCCCCATATCTAGCATGGCCTTTAATTGTTCCCGAACCACTTTTTTGTGCTCGGGTAACCGGTAGGGAAGTACCACTACCCCTGGGGTCATTTTGATATGGTACTCTATGAGATTTGTACGACCGCGGAGAGGCGAGAACACGTCAGAGAATTCTCTCTGCAACCTGGTAACCTCCGTAACTTGTGATGGTAAGAGGTGGTCTCTGCAAGTGACTGGGGTGACTCGATTAGTGGCTTTTAAGTTCACCTCCAATCCGAGCTCCTACCTCTCCGGAACCCAGTGGCGTATCCAGGACATTTTTACTGGGGTGGCCAAGATGGGGCACAGACCTAGTGTGGGGTGGCGATACCGGGAGAAACTTTATGAATGGCACATGATCAAAATGTGTAAATATCGCATTACTTTGCTTCAACATCTACACATGTAGAATAAATGAATTCTTAAACTCATGTTAGCATTCACTGAATTGTTTGTATTCAATATCAGACTGTTGTTTTGACATTTGACATTTTTCTATTCCTGTTCTATTTCAACCTATTACAGTTTCTCGGAATCTCTGGTTATTTTAACATAACATCCATTTTTAAATCAGTAATTGTTTAGGAAAAGACAGTTACACATTTATAAGAGCTATTCTCATTGTAGAGAATTAATCTGCGTATAACATCAGGTATAGTGTATAATCATAAAAAGATACAAGTACAGGTGATAACTGATTGAGGCGCAATTCAATCAATCATTCAATCAATCAATTATTCATTCATTTATTAGCTATAACTGCACTGTCCAGCAGAAATATTGTTAAATTGGGTACAAATCAGTGTGTGAAATTGGCTACGAGGGCTTATAAGTGTCTGTCTGGAAACCCCAAATTTGCAGATTGAGCTCTGAATACAGTAAAAAACAAAACTCTATTTACAGTGTCTACTCAGGTTTATTTTCCACATGTTCTGATAGCTTCAATTACTTTGAATATTACCAAATAAAATAGTTAGTCAAATCATTTGCGGCATTTAAGTGCAATTTGCCCTGCCTCTGCATATTTAAAATGTCAAATAAGGTATAAAAACTTTGAAGATTTTATTGGTCTGACTGACCAATAATACACATAAAGAGCTCATAAATAACTCATGTAAAGATTTAAAGTACAGTCACAGCACAAACCCTTCCATTTCACACACAGGTTAGCCACATATATAACTTTAGCTATTGAACATATACATCTGTAAAACGCTTTACACACCTCCGTCATTAAATCAGAAAACATGGCATTTCATATTTCATGTCAATATAAAGATAACATGCTGAATGTGGTGTAGGGTCTAGCTTACTCTTTAACCTAGCTACTGTAACAATGAAAAAATTTCACATTCATATGGAAATTCGGGATAAATTAAACGATAGATTAGATGAACATACCTCTCAAATAACAGCTTTCTTTTTGACCACAAATCGACATCGTCAACTCATTGGAAGTTGGAGGTAGACACTAGTTCGTGTCAGCTTCGTGCTTCTGACCGACCATTATACTCCAGATCTGGCGCCCGCTGCCCGCGACCTGCACCTTCCTGGCCACCCGTGGCCTGCCCCTCCCCCCACTGATCAAAGATCAGCTCACACAGCTTCAGTCCCACCACTACTATAATGGTCAGAAATATAAAACTGACCCTGGGTCAGTGTGGCTCTAAATCAACAAATGACCTGAGATGTCATCTTTGATTGACAGGTGTTTCTATTGGTTCTTCGTTCTTGTGTTGATTAACATGATGAACTACCAATCAGTTCTGGGGTGGCCACAGGGTGGCCAATGAGATTTCAGGGGTGGCCCAGGCCACCACAGGCCACCCCCTAAAATTGCCACTGCCGGAACCACCGTAGCCAATGTCACGGGGACAGCCTCTCTCCATGGTTTTAGAAGATTGAGGTGGTAAATCTGACGTGCTCCGCCTCTATCCGTTTGTTTAACCTCATAATCGATTTCCCCAACTTGCTATGTGATCTCAAAGGGCCCTTGCCACTTAGCGAGTAATTTAGAGCTTGATGTGGGGAGTAATACAAGGACTTTATCTCCCGGTGAAAATTCCCATAGCCGAGTACCCCTATTATACAGTCAGCTTTGACGTTCTTGAGCCCGTAGCAAATTCCTCTGCTTTATTCGCCCCAGTGTGTTGAGTTTTGCTCTCAGGTCAAGAACATATTCAATTTCGTTTTTGCTGTTTGAAGGTCCCTCTTCCCAATATTCCCATAGGACATCGAGAACGCCGCGCGGACAACGCCTGTACAATAATTCAAATGGGCAGAACCCCGTGGAGGCTTTCGGGAACTCTCATACTGCAAACAATAGGGGCTCGAGCCACTTGTCCTGATTTCGAGCGTCTATGTGCATGAACTTACAAATCAAATTCTTTTGTGTCTGATTAAATTGTTCAACCAAGCCTTCTGTTTGAGGATGATAAATACTGGTCCGAAACGATTTAATTCATACAATTTGCATAGTGTATGTGACATAAATGTTGTGCCTTGATCAGTGAAGATTTCTTTCGGAATTCCTGAAGAGTGCCTCCACAACACTTCTTGCTGAAATGTTGCACAGAGGCACTGCTTCTGGATATCACGTTGCGTAGTCCACCAGAAACAACACAAAATTATGCCCATGTGCCATCTGCTCTAATGGCCTGACGAGGTCCATACAATTCTTTCAAAGGGGACCTCGATCAATGGAAGGGGGCGCAATGGCACTCTTGGTGTGGCCAGTGGACTCACCTGCTGACATTCATGGCATGCCACACACCACCTGCGGACATCCCCATGAATGCCCGGCCAATAGAAATGGATCATTAGATGGCTCAGTGTTTTTTCCTGCCCTATAAGTGACCTGGCATCAGATTATAATGAGCCATTTTGAATAACACAGCTCTTTGGTATTAACAGTTGGGTTGTATCTTCCTTTGTTTGAGTGTCCTGTGTCACTCGATACAGCCAATCCTTGATAATTGAAAAATACGGATATGTGAATGCAGTGTCTGGCTGGAGGCATTGACCATCAATCATTTTCACTTGGTCAAAAGCATGCCTAAGAGTCTCGTCTCGCGTCTGCTCCAGAGGGAAATCCCCTGCAGGGAATCATCTAAGGGCTGGGGAAGCCGAGACTTCCTCCTCCCTTATGTCATCCTGATGTGGAGCTGACATAGATGGCCCCGGCTCTGCCTCCCCAGCCAGTGAATTGCAAACCACACACCGAGATACTTTGTTACAGGACCCATCCATGCAAATTTCCCTCAATAAAGTAGTAAATGCTGGCCAATTCGTACCCAAGATTAGTGGATGGGTGAGAAAGGGACTAACCACACCCTCAACACTATGCTTTTGTCCCTGAAATTGAATAATGACAGTTACTACAGGGTAATTGTGAATATCACCATGCACACACCTCACCTTCACCCGGCTGCTTGTACCCAAAAACTTGTCTTGAACCAAGCATTGGTGGATGGAGGTTTGGTTACAACCCGAATTACAACCCCCCTTAATACTCACAGGTATGCGGTACATTCCAGCTCGATCGAGGGTGGTCTGCGGCGCTTCGGGGATCCGGAACAATGTCCCCACCTCCATCACCGGGCACCAGTCCTGGAAATGCCCAAGCTACCCGCAGCTCCAGCAGACCGGCCCAGACTTTACACAAGTACCCACGGCAGCGGATTCCTCAACCTGAGGGTGAGGGTGGAGAGGGATAGGAGAAACGGCCGGGTTGAGCAAACCCCAAAGCCCCCAAAGTTTTGGGAAGGGGAACTCCCCATATCCAGGGAGTGGGAACAAGATGGGAGGAAGGGGAGGGGGAGAGAGAGAGAGAGAGGGAGAGAGAGAAGAGAGTGAGAGAGATGATGACGAGGGCTCACCGGCCCCCGGATAGGCTGCCATATGATCCTCTGCCTGGACCTATTCCGCGGTTCCCCTTGGCAGACGAACGGTGAACTGCTCCAGCACCATCAGATCGATCACCACCTCTGCGTCGCACTCCTTCCTGGCCAGTACCCACTTCCAGCAGGCATCACTGAGCAGCTGGGCATAGACAAATGGGTGGCTGACCTCACCGAGCATGAGGGAGTGAAAATGCTGGCACTTTTGTTTTGGAGTGCGGCTGACTTATTGTAAGATAGCCTTCTTCAGGTCCTCGTACTCGGTTGTCAGCGGGGAGTTGCTGAGCCACGAGCTGGGCTTGCCCGGACAGCAGCGATAGCAGCTGAATTGCCTACTAGACTTTTGGCTATCTGGAGGCATTTCGAAGAGCCCCACGAACACCTCAAGGTCATCCTGGGGTCTCATTTTGGCCAACATGAGTTGGGATACGGTCATCGTTGCCTCTGGGGTCGTGGCTGAGGACCTTTCCTGGGTTATCAGGCTCCGCAATGCCTGCCGGTCCTCCATTTGGGCCTCGAGAAGCTCCTGGAAGTGCTGCTCCTGGGCCAGGAGGGCCAGGAGGGCCTGATGCTGTGTCTGTTGCATGTCGGCAAGGCAGTGTAACAAGTTCGTTGTCTGAGGAGGAGGAAGCGGGGACCAGTTCAACAATCCACGTGAGCTTTATTTGAATTATAACAGAAATTGCTTTTCAGCACAACACAAAACACCCCAAACACTCTGCTGCGTGTGTCAGACTCTCTCTTCCCATTCTGGTGTTTGGCTCACTCTTAAATCCCTCTCACACCCTCACTGCAATGAGAAACAGGTATTAGAGATAATCATTAACAGTTGATAATTTGCACCGTTCTCATCTCCCGATCCCGCTCTCCATTCACGAACCGGCTCGACCACGCCCCCACCACACACACCAAAAAAAGTTTTGAAAAATTTATTCTTTATTATAATTATTTTTTTCACATTTTAAAATAATAGTAAAGTCATCAAAACTATGGAATAACATAAATGGAACTATGGGAATTAAGTTGTGACTAAACAAAATCCAAAATAAATCAAAACTGTGTTATATTTTAGCATCTTCAAAGTAGTCACCCTTTGCCTAGAATTTGCAGACATGTACTCTTGACATTTTCTCAACCAACTACTTGAGGTATCACCCTGGGATGATTTTTTCTTTATTATTTGGTCCAAGTCATCAATTTTAAAAACTTCCTTTTTTTTATTAAATTTTAGTTTTATAATTAAATAAATTAATATAGTGGCACAATTATATTTTTGTCTACAAAACTAATTTCAAACATTTAAGCATACGCCTTCAGATCAAAAGATTTTTAAGATCATGAGAAACATTTCAGTCAAGTGTTTCAAAACTTTTGACCGGTAGTGTGTATATATATATATATATATATATATATATATATATATATATATATATATATATATATATATATATATACAGTATTAATTATATAATATTATAAAATAAAGCTGCCCAGAAAAATTATTTACTTTCTGCTCTGCCCTGAGACATATTTAGAGTCCTAAACTAGCTTTTAAAAATGTATTTGAGTGGTAAATTCAAATGCAGAAAACATTAATTGGAGGTTATACTGAAGTGTAACAGTCTTTTAAAAGCTAACTCTTAATTATATGAATCTTGTAAATGAGTCAAAATGATCAGTATGCTTACTTTTCAAATAATATTGTTGTCATTATATATATATATTCTGCTATGTAGTGTCCATGTGTCCCAATGTGTAGGCCACAGGCACAGCACTTTCAGATTAGCTTGCATCCCACAGGTACCCCATCACCAGAGAGGCAAATGGACACTGCAAAGATCACCCAGTCTAAAAAATAGCAGGTTGTGTCTCCATGCATGACCTGTGCCTATTATGACTGAAATGTAAAACTTAACTCAGAATCAAGTCAACTCCATTTGCGAGGTCAGTTTAAATGAAGCACTCCAGATTTCCAGTAAGAGGAACCAGAGCTGGTTTCTAACAAAAAGGTCTTTACCATCGCCAGACAATGAGGAGACAGAGCAGCCCGGTCCTGCAAAGTAACCAGTAACAGACCTAGAGAACAAATATATTAAGATCCAGGCCAATCACATTTGGTGTTTGCTAAAGCAAGCATCATTATTATTGCAGCTCATTCTGTTTTTTTTTTCTGTTAACCCTAAGTATTATACTTTGGAATGACCTTTAACCATGCAGCTTTTTGAAGAAATGCATGTAAAGTCGCCTTTAGCTTGCTCACTGGGGGTCTAAATACAAATATTATTTACTTTGTAAATTGTGCCTTAAAATAAATAAATAAATATCACGTTTTTTATCAAACTACACATTCAGGGGCAATTCTAGGATTTCAATCTTAGGGGGCACTTAATGACACTATAATATTTGCACGTTTTATGTATTTCACTCTGTTACTGAATACTGTTTTGTTTTTTTAAACTGTGTTTGCATCATTCAAACTAACCAGCTTATATTCATTCACAATATTGTCATTTTCCATAAATAAACACTGTAGAAAATACCATTGACTCTGTCACTCAGGCCCCACCCCCTACTGCCAGCTGCAGCTTGTTGCTGTAATCAGTGGCCTATAAAGTGTGCTTGCTTCAGTTTGCCAGCATGGCAGCATCTCCTTCTGATGTAAGCTTGGGACTTTCATTTGGTGCTATGTGTGTGTTCAAAATATAAGTTGTATTTTGATTTGTTTGACTTATTTTGTGCATATCATATGTTGTTTTGTTAAATGTATGTTTCTTTGCCATTATGATATTTATGATTGTTTATCCAGCGTTATTAATTTTTTACAAATGTCATGGCATTGGTCTTGTTCAGTAAAGCAGTGAAAATTTGGCATTCCCAAAGTGCTCTCTAGATCGTCGTGGTGGCGTTGTGACTCGCCTCAATCCGGGTGGTGGAGGACGAATCTCAGTTGCCTCCGCGTCTGAGATGTCAATCCGTGCATTTTATCACATGGCTTGTTGAGCACGTTTCCGTGGAGACCTAGCGCATGTGGAGACTTCTGCAGAGAATAGCGTGCATCCACGCACAACTTGCCATGCGCCCCACTTTGATCGAGAACCACATTATAGCGACCACGAGGAGGTTAACCCAGCATGACTCTACACACCCTAGCAACCAGGACAGTTGGTTGCTTAGGAAGCCTGACTGGACAAATAGTTACTCTTTATGGTCCTGGAGGCCCCCCAGCACTGCATATTTTGCATGTTGCCATTTTCTGACACACCCAAATTAAGTCTTTGAGTTTCCACTAATGAGCTGAATCAGGTGTGTTTGATTAGGGCGATATCCAAAAAGTGTAGTGTCTAGGGGCCTCCAGGACAGGTTTGAGAACCACTGCTTTAAATCATGAAGACCCATATTCAGTCCTTGGAGCAGCAACCCTCAGCATCACCGCTCAATCTCTTGTAGTTGAGACGGCTGGGGTTTTCCAGGCTGCACCGGTTTCTCATTGAACAGGTGTAGATGTTACAGCCAGTACATAAATGTTTGGGTCAGCTTACTTTGCCTTTTTTTTTTTTTTGTAGGTTTGATACGAGATCCCTAGCTGCCAGCACATCCTTCACTTCACCAACTTTGGTAGAGAGTACCTGTGAGGGCTTCAGAGTTCCAGGCACTCTCTGCCACCAACATTTCTAAATAAGTGGCCAAATCTGAGAGTGCAAACTTTACCTGCTGTAGACATTGACAGCAGATGGTGGCCTCTTGAGTATGGTCTAGGTCCGTGGTTCCCAACCCTGTTCCTGGAGGCCCCCCAACACTGCATATTTTGTATATCTCCCTTTTCTGACACCTAATCCAGGTCTTGGAGTCTCCACTAACAAGCTGATGAGTTGAATCAGGTGTGTTTGATTAGGGAGATATCCAAAATGTGTAGTGTTGGGGGGCCTCCAGGAACAGGGTTGGGAATCACTAGCTAGGTGATCAAAAACTTATAGTAAAGTCTCTTGAATAAAGTAGTGGTTCTTTTGCCCCCAAACAGCTGTGAACATGGCAAAGCCCATGGCTGTGGTCCAATGCAAGTGAGTAGAGAGATGATGTAAGCCACCTTGGCATGACCAGTATGTAACTCAGCTGCTTATAATTTAACTGCTCGGCAACTTGGAGTCTCAAATAATGCCACTTGTCGATCATGACAAAGCAGAGCTGTGGGACAGAGTAGTTCCACTCAATGGAACAATGGGAGTCTGAAGTGTCCAGGGTTCCTGGCTCTGTTGAATGCCCTCTGTAACAGTTCAATGATGGGAGGGAAAGGAGGACACAGGGAACTTGGGATTTCAACTCAAAGGTAGAACTTTAAACAAACTCAAAGTGGCTTTTCAGCAAAACACTCATCAGCTCAGGTCACACTTTTAACACCGTCTTTTCTCTCAGGTAGCACTCTCTCTGCTCATCTCTGGCATGGTCCATTTTTATCACTCTCCCCAGTGCTTACAGCAATCAGAAACGGGTGTTGGACATTATAGTGCTCAGGTGTTCTCTCTCTCACTCTCTCTCTCTCTCAACCATGCCCCCACAAACACCGTCATTGAGGGTTTCTAGATTGGTAAGGATGTGTTGTAGCCCTAATATCTGCCAACTGTACTGTAGCTACTTGATTCACCAAGGCTAAACAAAGCTGAACTATCTCAGCTCGGTACATAATGGTTCAGATTTACTTTTTTTGAAACTCTAGCATCTTGTCAATTTTCATTTTCCATTTAGACCTTTCCCAAGTTTACTTTTGTGGATGTACAGGAAGTTCTTTATCATGCCAGCTCCATCAGAAAAGAAACATGCCATCTTCAAAGTATTAATGCCAGAGAGCTGTGATGGACAATTTTTATTCAAATGAATGTGAGAAATTTAAATGCCCAATATGGTGGGTGTGGAAAATTAAGTCCCACCTTACACGTAAAAGACCCAATCGTGATAAGATGCATGGACTGACTGTCTCAGAAATGGAGGCAACAGATTTGTCCTCCATCTGGCTCAAGGATAATAATAGTAATAAAAAAAGAAAAAAATTAAATCATGTCATGACCCCTTAAAAGGAAAATCATTTTGTAATTAAAGTCATGTATTAATGTAGGAAACTGTTTTTGGTAGGCAATATTTAAAACTACAGGAGTATATTTGAGGCTGTCGGGAAAGCTCATCAAATGATTCACTTCAGAAGCGTTACTCCCAGTCATCTGTAAACCATGTGGGATGACCGATGACTATCATGAATGATTCTAAAAAAATTTATGAATGCCCACAGAGGGGTGCCAAAAATGAGTTGTTTTTAGCTGTAAATGATGAATTACAATGAAGAGGAATGCATATTAACTCTACACCCAATCCCTAAACCTAACCATCAGTGGAGTAAAAATGTTAAGGGAAAAATGGAACCTCGGAATCACAGCCGTCAGTAAATATGCAAACCCAGTTACTTTCTGGTTCCAATGTGGGACGACAACTCTACCATGCTGCTAAAACAATGCACTTCTAGTTGTGCCACAGGAGAGTGTAAACATAGTTGAACCGATACAAAAATGTCTGAATGGAGATTTTCAGTAACTCAGCATGATGGGGCCAGGGGTACTGGAACATTTGGAAGCAGCATGCCACCTTCCTGAGTGATCATGTTGCTTCTGACAATTTATGTTATTTAAAGGTGCAGTCATTTTTTCCTCATTAAAAAAGTGTAACTCCTAAAGACTTGAGTTGTAATTTTGCAATATATGTATGAAATCATGAGCACTCACAGTAAAATGAAGACTCCAGTCATATCAGTAACCTTATAAAAGATGTTTTATTCTACATGGAGAGGGTCCGCACATGGGGGCTGCCATGTTAGAATCACATGACCAGCTGAATACTACGTGTTTAATCTTAGTAACCATCCCGTTATTTGATACTTTCACTCATTGATTAAAGTAATCATGACTGACTGTGAATACTACATTTCTACAGTGACATCTGAAACTGAAATCTATTGATTTTACATGATGCTGCATCCAAGCCACTAGGTGTCAGTGTAAGTCCAAGATGACACAAAGACAAAAGTTACTGAGTGCACCTTTAACATTTGTATTAATTCTTTGTTGTTTATATGGCTGGTGACAGCTATTATATCAGCAAGGGATACTACAGCTTTAAACTTTAGAAAGTCTGACCATCCTTTTGTACTTCAGCTGTGTTTACAGACAAAAGCGTAGAACTGAAAAGTAACCAAACTGTAGTAACACCAAATATAATTGCAAAAATGATGACTGTTTTTAAACAGGTTTCTTGAACACTCTCCCCATCTTCCATTGGTCAGACAGACAGTCCCGCCCCAAACAGAGCAATGTTTTGAAAGCACCACAGTGTTATGGCTTAATTATTATTGCAATTTAAACTGGGATAGAAAAAAAGCACACCACCTTGAAGGCTGTTTTATTTTTCTTTCCCATGGGAGAGCAACAGTTTTCCAGTTAATGACTGGATTATTTTCAAGGATCGATGACTCGAGTGCTCTGAATATGCAGAAAACAGATTAAGAACTGTGATACTTACTGTAACAGTGAGATTTAAGAACTGCATGGTAATGTAAAAAAAGAAAAATGGACTAATGCAAGCAAACTGGCTATGAACTTGAAGGAAAATATCAAATGAATTAACAGGACAGTGAGGCCTCTTTTTCTGCATGGAGAACACACATGCTTAAACATCGTTTTTCTTTTTTTTTTTTTTTTTCCAATCATAAGGGCGCCCATTTGTTCCTGGGCATCGTGCCAGTCATCCAGCGACCTGCTGCTTGTCTCTGAAAATACATTCCTCTGGCACTGACTGTGCCCTGCCTGACGCCATTCCTCCACAAGAGCTCACAAGTAAATATTTCCAGCTGTCAATGTTGTTGTGCTCTCTAGTGAGGTAATTCATTGAATTCTCAAACATTTCAAATGTTTCTTTCAAAAGTCTGCACAACAGGTTTTTATTTATTTATTTTATTTTATTTTTGTACATTTTAATGACATTGAGGTCTTGATAAAAGTTTGGTACATTTTCATGCTTTTGTTTGTGGTCAGATAATGAAAGATATTAATCAAAGTAGAGGTCAGTTGTTTTCCAATAAGACTTTGGTTAATGAAGTTAAATGCAGTATTGGCATGAAATAACTTTGAAAATTGTTGTAAAATACTTCAGTGCAAAACAAACTGCAGATATTTAAACTATAACTGCTTGATTAATAGATTAATTGTAGCTGATCAGTTTAAACACTTCGCTATGTCCATATAACACTGTAACGTAATAATCTAGTGCTAGAAATGAATGGTTTAAAGCTGATTTGTGGAATGTTCTTTAATATGCAGAGACAACTGTAAGTATGCTAAACTATAAGGTTGTTTTCCATGAAAGTGTAAACACTGTGACTCTGTGGAGCTGTCAGAACATTGCTCTGTTTGTTTGAGCATCCTGACAAGCCTAAATCTAATATTGGCTCAACCAATGGTGAGTTTGGGGCGGGATCTGTTTCAATGACCAATGGAGAGCCTATTGTTTACAATTTTGTTTGGTGAGGCAAGTATGCTGAAATTACACACTTCAGCTTTAACAACAATGACAGATGTCCTTAGTGGCTTCAGCTTCCTTATTGGGCACAAAATTAGATCTACTCCACTATCGCTTCTATTACTTTTTAGCATTCTTAACTGGGGGAATATTTCTAAAGAAGAGAGACTAAATAGACCTTATTTTTTAGTTGTCCAAATTAAGATAGGCTTTTTTATTTTTCTATTTTCTGTAAGAGTTATTTTGGACCCATACAGTATGTATTGTAAAAAGCACTATACACATACCTGTAAATTGAATTGAATTGAACATTCACCTAAATTCTCAAATTGCTTGACATCAACAACGCATTCATAAGCACTATGAAAGAACCTCAGTTAATCATTTCAATGGACTTGCATCTGTTCACCACATGCTTTTGACAAAGTTTTTTTTTTTTTTTACAATTATAATAATAACAGAATTCATGTCAGTGCGGGTACAACCCAGATGTGCTTTTAAATTCCATGTTTTAAGTTTAAAACCTGCTGAGAAGAGTTTGTTAGATTTATTATAAGGACAAATATCAAAAGATATCTGCTGCCCTCATCTGGCTGTGAGAGGAAACACAAACATTTCTCACCAGCTGCTCTATATAAGAGTAATCATCTGAGTGAATGAATGGTGAGCATAAGAAAGTAAATGTGCAATTCAAACCAGTCATATGACAATTTCATATGAATTTTTTGAAAAATTAAAAAATTCAAATGCATCTTATGCTTTTAACAATCTGCAGAAGAAAATGATTTTATGACAGGTTTGAATTGCATATTATTATTATTATTATTAATTATTGGTCGCAACAATGAAACGTTCACAATCATTTTTTTTTTTTTTTTTTCATGTTAGAGTATTCCACATTCCAACCACTGATAATGGGAAATATCTTTTTTAGTAAATTAGCCTGTGGTTCATGAAAAAAATGGTGGCTTTCTCTTTTCTTACAGTGTCTTGACATAATGGGTAAAAACAATACAGTTTTGGAATATTATATTAAAATAATGTTTTATGACAAAGGAATGAATATTTGTTTACATGACCTTATATCTTGGAAAGTACCAACATGTATGATATGTATCTGGGTTCATTTGTTTAAATATAAAATTAAACTTAACTGCCTTTTTCTTTAACATGCAAAGAACTATTTTTTCCACATAAAAAACATTTAGCACTTTTGCATTCGTCCCATGTGTTCCCCTCAATCACAGACAGCTAGATATGATGGTCCTTCCTTAAGTTGGTCACAACACCCATATCACACAGTTTACAAGAAACAGGAGGTGGCTCAACTTACCCCATTCTTCCTCTGCATCTTTTAGTTCTTTGTAAAGAATTAGACTGGTCATATCCACAACATCAAAACTGAAATGTCAACAATTAAACATCAAATTATAATAAAAATAAATGTATGATAAAAAATAAATTTGATAAAATGTACAAAGTCAATTAAATATGTCTATAATATCAACAGAAGCATGATTGACTATTTCTTTACATAAATATAAAAGATTTGTATGAATGATCATACTTTCACTCAATTCAAGTACACAAATTTGCATGTGTCATATATTTTATTTATTAACTTTATCCTTACACCTGCTAGAATACTTAAAGGTAAAGTTTGCTTGTACTTTATGCCACCAGATATATTGGTCCAGGGATTTTGATTTACATATTTGATTTGTGACCTAGAAATAGTGCACTTACGCATGTCTTATCCTAAGATTCAAAATCTTAAAATTCTGTTTATTTTCTAGATTTTCAGATTTTCAATGTGGTCTCTTAGACTGTCAACCCCTTCTGTATGTAGTGATGAAATCAGAGACCTTCTTCTTCACAAGTGGTCACAGTAGATGCATTTGAAGCGCACATTACCCAGCGAACATGCCCGTGTGCGCCCACCATGGGCAAGTGTGGGTTTAATATGGGACGGTGTGGGCAGGGCAAACCCACACTAATCCAACGTGGGGCCCACAGCAGTTTTGCCCTTTGGGGGCCCTATGTGGGCTTTCTGTGGGTAAGCCCGTGTCAACAACACATGACAGTTAAAACTTTGTTTTTAAATTATAGATGCTCTAGGGCAGTGGTTTCCAACCTTTTTTCCATGAAGTCCCTCCTACTTAAATGTAAGAAAATCTGAGAAAAAAAAAAAAAAAAAAGAATTACTGCTTTTATGTTTCTCTGCCATTTTTTCTGTTGTGAATTTGCAGAATATTTGCAAACATATGATTTTTAATAAAATTTTAAAATGTATTAATTTTACAATTATAGTGGAACACACAATGCACAATTTAATGATTCAAATTGTGTTCAGTTAAATTAATTCAAATTGTGATCAGTTAGTTCCACAAGTCTGAAAAAATATTGCCATTATCAGGCAGTAGAGGACACTCATGCAATGTTTTTAGTGTTTCCTTACCATTTTCCTGGAAGGCCCCTCAACACTGCATTGTCTACCTTAAATTAAACACCCATTTCAGGTCTTGAAGCAATTTACTAGTCAACTGATGAGTTAAATCAGGTCTGTTATATTAGGGAATGTGCAGTGGTGGAACCACTTTCAAACAGCATTTACAAGCATGTTTAAGCGCATTATCAATAGCACACAAAGATATCACCTGTCTGTACAGGACAAATGTCTGTACCCACATGTGCTCAATAATGCTGTGTTTAAGCAGTATTTTACACTTGACAACATTTTACAGTATACAATCATTAATTTTGTCATCTGATAATTGTAGCATGAGCAGGATCAGTTGTAAGACTGTATGTTTAGTACCAAACACTGTACTGCCCTATCTCTGAAAGTAACAGTGGTGAGCAAACACTGCATAAGACATGGGGACAGCATAATGGTGGCCAAACAGTTGCACTACATGAACAGTCCTGTACTCTGCTCAATGGAAAAGATGATAGGCAGTCAGGTAAGACATTATATAAATATGCAATGGTAAACAACAAAAAATCTTTAAGCACTGTTGGCCTGTAATGTTTTGGGCAAGGCAAAAAAATACTACTTCCATTATACAACAGGGCAAACAGTTTTATCAAAACAGGAACCAATGGAATAAATAACAGGACAAACTATTTTATTACATTAACGTTTATGCATTTGGCAGATGCTTTTATTGAAAGCAACTTACATTGCATTCAAGGTATACATTTTATCAAGTTCATGCATTCCCTGGGAATCAAACCCATGATTACAGTGTTGCTAGTGCCTCACTCTACTAATTGAGCTACAGGAACATATTTATTAAAAACAGGAACATATGGAATAACAGAACAAACCGTTTTATTACAACAGGAACAATGAGAGAAATAATTGGGCACATAGTTTTATTAAACTGGAACAATAAAAGGAAGAACAATAACACTGGGGAACATTTGGAGTACAATGAGTCAAGAGTGGAGGACTGCAGTTGTGAGCCTGAGTTAAACACCTCATTAAGAATGAATGTCATTGATCTCCAGGGTAGAATATAAAATAAAAAAAAATCAATTCAATATTGCTGAAAATTCCCAGACTACTTAAAACAGTGGTAGTCAGAGAACAGACCTATCTTGCTGAGCTGAAGTGCCTCTCCAATTTGCCACTAGATAAGATCGAGAAAGAGGTAAGGCATTTTAATGTATGAAATTGTAAACAATAAACAAATCAAGTAAAGTCTGTAAAAACAGTGTTTTTTTTATACTTAATTTATATTTTTTATTTTTTTCATTTGATTTTATACTTGATTTACTTCTGTTTTAATGAATGTAAAGTTATATTACTATTATAGTCAAAACAATAATATATATGTATATAAAGTCAACACTGCTGCAAAGAGGTTTCTAATACAGCTGCCGAGGGAGTGATTGTAAATTTGACATCCATCTCTCTATAATTTTTTCCTCTTTTGGAAAGTCATGCAAACACAATAGTGGATTTGATTTAGTTTTTTTTGCTGTTGGAGACCACAGACCCTTTTAAAATGTCCGTGTTTGGAACGCACAAGTATAGTAAAGTATTCCATAGAGGTACATGGAAGACCACAGCAAATATTAATTTTGCACTGCAATTTACTCCAAAAGCTAAGAGAAAAATATATTCAATATATGGCAATTTATTTATTATTCTGTTTTTATTTCTTACTATGGATGTCCATACAATACAATTAAATAATAGTGATTAATCTACTGATTTCAGAAGAAAACAGAAATAATAATCTCAACATATAAAAGATGGATTAAGGCAGTCAGAAGAGATAAAGATGTCAAATTTACAGTCACTCCATCAGCAACAGCAGTGTTTTTTTTGTAATTTAATACCAGAGTAATATAAGTACAATTATAAATGTACATTTTCTTTAACAATAAAAATATAAAACTTTGCCAGATTTATGTTAATTGCGGAGTCTGTGAAAAAGGTCCATTACAAAATATACAGCCATACTGTCACTAACTGAGCTTGTGGCACGAATTTCAGTGATTGTCTCGCGACCTATTGTTAATTCCATTAAACAGCTGACTGGAAATCCATTGTGCTTTACTGATAATAATTTGTTAGTTTTAAGTTATAAGTGTTTAATATTTAGTGTGTAGTTCGATTTAGTAGTTGAGTAATTAACGTTAATGTGTTAGTATTAGTAATAGTCATTAAGTGTTAGGGTTGTATTTGTATATTAGGAAAATATAAACTGACCATCGGTCATTGACCATTACCTGTGGAAAAATTCAAGGTACGTATTTATATATATGTCTAATGTTTGTATTATACAAGTCATACTATAAACTCTAAATGTTTGATGAAATTAAACTGACCTTCACTATGTTTCACTAGACGCTTCGGTTCTCATCTTAATAGGTAACCGTCTTAAGAGTCGCGAGAGTCGCTGTTTATCGTGTTTAGTTGGGAGAACCTCAACACCTACACCCACCAGTCGCAGTAGAAGGGTTACATAACTAGACATCATCCATCTAATAATACAATAAACACTAAACCATAATAATTTACATAAAATGTTCCTAGTTAATTTTCCTTTTGTCTTTCTTTCCTTCATGATACATGGTGGATTATTCCGTTTTTGTGTAGGTGCATACAGGTGTCTGTCATCTGAGTATGAAAACCTTTCAAGTCTTATTAAGCAGTATATATTTGTTATTTTCGTAATAAAAGGTTCAAGGGATAATGTTTAGACATACTGTATCTGTTTCTTTTGCTTCAATTCTTGTAGAAAACATGGCAAAATTTGGAGGTGTGTGTTCAGTTACCAAATGGAGGCGTGTCCAGAACATTCTTCATCAGCTCCAAACTCCACAAAAAAGTGACCTTGACCCCAATGTGGCTGGTCCCAATGAATCTCATTGGTCAAATTATGAAGAAACACGTGATGAAGACATGACTTGTGATACCATCTCTGTAGAAGACAACAGTGACATCGTCAATGGCAATGACATCAACGACACTGAGGAAGAAGATTTTTTCAGTGAGGCTCATGACAACTTTTATGACTTGCCTGATGAACTGCGTCAGTGGGTGGTACAGTCTGGAGTGACACAAAATGCAGCTGATAGCCTACTTAAAATTTTAAATAAATACATCCCCACACTTCCAAAATGTTCAAGAACTTCAATGAAAACATCACATTCACATCAGGTGAAAACAACTGATGGTGGGGAATATGTCCATTTTGGCATATTGGAACATTTGCTCCAAACCAAAGAAGGACTGCTGTCACAAACGGACACAGTCACATTGCAGGTGAACATAGATGGATTGTCATTATTCAAAAGTTCTTTAAAGCAACTTTGGCCAATTTTGGGTAAATTCACTTTTGAAAGGGATTCATTTGTGGTAGGTGTTTTTGTGGAAAGAGCAAACCACGCGATCCCAATCAATACCTTCATGACTTTGTTGAGGAGGTTTCCACTCTGGAACAAGGATTCACTGTAGCTGAGCGGATGTTTCATTTGTCCCTGAATTGCTTCATTTGTGATGCTCCAGCATGGGCAGTGGTTACAGTGGATGTGATCGTTGCATTCAGGAGGGATCCTATGTGGGGCGAAAAATGACTTTTCCTGAAACATGTGCTACCCGGAGAACAGATGAGTCATTTGCAGAAATGTGTGATGAAAATCATCACAGAGGTCACTCAAAACTCAGCACATTAATTTCGGCATGGTCACACAATTTGTGCTAGACTATATGCATGTTGTTTGCCTTGGTGTCACAAGGAAGATGCTCAATTTTTGGATCAAAGGGGACCTAAAATACAGACTGGGCTCCCTTAAGATCAATGGCATCTCAGAAATACTTTTGGGGATGTCACAGTACATACCTTGTGATTTTGCACGAAGGCCGAGTTCGCTCTCAGAATTAGACTGTTGGAAAGCTACTGAGTTTAGGCAGTTTCTTTTGTACACTGGTCCAGTGGTACTGAAAGGAGTCCTCCCAACTCCACTTTAGGCTAACTTCCTTGCATTGTCTATCAGCATCTATTTGATGCTTTCTCCAACCCTGTGTGCCCATTACTGCGATTATGCAGATAATCTGGTAAGGTACTTCCTTGAACAGTTCAGGACCTTGTATGGGGCTGAGGAGATGGTGTACAATGTTCACTGTCTGTGTCATCTGGCAGATGATGTGAGAAGGTTTGGTCCATTAGATCACGTGTCTGCATTTCCTTTTGAAAACTTCCTGTGCCACCTTAAGAGAAAGCTCAGAAAGTCACAACATATTCTCCAGCAAATAACAAATATTGTAGAGAGGCAGTCCACACAGAAGAAATCAACTTACCACCCAGATAAACTTAAACTTGGTTGAAAGCACTCAAATGGACCAACAGTGCCAGATATTGCTTCAGCCACACAATACAAGTGGGCCACACTTGAAAATGTTGTCATAAAATGTAAGATGGTAAAACGTGAACTGTGTGATGATTGGTGGACAACTTGGCTTGGTTGAGAACATCTTGCATGACACCACCACAGAGGAAACCTTCATTCTGTTGAGACAGTTTTAAGATTTGGCCCCACTGTACACAGAACCAGTTAATTCACAAGACATTGGCATCCACACAGCTGGTGAGCTTGATACAGAGGTCAAAGTGTACAAGCATTTTGATATCGAGACAAAATACGTTCTGCTCAGGCTTGGATTTGGATGGGCAGCAACCCCACTGCTGCATTTGTATTAGAATCTGCATTTAAGTACTATATGTATCTGTGTGCCTTCCTGTTTGTGACCCCTTCAGGAAGTTGTGTGTGATCTTTGTTTGAATCACAATGCTAGAGACAAGGATGGGGGAAGGAGCAGAAGGACCAGAAGATAAATGGCAGAGATCAACTGGTTCCCCTGAGGGGATTGGTTTATACTTAATGTTTTCTAATGTGGTTCTAAGTGGTTATTGTTCTGTTTTATAAAATACATTTTACTTAGTATTTAATCCATGATCAGTTTTGTAGTCAATTTTAAATATGTATTTTCTTAATTTTTTCCTGGCTGTGAATAAATGTAAGTTTTTGAAACATATGACTGTTAGTTTATAACTGCTACTTTCAACAAGTGCAATTATTCTGCATATGCATTAATAGTAATGTTGTGGTATTCTGCAGGTACAAAGTAAGACCAAACAAATTTTATTATTTGTTAAGGACCCACAGGGCATACTGTGGCCCAGATTCCATGCCCACAGTATGCCCACACAACCTAGGGTTAAGCAGAGTAGGCCCCCAGTGGGGCCCATTGTGAGCCAGCAACATACCCACATATGCCCACACTTTGGACCCCAAGTGGGACAGCCCAGACCCAGCCCAAAGTGTGGGCATACTGTGGGCATACTGTCGGCATGTTGCGGGCTCTGCTTAGTGTGGGCAGCCCGCACTCATCCCACACTTTAGGGCTGGCCCACTGGGGCCCCACCTGGGCCCCACACGTGCCCCACATTTCACGCCGGTACAGGGGCCCACATTGGGGCCCAAATTTTCTGCCCGCAGTGGCCCCACATGGGCCCCAAAGGGGCATGTTTGCTGGGTAGTAGCAGGTGTAAACAGCACCTGAGTGAGAGAGACTGTGTTCATTTCTTACTGTTTGGACTGGTTTAGAGCTGGAATTTGACTTGCTTCTGCAGCGGGCACAGGCAGTGTTTGTGTTGGTTGTTTTTCAGGTGCATGCTTGAAGTGTCTGGCTCGTCTCTTCTGCATCTTACCTGATGCACTTCTGCAAAGTCTCCATCTTAGCTCCAGCTCTGCCCGTCTGTCTCCTTATCCAAATAACTGAGGTGAAAAAGACAAAAATTCAGTCCCCTGCATTACACATTATTAAGAGCTAGTTTCCCGGTTCACAGAAGTGAAGCCATACCTCTGCCACTCCAGATCCATCGCCTCATAAATGCCCCATAAATACCGTCAGATGCTGCTTTGAGTAAGAGGCACCTGCAGAAATGGATTTTAAAATGTCATAACTAAGCCATAAAAATATGAAGCACAAAATATAGACAGTATTTGTACACTTAACACACACTTAAAAATGTCTGAATGTCATTGCAAATAAATAATCAAATAAAATCAAGTGGTATCTGCAAACAAATGCTGCTAGAGCTTTTATCAGATCTAACTTCACTTTTCAGAACCATTTCTGCAATGACTTTGAAGCAACTGATGTCAATGTGAGTTTTAGTGGATGTATAAAGTCTCAAGTTCACACTGGTGTATCCTCTGTTTTACTGAGTGAAAAAAATGCTCCAAACGCATGAGTGAACTGTCCGAATCATTCAGAGTGAATCATAAAGCGTTTCCGATTTAATAATGCATTTGACCAATTCATTAAAAAGAACCTACTCAAAAGAGTGATTCATTCGCGAATCAGGCATCGCTAGTTCTGATTCAAACAGCCGACAGAAAATGCGGGACACGCGACCAGTGGCGGATTTAGGCATGGGCGACATGGGTGACATGGGCAGCCGCCCATCTTGCCAGGGGCAGCATGGGGCACTTTAGGCACCATGTGGGAACTGACCAATGGGGCTCTGCAAGCAACACTGGACCACAGAGTTCAAGTTTGTTATATGACAAGCACGAACACCAAAATCCTGAAATACAGGTAATCCACTAAAATAATGAATAATACTGCTTGACATGTTGCATTTGTTCTTAGATTACTTTACAATCGCATCTGGGAGAAAAAGCGTGCCATTTTTTTCACGCTTTTTTGTCTTTTCTGAATTTGTTGCACTTTATTATATTGAAGTAACACATTGATATAGTGATTGATGTATGTCGTCATGAAACAGAGACTCTCCCCTCCAAAAAAGTGGTCACAGGAGACACATTTAAACAACCAGGAGTAAACAGCCATGTGTCTTACCTGACCACATGTGAACAGATTACCCGAAATGTGCTTTAATACCAGGTGGAAACGGGGCCATAAATACACAATTGCAGAATTCTATGTTACAGTTCTACAATGTGATGTCATAATGGTGATGTTTTGAGAGAGAGTATGTAAAGACATGAAACACTTTGGTCACTTTGTAGGGTGTTTTGCAAGAGTTTATCATTGTGATCATGAGTCAGCAAAGTTCTCGGCGAACGAAAGCTAAACTTGATAGCAATCAGTGTACATTTTCCATCAGTGCACGCCACCAAAATCCACTAGCACACTGGTGCTGGAAAAATGTCCACATCGTTCCGATGAGACACCGGCTGGTGTTGATGAATGAGATGTGTTCTCCTCAATTGTCTCCAACATAGAGAAAAGATGAGAAATTAAAATAGAAAAGGGGCTTCTTGAAGTGGGCCTCTCTGCACTTCTCTCATCGGAGAGCTGGGAAAAAAAGCTCATGGTGAGAAAGGGAACCAGGGTACTGAGACAGCCATGGCACCATCTAACAAGGAGAACTGATGGTAAATGACATGACCATGTTATGAGAACATGTAGAACATGTAAGCGGTGTTGCAACAAATGATTATTTTGATAATCAATCTGTTGATTATTTCTCCGATTAATCATACTAAAAAAAGCAAAAATTGTTTTCATGTATTTTATTGAAAAAATATGTTATGTATGCCACAACTTGCCCAATTTTCTCTTCCTGGCTCCTATACAAATTAAATGTTATAAAAACAAATGTAAATTAATGCTATACATTGAGTGCAAGCTTTTAAAAAGGTTTAAAAATATAAATGTTACAATATGAATTGTATATAATTTTCACATCAAAACAACTGTTTATTATAAATGATAATAAAGAAAAACTAAACCATAAAAAAGTGGTAACTGGTAAGAGGTAGAATGTTCTGCAGGAACACAATTAAAGGATGCAATATTTGAAGAATATTAATTGATTAAAACAAGCTTTTGGTAGATATCACTCCATCTTTAGATCACAGCTCTGTACAGCACATCAGATGTACTGTTAAGAACAATGATCACCAGGACCCTCATAACAGTGACCCTGAGGTCCCCCCACTGCAGAGATACAACATAAAGAGGTCCAGGAAGCCCTCCTTACTAGAGTACACACTGCATCCGACTGGAACACTGACATCCACCAAACTCCAGTGAGCAGTGTGTCCAACTGGAGTGTTGATTTCCACCACAATCCAGTACGCACTACGTCTGATTGGAGCATCGACGTCCATCAAACTCCAGTATGCACTGCATCCAAAGGGAGCGTTGATGTTCACCACTCTCCAGTATGCACTACGTCTGACTGGAGCGCTGATGTCCACCACACTCCAGTACGCAATGTGTCCAAATGGAGCGTTGATGTCCACCACACTCCAGTACACACTATGTCTGACTGGAACGTCGACGTCAACCAAACTCCAGTACGCACTGCGTCCAAATGGAGTGTTGATGTCCACCACACTCCAGTACGCACTATGTCTGACGGGAGCATCAATATCCACTAAATTCTAGTATGCACTGCATAGGACTGGAGCATTAAGGTTCACCACACTCCAGTACACACTGTGTCTGACTGGAGCGTTGATGTCCACCACACTCCAGTACGCACTACATCTGACTAGAGCGTCGACATCCACCAAACTCCAGTAAGCACTGCATCCAAATGGAGTGTTGATGTCCACCACACTCCAGTACGCACTACATCTGACTAGAGCGTTGACATCAACCAAACTCCAGTACACACTGCATCCAAATGAAGCGCTGATGTCCACCACACTCCAGTACGCACTACGTCTGACTGAAGCGTCGACATCCACTAAACTCCAGTACTTACTTTGTAAGACTGGAGCGCTGAAGTTCACCAAACACCAATACGCACTGGACCATCGACGTCTACCAAACTCCAGTACACACTGCTTCCAAATGGAGCGTTGATCCATGATCTATAACTCTACAAAAAATGTATTGGCATCTACGCTAATATTATTCTATTTGTTTCTATTTGATTCATATCCCGAGGTTACCAGAGCCGGCCAGATCCAGCTCCTTTCCTGCTTGGTGTCGGACTCCACTGCTACGTGTCTCTGAGTGATGATGACTAAATGCAGCCGGTGCCAGCTAAACATCACTTCAGTCTATTATGATGGACTTCAGATGATGAACTGATGCCAACTCCAACTGTAAGACATGGGATACTTCATATGCCACTGCCTAAAGCTTGGACTTAGGATGGACCCCACCGAAATGACCTGCCGGTTGAACTGCGGTCCACCTCACTGATCTTTGCCTGCATCACCTTTGTTTATTGATGGACTACACTCTTGAAATGGAATACATAGACTATCAATTAATTGCCAACAAAAGCCTTCATCAGCCAACTAACAAAGGACAATGCATCTAAGTGAACTACTGCAGTTAAGCCAGGATGAACTTCAAAGACATTAGTCATTAATCTTACAGTTCATACAAAATCTTTGTTTAAACACTGACCCTTAACACTTACTTAGTTTACTAATTTCAAACCATGGTTTTCACTGCACATAAATAAATAATATTGGCATTATATTCATGTTGTTTAGCCAGAGAGGAACTGGCCCCCACAGTGAGCCTGGTTTCTCCCAATGTTATTTCTCTCCATTAACCAACATCTTATGGAGTTTTGTGTTCCTTGCCACAGTCGCCTTCGGCTTGCTCACTGGGGTTCTAAATACAATTATTATTTAATTATATATTTTTATACACAATTTACAATCATATTTAATCAAACTACACAATGATGACTCTAAGACTTTATATGTATTACAGTTTCATTTTCTTTTAATGCATGATTTTCTGTAAAGCTGCTTTGAAACGATGTGTGTTGTGAAAAGCGCTATACAAATAAAAATGACTTGACTTGATGTCCACCAAACTCCAGTACACACTTCGTCTGACTGGAGTGTCGACGTCAACCAAACTCCAGTACGCATTGTGTCCAACTGGAGTGTCGATGTCCACCACATTTCAGTGTGCACTACCTCTAATTGGGGCGTCGACGTCCACCAAACTCCAGTACGCACTGCGTCCGACTGGAGCACTGATGTTCACCACACTCACTATTTTTCATTAAATAGACATCAACTCCTGTCAGTATTATATCTGTGATATGCTGGGTGAAAGAGACTTTGAATCCATTTACGAAGGGAGTCGCTTTAATGATGGCCTTAAGGTTTCATTTTTTACACTTACAATATATACATATCTTATCCTCATCCTTTTGATATCTCATTCTATTCTTTGCAGGACCTCTTTGTGTCTCTTATGCTCACTTGACCCATTTAAACTGTTTGCACTTAATTCTTACACAAATACCCCTTTTTGTATCTTTTTTCACAACACACATCGTTTAAAAGCAACTTTACAGATAATTATGCTGTAACAGAAAATGAAGCTGTAATGTCTTAGAGTCATCATTGTGCAGTTTGATGAAAAGGTTATTGTAGATTATGCTTTTAAAAAATTATGACACGATGACACAATGTTTTTTTGTTTTGTTGATCAGGTGGCAATAAAATTTGTCACAAAGACGGAGGATGTGGAATACATCAGCATCGTATGTATGTTGTGTGCTTTGTATGTTTTCTCCATTAGTCACTATTTTCAAATTTAAACATCTCATTTAACATCAATCACAAACAACAAATACTTTTTCAACAGACAAATTGCCCAAGAGTGGACTTAAACCTTTGTTAAACCACCTCCATCTGATCATCATAAAACCTGCATTTTTTTAAGTCGGGCCATCTCAAGCCCCTTCCCTTGGAGGTTGCTCTGCTGATCCATGTCAACAAAGGCCCCAGCATTCCACAGATTATCCAGCTACTGGACTGGAAGGAGCAGGGGCACCACCATTACATCATGGTCATGGGGTGCCCCTCGTCCTGCGAGGACTTGTTTGGGAGTTGCTCACAAATGCTTCCGACGTGCCATTCTTCACTGTGATATTAAACTGGAGAATCTGCTGGTCAACGAGGAGAAACTCATGGTCAAACTGATAGACTTCGGGTGCGGCAACCTCCTTAAGAAATCAGCCTACAAGACATTTATTGGTATGTATTATGCATCAAAGCTTAAGTGTGGAACTCAAACTCTGGTGAAGAGTTAGGGGCAGCTTACACAGTACACATTCTTGTGTTCAAAAAAGATGAAAGCATAATGGAATGGAACAGAACTGAAGGATCTTGAGACGTTTTTTTCAAAGTTTAACTACTTTTAACTTTGGAAGTAGTTGTTTTTTAAAACGTGACACTCATGCCGCAAGATGCTGAAAAACAGCAAAATGCAATGTTACTGCCAAAGACATCAATCTGCTGATAATGTTCATTCACCAAAATGAGAAAAAAAAACAGAATGCAATAATGTTTCCTGTGTGAATGGCTCCTTACATTGAACCATGGATGATAACTTTCAGAGAGAGCCTGGCTCACATCTGAAGCACTATGCACTGCTGGTTCAAAGCTGGTTTGTCAAAAGGTGAGATCTTCATCACAATAATGAAGGCCAATTGTAGTTCTAAATCATCAAAACAGAACAAAGCAGGAAATGGACATCAGACTGTTAATACCTGCTGCAACTGTCATATAGCAAACAGATGAAAAGTTGAATGTCTTCAAAATAAGCTTTTTTAATTCTAAAATTTCAAATTCTGAACCTGCTGCAGTCCAAAGAGCTCCCTGTCATCGTCTGCCACAGGGGTTTCTGTCACATCTACAGGTTTCCTTATGGCTGCTGCAAAGCCTGCAGCAGTCCAAAGAGCTCCCTTCTCTGCCGCCCCAGAGGTTCAAGTGACGGTTGCCCCACAAAGCTTCGGGCCAAGGGCGCCCCAGATGTTCCGGTCACTGCAAACTCAGAACTCAAACAAGAGCAATGAGCCTCACGGAATCATGTACAAAGTGCAACAAACAACAACAACAACAACAAAACTACTGTGAATAAAGAGTGTTTTTCATATTTTCAAATTTTCTAAAAACAAAATTTACTCAGATTTGCATGCACGCACATGCAAATAATTCTTAATCATTATTGATTCATCCTGATTTAAACTCCACAACAGTTGCCAATTTTAAATGAAAGTTGTATCACCCTCTTTCTAAATGACATGCATGTGTGGACTTTTAACAAAGTTGTTTTAATATATCAAACCTTTATAATACTTACATTTCTTTACTTTTTTTCAATGAAGATTTCAATTTGTATTTGGTAAACAATACTCAATAATTCTCAATAACCTGCACGTCATAAATTATTTCTTTATTTTTCTATTCATCACATTACACAGTGAATAATAAGAGCTCAAAGTAATGCACCAATACATAGAAAATTAAATTAATTGCATACTCTTGAGTATTTATACACTGTGCATCATATCAAACATTCAGAAAAAAGCATTAGCTTTCACAAAATTACAATTCTTACCTGCTCATCTGAAATGCCTGTCTGCTTTTCTTCACCCAGAAAAAAACCATTTATAATTTCTATGGACGCCTTTAACAAAGGTTTGGGTAACAAACCTACAGACCGAAATTGCACATTGTCAGCCACTGATTGTCTTGTGAGTTTTATTTCTACAGAGGGCGCTTGACGCTCTGAACACTGAATCCTCCATTTAAATTTCAGAATGGTTTATATCCCTTTGGAGACATTTTTATACAAGATAGTTATTTTTAATAAAAACTGATAATTGCAAGGATTCTATATCTGTGAATGGATATCCTCCTCTGCATTATCTATAAAAGCGTTTTTAAAAATCCTCATCCAGTAATAATAAACAACTGTGATTGGCCCATCCTGGCCAGCGCTGAGAAAAGTAACAGGTACCATGTGACACCACTGTCTACGCTAGAGGGAGATTGCACGACACTCATTGGGCGATACAAACTCGTACAACAGAGGGGGGACTTCAGTTTACTTCATACTAAATTTTCAGTGTTGATAAAAATATATAAACAAATGCATTGATTCGGGGGACAATCACCCCCTTCACAACATTGGGGGGACGTCCCCCCACTTCTACTCATTTTCTACTCCAATGCTTTCGCCATACTGCTCAAATCTCACATTCAATTAAATGTTTTAAACTTGTCACATCAAAAAGCATCACAATGGGTTAGACACCAGTGACGTCAAATGCCATTAGCTCTTATTGGTGTGCCTTGTGATTGATTGAGACAAGCTAAAATGTGGATATATCTTTTTGAATGTCTTGACGGAAGAGTAGATTTAGCTTAGATTCAGCGAATAACAACTTAAATTTCACTTTGCTCCTCACACAAATATATCGGTGACACTTTACAGTAAGGTTCCATTTGCTAACATTAGTTAACACTTGTTAACATGAACAAGGACATTTACTTTTACAGTATTTATTAATTTATTAATATTGGTTAATGTTAATTTGAACATACAGTAAAACATTTTTAAAATCAAAGGTTGTATAGTCTCATTTATTTATCGAGTCATTTAAAACTAAACCAAAGTGCTGAACATTAAAAGGATGAAAACAAAAAAGATAAAACACATAGAAGACAACCATAAGCATAAAGTATATGTTAACATCAGTAAATGACCTATGAACTTACATAAACTAACAATGAACAATGAACAATTGTATTTTTGTTAACTATCATTAACAAAGATTAATAAATGCTTAAAAATATTGTTCATTGTTAGTTCATTATAACTAATGCGTTAACTAATGTTAACGAACAGAACCTTACTGTAAAGTGTTATCAAGATAGCGTATGCACTTGGAATGAAGAACTTAAACACATTTACACAGTGTGAAGAAACACTGGCTGCTGGTAAAAAATAGTTCACTATATCCATGTAAACTGAATTTATATAGATCCACAACAAGCTTAAAAGAAAACATATAGACTAATTCATTTTAAAATCTTTGAAACAAATCTATAAATAAACTTACTGTTTTAAGTTTTTAAACACAAACATTTTTTCATAGGCTTTGCAAAGCTATTAATTGTGCTTAAGTAAAATGTATTTCTACAATTTCATAAAAAGAAAAAAAGGATTTGACTGGAAAAACTGAGAATTTGATTTTATTTCACAAATTTGAAACAATCGTCTGGCTGATAAATTACATTACACACAGATTCAAGTGTTTTTTTCATTACTTAACATTTGATCAATATTTTATAGAGGCCATCTGGTATAAAGAAGGAACAACAACAACAAAAACTTAAAACACAGACTAAAACATCTACAGCAATTCTAAGGTAGGCAAAATAAAATGACCTGGCTTTTGAACAACTCAACAATCACCATCACTGGGTGTCTTTTTTTTAATGAATAAATGTTAAAGGAAAAATGAAACTTCTGTAATCATTTACTCACCCCCATCCAATCCAGTATCATTTTCTATCTCCTGTGGAATACAAACAGATTTTTATTTTTTTTTTAAATAGCAGAATGCCTAAGCTGCTCTTTTCTAAAAAAGTAAATGGTGACCAGATGCATGACAAGATTTTCAAGGCAAGATTTTCAGTGAATGATTTACTTTTAGTCTGTTCCTCACACAAAGTTTTAACAAAGTCTTTGGAAGACATGTCATATAGTGCATGAGTCATATAAACTAATTTTATGGTGCTTATTTTGTCCTTTTTGGAGCTAGATATCACCTCATCACCATCCACCTTTACAGTACAGACGAGAGCAGCGGGAACATTCTTCAAAACTTCCCCTTTTGTGTTCCATAGATGAAAGACAATCATGCGGGTTTGAAATGACATGAGGGTGTGTAAATGATGACAGAATTGTATTGTTGAGGTGAACTATTTCTTAAAAGAAATGCTTTCTTCTACTTTCTATTAGGGACGTGCACGAGTACTCGAGCACTCGTTCTTCACCAGCTAGTCATCTATTAAAAACACTACTTGAATATCGCAAATTTTCCTTTACACATTTGCCTGCTCTGGGCAACACTGAATTATACAGTACTTTCCCTCTGAATCTCTCACCAAATCTCGCAGTTAAAACTGAGTCCACTGAGGGGCGCTGTTGATGTGTTGTCGAGGTGTTGGATGAGAGAAGATATAATAGCATCTGTGCTCAATTGCAATGCTTGAATTCTACTCTATTTGTATTCGGTTCTTGTTGGAGTCATGCAAACCAATGGACGAGGATCTGCTTTTAGGGTGAAAAGGTACAAGAAACTAGGAAGCTTATCAGATCAGTATGTGTGTACGTGCATTACACCTCTGATCACCGACAGAGTGCATTTTATAAAAAGCCAACTTTCAACACTTTTTTCTGAAAAAAGATTGAGAAATGATAAAAATGACTTTTTGTAGACTTTTGTAGACTTTGTGTGGGTTACCCTAATGCCATCAGTATTGGTTTCTATATAAGCTCCCCAAAAGAAAAGCATAGTTTGTTGAAGTTCTTATTCTGAAACCGTTCTCAGTTAAGTTTGTGAATAAAACAAAATATAAATTTCACGTACATGTTATTTGTAACTTATATTTAAATTGAAGAGTAATTGATTACTCGTTTTTTGTGGGTTAAAGTACTCAATAATAACTCAATAATGCGCATCCATACTTTCTATAAAATGTAAGTTTTACAAACCAGTCTAATAGAGGCTCAAAATACAACCTAAAATGCATATTAAAAATATTTTACAAGTTCTGACAGAGTCTTTGAACCCTAACCATAGAGTCTTTGATCACTGGTTGACAGTCTCTGTTATTTGATTGTTTAAATGATCTTCAGGCAGAGGAGGAATGCTTGATTTTATGCTACATGCTGGTGGCCAGTGCTCGTCTGGGTTCACATGAGGATATGTATTAAGAATATCTGGGGGTGTGTACGTGGGCTGGGGATTGGACTGTATATTGGGAGGGGGCTGGGGTAGTAGGCTTCTTAACCCAGCAAACAACTGGTTCACTAAGGTCTCCATAGAGTGGGTGTGTTCGGCAAGCACTCTTGAAATGAGCCGTTCCTCACGGGCATAACTCTGCTCTAGCTGACGCTCCAGCCATATGTTTTGTGACAGCTGCATTCTTTCCAGAAAGTCTTGATACTGCACATGCAATGCAGTGCAACAAGGTCTTTTGCGTTTCAACATACCTGAACAAAACAAAGAGAAAAATGGATAACATTATAACAATACACTGGCTGCAAAAAACATTTGGACACTTAAAGCTGAAGTGTGTGATTTCTGCTCCACTAGCATTACCAAATGGAACTGCAAAAACAAACATTGTTTTCAAACAGCTTTCCTGAATACTTTTCTTGACTTCAATTGGTTGTACAAACAGATAGTCCCGCTCTGAACTCACTGGACTGGCTGCTCTAGCAAACAGAAGAATGTTTTGATAGCTGATAGTGTCTGATCCCCAAACTACCAAACCCCTCACTAAATCATTTAGAAACATTTTTATTAAGGTCACACTTAAAAAAAAAAAAAAAAAAAAATAAAATGTGAAGATAAACATCATATAAAGGTAGGGCTACTAAACTTTAGATCTCTTTCAACCAAAACACTAATTGTAAATGAAATTATTACAGATCATAGTTTGGATGTGCTCTGTTTGATTGAAACCTGGCTTAAAGCGGATTAATATATTAGTTTAAATGAATCTACTCCCCCAGGTTAATGTTATAAACATGAGCCTCATCTGAAGGGCCGAGGAGGAGCGTTTTTGGTGTTACTCAGAGGACAGGATTTAAGTTTAAGTCTTTTGTGCTATTAATGCTTAATGTGACACCGTCAGATATAAATCAATGTCATCTTTTGCCCTTTTTACAGTATACAGATCACCCGGGCCTTACTCAGATTTCCTTGGTGAATTTGCAAAATCAGATCTTGTAAATACTGTAGATAGAGCTTTAATTGTTGGTATTTTCAACATTCACATAGATAATGAAAATGACACATTGGGATTAACATTTATTGATATTCTCAACTCTCTTGGAGTCAGACAAAATGTGACCGCACCAACTCATCGCCATAATCATACGCTAGTTTTAATTCTGTCATATGGATTTGATGTTGATACTATAGAAATTCTACCGTAGAGCGATGACATCTCAGATCATTACCTCGTTTCTTGTATGCTGCGATCAGACTCAACCTACACCACGCTATCGTTCAGGTAGAACTATTCTTTCGACCACTAAAGATAGATTTACTAATAATCTTCCAGAATTGTCTCAAATACTCAGTAGGACGAGGCCAAAAAGTCTAGAAGAACTTGATGAAATAACAGAAAATATAAATACAGTCTTCTCTAGCACTCTTGATAGTGTCGCCCCCACTTCGATTAAAAAAAATTAAAGAAAAAAGCCCTGCACCATGGTACAATGATCACACTCATACTCTCAAGAGAGCAGCTCAGAAAATGGAGGGCAAGTGGAAGAATACAAAATTAGAAGTATTTTGCGGTGTATGGAAGGATAGTGTCTGTAGCTACAGACAGGCACTAAAAGCTTCCAGATCAGCATATTTTAGCAAACTCATAGAAAATAACCACAACAATCCTAGGTGTTTATTCAGTACTGTGGCTAAATTGGTTAGGAATAAAACATCGACTGAACCAGATATTCTGTCGCAGCACAATAGTAATGACTTCATGTATTTCTTTACTGATAAAATAGAAATGATCAGAAATAAAATTGGAATTATGCAATCAACTGTCACTGCACCACAACAGTGTCTCATAAATTTCCTCACAAACAACTTCAATCCTTCGATGTCATAGGTCATGAAGAGCTAACAAAACTTATCAAAAAATCAAAAGCCACAACATGCATGTTAGATCCAATACCAACTAAGCTCTTAAAAGTGGTATTCCCTGTAATCTCAGAGCCTCTTCTTAATATTATTAACTTGCTATCCTTAGGACATGTCCAAGGAAACTTTAAAATGGCAGTTATCAAACCGCTTATAAAGAAGTCACAGCTTGATCCTGGAGAATTGGCTAGTTATAGACAGATTTCAAATCTCCCATTTATGTTGAAAATACTAGAAAACATAGCGTCATCCCAACTATGTTCATTTCTACAGAGAAATGGTATATATCAACAATTTCAGTCAGGATTAAGGCCCCATCACAGTACAGAGACTGCTCTTATAAGAGTTACAAATGACTTGCTCTTATCATCTGATCGCAGCTGCATTTCTCTTCTAGTGCTTTTAGATCCTAGTGCTGCCTTCAACACGATAGATCACAACATTCTCTTGAATAGGCTGGAGAATTATGTTGGCATTAGTGGACTTGCATTAGCATGGTTTAGATCCTATTTATCAGACCGCTACCACTGTATGTGTAAATGAGGAATTGTCAAATCAAACAAAAGTTAAGTATGAGTGCCACAAGGATCAGTTTTAGGGCCTCTGCTTTTCTCCTTACATATGCTTCCCCTGGGAGATATTATCAGGAATCATGGAATAATATTTCTTCTAAACCCGATGAAATTTCACAATTCTCCAAATTAGCAGAGTGTATCAATGAAATCAAACATTGGATGGCCAGAATTTTCCTTCTACTCAATTCCAACAAAACAGAGGTACTAATTATTGGACCAAAAACCTCTAAAAAAAACTCTCGATGGATGTACTGTTACGTCGTCTTCAACAGCGAAGAACTTATGTGTTATATTTGATACCAATCTGTCCTTTGAAAATCAAATTTCCGGTGTTTGTAGAACAGCATTCTTCCACCTCAGAAATATTGCTAAGTTATGACACATGCTCTCTGTTGCTGATGCTGAAAAATGAATGCATGCGTTCATGACCTCAAGACTAGATTATTGTAATGCATTACTGGGAGGATGTACTGCAAGTTCAATAAATAAACTTCAATTGGTTCAAAATGCAGCTGCCAGAGTGCTGACTAGAACCAAGAAATATGATCATATTAGCCCCATTCTATCATCGTTACTTTGGCTACCTGTTAAATTTCGTATTAATTTTAAAATTCTGTTAAGTACATACAAAGCTTTGAATGGTCTAGCTCCACAGTACTCAAGTGACCTTCTGTCATGCTATATTCCATCATGTCATTACGATCACAAAATTCTGGCCTGTTAATAGATCCTAGAATATCAAAATCAACAAAAGGAGGTAGATCTGTTTCGTCTTTGGCTCCTAAAGTATGGAAGAGTCTCCCTAACACTGTTTGGGATGCAGACACACTCACTCAGTTTAATTCTAGACTAAAGACTCATCTATTTAGCCAGGCGTACACCTAATTTATCCATCGACTCACAATTAGGCTGCTTTAGTTAAGTCTGCCGGAACCAGAAACATTTCTCATAATCTATAACTCTGCAATAAATTGAATGGCATATACGCTAATATTATTCTATTTGTTTCCCTAATGTCATTCATATCCCGAGATTATCGCTGAGTGATGACGACAAACTACAGGTGGTGCTAGCCAGACATCACTTCAGTCTTTTAAGATGGACTTCAGAGGATGAACTGATGCTAACTCCAACTGTAAGACATTGGATACTTCATATGCCACTGCCTGAAACTTGGATTTAGGATGGACCCCACCGAACCTCACTGAAATGACCTGCCGGTTGAACTGCGGATGCACCTTATTACACAAATTACACAATGATGACTCCAAGACTTTATAGATATAACAGTTTCATTGTCTGTTAAAGCATGATTTTCCGTAAAGCTGCTTTGAAACTATGTGTGTTGTGAAAAGCGCTATACAAATAAAAATGACTTGACTTCCAGCAATAAAAAGACACTTAATGAGTCTCTTGCTTCATGACCTCTTTATAAAGATGGTGTTTCGAAAATGTTTCCCACCGTGCAATTATATCCCTCTGTCTGATGGGCACTAATGCTGCTTTCCTCGTCTCGGAAAAACTCACGCAGAAGCGGCGCTCGGTGAGGCTGGTTGCGTTCACGGTGAATGCATGAAACTCGGTTTGCGGTTGTGCAAGCAACCAAAATACACACAAATTGAGCACATACCCAGCTTTAACCAAATCGGTTCAGCGACTGCCCTCGGAAGGTGGGCAGCGTTTGGACCCCGGTGGTCACACATGAGCCCATATGCCCTCTGGGCTGCTATTTGGACGCATTGCACAAATCTCTGCTAGGTGCAAGATGACGAGACCCTCTCGTCCCACTACCTTTCCGGTCTGGTACTTACTGTAGCACTAGTATTAAATGTACTTACAAATTCCCCGTTTGAGCCACTAGAGGCAGTAAGCTTATGCATACTCTCTTTGAAGACTGTGCTGCTATTCGCTTTGGCTTCAGTCAAACATGTCGACCTTCAAGCCATGTTGGTCAACAACTCTTGCTTAAGAGATTGGAATAGGCATGTCAAAAGCCGTTCTTAAGCCCAAACAGGGTTATGTGCCCAAAGTGCTGGCCACCCCTTTTAGGGCTAAGGTCTTTATCCTGCAAGCGTTCTTTTCTCCCTTTGAGTCAGACGAGGCTTTAAAGGCTTTAGAAGCTTTAAATGGTTTGCCCTGTGAGGGCATTATGCATGTACATTGACAGAACGAGTCAATTTAGGCTGTTTGAACAGCTCTTTGTATGCTTTGGAGGCCGTTCAAAGGGTCTGGCCATCTCCAAGCAAAGACTCTGTGGATGCCATTTTGCTAGGTTATGATTTGCAAGGCGTACAGTGTCCCATGGGTGTTAAGGCTCATTCCACAAGGAACATGGCCTACTCCCGGGCGTGGGCACAGGACATGTCTTTAGAGGACATCTGTCTAGCTGCAGGCTTCCCCTAACACCTTAGCCAGGTTCTATAACTTGGATGTCTCCTCCCTCTCTTCCCAAATTTTCACTATGAAAGAGGGTTGATATGTCAATGTTTCACTACCCTGCTTGGCTAGCATCATAACTGATGTTATTGGAATGGTCTCTTGACCATGTTGTCTCTCTTTCGCATTATGTTTGCAATGAGTGCTTATTCTCAATGGATCCACTATCAGCTCGTGCCAAGTGAGCATTGCCTGTATAATTGCCTGGCCTTCGACCATGCTGTCTTTTACCTCTTTCCAGTTTAACTGTGTGAGGAAGATTATTTTCAATGTTTCACTATCTGGTTGGATTGTCATTGTTATACTAACTGCTGGCCTGGTGGCAATCAGTTCTTTGCTCTCTTTACATTACTTGGAATGAGAAGAGGATTTGTCAAATCCCTCACTACCTGTTGGTAAGTATCATTGTTTTATTTGTTTGGTCTAGGACCATTTTCTCTTTCTTCCTACTGTGTGCAAATAAGAGAATGTAAGCAATGTTTGGCAAGTGTTATTGTATCAAGTCCTCGGTCAGTGATAGTTCTGGCTAATGCCTTCTCACTTGGAGCGAATGTCTGTTTTGGGCAGTGTTTCACTACCCAGGATGGCTAGATTGTCTTAATATTTAACCATAAATGGTTTATCTTCCTCTTCCTTACTATTTTCCAATATGAAGGGGTAGTTATGTCAATGCCTATTCATTACCTTGTTGGCTAGTGGGCATTGCCCTTGTGCGTGTGAATCAGTAGCACTGTGTTAAGGTATAGGCTCCCATAGCCTCAGCTACTGATGCAGCATCGAAGTGATCGATTTGAAAGGGAACATACTTTCAGTACTGTTAACATTTAATGTTTATTCTCTTATGATGCTCTGAAATGGACTATAATAAATCATGTGGAAAACAAAAATGGAGCTTCAATGCCATTAGATGACAAATGGCACTGGTTCCCTCATGTCACATGACTAAACAGCATTTATGTCAACTACCGTTGATACACTATTTTTGTGGTCCGTACAATGGTTATAGTAGCTTCAGACTATCAGTGAATAACCACTTAAAATAGGGTCTGTTCCTCACACAAAGATCATATGGCTTCAG
Source organism: Myxocyprinus asiaticus (assembly GCF_019703515.2). Classification (NCBI taxonomy): domain Eukaryota; kingdom Metazoa; phylum Chordata; class Actinopteri; order Cypriniformes; family Catostomidae; genus Myxocyprinus; species Myxocyprinus asiaticus. The sequence continues at coordinate 44,493,080 of NC_059365.1, forward strand.
AAAACATGCAGAAAAGTGTATGAGTTGTATGGACAATGTTTACGATACTTTTATGTTGCTTTTTTTGTATTTTAGAGCTTGATGGCTCCAGTTCCCTTTCACTTTCATTATATGGAAAAGAGTGACCAGGCTATTCTTTAAAAATATATATTTTGGGATCTACAGAAGAAAAAGAAAAAAAGAAAGTCATACGGATTTGGAGCAAAATGAGAGCGAGTAAATAATGACAGGATTTTCATTCTAGGATGACCAATCCCTTTAACTGTATAAATCATATTGAGGCTACTGCAGATAATAGAAACAGTTTAATCACAATATAGTGTACTAAAATCTATTTGATTATGCATTATACATTGACGTAACACTGTACTGTTTAGATTTAAATATAATTTAGCACAATTGTGTCAAAATTGTTTCTCTAACCTTGAACAGGAGGTTGGCGGGAGGTGGATGGCTGGGTACAGGTGTTGCTCTCTATAGAAATGGATGGTTGGGTGGATGTGGGGCTTTCTGTAGAGGCAGAGCTCTCATTTGATGGCTGTGTGAGGATGAGGGGTTCATTTTCTGTTTTCACTGACTGGATTTCTTGAATTCCACCTTCCACATCATCCACTCCATTGTCTTATACAGACAGACACTTAAGGTTAGTAAATCCTAAACTAAAAGTAAACAACTAAAAACTGCTTTTATCAGAGTTTCCGTGCATTCTTTAATTAGGCACTGTCCTGTTACTTCATGCATTATTTTATTTCAATTTATGTTCTAGCATTTATACTTATTCTTTTCATTATAGTACATTTTTTAATTAACTTCTGATTATAGATGATTGTATTTTTATTTGTATGTCTGTATCTGTCATTATTATACAACTTTGAATTAACACTGTGGTTAATGGTCATTTTTAGATTCCTTTTTTATAACCATAAACTAACGTCCCCAGAATGTTGCAGGGAGGTTTTTGTTGGACAACCTAAAAAGGTCAGCCATTCTTATACTAGTGTAACATAATTGTATGTTATCTGTAATTGATTTGATGATTTTTAGATTTTTTCTAGAAACATTATATTCCCCTAGAAAAAATAGTACTATGCTAATACCATGGTACTTCACAGTGGAGACAAAAAGTCTATTGAACCAAAATGCAAACAGAAGTAATTCCACTAGTACTCTCAGACTTTTGGACACCACTGTATACCATGGTATTATTACATTACTCGTGTACCATTGTATATTTCCAAACCCCAATTGTATTACCACGGTACATGTCCAAACAATGTTAATACAATGGTAATTTATTGTTAGTGTAGCACAATGCCACAAGTACTTTTTAGTGGGCTCATGGGCACTCTGCAGGAAATATACGCTGGTTACAATGTAACTCACCATCATCATCATCATCACATTTACCATCCTCAAAAATGAAACATTTGCTTTCCGACAGAGGGGGTCCGACTTTGAAGTCGATGTCAACTTCGGCTTGGTTTGACATCACCAAAGGTCTATGTCCGAAAATGTCTTCCATTGTATCAAAATGCTTAAAAGCTGCATTCGAGCTGGTTTGATTGAGTTTTTTTGCCTTATAGTAAATGGATTTGAGTGTTTTCCAGCGGTGTTTCACCTGATCACATGAGCGCACAAATCCAGCCTGTTTGTGTTTAGCACAAACCTTCCTAAAGATGAGACTGTTGCGGTTCTTACGCCCGTCTTTATAACGATCTATATTCATCTCTTTTAATGTTTGTAAAAGGAAATCTGTCTCCTCCTCGCTCCAAAAATGTGTGCTTCTTCGAAAGCTTGACATCTCGCACTGCTGCCTGGATCTCACAGAACTCACAATAACTTTCTTATGGACACAATAACGTGTTTATATGAAGCAAAATTCTGATTAATGTCAATTGTTTGATTCGGATTTTACCGCACCGAATAGAGAATGGTGTCAATGAGGCTGCAGTGCGTACCGCCCCTAAAGACCACAGCCAATCATAAGGCTCCGTCCCGCCCCCAGGCTTGCGATTGTCCCAATACGATTGGATGTGTTGTTCTCGGTAGCCTGTCAGTAAATGTTCGGGGCACCTTTCTCTGTCTTCTGCAGTCGGATTATAGCATTCTCGTGACGCACATATATAAAATATGGCCCAAATACTTGAGCATGTAAATACACATATTTGTTGAGTACAAATTTGGTTATGAAACCTACCGTTTGACAACATAACGTGGCATGTTTGCTGTTAGTATTGCTACACTGACCAAACTGGCAAATTAACTTATTAATAACGTGTTGGAGAGAACAAGATGATATTAGTTCGAATCAGCAAGGCAGTGTGTCTTTTTAACACTGTATTATATTATATTAATTATTCATTTATTTGTTCATTTATTTTTTCAAGTTCAATGACAAATTTGACATCTTGATATTAAAATATTACTGTTTATAAATTAAACATTCTGTGATTTAGAGGCATTAATACAAATACTAATCCGTGTATACAACATTCTATATACTACTACGGACTACTGCTATACATATAAACTATTATATATATATATATACACACACACACACACACACTGGCAGCCACAAGTTTAGTATATTGTACAGATTTTGCTGTTTTGGAAAGAAATTGGAACTTTAATTCACCAAAGTGGCATTCAACTGATCACAATATATAGTCAGGACATTACTGATGTAAAAAACAGCACCATCACTATTTGAAAAAAGTCATTTTTGATCAAATCTAGACAGGCCTCATTTCTAGCAGCCATCACTCCAACACCTTATCCTTGAGTAATTTGCCATTATATCAAACACAGTTGAAAGCTATTTGGTTCGTTAAATGAAGCTTAACATTGTCTTTGTGTTTGTTTTTGAGTTGCCACAGTATGCAATAGACTGGCATGTCTTAAGGTCAATATTAGGTCAAAAATGGCAAAAAAGAAACAGCTTTCTCTAGAAACTCATCAGTCAATCACTGTTTTGAGGAATGAAGGCTTTATAATGCTTGAAATTGCTAAAACACTGGAGTATCTGGACAAACTGACAGCTAGAATGCCAAGGATCTGCAAAGCTGTCATTGCTGCACGTGGAGGATTTTTTGATGAGAACTCTTTGAAGTAGTTTAAGAAGTTCTGAAAATTTTTATTTATTTATTTATTTTTTTTAATTGTAATAGTAATTGTTCATGTTATTAATGTCCTGACTATACATTGTGGTCAGTTGAATGCCACTTTGGTGAATAAAAGTACCAATTTCTTTCTATAAGAGCAAAATCTGTACATTATTCCAAACTTTTGGCTGCCAGTGTAGATATATATATATATATATATATAATATGAAATGGCTTGTTCTGAAACCATGTTGATATAAGGGTATGCAAAACAACTCAAACTACCAGTTACTTGCAAAATAATGTCGATATATTATTAAGAAATGTATGTTATACAGGTGCATCTCAATAAATTAGAATGTCATGGAAAAGTTCATTTATTTCAGTAATTCAACTCAAATTGTGAAACTCGTGTATTAAATAAATTCAGTGCACACAGACTGAAGTAGTTTAAGTCTTTGGTTCTTTTAATTGTGATGATTTTGGCTCACATTTAACAAAAACCCACCAATTCACTATCTCAAAAAATTAGAATACATCATAAGACCAATAAAAAAAACATTTTTAGTGAATTGTTGGCCTTCTGGAAAGTATGTTCATTTACTGTATATGTACTCAATACTTGGTAGGGGCTCCTTTTGCTTTAATTACTGCCTCAATTCGGCGTGGCATGGAGGTGATCAGTTTGTGGCACTGCTGAGGTGGTATGGAAGCCCAGGTTTCTTTGACAGTGGCCTTCAGCTCATCTGCATTTTTTGGTCTCTTGTTTCTCATTTTCCTCTTGACAATACCCCATAGATTCTCTATGGGGTTCAGGTCTGGTGAGTTTGCTGGCCAGTCAAGCACACCAACACCATAGTCATTTAACCAACTTTTGGTGCTTTTGGCAGTGTGGGCAGGTGCCAAATCCTGCTGGAAAATGAAATCAGCATCTTTAAAAAGCTGGTCAGCAGAAGGAAGCATGAAGTGCTCCAAATTTCTTGGTAAACGGGTGCAGTGACTTTGGTTTTCAAAAAACACAATGGACCAACACCAGCAGATGACATTGCACCCCAAATCATCACAGACTGTGGAAACTTAACACTGGACTTCAAGCAACTTGGGCTATGAACTTCTCCACCCTTCCTCCAGACTCTAGGACCTTGGTTTCCAAATGAAATACAAAACTTGCTCTCATCTGAAAAGAGGACTTTGGACCACTGGGCAACAGTCCAGTTCTTCTTCTCCTTAGCCCAGGTAAGACGCATCTGATGTTGTCTGTGGTTCAGGAGTGGCTTAACAAGAGGAATACGACAACTGTAGTGTCTGTGTGTGGTGGCTCTTGATGCCTTGACCCCAGCCTCAGTCCATTCCTTGTGAAGTTCACCCAAATTCTTGAATCTATTTTGCTTGACAATCCTCATAAGGCTGTGGTTCTCTCGGTTGGTTGTGCATCTTTTTCTTCCACACTTTTTCCTTCCACTCAACTTTCTGTTAACATGCTTGGATACAGCACTCTGTGAACAGCCAGCTTCTTTGGCAATGAATGTTTGTGGCTTACCCTCCTTGTGAAGGGTGTCAATGATTGTCTTCTGGACAACTGTCAGATCAGCAGTCTTCCCCATGATTGTGTAGCCTAGTGAACCAAACTGAGAGACCATTTTGAAGGCTCAGGAAACCTTTGCAGGTGTTTTGAGTTGATTAGCTGATTGGCATGTCACCATATTCTAATTATTTGAGATAGTGAATTGGTGGGTTTTTGTTAAATGTGAGCCAAAATCATCACAATTAAAAGAACCAAAGACTTAAACTACTTCAGTCTGTGTGCATTGAATTTATTTAATGCACAAGTTTCACAATTTGAGTTGAATTACTGAAATAAATGAACTTTTCCACAACATTCTAATTTATTGAGATGCACCTGTATACTGTACAGTATACCTATCCACATCCACAGACCCCCTGTATTACCTTCATGGACCCACAGGTGTCGCTGTTTAGCAGAAAACGTATTGTACCTTTGTGACTTTTATTTTGAAAATGTCGATCATTCTTGCCACGTCCACTGCTTTCTCTTACGGAAGTGTCACAATGTGATACATGTTCTTTGCTTTTAACTGTGTTCGATTACTTCATAAGCTACATACGAGAACATGTTAATTATTAATGAATTTATGCATTTGACTAACAAGTGTAAATCTAATCGAGGATAGCTGTTGTTATGGCGGCTCATTGTATAGTGTGAATGAATTGAATCTGGCTTCACGCGTGTATTAGTGATGTAAACATGGACAGGCCGGACACTGCTTTCACTCTGGCTTATGTAGTATTCACACTGTGTTTTGTTTTTACGCCAAATGAGTTTCGTTCGGCAGGTTTTACGGTTCAGCATCTGTTTTCAGAGTTGCTGGGCAGTGAAGACATCTGCTTCATTCAGCACCACATCAGGAGAACCACACTAACTCTACTCGCACACTGCTTCTTACCGCTGGGTAATGTCACATTACTTATTCTGGGTTTGATTTATTTATTTATTTTGTATGTTGGTAAACAAAAAAACGAATTGCATTTTAAGTACAAGCGATGACCTACCGCTGTGTTTGTATACATATAGTATGCGACAGGCCATAGTAATGGAATACTAGCGTACTTCCTGCGTACAGTGTAGTTTGCACTGAAACTGGCTGATATTTTTTATTTTCAAAGCAGTGTGCAACAATAAACGTTTCAAACAGTAGAATGTATGTTGTTGACATAGTTATAATTCTGTTTTAAAAAGTCAATAGGGAGATGTTACATTGCAGTGTGTGCTCAAGCTGAATACTGAGAATTTTGGCAAATGTAGTAGGTCACCTAAGTATTCCATGAATACAGAATATTCTCAAAGATCTGGGATGACCTACTTGCAGTAGGGTCATTCCTACAATTTGGTGCTTGAAACGTAAAATAAATAAATAAATACATTGCGGTATCTTTATATTTCATCATTAAAGTGATGTGTTAAATATTTTTTAAGTCTTACAGGTCAAGCTAAATGGCACAACAAATTCAGATGTCCTTTGGGTAAGGTGTGTGCGATCAGGGTAATAACAGGGTGGAAAATCAATGGGTAAAATTAGCCAATACATGGTAAGATATTCAGCTATCAAATTTGTAAACTTACAGGGATGATTTTTATTTCTGTTTACAGAAATTTATTGAAATTTTAAAACGACATAAATTTCCCCTATATCTTCAGTTACAAACTTCAAAAACATTGTTTTTCTGAATGGCAGATGTCACTTTCAGTGTGTGTGATGTCATTTCTTCACATAGAACTTCAGTTAAAGGTCACAGTATCATGACATAGGATAGACAATTATGTCAAATAGCCAAAAAAACAACTTCTCCACTATCAGTTAAAATACACCACAAAAGAAAATATGCTATTGAGATAATGTAATACTAAATACTTAAAGGTGCACTCAGTAACTTTTGTCTTTGTGTCATCTTGGACTTACACTGACACCTAGCGGCTTGGATGCAGCATCATTTAAAATCAATAGTTTTCAGTTTCAGATGTCACTGTAGAAATGTAGTATTCACAGTCAGTCATGATTACTTTAATCAATGAGTAAAGTGTCAAATAACAGGACGGTTACTGAGATTAAGCGAGTAGTATTCAGCTGGTCATGTGATTCTAACATGACAGCCCCCATGTGCGGACCCTCTCCATGTAGAATAAAACATCTTTTATAAGGTTACTGATATGACTGGAGTCTTATCAGTCAAAATTACTGAATCCACTTTTAATTGTATGAAGAAGAAGAAAAAAACATTTTGAAGGTCAGTGATTTGCACTTGCAGTGTATTAAGAAAGTATTCAGACCCCTTTATTTTTTTCACATTGTGTTATGTTGCAGCCTTATGCTAAAATGCTTTATATATATTTTTCACATCAATCTACACTCCATACCATGAACACTTGGCATCTATGAACATACAGTGCCCTCCATAAGTATTTGGGCAGTGAGACACTTTTCACAATTTTGGCCCTGTACGCCACCACAATGGATTTGAAACGATTCAATGAATATGTGCAGACTGTCAGCTTTAATTTGAAGGGATTACATCCAAATTGGGTGAACAGTTTAGGAATTACAGCACATTATACATAGACATTATACATTGATCATGAGCTGTTGCTTCCTTCTCCATACACTTTTCTCTTTCCATGATTCTGGTACAGGTTCGTCTTAGTTTCATCTGTCCAAAGAAAAGTGTTCCAGAACTTGGCAGGCTTTTTTAAATGCTTTCTAATCTGGCCTTCCTGTTCTTGAGGCTTACCAGTGGTTTGCACCTTGTGGTAAACTCTCTGTATTTACTTTCATGTCTTCTCTCTATTGTAGACTTTGACAATGATATTCCTACCTCCTGAAGAGTGTTCTTGACTTGGCTTGATGTTGTGAAAGGGTTTTTCTTCACCAAGGAAAGAATTTTGTAATCCTCCACCACAGTTGTCTTCATTGGTCATCCAGGCCATTAGGTGTTGCATAGCTCACCAGTGTGTTCCTACTTTTTAAGAATATACCAGATTGGTGATTTGGCCACTCCTAAAGGTTCTGCTATTTTTTTATTTTTTCAGCCTAATGATGGCCAGCTTTACTTGCATTGACAGCTCTTTGGACCTCATAATGACAGTTTACAGCAATAGCTTCCAAATGCCTTTTATCATTCAGCTCCAGACCTTTTAACTGCTTAATTTTGAATGAAACTAACCAAGGAACAGGCCACACCTGGCCATCAAACAGCTTCTCAGTCGATTGTCCAATTACTTTTGAACCCCTGAAAATGGGGGATCTATGTATAAAACATGCTGTAAATCCTAAACCGTTTACCCAATTTGGATGAAAATCCGATACTAATTGCTTCAAATCCACTGTGGTTGTGTACAGAGCCAAAATTGTGAAAAGTGTCTAACTGCCCAAATACTTACGGAGGGCACTGTATTTCCTTAGTGCTGTAAAGTTTTCAGATCAACACATAACACTTGTGTTGCACCTGTGTTGCAGGTTACTACATAGGAATGTGTTTTGCCGCTCCAGAAAAGAATCTCATTTATGTCAATCATATTTTTTTCTTCACATTTTGTTATGTTGCAGCCTTATGCTAAAATACTTTAAATATATTTTTTTCACATCAATCTCCACTACATACTCCATCATGACAAAGCAAAAACCAGATTTTTGTTAACTTTGCAAATTTATAAAAAAAAAAACATAAATAATATTTGACATAAATATTGAGACCCTTTGCTATGACACTTGAAATTTAGCTCAGGTGCATCCCATTTGTCTCTATCATCTTTGAGATGTTTTACACTTTGATTAGAGTCCACCTGTGGCAAATTCAATTAATTGGACATGATTTGGAAAGGCACACACCAGTCTATATAAGGTTTCACAGCTGAAAATGCATATTAGAGAAAAAACCAAGTCATGAGGTCAAAGGAACTGCCTGCAGAACTCAGAGACACGATTGTGTCGAGGCACAGATCTGTGGAAGGTTTTGGCTGCAATGAAAGTTCCCACGAGCACAGTGGCCTCCATAATTCTTAAATGGAAGAAATTTGGAAAAACCAGGACTCTCTAGAGCTAACCACCCAGCCAAACTGAGAAATTGAAGGGCCTTGGTAAGAGAGGTGACCAAGAACCCGATGGTCATTCTGGTTGAGCTCCAGAGATCATGTGTGGAGACGGGAGAAACTTGCAGAAGGACAACCATCACTGCAACACTCCACTGATCTGGGCTTTATGGCAGAGTGGCCAGACGGAAGCCTCTCCTCAGTGCAAGACACATAAAAAAGCACCTAAAGGACTCACAGACTGTGAGAAACAAGATTCTCTGGTCTGATGAAGAGAAGATTAAACTGTTTGGCCTCAATTCCAAGCATTGGAAACCAGGCACCGCTCATCACCTGCGCAATACCATCCCAACGGTGAAGCATGGTGGTGGTAGCAGCATGCTGTGGTGGTGTTTTTCGGTGCCAGGGACTGGGGGACTGGTTAGGTTTGAAGAAAAGCCGAATGCAGAAAAATACAGAGATATCCTTAATGAAAACCTGGTTCAGAGTGCTCAGGACCTCAGACTTGGTTGAAGGTTCACCTTCCAACAGGACAATGACCCTAAACACACAGACAAGACAATGCAAGAGTGGCTACGGGACAACTCTGTGAATGTCCTTGAGTGGCCCAGCCAGCGCCCGGTCTTGAACCCAATTGAACATCTCTGGAGAGACCTGAAAATGGCTGTCCACCGACGGACCCCATCCAACCTGACAGAGCTTGAGAGGATCTGTAGAGAAGAATGGCAGAAAATCCCCAAATCCAGGTGTGCAAAGCTTGTCGCATCATACCCACAAAGACTTGAAGCTGTAATCGCTGCCAAAGGTGCTTCAACTAAGTACTGAGTTAAGGGTCTGAATACTTATGTCAATGTGATATTTCAGTTTTTTCTTTTTAATAAATTTGCAGAGTTATCAAAAATCTGTTTTTTGCTTTGTCATTATGGGGTATGGAGTGTAGATTGATGTGAAAAAAAAAAAAACGAATTTAAAGCATGTTAGCATAAGGCTGCAACACAAAATGTGGGAAATAATGAAGGGGTCTGAATACTTTCTGAATGCATTGTATTTCGTCAAAGATTTTTCAGTGTGTAAGAAAATAATTTTCTTTTATTTACAGCAGTGTGTAAGAAAGTTATTTTTTAACAAGCCTATTCAAATTGTAATGAGTTGAAATGAAAAAATTATAAATACCATAACTTGGGACTTAAAAGGCACCAAACTGTAGGAATGACCCAGTATTCGAACAGTTGCTGTGTTTGCATGTATATACTGAATATCGTTTCAAAATAGTATGCAGTAAAAAAATAAATAAATAAAAAAACTTTATTCTGTTGAGCACTTCATTGTTGTTGCATGACCTTTATCAGTTATCTTCCAAATAACAAAAACAAAAAAACAATAAGCTTACAAAATAACTTTAAACACATGAAACTTACATTTGCCATCATTGATTCCAGTCAGTGAAATCAATGTAATAATTTTGTTCCTGCTGCATTTGTTCATGTCTAACATTTTTTTAATTTTTTTATTTTTTATTAATGAATCATCAAAGACCCCATTTCCACCATGTGATCCAATCACATGTGGTCAGCCCTAAATACAGGTCTAAACTGAGTCTAAAACATTTTGTGATCGGATCACAAAAGAAACATACGCATGTGACCAGATCGCATTTGAGGTGTAAAGGCTAATCCGTCCTGTATACCTCCCGGCAGCAGTGAAGCACCGCCCCTCACCTGTCAATCAACCGCTGTGCTAAAACAAGAATTTAAACTTTGCCATTTACGAGCGGCTTTAAAAGGAAATAACCATCCGATCGGAACATTTTAAAAAGCAGATACATACACAATAACGAGAGCTTCACGGATCTTCTTTAGCGTGTCTGAAATCAACACAGATGACAAGCACAAAGACCTGAAGCTCCTTTAATACAGATAATCCACTAAAATAACAGATAATTCTGCATGACATTTTGCGTTTGTGCTAAGATGCATTTAAGTGACCAGGTGTTAACCACATGTGATCACCTGAGATGCATCGTAATACCAGGTGGAAATGGGTCCAAAGGTCATAGAGCACTGCATGATTTTTGATGATTGAATAACTTTATGAACACTTGGCATCTATGAACATACAGTGCCCTCCATAAGTATTTGGGCAGTGAGACACTTTTCACAATTTTGGCCCTGTACGCCACCACAATGGATTTGAAACGATGCAATGAATATGTGCAGACTGTCAGCTTTAATTTGAAGGGATTACATCCAAATTGGGTGAACAGTTTAGGAATTACAGCACATTATACATAGACATTATACATTGATCATGAGCTGTTGCTTCCTTCTCCATACACTTTTCTCTTTCCATGATTCTGGTACAGGTTCGTCTTAGTTTCATCTGTCCAAAGAAAAGTGTTCCAGAACTTGGCAGGCTTTTTTAAATGCTTTCTAATCTGGCCTTCCTGTTCTTGGCCAAATTGTGAAAAGTGTCTAACTGTCCAAATACTTATGGAGGGCACTGTATTTCCTTAGTGCTGTGTGTAAAGTTTTCAGATCAACACATAACACTTGTGTTACACCTGTGTTGCAGGTTACTACATAGGAATGTGTTTTGCCGCTCCAGAACAGAATCTCATTTATGTCAATCATGCAAGTCAGGGATGGCAAATCTACTTGGGCGTTTCACTTGCCATCCAGCTTTTGAGCTGTGCTCTTGCTTTCTATTGGTCCAGACGTGGATGGGCGAATCATCCGATATGTAAAGCTCTGAGTGTGCATGCATTACCTCAGTCCAGTTGGAGGGCTGTCGCATCTTCCATCAACACAGAGTTTCGCCGCATTGACAAATTTGCTTCAGGTTCTCCAAGCGCGAGAGTGATAGTCACTGATACTTGGGTGATGAAGGTCACAACATACTACTTGCATGTTGCATTACATCAAGACTGTCATTTGACTGTCACAGACTCCAAGCATCACAACCTGTCACCTGAATTAAACACACCGGTACAGATTGTCACCATCACCGTTGCCAGCATCAACCCAAGAGTCAAGTCTTTTGACATAAGGTAATTTCTTATTGTGGATATGTGTGTGGAGGTTTTAAATTGTAAAAAACACACACACAAAAAAATAAACATTAATGGCTAATTTAAAATGCTTTCTGTTATGGGTGCACTATTAATGAAAAAAACAAAACAAAAAAAATGAGATGCCGATTATAGCTACCGCAATAGAGCGCCGCATTGCCAGTCTACCTTTTCAGCCATTTTGGTTACAATAAATTTGGTATTTCAACTAGTAAGAAATTACTAATAGATATTTGTGTATAGATATTGTGTTTTGAACAGGATTGAATGACAGATCATTGTGAAATTCTACTTGTGAAAATGCAGTTATAGATATGAAGATTTATGTTTTTTACTAGTTGAGATTTCATTTTTGATAGGGGTATTTCAGCGAATAATTATGTAATTTCAATATCAATAATTATACAACAGTTAGTTCTGGTCCTTGAATCTGATTGGATGAGAGGTGTTCCAAGAGTGCCGATAGCTCACACCATCAGCACTGGGACTGATAGCGGAGTTTTCTCGTTGAGAGGAGAAGTTTAAATTCAACATGGCGGAGGAGAGAATGGTTTCTATAGTGAATGACTCTTGCGAACTGTTTACCGCGAAATATTCAGTGCGGAACCCCTGCTCGGACAGCTATTTTTACACAGAATTTTGGTCACATACATCCTGTTTTCTCTATTATCTTCAGCAAGCTGACTAACACTACAGCTGAGGAATAGAGTTAAACAGCTGTTCATTACTGTTAGGGAGTTGCGACATAAGCAGGTAATCGCACACACTCAATCGTGGTCGCTCTCACTCAAACACTACATATCCTTGTTTCTCCAGTAACTTATTAGAAACAGTTCAAGCCATTGTTACTAGTTCTAAAGTGACATTTTCGAAAAATGGAATGGAGGCTTGGGCACATCTTTTGAACTAGCAACAGCAGACCCTGATCCGTAGCGTAAGAAAGTAGTTCCATGCGCAAGTGCATTTTTTGTAACAGTCCTTAGTTTTTCCTTATTTATTTTTTTACTTGTTTGTTAAACTGTTGTATAAAAGAAATATCACACTCGCAATTGTGCTGTATGTCCCATTCAGCACGGCTGTGATTACCTGCGGCCAATACACAGCTGTGCAGATATAGGGCCATACAGCACTGTTGCTCGTGTGATATTGCTTTATTGTTTTTCCTAATGAAAACCTAATTAGTAATTATAAACATTTGCATTTTCACTAGTAGTAATTCCATTACTAATCTCAAGAATTAGCATTAGCAATTAGCATCAAATTCACATCTTGCACATGATTAAACATGAAAGAGCATTAAATATTTTACTGAGCAATGGTAGGTCCACTGTAGATGCAATGATTTAAACTTTTGTCTTTGTTTTGTGAAGGAATTCATAAATAAATTCTGTTTCACTGAACTCACACTCGTCTGTCGTTCATGGTTTTAGTTCTTTAAATATTTATTAGATATCATTGTAGACTTCAGCTCGTTATAGACAAATGCGATATAATTTTCGAGAAAATGACAACAATGTGATTGGTAATGATTAAATTTTTTGCAAACTCTCTCTGTCTCATTTATTCTTCTCAAATGATATGTAACTGTAACTGTACTTTACCTTCCAGATTGAAATCTACAGAGTATGTTGAACTACAAGAGAAGCTGCATGCACCAATCAGAAATGCTGCCAATGTGGTCATCCATTTGACAATGAGTGAGCTATTTTTGGAGACCTTCAAGACTTATGTGAAGATGAATGAAGTTTACAATTGCCCAAGTGAACAGGTGAGCACATCACTGTAAAGCAATCAAAGGCTTTGTTTACAATGTCTTAGGATCTGAAGGGTCCATTCAGGAAAAAGGGAAATTAAAATTGTCAAATGTACAACAGAAACTTAAATGTCTAGAGAAGATCAATTTTATCATTAAACATACTAGCTGTGTCCAAATAGACAGTACGTACTGTTAAGAGTATGTACTGCATTTGATGAAGAACATACTTCTCGACTGTTAATGATGTCATATTTTAAAAATATGAAAATGCGAGACTCTGACCCTGTGACTGTCAATGTGATTTTTGTTTTTGTTTTTTTGTTATCCATCCTATGACTTGTTAGGAACTGGAACCATGTATTGGATGTATGCAGGTGAATGCCAATGTGAAGCTTGTGTGTATGTGTCAGGAGGATGGTGAAGGTGACTGCCAGCACTGTTACTGCAGACCCATGTGGTGTCTCACCTGTATGGGCAAATGGTTCGCCAGCCGTCAGGACCAGGAGCAGCCGGAGACGTGGCTGAGCAGCAGGGTCCCCTGTCCCACCTGCAGGGCCAAATTCTGCATTCTGGATGTCTGTCCCATTCATTGATTGAATATATTATATCAGTTCATGCTTTTCATATTCGTATGCCTTTGAAACACTCAGCACTTCTGTATAAATCTCTTCAAGGGGACATTATTGTATCAGAAATGTGTTGCATTTAAATACGTGTTTGTTTATTAAATGTTAATAATGTTTCTGTCTCCCAAGCTAGACACGTATCGGATTATTATGGGTGAATGTAATAATAATGAAAAAAAACAAAAAAAAAACTTGTCCAGGTTGAACTACACTCCAAAAATCAAAAGAAAGAATTGAGAAATTATACAGTGTTTGCACAACGAAAATGAAGACATTTAAAGATACAAATAAGGTTTTACTTTGCAACATTATTTTTATGGCAGTTAAGCCCCTCTCCACCAGTTGACATTACCGTAATGCAAAAAAATAAAAAAATAAAAATTGAATTGTTTACACACTTAAAAATAAAAATAAATATTTATACATAATGGTAGTATTTGTTGAACTGCTTGTTATACAGTAAAACATTGCTGTGGTACATCTATGAGAATCACCATTATTTAGAATAATCAGAATTACAAAATAAAAACTCAAAAATAACACGCATTACAGTAATGACACTTTTGGGGGCAAATGGGATGAAAATAATGATGTGAAGAAAAAAAAAAAGACTGGTCCAACAAAACAGGCTTAATTTTCTTAAATAAAATTTTTTTGAGGGTTAATTTTTGTAATATAGCTCCAGAGATGGGGCGCACACCATATAAACTGACTGTATTTAATTTTTATTCAATTATTTCTTAGAATTGTTAGAAAAGTTTCTTTGAACTTCGTAAAATAATCTCTTCCTCATAATAAAGAGTTGCTGATCATTGTTTAGGTGCCCGTATGACACTGGAATGAATGAAAGGTTTCTGCAAAAGTATATTTAACATCTGAACTCATACATGGCTATCATTTACAAAAACTAAAAAAACTTCTCAAATGTCTATTCTTTTTGTCACAATGCATATATTCACTGCCAAATACTGTTAAAAACTAAGGACTGATAATCAAAATCTTGTGTTTGTAAATTTCAGCAATTTTCGAGTGATTTTTCAGTAAATTTGTCAAATCTTACACTTAAAAAACATAGTTTTAACAAAAAAAACACCAAAGATTTCAAGTGTACACTTGTTTTTACAGATAACGGGCCACATGTTCATATGAGAAAAATGCAGTGCTTAATATTTTAAGTTAACAGTGATTGAAACAATACAAAAAATATGGAAATAACTTTTAAAAACATTTATTTGGTTTAATGAGTACATTTATATCGAGATATTTTATAATTGAGTCCAGTCACACGACGCATAAGAAATATATACACAAAGTAAAATGCATTTGTCTATATTGTTACACAATCTAAACAAAAGAGGTTTTTGATGAGCATAACCCTCTTATACATAGTGTAATTCATATACTGTACTGTCCATTATGCTAGCTAAATGTCTATGAAACTTTATACAGGAAATGTACATTTATGGAACAACAGAAAAGGTACAATTAAGTATACATTTACATTATTCGCTGGCTCACATGAATGAAGGACTACGTGACAGTAAAAGCTTCAAGTGGTGACCAAGAGTGAAACAACAATTTGATATTTTACTGTTACCTTTTCTATTATTTCATTAATGAAATAAATCGTCAATGGTAATTAAGTGCAACCGTAACAGCTAATTTAATAATATTAATAAGTCACTCTGTATAAAAGCAATGTAAAGTGGATCCATTATGATTCTTAAGGAATGGTTCAAAGTATTCTTTTGCCCAGATATTCACAAATTCAAGAGTTTTGAGTGCTTAAATTCATTTTGAATTCATCTTTCCCAAATATCACCAAATAAAATAGCCGGTGCTAATCCTTCTTTGTTTCATGCCACATCCTTGGTTAACCTTTGACTATCTGACTTTCTTTAACACTATGTTAACTACTGTCCGTGCTTTCTGGCTCCACTTAAGCTGAACCCATTCCTCTACACATTTTCACATCCCCACATCCATGCACAGCTTGCTATATTGTCTTTTCCACACATGACCAAGCTGCACTCTTTTTTTTTTACCCAGTAAATCTGCTTTTTACCAGCAGATTTACTGGGTAAAACACATAATGAGCAATACAGAATAATTAGCATATCATTTAAACTCTCTGATTATTAAGGCACCATGGTGGGGGAAATAAGATGAATGATATATATTGTAATGGGTATAAACAAACAATCTATATAGTCACACATCTGCAAAATGAACTTTATTGGCCAGCTACAAAACCTATAAACATAAGCTATATTGACACATGTACAGTTTGATGAATTAACTGATCTGCTCAAAAATGAAGTGAATTTGTGTTTATCATCCCTGTGGCATTTTTTAACTAATAAACATGATCTATGAATAAATAAAGCACAAGCTAAACCTTACTGTATAGATGTACTTAAAGAAACTAGTGGATGTCTAGATAGACAAGACTATGATTATTCCAAATCAGAGGCCAAAATAGAAACTAAAACTAAGAAATAACGTTGTCTTCTATGAAATATGGTGAGAAAAGGCAAAGTGTTTGGCAGTTGTGGCCACACTGGAGCTGATTTAATAATGTGAGTACATCAGACAATTAAAAGATGAATTCATAAGTGTACAGAAGAATATTTAATCTGCCAGGTTTTAATATTCTTTCTCATGCTGACAAGATATTAAGCAAAATCAGCTGCAAATAAAAAATAATGAAGTTCAGACTCAACACAGCGTGGCCAAAGAAAATATCTAATGTTTGGTCTGCACTAAGATCTAAACAAAACTTTTGTTCTTTTTTATATAACTTTATAACTTATTGATTATGTGTCAAGTTATGTTTGATTTTCAGTATGAGAAGAGATATAATAAACAAAAAATATCAAGTTAAACTGTGATTTGTTATGTTAAACTTAAAATATGATTAAATACTTCAGCTTGAAACACCCCCCCCCCCCAAAAAAAAAATTAATGCTGTATGTCCCCAATTATACTTTTGTATTATTGTATAATTTCAATTCTGAGGTTTTGGCATTTCCACAAAAACAAAATGCTACAGTGTGTGATTGTACAATAGTACAACAGTTAGTTATTACACCCATCAGCCACAACATTAAAACCTCTATTTCTGTTGTCACAGAAATACTTAAACCAGCCCGTCTGGCACCAACAATCATTCATGTGATTATCTAATCAGCCAATCATGCAGCAGCAGTGCAGTGCATAAAATCATGCAGATACAGGTCAGGAGCTTCAGTTAATGTTCACATCAACCATCAAAACTGGGGAAAAATGTGATCTCAGTGATTTGGACCGTGGCATGATTGTTGGTGCCAGATGGACTGGTTTGAGTATTTCTGTAACTGCTGATCTCCTGGGATTTTCACACACAACAGACTCTAGAGTTTACTCAGAATGGTGCCAAAAACAAAAAACATCCAGTGAGCAGCAGTTCTGTGGACGGAAATGCCTTGTTGATGAGAGAGGTCAACAGAGAATGGCCAGACTGGTTCAAACTGACAAAGTCTACGGTAACTCAGATAACTGCTCTGTACAATTGTGGTAAAAAGAATATCATCTCTGAATGTTATTCTGAGATGCGGTTTGGTGCTGTTTTGGTTGGACCTACACAATATTAGGCAGGTGGTTTTAATGTTGTGGCTGTGGGATTCAGACAGTTTACTGATTTACCCCACAAAGCTCTCAATCCAAAAAAATCACCAGTTGAAGAGTGAGTTGTGTCCTAATGTCATGAAGTAGATCTGACTGCATCCACCAGACTGAACAGAGGCAAAGAACACCTGTAGAGAAACAATTGTAGAGTAAATAATATTTCATTTTTAATTATCAAATTTAAAGGGCTTTTTAGTCATGTATATGTGCACATGTATATAACCTCTTTAAAAGACCCCATGAAATAAAAAATGTTGTTTGACTTTATGCAGATTCCAGGAAAACAGTCCAAAAGCCCTGTTGACTCAGGCTACTGGCTGTTTAAAAAAAAAAAAGCAATGAGCCCTTCAGTATGTCCTGCCCCACCTTCCTGTTTCAACAGGAAATATGTCAACACAGGAAATAAAACTGCACCAGTAAAGCAGTTTCATGGGGTCTTTAAAGGAATATTTCACCCAAAAATGTTTTAAAGGAAGAATGTGCATCTCCTTAAGTCTTTCATAGAAAAAAAAGAAAGTCATATAGGTTTGGAATGTCATAATGGCAAGCAAACTACAGAATTTTCATTTTTGGATGAACTATTCCTATAAACATTGTCCTTTTTTGGGATAATTACATGGAGACATTCAGTGTGAAATAATACAGTCATACGGAAAAGAAGTTGTCATACTTTATCATTTCTCTCACACAGGAACTTCAGTTTTTGAGCCTTTTTGTGCATGAAGACTCCCTCTAGACTTCCAGTCTTGGCAGATCTTAGTTCAATGGCTTTCTCTCCCCAGCCCATCACTTGATTTGACTGAAGGTACGCTGAAATAAAATATCAGAATAGAAATCAAATGGAGGAGTTACAAATAAATATATTTTAGCTTAAATTCTTACATTCAGAGATTAGCCTGTCTTTTTCAGTAGAAACGGTTTATTCTAAGATTTGAGCAGAAAGTGGCATTTTGAAACGTCATGTGCCATTTAAGGGATTAAGAGAAAGTGGTTTAACACAGCTAGGTTTCTCCCGAAGAACACTTTCTTACAGGTTTTTAAAGAGTGCACATGTGCATAAAAATAACTGTATAAATTACTAAGTTAAGGCATGAAACTCTAAATGGCGTGAGCTGATAGATTCTTTGAACTTGTAATCTGTAAACCAATCAGCTATCTCACATGTGATATGTCAAGCCAATCGGCTCACATGGTGTAAGCTTACAGGTCCTTTAATGTGTAATTGGGTAGCGTTCAATTTGCGTACTCCCTCTTTACCTGACATTTGAATTTACTCAGTTTGCAAGTAAGCCAAGTAAAAAAATTCCTTTCTCTGAAACCCTCCATCTCCACGTGTCTAGATCTGTTACTTGGGGACTTGATGTAGCATGTCTGTGTATATTCTAGCAGTAACAAGTCTCTGTACTTGCACTGCTACAGCAGCAGCAGGAGCATAGCAGATCTAGTCCGTCAAGACCAATGCCCTATCAATATGTCATACCCACACTGACATGCTAAATCTTTCCAAGAGTTTTCATGACTGAACTACACTAACGTCACCGGATGTATTGCTGCATCATATCAACAAGTCAAATGGCACAGATTCGAAGTTGTTGGGGAGTACAGAGTGAAACGAAAACTCAGCAATTTAAAATATAGACTATTCTATACTACTCCAGCTACTCTGAGAACTTGGCAGTGCGATACTGCAGATATTGTTGACTTTTGTATGACAAATTGCTTGCTATGTTCGTCATTTGTAAGTCGCTTTGGATAAAAGCCTCTGCTAAATGACGAAATGTAAATGTCCCTCGCATCCACATTTGCAACCAAGTGCGCTGGGGGAATCCCAGAGTATGATGTAAGAGGGAACCTCCACTATTGCAGCACAATGCAGCGGCGGACCATAAAAGAAAGTTAAGGAAACAAAAAAAAAAGCAGCAACTGTGGAACATTTGGAAACAAAGCAAAGCAACTAATAACAAAATAAAGCGAAGACCTCAGATGCAATGTTCATTATTTAGACAAATGTTACAGGGAAATTGTGTATAGTGGAGAAAGCTGCTATCTGACAGACTTACATAAATACAGAAGTAAAGAATACGCCACTCACATGCTGCTTTCCAGTGTCCATGTAAACAAGCTCAGTGTCAGGACTTGGATGCATGTGGCTTTAAAAGAAACACTGAATATTTCTTCTTTTTTTACCTTGTGTAGTTTTTTTAGGGCTGAAACGATTAGTCGGCATTATCGACAACATCGACAATAGAAAATTGTCGACAAATATTTTCACGTCGAATAGTCCTTTTATCTCATTGGATGTTACATGAGGTCATTCGAAACCTTAATGATGACGCAAATAGAGACCGGCAGATAGAAAGACACAGCTCACAGTCCAGTGTGAAAATCTTACAATTTTCAGAGAAGTGCACTGGCAGAAGAATAAAGAAGTGAAAAACAAGTAAAGAAAACACACTTCTATTCTCTGAAAACAAGTGAAAATACTGTATATTATACTGTGTGTTCCTCGGGTAAATGTACTTGTTTTAAGGATTTTTAGATATTGTTCGTGGAAAACAAGACACAATAAGAACTCGATAAGAACAGAACTGATTCTGTATTGATTAAAAAAAGTAAAAATGTATAAAAGTAATACAAATCCTCAAGTATATATTCCTGTAATTCAGTGAGGGTCATTTGGAAATATTTTTAAAAGATACTGTCATCATCTTTATTTGTAATAAGCACACGTTTATTACAACCTCTTAACACAAAGCACATGCTGAATTGTCAGTTAATGCTTCATTCCGTTCAACTCGGACAGTCAGGATTTCCAGCTTGGAAACTTGTGTGGAAATCTTCAACTCCGATTTCAACGAGATGCAGGTGCTTGACGTCACACAAACATGTCAGTGATGTACAAAGTTAGAGATAAACATTTAGTTTTATTAAAGGATTAGTTCGCCCAAAAATGTGCACATCCGACTTCACGCATGAACGAGCCATCACGCTTACGACTCTGTTAATAAAGTTTTAATTATCGATTTATTTTTTACACAAACCTATTGATTTGCTTCTGAAGACATTAATTGATCGGCTTGAGTCATGCTGCCTAAATATGCCTTTTGGACCATCAAACAGCCAGCAGTCTAATGGCACCCGTTTACTTGCATTGTATGGACAAAAGAGCTGAAATATGCTTATAAAAATCTTCATTTCTGTTCTGCTGAAGAAAGAAAGTCATACACATCTGGGATGGCTTAAAGGGAAGTAAATCATGAAAGAATTAAAATTTTTGGGTGAACTAACCCTTTAAATAATATCGATCAATGAGTCAAAGTTCCAAAATTGCATTATATTAAAGCTTGTTTAAAAAATATTAGCAGAAACAGGCGTACAAAACATGGAAAATGATACTCTCTTTTGATATTTGACAGCTGTAGCATGTTTGCTAGCGTTGCAGCATTGTTTCTGAATTGGGTTGCTAGAAGACGTCTCTGGTGACGGTCGAACACCTGCTAAGCTAACGGGAGCATTTGTTTCCTTACACGTCATCTTCCGAGCATCTGGCAATGGAATGCCTTTATGGTCTGAGATTGGAGATATCAAGTAGGAATATCCCACATCCAACTTTGAATTGAACGCAGCATAAGAGCTGATAATTAATCATTGCAATAATTGCCCGATTAGTCGATTGATTGTTTTAAAAGTCATCAGATTAGTCAACTATCAAAATAATCTTTAGTTGCAGCCCCAGTTTTGTTCATGGTTTTTAAGGATGAGGATATGTCATTTTCCTGTCCATGTACCTGTCCATGTTGACATCTGTCTAATTTGTCTAGCTTCTACCAAGTGACAGATTCATTTGTGCTGTACAGTTTGATTTGACACAGCTTTTGATATCAACAACAGAAGATATGTGAGAAGCATTTTATCATCCTTTAAAAAAAGTTAATAGGCTTATTTATTTTGCTATCCAAGCTAAACATGATTCACAGCAAAATCCCTGGTGTTAAATTATCACTGTACATCTCAGTAAGACAGATTCAATTGTTGTGGTGTCTGCTGGTTTGTTCTCTTGTTTTTCTGTTCATGTTGTTCCTCTCATACTCTGCTTGTTAACAGCAGGTGTCATCACTAATGATCAATCATCACTCAGAGAGTGTATCTACTTGATCTCATGAACTGTTTGGCCAGTTCAACATTCAACACAACACAGAGTAGATTCAACACTGCTCAGTGTTAATTTTTAACACTCTTGTAGAGTGGACTCATGGAGACACCAAGGAGTGTTAATTTAACACTGGGGATTTTGCTGTGTCTAGGCCTATAGTTGCATTTTATAGTGTGCATTTAACATTGTTTTTAACATCAGAACAGAACTGCATCCATTTATGAGTTGCAACCCACAGGCTGAGAAGCACTGCTCTATAGTGTACAACCCTGTCTGTTATATGGCACAGAAAATCTCCAGCCCTGCAGACTGCTTTGTGTCTCAGCTGGAGAGATAGTGAAGAATAATTGAAGAACAATCATAGAGGAACATTAATCTTGGCTGGAAACCTACCATGAGCCTCATTTCCCACATGGCAATCAAGGTCATATAGTCAGAATTGCGCCAAATTTCTGAGTCACTACATGGCTGAATTTAAATTCATAAAGCCTCGTCCCATTTTGCGAGTAATAATAAGGTGCTGAAGCTATACTGCCAAAAATTACAAGTGGCTTCAGCTTTCTGATAAGTTGGAAACGTAGCTGGAGGGCATAAGGAAACGTTCTGAGTGCAATACAAATTATATCAACAGCATCGAATAATATTCTTCAGTTAAAAGTCATAAACATTAATAAAAAAACATATTGTTTCAAAAGTATTGCCACGAAACTTAAACATAAATGTGTTAACATGAGACCAGTGTGACAGAATCACTTACTGACATTTTGTATATATTTAATCTTTAAACTTCGATGCTGTGAACATGTAACTTCAATAAACCTGGTAACTTTTGCACATTACACACAAGGACACTAGAAAGGGACGTGATGTAAAGTAAACTCCACCCACAGGAATTATGATGACAATGCGTAACCAAAAGATTATCTGCCTTGAAAAATAGTCCCACTGCTAAAAGGAAGATTTAAACAACTTTACAGGAAGAGTGAAGTGTTTTAACAAAATGTATATTAAAACTGTATCTCTATGTATATTAAAACTACTAAATACAAAACTATTACAGATCACCTGTTTTTTTTAACACTTGATAACATTCATTCACCAAGAATGAATTCACCCAGAAAAGCGCAGGTTATTTGCATGTGCTTTCTGTGCTGGTTAAGCGGCCGATACAATAAAGCAATTATGCAGATCAGGCAACGGCACAAACACGCCTACAAAATCTCAGCTGAATGCAATTTGCATGCACAATTCTGACCTTGTGGGACGATTCTGAACACTATATAGCGTAGGATGCAGTAGACCACTGTAATTGGACACACTTTGGCTGGACTGAACAGTATCACTCACTACTGTGATCCAGACATCTGAATCATCTCTTTAACATACCGAAAGTGCGCTTCACTACACCTTGCATCTGGATATATGCTAGGTTATAATTCTCTTCTCCATAATTTGATTATTATTTGATCCATTACTGCTTATACGATTGATAGAAAATACACACACACACACATCTCTTTAAAAATAAAAAATAATTTGACCCCCTGCTTTCATCTGGCGGTAATTGAGTGATGTATATTGCGGTAGGCAATTTTTCTGAATCAAGCGCAATCTACAATAAACATAATTTGCATAAAAAGGAGGCGTGTGTGCGGAAAGGAAAGGCAATGACTTAATTTAAATACTCTAGACGCTGCGCAATTTCAGTGCTGATTGCGCCTACTTAAACTAGATTGTGGGTAATTAGTGAATAGAACACAGGCTGTTGTAGTGGTTCAACTGTTTAGTAAATTCCCCCATCAGAGTTGAAGGACTTCTTTGGTATTCTCCGCACTCAAATCCATTTTAATGTAGCAAGTAGAAAGATGACTCATCCAGCCAAATCACTTATTTAGTTTGTTCTTATTTTGTCATATTTACTCGACATATTTTGTTATTAAAGAACTTCCTTAAAGGGATAATTTACCCAAACGTGAAAAATATAATTTACTCTCCCTAAATGTTACAAACCCGTATGACATTCTCTCTTCTTTGGAACACAAAAGAGGATGTTCGTCAGAATGACAGCCTCAGTCACCATTGACTTTCACTGTATGGAAAAAAGATGCAATGAAAATGAATGGTGACTGAGACTTTCAGTCCCTAACATTCTGCCTAACGTCTTATTTTGTGTTCCACGGGTGAAAACAAATGATGACAGAATATAATGTTTGGGTGAACTATCCTATTAAGAAAGTTCTTTAATGACAAATATACAACAGTTAGTTCTGGTCCTCAAATCTGATTGGACGAGAGACGTTCCATGAATACTGATGTCTCAGAACATCAGCACTCGGACGCTTCACTGTGTGTATCACTCCACTTGTGTTCGTGCCATTCTAAAATAAAGTCTAAGAGCAGTGCAGGTGTGTTAAGAGCTATCTGTGTCTCTTTACATTTATTTTTGTGACATTACAGATTTTAGCCAGCAGGTGCCACAAAAGACCATTTTTGTGTGTTATATGAGCCAGCTGGTGACATGAAGTGAGTCAGCATCACTCAGTGTTTTCATTCATCAGCACTACGTGATCTATCGGATTACTACTACACTACTAAAGCTAGGAAATGGCTTTAAACGAACAACTTCAGCATTACGGCTCATAACAGCTGAGAGACACAACAGACTGATTAATTACACAAACTCAAGGTGCTTACCTCTTACCGGAGTTTCCACATTGGAGAGAAAATACTGTTCAAAATGGCGGAGGAGATTGTGGTTTCTATAGCGAAAGACTCTTGTGCACCAGCTACCGCGAAATAGAGAGGAATACCCCCGCTTGGACGGCTATTTTTCCACTGAGAAAATAGGTTGAATTCGACTAAAATGACATAATCTTCAGAAAGCTGTCTAACTACAGCATCATCAACAGGTGATCACACTCTCTCTCTCTCTCTCTCTCTCTCTCTCTCTTT
The DNA here is from genome assembly GCF_019703515.2 of Myxocyprinus asiaticus. Classification (NCBI taxonomy): domain Eukaryota; kingdom Metazoa; phylum Chordata; class Actinopteri; order Cypriniformes; family Catostomidae; genus Myxocyprinus; species Myxocyprinus asiaticus. The sequence goes on from NC_059365.1 coordinate 44,518,006, forward strand.
CTCACATACACACACTAAAGTGACATTTTTGAATTACTAACAGAGGCTTGGACGCATCATTTTGTTTGAACCAGCAATGGCATATTCTGATTCGTCACATAAAAAAGTAGTTCCATGCACAAATGCGGTTTTTATGAGCATACTCGGGTTCAAGTGCTATGAGATGAGGCCGTGCAGTGCTGATGTAGGGCCATATCGCACACTTGCTTGTGTGATATTGCTTAATTAATCATGGTTGAATCTCAATGGAAATAATATCGCTTGCAGCCATTATGCGATCAAAGAGTCTCATTTCATAACACTTTACAACTAAAATAGAGAAACAAACATAAAATATTGGTATAAAAATTCAGCTGCATTCAATGCAATCATTGTAATCTTTGTACTGCATGTCTGTTTCTAACATTTTGTCCATTTTGAAGCCTGTTAAAGTTAATCTGTTCTACATAATATTCCTAATGCAGTGTGCAGCTGTGAAACTCACCGACAGAGGCGGGCATCTCCCCCCACTGCAGCACCGTCTCCTTGGTGATGCGGCCATAGGTGTCAGTATAGACGCCCTCGTCTTCGTAACACAGCAACAGCTCCATCCCACCGCTGCCGGGCAGAATGATGATGGCATGAGGCCGAATCAGACCTTGAATCTAAACACACACATAAAACAAAGACTACCTATTATCAAACAGAAAATTATCAAGCCTACATTAATTAACCTCTGTCCAGTGTCTGCAAAATGTACATGGGGCAGACTAAGATTTGGAGTCAAAATTCCAATTGCGCAAATGTGTATTTTCTCTAGGTTTAGTATGTTGGTTTCAAACATTTAGTTCAAAACCCTCCTAAATGAGAATAATTTTTGTGAATTCTACCCTCCAAAGTAAATTTTCACTATCATCATATTTTTGTTATAGCTCTTGGGTAAACAAGCAAACATAATCAAAACAAATCTTGAATCATGAAAAGTTAAGTTAGAATTTTTTATTATTGTTATTACTTTCAGGACAAATGCAAACAGTTCCTTTCCTTTACTTGTAAAACAAAAAATCAGCCCAGCTGGAGGCAATATTAATATTAATAATTAATAAAAATATGAATAGTTCTGCCCAGCTGAAAAATACATAATTATATTAGATACATATGCTTGTACACTGTCACAGATTTCATACATTTTAAGTATTTTAAATGAATATTGTAAGTTTTAAAATACTATTGTCACAGATTAAATGTTTCTAAACTATTCTTTTCAATAATATTTTTTTAATGGTATGCTTATACGGTAACATAATGTTTGCCATAATATAAATTTACTGGTAAAATCAGACATTACATTTGGGACTATCAGGACTATCAAATATCAGATCCTAAGGATAATTATACATTGGCCAGACTGGTTCAAACTGACAAAGTCTACAGTAACTCAGATAACCACTCTGTACAATTGTGGTGAGAAGAATATAATCTCAGAATGCTATTCTGAGATGCGGGTTGATGCTGTTTTGGTACCATAAGGGGGACCTACACGATATTAGGCAGGTGGTTTTAATGTTGTGGCTGATCGGTGTACTTTATATTCAGCATTATATACAGTTTAATATAGTACAATCATCAGATTCACTCTGGTGCTGAAAAGTCTCATCCCGGAGCTCATTGTATTACATGCACTTACATGATGAGGAGAAACCATCTAAAACACTTTAAACCGCACACTTTGACCTCAAAGGCATCAGTGTGATATCCATGAAAGCTGCACAACTGAGCACATTGAAACTGAAATCGTGGTATGATGTTGCAAGTTTAATTAAAATGATTGCGCTCCATTTCTTCATCGCCTACTGCGATCGGTTTGATTGATGTGGATGTGCGCTCATTTGCTCATGAAGTTTAACGGAGACTCACTTGTGGTAAAGACAAACAGGTCTGCAAAATGGAAATACGCACCTGATTTTGAATTCATAACATATACACATTACAAAACACAGAAGATAACAGTAAAATGTAAGTTATGAGCTGGAGAGAAACAACTCCCAAGCACACCAAACAGCACACTCACTCTGTCATTGCATCTGATGCAGCAACAGCTCCACATTAAACTGTTTGCTTATTAAGATCTTCTTTGAAGTGCTTATAAAGTGCTCTCCTGCGCTGGACATCTTGGATCATGTTTTTTCCACTTCAACTTGTCTCTGTCATTTTTCAAATGAGTTATCATGCTAAACATTTTCACTGGGCTATAAAATTACATCACTGATGGAGTTTCTCCATGCTTGCCACAAATACTGTTGATGATTTTTATTATCGATAATTATTGATTTTATCAATTAGTTGTTGCAGCACTAGTTTACATAGCTTTAATGTAACTAATTTCATGGGATCTTTTCATGGGGACTGTCACAAATGCTTAAGCCTACAACTGTATTCCTGGAGAATTACAACAAGACAAGCTTATATCATCGAGTACTAAAGTTTGACACATCTTAAAACAAAAAGCAAACAAACTGGTCAAAGTTGCATCCAAGAAAATGTAACCACCAGGTAATCGGCCTGATAGATTTTCACATCCAGTGCATCCGGAAAGTATTCACAGCGCTTCACTTTTTCCACATTTTGTTATGTTACAGCCTTATTCCAAAATGGATTACATTCATTATTTTCCTCAAAATTCTACAAACAATACCCCATAATGACAACGTGAAAGAAGTTTGTTTGAAATCTTTGCAAATTTATTAAAAATAAAAAACGAAAATAAATCACATGTACATAAGTATTCACAGCCTTTGCTCAATACTTTGTTGAAGCACCTTTGGCACCAATTACAGCCTCAAGTCTTTTTGAGTATGATGCTACAAGCTTGGCACACCTATTTTTGGGCAGTTTCTCCCATTCTTCTTTGCAGGACCTCTCAAGCTCCATCAGGCTGGATGGGGAGCGTTGGTGCACAGCCATTTTCAGATCTCTCCAGAGATGTTCAATCGGGTTCATGTCTGGGCTCTGGCTGGGCCACCCAAGGACATTCACAGAGTTGTTCCATAGCCACTCCTTTGTTATCTTGGCTGTGTGCTTAGGGTCGTTGTCCTGTTGGAAGACGAACCTTCGCCCCAGTCTGAGGTCCAGAGGGCTCTGAAGCAGGTTTTCATCAAGGATGTCTCTGTACATTGCTGCATTCATCTTTCCCTCGATCCTGACTAGTCTCCCAGTTCCTGCTGCTGAAAAACATCCCCACAGCATGATGCTGCCACCACCATGCTTCACTGTAGGGATGGTATTGGCCAGGTGATGAGCAGTGCCTGGTTTCCTCCAGACATGACGCTTGCCATTCAGGCCAAAGAGTTCAATCTTTGTTTCATCAGACCAGAGAATTTTGTTTCTCATGGTCTGAGAGTCCTTCAGGTGCCTTTTGGCAAACTCCAGGTGGGCTGTCATGTGCCTTTTACTGAGGAGTGGCTTCTGTCTGGCCACTCTACCATACAGGCCTGATTGGTGGAGTGCTGCAGAGATGGTTGTTCTTCTTGAAGGTTCTCCTCTCTCCACAGAGAAATGCTGGAGCTCTGTCAGAGTGACCATCGGGTTCTTGGTCACCTCCCTGACTAAGGTCCTTCTCCCCCGATCGCTCAGTTTGGCCGGGTGGCCAGCTCTAGGAAGATTCCTGGTGGTTCCAAACTTCTTCCATTTACGGATGATGGAGGCCACTGTGCTCATTGGGACCTTCAATGCTGCAGAAATTTTTCTGTACCCTTCCCCAGATCTGTGCCTCGATACAGTCTCGGAGGTCTACAGACAATTCCTTGGACTTCATGGCTTGGTTTGTGCTCTGACATGCACTGTTAACTGTGGGATCTTATATAGTCAGGTGTGTGCCTTTCCAAATCATGTCCAATCAACTGAATTTACCACAGGTGGACTCCAATCAAGTTGTAGAAATATCTCAAGGATGATCAGTGGAAACAGGATGCACCTGAGCTCAATTTTGAGTGTTATGGCAAAGGCTGTGAATACTTATGTACATGTGATTTTTTTTTTTTTTTTTTTTTAATAAATTTGCAAAGATTTCAAACAAACTTCTTTCACGTTGTCATTATGGGCTATTGTTTGTAGAATTTTGAGGAAAATAATGAATTTAATCCATTTTGGAATAAGGCTGTAACATAACAAAATGTGGAAAAAGTGAAGCGCTGTGAATACTTTCCGGATGCACTGTATAATACGTCTTCATAATATAATTGGTATTAGTGATAAAATCTAATTATTGTCTTCGACAACAGAATGGACAAAAGAACTGTTATACTATAACTGTTGGGAGTCATTGCGCAGCGGGAGCTGTATGGACTAGAAACAAAATAAATTTTTTTGGGGGGGGGGGGTATGTGAATCGGACCAGTGGTCTAAAAGGATTTTGAAAAAGTTGGTTGCTTGGAAAACTTAAAATAGTGGACAGAATATCTACAAAGTAACTAGAGCATTTAATAATGACATTTCTTTGACAATAACAGATCTGTTCTTTAAAATTTGGCAATTTAGGTCATTTTCTCCCTTTTTTTCAAACTGCTTGGACCCCTATAATTGCAGCTTGTGGCTATATTTATGTTGGCTTGACAGACATGGTTTTAGGGTTTTTCCAATATCCCTAAATGAAGATTAAAATGATCAACTGTAACTCCTCCTAAGGCTTTCAAGCTACATCCACCAAACTCAGCACAGACTTTCAGACTGTTCTGGAATAGTTTGATTTGTCTTTTTGAACTGATTGGACAATGGAGGATCAAAACGTAGAAAAATCCCATAAACTTGCATTGACAGAATTTCCAAAGGGGCCAGCGGAGTGCTCGTTATTTTCAAACTCCAACTGTTAAAAGTTTTTTAATGTAAACAAACCCACAAAGGGCCTTTAATATGCTTTTGCTCTCTCATTCTCTCTCTTGCTGTTCTTTCTCTATCTATCCATCCATCCATGTGACAGTCTGGCTAGCTGTTTGTCTTACTGTAATGTCATATAACCATCACACAGCAGCAGGACATCATTCTCCTAATGGATGTTTAACTGTTAACTGAACTATAATGCTTGGATATAATTTCTGGTTGGTTGTTGAAGCTTATATTTCTTTTCATGCTTTAATGGAACATGTTTATTTATATTCATGACTTCTGAGTATTTTATAACATTGCTCCAGTTTTAAGGTTCCCTAAGTGTGTCTTTCAGTGCTTGTGCCGCTGTTTTCTTATTTCTTTTACCCCAGTCACAAAAATGCACAAGTTGTTGTCAATGTCCATTGCCCTTTTAGCAGATATTCTGTTTAAATAAAGTAGACAATTTAAAATTGCATCTAAAAGCCACTAAATGTACAAGGTATTTCCCCAAAAATGTATGCTCATCTCAAGTTGTTTATAATGTACAAATTTCAAAGCACAGTTACATAATAATATTTTTAGCATGTGACCATCTCTCTTTTCTAACTTTAATTCCAAAGAAATTATAAAATAAACTGTTTATTATTGTAACTGTTATATTGCTAATTTCTGCATTATTTTCATGTTTAATAAAGAATATTTCAACCCCATCATTATTGAATCCTCATTTTTATACTACAGTGTTATTGTTTGCCGTGCATAGCTACTGTATTATTATTATAAACGTTTAAATGAATAATATAATATTAACATGAAAATAGCATATTATGACAATGACTATGCTGGTGTATATCTCTGAGTGATGATCACAGGCAATGTCCAGGTAACCGCAAACCCTTAGATTCATTCACCAGAAGAGCAGTGCCGAATCACACAACTCGCGTCAAATTTCCTTGCAATTTTAGGTTTCAACCACAGATGTCGCTAGAGTGCCCAAAGTTCTGTAGTACAGCTTTAGTAACTGTACTGTTCTGCACTCATAAATATCATGTCTAAATACATTTCCCACGCAACTGACATGTGCTTTTTTCAAATTTTTTGTTGTAATGGCTTGACCTAAGCCCAAAGTATACTTAGATTTTAACATGTCTGCATACAGTCGAACGCGTTTGGTGCATGCATGCTACGACTGCTATGAGACGCCGGACAATTTCTCTTCAGGAGTTTAGACACAAAAAGATATCTTTATATTCCTTCAGACTCAAGTTTTACAAATGCATGTATCTCCGGACCTACTCACACACGCACTCTTGACGTGCATATCTACTGTTAAGTTGTTTTTACCTTTGTCTCCTGTTATTTACCGGCGATTATGTTTTCTTCTAGCATTCCTTCGTGACAGCAACAGTTCAAATGTGAGTATTTCCACCTTGTGGATCCACTAATTAGTGCATATAATTCCCAGTACATGCGCAGTCGTCGCGTTCAAAGACGCACGGTTAGAAAAATCGGGCTGCGTGCGTTGAGTGCTCGTGCACTCTGCTGATGACGAGATTTGCATCAAGCATCCAGTACAAGAAAATGAAACAAGAAATGTTATAACCTATTTTATTTATTCATTTATTATTTTGTAAAATTCCACGGATTACATCAAAACTCTTGTGAATCTTTAACTGCACATTGTCAAATGACAAAGCAATCAGCACTGCCTGACTGAGGTCTCACAGGTCTGAAGTACAACATTTAAATTAACACAGTTGTCTCAGAGACAGTTTAGAGCAGGGGTGACAAACGTGTGACCTGCAGGCCAAATTTGGCACGCAAAGGACAATGTGGCCTGTGGGATGATTTGACAGGGGAAAAAAAAAAATACTTAAAAACATTCACGTTGATTTAGCCTATTAAATCGATATGATGATCTTTTTTAGCTACAGCAGGGCAGATAAACATTTTAATTTGCGGTGTTGCATGATGTTATAACTTGCATCATTAGCCTAGTTTCCATCCACTTTTCGTGCTATTTTGTTATCGACAAAGTGAAAATGCGTAAAACAAATTGCCGTCTTCTGCCTGTTTCCATTCAAATGGCCTTTTATTGATAAAAATGGTGTGCATGATGACGTTATGACTAAAAAAACACTTTATCACATAAGTTTTGGTTTATCACAAAAGAAATCCACCCTTTAGTTGTTTCCATATAGAAATGTGTGTTTATCACTAATTGTGCATCTTTCGCCTCCCAGATGTCCCTAATATTTTTTCCTCCGAAATTTTGGTAAAATAGGGAGAGTATTGAGACAATACATTGACATTAGCCAGCTTACTGTCATTTAAATTTCACAAATACTGTAAATGCAATCAGAAGAGGAGGAATTGCAATCAAAAGGGAACAGTTGCCCTTCTGATAGGACTGTAATATTGGTCCTGATGTTGCGCTTATAGCAGGTTGCTACCGGTACGGACCTGAAAGCGAATCATCAAGGCCCTGTTCAAGCTGGCATCCTGCACCAAGTAGTGGGGGAAACTTTCAGTCTTAGAATAAGGACCATTCGTCGATGTGTATATGCTGTGTGCACAGCTATTAAAGAAAAATGATGCGGTGTGATATCAGGGTTTACATATGATACATTCCTGATATTCAGTAGGCGATTTTGAACAATCATCTAATCTAAAGCATCGCCATCACAGCTGCATTATGTCCTGTATATTTGTCCAGCAACTTTTAATGACCAACTGAACTTGACTGTCATCTGAAATTAATTTAATGTCATAATGCAATTTACATTTTCTGAAGAAGCTCAGCAAATGCGATCCGAGGTAAAGAGGGTTAGATTTAAAATATTTAATGTTCAAAAGCTGGTTTTCTGAAAGTGAACTCATTGGACAAATAGTTCTGATAGTTTATAGTCCTGAAGTGTAGAAAATGTCATTCAGCCGACTTTATTCGTCTACAGAACAGGGTAAGGCTAATTTGAATTTTGTGTAAAGAAAAGGCATATATAGGTCTAAAAATATATATTTTTTCGTTTGGTAATTTATTTAATTTAATACAGGGAATTTTGCCGGAATATTTTCAAAAGTATAAAGAATAATTTAATAGTATGTTAGTGTTCCAAAAAAGCACACTGAAGCTTTTCTCCTAATATTGTGTATTTATTTTTCATTTAAAACCTCTTTGTGCACAGAAATGATATGTGTTTTGTATTATGGGCTAATTCCGTGACTGCCGTCTATTATTCTTAATGGTGTGGAAAAGCAACTTTAATAAATAAACGGATGGCTAATGCGATTAAATGAATCACAAACAGTGACCATTCATTTGTTCTCCGTGCACTTGTTGCATGATATGATATATTTGTGTTGGCACTCCTGGAAGTGTCATGTTTGCAGTGATCGGTTCTTTATGCCATTAAGATCAATCCATAATCACGTACAATAAAATGGCTAACGATTGGGGTAAATTCTGTCATGTGACACTACATTTTTGCGTTAATGCCAATTTTCTCGACAAAAAGTGTTTCCAAACCAGTTTTTCGTGACATTTGAAGTATCGACATAGAGTTTATGTGCTAGAGTTAAATGGAAAAATATTATGTCGACACTCGTGAAATTTTTGTGATAATTTGCATTTCCATCAGCTTTATTTTGATGCGCTAAAACTTTTTTAAAACAGTGCCATGACAACCCATCCCACTGTGATGTTTGTGCAAGTCTCTCACAGCAATAATGGCAACATAGGCCCGTTTAAGGATAAATATTAGAGGTTATAACTTTATTACATTTTATAATATTATTTCCAGAATTATTGTTTTTACTAAGTGAGTTTGTACTTTAAAATACAAACAGTTTGTTTGCATTAATGTTTGATTTCAGATAGTTTGCTAAAGCTATCCAGCCCAGAGCAGTGAGCGGTTCTCTTTTTCTCTTAGTATTGTTGTTTGATTAATTAAAGCAGTAATTAAGTAATTAAAGCAGCATATCGTTTATTCTGGACTTGTGATGTTTCCTGCTCTGCTGAATCTCCAGTGTCACAACTAAAGAAATAATATTTTACCCAAGTTTTGATTTTGCTGTTAGAACGAGGCTGTGAAAAACCCCACAACAGCACACCTTTCTATTGCGTTGTGTTTGCTGCACTCAAAACCAATGAATGAATCTTGAGCTGGTACTTTCAAGTTATTGGTGTGAATCAGTCTGACTAATCCTTAACTGAATGAACTCAATGAAACAGCAGCTGAATTATGTCTGATTCACTTACTAAACTGCAAGTCTTTGCACTTAACAAGAACTGTTTTATGTACAAAATTTATTAAAAACTTAATTCAGTCATTATCCTTGTTCAAATTAACATTAAGATAAGATAGACAATTCTTGTAATAAATGTTTTTATAATTGTAATATATGATTGTAACAATTATGGAAAGGAGGAAGCTGGGGCCGGCTTGACAAAACACGTAGACATTTATTTTAGCACTTTTCAGTCACACACAATAAGGCCGCTTTTTAGCAGTACACAAAAGGTTTGCTTTTCAGCAACACCACACTGACATGCAGATACACACAGACACCTTCATGCAACTCTCTCTCGTCTGCCGCTGTCTCCTCTCCTCAGATATTCCCGCCGCCCCTCACTGGAACACGAGACCGGTGTGGCACACAGGTGGAGCTCATTCACCACTTATCTTCCCGGCCTCGCTCTGCCCAGACGCCGCTTGGCCCTGCCCTGCTCGCCACAATGATTTATACATATATACTGTATATACAACGATCAGCCACAACATTAAAACCACCTTCCTAATACTGTGTAGGTCCCCCTCATGTCACCAAAACAGATCTTACCCATCAAGGCTTGGGCTCCACAAGACCTCTGAAGGTGTCCTGTGGTATCTGGCACCAAGACATTAGCAGTAGATCTTTTAAGTCCTGTAAGATGGGGCCTCCATGGATCTGACTTGTTGGTCCAGCACATCCCATAGATGCTCAACCGGATTGAGATCTGGGAAATTTGGAGGACAAGTCAACAACTTGAACTGTTTTTCATGTTCCTCAAACCATTCCTGGACAATTTTTGCAGTGTGGCAGGGTGTATTATTCTGCTGAAAGAGGCCACTGCCATCAGGGAATACCATTGCCATGAAGGGGTGTATGTGGTCTGCAACAATCTTTAGGTAGGTGGTACATGTCAAAGTAACATCCACATGAATGCCAGGACCCAAGGTTTCCCAGCAGAACATTGCCCAGAGCATCACAATGCCTCCGTCAGCCTGCCTTCTTCCCACAGTGCATCCTGCTGCCATCTCTTCCCCAGGTAAACGATGCACACACACCCAGCCATCCACATGATCTAAAAGAAAACGTGATTCATCAGACCAGGCCACCTTCTTCCATTGCTCCATGGTCCAGTTCTGATGCTCACGTGCCCACTGTAGGCGCTTTCGACAGTGGACAGGGGTCAGCATGGGCGCTCTGACCGGTCTGCGCTTGGCGTGTTCTGACACCTTTCTATCATGGCCAGCATTAAGTTTTTCAGCAATTTGTGCTACAGTAGCTCTTCTGTGGGATCAGACCAGACGGGCTAGCCTTCATTCCCTACCCGCATAAATGAGCCTTGGGTGCCCATGACCCTGTTTTTTGGTAGGTACTAACTAGTGGTTGACCGATATGGGTTTTTTAATGGCCGATGCCAATATCCAGAGAGCAGGGTGGCCGATAGGCCGATACAATGCAGATGTCACAAAATTGAATATGGTAAACAACACAAAATTGCTAAAAAAAAATAATAAACTCTTATTTAGCACTATATTCACTCAATTTCACACAAATCTTTGTAAAAAAGTTATACAAAATATATTGTATTTTAAATGGTAGATAGCAGTTTCTTCTGATTTCTGTTTAGTCATCAAATTGTAGTAATTTATTTACACATGAAGAAGTTGTTAATATATCAGGAAGAAGAAATAACAGTACACACAGTAGTCCAGCAACCATGGATGGCATGTCCATGTTAGCAATCGCATTTACTCAAAAAATACAGAATCAAACCAATTGTACATACAGTACATAGTGAATAAGACATTTACTCATAGTACACATGAAGCGCTTTTACCTTGAAGTTGCACCAGAGACTATTTAGCAGAGACGGGTCACTTCTATTAAAATGAATGGGAAATATTAGAATGCCCAACTGCAGCTAACGGTCAACGGATGTAGATAGGAAGTCCCGCCTTACAGGTAAAAGAGCCAATCACCTTTTAGATACAGACATCGCCTGTCAATCAACGCAATAGCTATAAAAGCTGGGAAGATTGTGTTTTTTAGCGTAATCTGAGGTAAAGAAGCACCATTCATGACACCAGTGTTGTCAGATTTTACTGCTGATTTGAAATATGTTCTTTGATCGTAATCGTGACCAACCATTTTGAAGATTTCGTTCTTCCCCATTCAAGTAGATTGGAGCTGCACTCTCATGACTGGAAATAGCCTTCCAAGAGCATTCCAAACAGGGCCGACTGTGGACTGACTTGCTAGAAAGACTTTGGTTGCACTCATGCGCTCGTGTGGATCCATTGAGCAGCAGTAATCTCCTGACAGTTTAAACAGCCTGGATCGCCTGCTTGTATTGTGATTACTTAACATCATGATTTGTGAATCAGAGGAACTTTTGATCCTGATCCTGAAGTTTTGATTCTGGCTGATGGAATACGACATTCAGAGGAAGATATTAGATGAGTGCTCAACAGGAAGAAAATACTGGATTTTCATGACATCTGTTTAAAATGAGATATCTGCATATTTGCAAACGGTATATAATAGAAGTTTTATTGATATTTGCCTTTTATCATTAGAAAAGAAAGTTTAAAGTTACAGGGAACTGTTGAGGAAAGACTGTTAGAATACGTGCTTTAGAGGTAAATAAAGGAGCGCTCCACAGGACGCTGGATCTGCTCAAGTTGTGTGAGGTTGGTTTATTACATCTGTTTAAAGAGATATGTGCATATTAGCAGACGGTATATATGATATTAGTTTTATTGATATTTGCCTTTTTATCATTAGACAAGATAAAAAGGGAACTGTTGAAGAGAGAGAGGGAGAATGAAACAGGTGAGCACTTTAACATTATAAGCTCAAACGTGTCTGCCGCGGCTCTGATATTCGGACCGTTTAAATGACACTGTGTTGCACACCGGTCTATTATTTTAGTAACTCGATGCACATAACAATAAAACGAACCGTGACTGGTCATTTACATGTCTCAGTCGCTTCACATGTAAGCAGCCGATTTTCGGCGCCCTAAAGAAGAAAAAAATTGGCCAAACAGGAACATTTACTAGTGGTCGACCAACATATATTGCCGAGGCTTATCGGCATCGGCCGATTTATCTGCCTCGCCGATATATTGGTCGACCACTAGTACTAACCACTACATACCAGGAACACCCCACAAGACCTGCCGTTTTGGAGATGCTCTGACACAGTTGTCTAGTCAACACAATTTGGCCCTTGTCAGAGTCACTCAGATCCTTACGCTTGTCCATTTTACTTGCTTCCAACACATGAAATTCAAGAACTGACTGTTCACTTGCTGCCTAATATATCCCACCCCTTGACGGGTGCCATTGTGAGGATATAATCAATGTTATTCACTTCACCTGTCAGTGGTTTTAATGTTGTGGCTGATCAGTGTATACATATTCCGTTAGATTACTCAAGGTCAGTAACGTATCCTAAATACTTTGGATTACTTCTTCAGCACTGGTAGATTTTTTTCACTTGTTTTGACTATAAAAACTCTGCCAGTACAGTAAGACAAAATACACGTTAAAAATACATTCTCTGAAAAACCTAAATATCTTATGCAGTGTTGTTTCTAAAACAAGATCAATCAAACTGATCTTGTTTTAAGGATTTTTAGATATTTTTACAGGAAAACAATACAAATATTATCATCAAGTATACAATTTTTGCCGTAATATCAAAGGTCTTACTAGAAAATAAGAAATTATGATCTAACGTGAATTTTCTTGATAAAAAAATATGATCGTGCCTGGTAACACGTGCATGTAAAATTACTATAAATAGCATTTTATCTTAGCGTAAAGCTGACAATTTGCACAAGGTTTATTTCTATTTCTTCTGCTCCAAACTTACTTCAAACTTACTTCTCTGTCTGCTCGTATGAATGTAACACATCATAAGAAAGTGTTTCACCGCTGTTCAAATGCACTTTGGATCACATCATTTATATGTATAAATGTTTTCCATCTGAAAGGACTAAATATTAAATGAAACAAATGACACTAAAATGCAAAGTAATCTCTTCAGTAATCTAAATACTTTTTGAATGTAACTGTATTCTAATTACCAATGATTTAAATTGTAACTGTAGTGGAATACAGTTACTTATATTTTGTATTTTAAATACGTAATCCTGTTACATGTTTTCTGTTACTCCCCAACTATGCTTGCACATCAGTATAAGAATAATTTAGTAACCATTCCAATTGATGTCTAAGTGGTTTCACTAAAAAGAACCGTCTCGTAAGAGTCATTTGTTCGGGAATCAATACACTGTGCACACTATGTGTTTCACACTGTGTGTTTCCGTTAACGGAACCAAAAGTCATGAAAATCATTCGGTTCTAGTATTTTTAATAATCTCTGAACTAGAACCAGTTCTTGGTTCCCAAACCTACTGGTGACTGATGCACTGAAGTCCCTAACATTCTCCTTAACATCTCCTTTTGTGTTCCATTAAAGAAAGACATTAGAGTTTGAAACAACACGAAGGTAAGAAAATAATGACAAAATCTTCATTTCTGAGTGAACTATACCTTTAAGAGCCTGCTAAATGTATCATGGAACTCAGAAGTGAAGTCAGTACACTATTCAAAACAACAACAACTTCCTCTAATTACTTGCACAAAATACTTATTAGGTATTAAAAACCAAACTCTTGACAACAAAACATTAGAATCTAAATTCTGAACAGAATCATTAGTACTTACACCTCTACTGTATTAACACATCACACACACTCACACCTGTCACTGTACTTGCCTGACTGAGGGATAAATTCACACGCACTGTGCTGCTATCACTCTGAAGAGCCACCACAATCCTGAGCATCAACACGGGCACCCAGAGCCGCAGCGCGATCTTGATCCTCTGCCGAGGGATTCTCATCAGCACAGACCTCGCAAACACACTGCCACGAACAGACAGTGGTGTGCGTTCAAGAGCGTGAGGCAGAATTACACAACGCCAAGAGAAGTGCACGAAAAAAAGAGTTGACTAATGAGTGTGTGCCACTGAAACACAACAACTGCATGAAAGACGGCAAATTGCAACCACAAGTGCCTTTAATGCAGTGTATGTGTGTGTGTGTGAAGAGTGAGTGAGTAACTGAAAGAATGTGAAGAGAAAACGTACATATGGAGGCTACATGATGGAGTGCTGCCCAGCCTCCAGTTCTGCTGCGCACCACAAGATCATGCTAAATTTATCTACAGCCTGTTATTAGAAAAGAAAAAAAATCTTGTCAAATAACAGGTCATCTGGATGGGTCAATGCTTTGGGAGCGTAGTGAAGGCTGCAGAGAGATATTTTTGTCCTAGAGATGAGTTTGGAGAAACTAGTACACACACATGGATTGTGAGGGTGAATGAGCCTGTAACTACAGTATGTGGGCTACCTTAGTGGTGTTTGGAGTATGAGTACAGTCGTGGGTGTGCGCTACAGTCATTGCTCTCGATCCACTCAGAGCACTAAACGCTGTTGTGTGGGTGTGTGGACTGTCAGTGCTGTAGAGAGATACAGCTCTATATCATCACAATACTCCACTAACAAATCAACTATGGTTATATTACATTTTTTGTAGTTTGGCTGATGGAAAACGATTAATATGAATTCAAATGAACGTGAGCATACATAAACAACATGAATGTACACATTTAAAAAATGTTGTAAGAGGATTTAAAGATGACTGATATTTTGATTTAGCGTGAATCTCACGAAAACGCGTCTAGCACATATTTTATTGCAAAATCAAAAGAAAAAAAGAAAAGAAAATGAAGCTTATTTTAAGTACCATTACGATTTACATAAAGACATTTTATCCAAATTTCTCATTTAAATTAGGAATGCATCAGCCACCGATATTTACTGGCCAAATTAAAACCATTGGCATATCAGTCATTAGCAAACAAACGGTTTATTTAAAAAGATGTACATTCATTGCATTATATAAAGTTTAAAATATTTTTTCTTTTAGAAATATAAAGAAATACGTACTAAACAAGTTAAATCTGAAAACATAAAGTACATAATAAATAAAATGCAGAGAATTAAAAAATAATTCATATTATGTAAAATGTGAGTTCTGCACAAAAGATGTGCAAAAATGTTTTAGAACAGTAAAATAACCTTTTTTCAAACATCAATCATTATATTTTTCATCTATTTTTTCTCACTAATAATTACTTTTATAATAATTACAGTTATTACTGTAGTAAAATGATTTTTAAATCAGCACAAATTAAAGGCAGTAAAACAAATACTACCATGACATATAAATAC
This sequence comes from Myxocyprinus asiaticus, assembly GCF_019703515.2. Classification (NCBI taxonomy): domain Eukaryota; kingdom Metazoa; phylum Chordata; class Actinopteri; order Cypriniformes; family Catostomidae; genus Myxocyprinus; species Myxocyprinus asiaticus. Next base: position 44,533,423 of record NC_059365.1, read on the forward strand.
TTCACAACTGAAATAATATATCATAACTGTTTTGCATTACAGTAATGAGAATTCGGTGGTCTATATATTATAATACTTCAAATAATGGCTGAAACAACTGATCTGTTCCCTGCTTGAATTGTTTGCTCTCAAATTGTCCAACTGAACTGATTTGCTCTGAAAATGAAACAGTGGTTAGTGATTAGCTTAAGAAACTAGCAAGCATTATAAAGCTTGCAATAAACCCATAGGGCCTCATTCATGAAACACGAGCAGAACTCATTTTTGTGTAAATCGTTTGTAAAGCCGTTCTGACAGACTTTTTTGGATTCATGAAAGTTTTTGTATTTTCAAAACTTGCTCCTGATCACAAGTAAATAACTACATTTTGACTGAAGTTAAATTAAATAAATAATGACAATACGTGAAATTAACCTTAAAAAATTACATAAATTAGTGGGGGAAAAAGCTGTTTTCTTTTTAAACAATAGCCTATACTTATTTACAAATGTTTCTTTACTGCTTGAATTAATTTTTTCAAAGAATAATTTTTTCCCAACTCTTATCTCTTCATTTTTCCCTCAAAGCTTATCGTTTTCTTCAGCAGAAGTGCTAGATTTTTCTTGAGAAAATGAATGCCCTCTAATGTGACTGTTTGGACAGTTTTTTGTTTTTATATGAGTTCTATAATTTAGGTTTCATAATTAAATATAGGCATCGGTAAATTGCGTTCAGTTGATAACGTATGGTCAATGCTAATGCGGTTAAATCCATAAATAAACAAATCGCAGGCAGGTTCGTACACAATACAAAGGGGAAAAAATAGAAAAAGCCTGCACATTGTTGTATAGCTTGCAAATCTGTAATATCTTACAGCATTCTATTAATTTCTCTGAAGATTCTTCCGGTTGCAAGTAGCCTATATCGCCGTTTCCATCGTGATTTACCCAAGAAGTTTCACAAATGATGCTGGCGATGTGCTGCAAACTGAACCAGAGAAGTTTAATAGTGGTGGACATCCTCCTCCTGGCGTAAACTGAACATGTTTTACACTCACGTTAAACCATTTTTACTGATTTCGTGAACTGTTTGATTCACAAAAGAGCATCACATGACAGCAAAAACATGAGATGACAGTAAGTCCTCACTTTCTTTGAGACGCTATTGTGCTTGCAAAATATTACGATGTGAATGCACTTTATTCATGAAGACGATTTCATTAATATTCCGCATTCACTAGCGAGTCTGGTGCCTTCCTTATATGCCGTTTTCATGGGTGTGGATTATGATAATTGTGAATGAATGTGCACACTATTTACAAATGTTTGGAATTCACTAACATACACACGCTTTACTAACAAATCTGGGAAGTACGAAGCGTTTGTGAATCCGTTAGAAAGTTTATGGGAAGGTTCATTTTACACGAAAAATTACTCCGAATTTACTCATATATTTACAAAAGTTTCATGAAAGAGGCCCATAGTCTTTCATTGAAGAGATAGCTATGTGCAAAGATTTACCTTTACCGTAGTAAAGGCGCATATTGCACACGAAAAATGGCAGTCTGCTTGCTGGTTGCTATGCAAGTCAGGATGTTACGGTCTGCCAGGACAGCAATCAGTCCTCCAGGAAATAGTTTTGTTCACAAGTTCCCAGAAGGCTACAATGAGTGCCTCTGAAGTAGAACTAGTCATTGCATTCACCAAAATTTGCAAGGGTCTTGACATCAAATCTTTGATATTGGAGAAAACCTCAAATATTTCTTGAAAAATATTTACTTGAAGATATTTCAAGTAATGTTAATCTTCTTTAACTAAACCTAACAAATGCAAATGAAATGACTAATATAATTATCTTAGAAGATCTTGTGCCCACCAGTTCTATTTAACCCATAGTTGAGAAACCCTGTCTCTTGAGGAGGCTGAGTTGCATGTTTCTGTTTGTTTCTGTGGATTTTATGGACATAAATAGTGCAATGAATGATTTTGTTTACTCATGGTCTCTAGTGGTGTAGGTCTATGTTTGCTGGAGCACTCACATGATTGGGCAGGTACAGATCAAAGGGTGAACCTGAATCCACATCAATGGCATGAAAACCAGAGTGAGACCCATATATGACCTTTAACCTCTGTCCATTCTCCACCGTCAGGTCAACAGAGAGGGGTTTCTGAGGCAGTGAGCTAAATGACTAATCAAAGATAAAGAAGAATATTAATCATAATCTATAGGGAAATAAACAGAGCATAAAAAAAAGAAAAAAAAAGAGACAGGCAAACACAAAACTGAGTGAGCTAATACAGCTGCTACAGGTAACAAATTCTGTCTAATCAATTACAGAAAAAGCAACAGTTTTCAATAACATTTAATAAACATACTAAGTTTCCATTTCTCTAAAAATGGGTAGGACAACTGTGTAAAGTGTTAAATGTAAACGTCAGAAGTGGAGTAGGTCTCTGAGGGCAGCAGTGAAGTAGGACACGTACTAGAAAATGACCCATTTAAACACACAAACCCAATTACAATACCTATCATTATACCAGCCTAGTTTTTATAACGGAATAACATCAAAATGTAAATGTAAACTGATGGATTTTGGATAACTTCACAAAATAATTTATTTACCTCTTTAGGTGAGGTGAATCTCACAAAGTTTGTCAAGAAAATGTCCAGGTCATATTTTACCCTAAATAAAAAAAAATTATATTTTGTATAAAAACAATTAACCTTATTTTTAAGGCCATTAATTTTTTTGCATTGTGATATTATTTTCACCAGAATTCTCATTACTGTACAGCGTCCGGACATTTTACCTGTGAGTTTTTTTGTAATTCTCATTATTTAAAAAATGAGACTATCATAATTCTCACAAGATTTTCTTTACTGTAATAATGTTTGGCAATAATGATGCTTTTTAGTAAATCAGCTTAAATTAAAGGCAGTATAACAAATACTACCATGATGTATAAATGCTTACAAATTAATCATTTCAAAAATATCATTATTGTTTTGCATCATAATGAGAATTGATAGATGTGTTTAATTTTAATGAACAAATGCCACAATACAAATGTTTTGTTTTTTTTAATGGTTCTAAAAATGGATTTTTTAGGCAAAATTTAAACTCTTATTTATTTTAGAATTATATTTTTGGTTGAAATAGGAGCCAGAAATCTTCTTGACAAGCTTTGTGAGAATGTGAAAGGTTATAGAGGAATTCTATGACATCTCTACTAATGTCTGAGACTTACTTTAAAAGCCATAAACTTGTGATATGGTTTGGGTGCCCACGCATAGATCTCCACAGCACTCCTCAAAGCGATGACCAGGAACTTTATTTTGTCATAGCGAACTAGAATCACATTTAAGATAATAGTGTAAATTAAATGATAATCAACCAATAAACATAACCTTACAGTTATGACATGAAAGAAAACTTTATCAAACAACAGAAGTAACACATTCCACAGTAACCATCAGTCCTTCAGTCATTACAGTACTGTAATGTGCTGTGTTTCACCACAAAAACCTGCATCTTATTCACCGTCCACCTGCAATCCAGTTTGACCATGCTAAATGTACTGAAATAGCACTGCGCCGTGAGTATTTACATTAAGTCATTGTCATTCTTTTCAAAACAACTGCACTCAGAACTGGCCTGCAAGATTGGGTGTATTTGTGCCTTTATCTGAATTCCTTTAGTGAATGCTGCATTAAAGCAAGGCAGACAGAGTGTGCAAATAAATGACAATCAGTGGGCACAATATATTTTAAATTTAACTTAAATTTCTGATTGCTGAATTTCTGTCTGCAGTAAAAGGAGTCAAGGCATTTTAAAAGAATACTTGAGTGATGTTTGTAGAGTCTATTAAAACAGAGTCATCTTTTAAAATCGACATGTCTTAGACTCACCGACTTTGTAGCTGACACATCCTTCTAGCTCGCCCACTGACGTCCAGCCCTGTTTCTTCTCTACCTCTGGATCATTATGCAAGATCTTATTCCTCAGCCAGGACAGGTAGTACAGCCTCAGTTTGTTCTTCTTACCTGTTACACACATCAGTATAACATTGAGAGGATTGTGAAATTGCAAGCTTTCCTGGTTTGGCTTATGGTTTCATTGAGCCATATCTCATGTGCTTTCAGAATCTATCTTTCATTTTAGTATTCTAACTTGAACTTGCTCTTTTAAAATACCTAAATCCAGTGTTGGGTAAATTACTCAAAAAAGTAATTCACTACAAATTACCAAATATATCTCAAAATAATAATTGGATTACTTTATTGATTACTTAACTGAAAATAAATTACATTACTAATTACTTGATTCGTGTTCGTGCTCTCTCTGGGTGTATGCAAACTAACTGTGGGAGTATACTGTACTATGTTAATGTAGTGGAAGTGAAGCAAATCACAATTTGATATTTTTCTGAGAAATAGGCCCTTGCGTTAAGAGGTCTGAGAACCATGTCTAATCTCTGCGCAAATTCAGTTCCTGCATTTGCAGTTTGGGGATTCCACCAGCAGATGATATCAAAGAGCTATTGGTCACTTTTAATACTACCCACGATTTGTGTGTCAGTAGATCAATATGATTTATTATACCTAAATTCTTCTTAATTTAACACAGCCATACACTCAGCACCACAAGTTTCTCCCTTATACTCACTTGTTGTACAGCATATGCCCATCAGATATAAAACAAACACAAACAGATGTATATGACCATAATTCATGTTTTAAATGTATTTTAAATAAATATTATAATTTTAAAAAATGTGCAACCCAAATATGAAATTAAAAGTAATTGTCAGTATCCGTTAATCTGATTACAATCATTTTAAATTACAAGAATTTAAAATGCGCAACTAATTACTTTGTAATTGTATTACACCCAACACTGGCTAGAACTATACTGACACAACTGATTATTTAAAAGACACCATATATACAGTTGTGCTCAAAAGTTTGCATACCCTGGCAGAAATTGAGAAATGTTGGCATTGATTTTGAAAATATGACTGATCATGCAAAAAAATCACAGTCATTTATTTAAGGATAGTGATCATATGAAGCCATTTATCATCACATAGTTATTTGGCTCCTTTTTAAATCATAATGGTAACAGAAATCACCCAAATGGCCCTGACCAAAAGTTTACATACCCTTGAATGTTTGGCCTTGTTACAGACACACAAGGTGACACACACAGGTTTAAATGGCAATTAAAGGTTAATTTCCCACACCTGTGGCTTTTTAAATTGCAATTAGTGTCTGTGTATAGTCAATGAGTTTGTTAGCTCTCACGTGGATGCACTGAGCAGGCTAGATACTGAGCCATGGGGAGCAGAAAAGAACTGTCAAAAGACCTGTGTAACAAGGTAATGGAACTTTATAAAGATGGAAAAGGATATCAAAAGATATCCAAAGCCTTGAAAATGCCAATCAGTACTGTACAATCACTTAAGAAGAAGTGGAAAATTTGGGGATCTCTTGATACCAAGCCAAGGTCAGGTAGACCAAGAACGATTTCAGCCACAACTGCCAAAAGAATTGTCCTGGATACAAAGAAAAACCCACAGGTAACCTCAGGAGAAATACAGGCTGCTCTGGAAAAAGACAATGTGGTTGTTTCAAGGAGCACAATACTTGAACAAAAATGAGCTGCATTGTCGAGTTGCCAGAAAGAAGCCTTTACTGTGCCAATGCCACAAAAAAGCCTGGTTACAATATGCCTGACAACACCTTGACATGCCTCACAGCTTCTGGCACACTGTAATTTGGAGTGACAAGACCAAAATAGAGCTTTATGGTCACAACCATAAGCGCTATGTTTGGAGAGGCACCAACAAGGCCTATAGTGAAAAGAATACCATCCCCACTGTGAAGCATGGTGGTGGCTCACTGAAGTTTTGGGGGTGTTTGAGCTCTAAAGGCACAGGAATCTTGTGAAAATTGATGGCAAGGTGAATGCAGCATGTTATCAGAAAATACTTCTGCACAAAAGCTGTGCATGGGACGCCATTCTGTTATAACCTACAGTTGAATATGAATCCCATAAGAATTAAAAGAAATGTGTTTTGCCTGCTCACTCATGTTTTCTTTAAAAAATAAACATATTACCAATTCTCCAAGGGTATGCAAACCTTTGAGCACAACTGTATATACACACTGGTGGCCAAACGTTTGGAATAATGTACAGATTTTGCTCTTATGGAAAAAAAATCGGTACTTTAATTCACCAAAGTGGCATTCAACTGATCACAATATATAGTTAGGACATTACTGATGTTAAAAACAGCACCATCACTATTTGAAAAAAGTCATTTTTGATCAAATCTAGACAGGCCCCATTTCCAGCAGCCATCACTCCAACACCTTATCCTTGAGTAATCATGCTAAATTGCTAATTTGGTGCTAGAAAATCACTTGTCATTATATCAAACACAGTTGAAAGCTATTTGGTTCATTAAATGAAGCTTAACATTGTCTTTGTTTTTGAGTTGCCACAGTATGCAATATACTGGCATGTCTTAAGGTCAATATTAGGTCAAAAATGTCAAAAAAGAAACAGCTTTCTCTAGAAACTCATCGGTAAATCATTGTTTTCAGGAATGAAGGCTATACAATGCTTGAAATTGCCAAAAAATGTCCTGGTTACATGCGTAACCTCCATTCCCTGATGGAGGGAACGAGACGTTGTGTCGATGTAGTGACACTAGTGGTCGCTCTTGGGAGCCCGAAACACCTCTGGTCTTTGATAAAAGGCCAATGAAAATTGGCGAGTGGTATTTGCATGCCACTCACCCGGACATACGGGTATAAAAGGAGCTGGTATGCAACCACTCATTCAGGTTTTGTGCTGAGGAGCCGAGACAGGGTCCCGGCCATTTCAGCGGGTAGTTCAGCGTTGTGGCAGGAGGGACACAACGTCTCGTTCCCTCCATCAGGGAACGGAGGTTACGCAAGTAAACAGGACGTTCCCTATTTGTCACTTACTCGCCGTTGTGTCGATGTAGTGACACTTGGGGTCCCTATACGAAACGCTGCAACTGGCTGAACTGCGTTACGTGAACTGGCGGTGTGTGATGGGCAGACCACTGTGTGCCTCGTAGCCAGCGCACCAGGCCGACACGTAACCTCCCCCAACGCTGTTATGATTGTCGAACGGCCCTTTAGGGACAAGTCGACTGCCCAAAAGATAGAGAGGCCAGTCATGGCCTCTTATCCACTTTTTTTTCCCCCTCTCCCCAAAAAAAAGGAATTAGCCAACTGGGGCCACCAGGTCTACGTCGGGGGGTGTCCCTCCCAAGGGGAAGACACTGCGGAGACCACACCCCGCGCAGAAGGGGGGGGGGTTATTTTGAGTGGAAATACGTCACATTGTCTTGCCGAACTTTGTCGGAAGTATGCCATGTGGAGACGTCCCATGGTAGGTCCCTACGGGGGAGGAGTTTCTACAAACATGGTGACTGGGGCAGAAGGCCTCTGCCCAAGGAAGATGCAGTTTACCAACAGGGAAACTAATTAGCGGAAGATATATGTCGCATGGGGTTACCTATGGGAAACCACCTCATGCGGAGCACCTACCCCAGTACAGGGCTTAGTTAGCACATGTACTGAGCCGACAGCGAGTTTCTCCACGAACTCGTCTGCCACAGGGCTCAGAGGAAATCATCCAGGGAACACCGTTTGTGAACACTACTGGGAGTCAACAGCGCACGTCTTCATCTCAGGGGAGGTGAAAGGCACTATGCGCAAGCGATACACCTGGCCAGCTGTCCCGGATTTACCTGCTTGTGCGTGCCACTATACGGGACGAAACCGGTTCCACCCGGAGATTGTAGAACCTTGCAAAGGTGTTGGGTGTTGCCCAGCCCGCTGCTCTGCAAATGTCTGTTAGAGAGGCGCCACTGGTCAAGGCCCAGGAGGCCGATACACCCCTGGTAGAATGGGCTCGAAGCCCTGCCGGGGGTGGCATGTCCTGGGCGTGATATGCCATTGTTATGGCGTCAATGAGCCAGTGGGTGATCCTCTGCCTTGAGACAGCACTTCCTTTCCGCTGTCCACCAAAGCAGACAAAGAGCTGCTCAGATATGCTCAGAGCTCTGCGTGCGATCCAAATAGATGCGTAAAGCGCGCACCAGACACAGCAACATCAGGGCTGGGTCTGCCTCCTCCTGGGGCAGCACTTGCAGGTTCACCACCTGGTCCCTAAAAGGGGTCGTGGGAACCTTGGGCACATAGCCCGGTCGGGGTCTCAGGATCACGTGAGAGTAGCCCGGACCGAACTCCAGGCATGTTTCGCTGACAGAGAACGCTTGCAGGTCTCCTACCCTCTTGATGGAAGTGAGCTCAGTCAGGAGAGCAGTCTTCAAAGAGAGTGCCTTATGCTCAGCTGACTGCAAGGGCTCAAAGGGGGCTCTCCATAGACCCTGAAGAACTACAGAGAGGTCCCATGAGGGAACTAGGCGCAGTCTGAAGGGATTCAACCTCCTGGCGCCTCTCAGGAACCTGATGATCAGGTCATGCTTCCCTAAGGACTTACCGTCCACTGTGTCGTGGTGTGCCGCTATAGCGGCTACATACACCTTCAAGGTGGAGGGGGACAGCTGTCCTTCCAACCTCTCCTGCAGGAAGGAAAGCACCGATCCGACTGCGCATCTCTGGGGGTCTTCGCACCACTTAGCAAACAGACGCCACTAAAAGGCCTTGCTGAGTTCAGGGACATCGAAGCACTTACCTGGCTCCTTGTGACCACCCCCGGAACAGCCTGGGATGGGCGAGGAAGAGGCCTGTCCTCGTGACCTGTGGAGACTGTCACATTGGGGGTGGATTTGTGCCACAGCTAGGCACGCAGGGGCGGGGAGACCGCCGCTGGAGCACCAAACCTGCCAAAATGGAATGGTGGACGTGGTCGTGATGACAGCCGTGCACACTGAGTATGTGACCCAGGGAACAAGGAAACCACTCTTTTGCTGAACTCTTGGGTACCGGAGCCACTTGGGCATGCAGCGAAATTAAACAAAAAGGCAACAAAAGATTCTCCTCCCGGCCCTCCACTGGGGGATGGAGTTGTCTGCTTACCAGCTCTTAAGCAGTGGGTTTCGTCGTCCCTGGGTCGCCCGTCTCAGGGGTGCTTCGAAGCCTTTCACGGGTTCTTGGCGGCCAGCCATGAGACAGCTGGCGTCTGCTTCCTGCGGTGGGCTCCACGCCGGGGCCAGGCTGCAGGGGCGGGCTGCGGCGGAGCCGGTGCAGTCACCGCAGGGGGACGCCCTTGGCGACGAGCAGGCGGGGTGCGGGATCTTGAGCCGCGCCGGGGCAGGATCTGCTTCACCGCTGAGAACTGCTGGGCAAAGTCCTCGACGGTGTCGCTGAATAGGCCAACCTGGGAAATGGGGGCAGCAAGGAACCGAGCCTTGTCGGCCTCTCCCATCTCAACATGGTTGAGCCAAAGGTGGCGCTCCTGGACCACCAAGGTGGACATCGCCTGCCCGAGAGACCGCGCCATGACCTTCGTCACCTGGAGAGCGAGGTTGGTTGCTGAGCGCAGCTCCTGCATCAATCCCGGGGTGGAACTACCCTCGTGCAGTTCCTTTAGTGCCTTGGCTTGGCGGACTTGCAGGAGAGGCATGGCGTGCAGGGCAGGGGCGGCTTGTCCAGCGGCACTGTAGGCTTTGGCCCGCGCCAGCACTCTGCGAGTGCCTTATCCACCGGGGGAATCGCCGAATAGCCCCTGGCCACCCCACCTTTGAGGGTAGTGAGGGCAGGGGAGCTGAAATATCGGGACTGGTCAGTAAAAGGTGCATCCCACGACCTTGTCATCTCCTCGTGCACTTCCGGGAAGAAAGAAACTGGGGTGGGGCGTGGCTGTGAGCGGCGCCGCGAGCCAAGGAACCAATCATCGAGCCGCGAGGGTTCAGGGGAAGAGCAGAGTGTTCCATTCTAGCCCAATGCTCGCGGCTGCCCGGGAAAGCATGTCCGTCATTTCCGCGTCAGCCTGTGACTGGGCGACCGTACCCGAGGGGGGGAGCCCAGCTGAGGCTTCCGCATCTGACTGGACGAGCCCGCTCTCCGATGCTGTGCTCGAGAGCTCATCAGCTTCACAGGCTCCGCACAAGAGGTTGAACTCGCCGTGAGACGAGCCAGCGGATTCATCTGGAAGCCGATCGGGGCAGACGAGCTGACGAAAGCAAGCCGCGACTGCAACGTTGCCATGGTCATGTTCTCGCAATAAGTACATGATCCATCCACGAACGCTGTCTCTGTGTGGGTCGTGACCATCAGAAGTTGAGAGATAATGACCGCAACCCGGAATAACACACAAACGGAAAGGCATCTTTAAAAAGACACGTCTTTAAAAAGACGTTCCGTGTGTGCTGCTCTTTTAGAGAAATATACTCTTTTATTTCTGCCGAAGTGCCCAGGGGTGTTCTCTGCAGTACACCAGTGCAGAGGAGGGAGAAGCCGCTGAAATGCACAGTCAGATCCAGCAGAGGTGAATGAACAGTCAGCTCAATGAACATCGACCGTTCGGCTCCGAAGAGAAAATCTGAATGAGTGGTTGCATGCCAGCTCCTTTTATACCCGTATGTCCTTTTATCAAAGACCAGAGGTGTTTCGGGCTCCCAAGAGTGACCCCTAGTGTCACTACATCGACACAACGTTGAGTGAGTGACAGATAGGGAACTGAAGATTTCATACAAAGGTGTACACTACAGTCTTCAAAGACAAAGGACAACTGGCTCTAACAAGGACCTCTGAGTACCTCTCCATTGTGGACTGCTTGTGGGTTGTTTGTTGAGGTGAGGGAGATGTAGGTCATGGTGGACGACATGCTGCATATTCCAAAGGGTGGAAGCGGTTAAGGTGATGAAATAAGTTGCTTGTGTTTCTGTACTTGGCCGGGATGTTTTTTTTTGCAAGGCTTACACACAACGGTGTTCTGATGTTGGTCAGATGTAAAGAAACCAAAAAACTGCCACACTGGCGAGCTGACATGTCCTTTTTTATTCACAATCTCCTCATCACCAGCAGGCACGGCAATCATTTTTGCATGTGTTTGTGTGTTCTGATGTCACATTGCGATGGTGCAACCGAACCCCACAGCAATGCAACTTGTTATTGGCTGTTTGCTTGTCACTTGTAGCACGCTCCTTTATCAAGCCATATGATAGGCTGTTTATGATCCAGGGACAGCACACACTTGAGAGTTGTTCATGCAACCAAACTTCATGTCTATTTACATTTTAATGCATTTAAGTGAAACTATCAAGCGTTATATCGAACATTTTTTATATCGTTATCGATAAAGGTGTACTGTCGATAAATACCAATACTGTTTTATCGCCAAGCCCTAGTCAAACTATACATTTTACAACATGCTTTTCAGTTAGTCTTGTGGAACATTCTGCCAGGATTCTTCTTCTTTTTTATTCAAAAATGTTAAAAGATATATATTTTTTTAGCCAGTATAAATCTAAGAATAATCCCTGTTGTAATACAGTGTATTTTATGTGTATACCTGATATGGTGATTAGTACATTGAGTCCCTCCAGTACATCCATCTGTTGAAAGCGTCTGCGGCTGATGAGAGAGTAAACTTTACCCTGACCACTGCGGTCCAGCAGCCACAGACCACTCTCTGTGCCCACCAACAAATTCACACCTACACAAACACACAGCAACAACAATAGTTATAGTGAGGGACACTACACTACTGTTAAACAGCAGGATCGTACCACCAAAAATATTAAAATTGTATTTCAATTCAAAAAGTGCTGTAAAGCTGAACTACTCAAAATTAATATTGGTTGACTGCTGTATACTCCAGGACTTTAAATTTGAAGTGTGATATACGAGTCTTACCCCACAGACTAGCACACAACACTTCAGTATTGAACTTTTTCTTGTATTTGCGAATCTCTGGTGCATCACTCTGAGGCCGGATGTTAGTAGGGTTAACGTTCACCACGGAACCCTTCCTGTGGGGCTCTCTCCTGCACGGGTCACACCTCACATTCACTATCACACACAGACACAAAGAGAGAGGTTTATTCATATATATGTGAGGTGTGTGTAGTGCTTATGTCAAGAGTCAGAGATATGGACTCACGTTGACCGTATCCTTGTGGACTCTGAGGTGGAGAGATCTGCAGCAATCGAGGGTCGATAAATGATGAGAATGATGAAGAGGATGACGTATTTTTTACTGCCTGATTATTCAGCATTTTCTGTAAACAAACAATAACACAAGAACTCACATTAGATAGATAGAGAGAGACAGCCAGCCAGACAGACACAGAGACAGACAGATAGAGAGACAGACGGATAAATAGATAGATAGATTCCTGACAGTAACTTTTATATAACTGACATCATAATCTTATTTTAGTAGTAGAATTAAAAACATAATTTAATTGTATCTATTTAAGACTTAATCATATGGGACTAATGGGTTTTTGGAAGGTTTATATTGCATGTATAGTTGAATACTAACTGGCTTATTAACAGTTTAAAGTCTGTGCAAACTTCATAAAGTGCCAATGAGTGACGCAGGCTTAAACAGAGGCAGTTGAGTTTAACAACTCCCTCTAGTGGAAACTCACTGAACCCAATCTTACTGAACAATCCTGTCAATCTAACATCTTTTCTGTGTAAGACAACTAGTATTGCATGTCATCTACTTGAAATAATATGAAACAGTTTTTGAATAAAGCTGAGACACTGTGTAGTGAGTGCAGATGTGTTGCAAAAATAACAGACATACATCCAGTGAGGTTTGTGTATTGGGTTGGTGGTAGGTGAGTTGATGTATGGGGCTCTTGTGCAGCAGGTCAGGAAGATGATAAATGTCACTGGATTGTGATGCCACAGGTCTTTGATGGATATTATGTGTTGCCTTTGCTGCACTCTGCTGGACAAACATGGAAAACTAGTATACATTATTTATTTATTTTAAATAAAATTAAAAAAAAAATCACACAGCAACCATAACTTTTCCAGGTATTTGTATCAAATGAATGAGAATTTTTAAAAACCATTTTGATTCAAACCAATCTGCAATTAATTATTTAGTGAACAATTTGTGAATCATGTCAAATCTATCAATGTCATCTTGCAATTTAGGACTTGACAGATGTTTTGGAACAGATGACAATGAATATGTCACTCATCACTGGAGGAATAAGCTTCATTATTACAATAATACACTTTAAGTAGAATTAATATCACAATAAATAGTGTTGCTTTGAAGCACATTTGTGCTGAAGTGTCTTTGAATGATTAAATGATTTTTAATGCTTCAATCCCTCGCAGAGAAGAAACATGCTGATGTGCTTGTTGTTCATTTTATCCTGTTACCTACAACGACAGGCTGATAACACCGAAGATGAAGATGACTGTACCTGCTGCTGTTTGAGATTGTGCTGAGGCTGAAGAACTATATCATGAGACTGTCCTCTGGATAACAAATGCCTTCCATTTCTCAATGGAGATCTGCAACAAACAGATACATACATTTTTTGTTTTTGTTTTGTTTGTTAGTTCTTTGTTAATTTTACTTTAGTTTTCGTTTTTAATATTTTCTATTTTTATTTCCATTTACAAAAATGTTTTTTTTTTTTTTTATCATTTCATCTTCATTTTAGTTTACGACAATAACCTTGCTCTGTAGTCCTTCCAACCAGCATGTTTTTAGCATGCTAACATTCATTTCCACTAGTTAGTACATAAAGAAATAAAATAGATTTATTTGAGTTACACTGACACGTCTAATTTGGTTGGTTTTACACAATTGAACTAGGTTCTTTCTACACAAAGTGTTTGTGCTGAGATTAAATAGTAATTTTAAGTTAAGAAATGTCATTTTAAACACGTGGAACCACTGTTCATGATTGAGTCAAGTTCAGCCACAGAGTAATGTTTTGAGTGTAGCGGTTGATAATTAAAGGTGCTGTCAGCGATTTTTTTCATGGAAAAGTATGCAAAATATGTTCGTACTCCCTTAAAGATATTAATAAAGTAAGTGTCCTGAGATATCTCACCAGTCTCTGTTTGTAAATGCAAACACAAATGTGTTCGCGAACCATGGATGCTTCTCACCTGCCAATCATTTTGCTCGTTCTCATAGTGTTTTATTTGAAGCGGATCATTGAGGCTATGATTCATAATGTTTGTCAGTTGAGGGCGCTATTGTGCCACTGTTGAAAATGACAGCCACAGGAACAAACAATGCTGCTCTTTTGCTCAGTTTTGGTCTCAAAATTATCTTTGGAGGGTGGGGCTTTGTAATGAGGGGGCATGGCTAATTCAACGGCTCAGTCACGTGAAAGCTTCAGAACACTAAAATTGCTTACAGCACCTTTAAGTATGTGCAAAACTACATATTTACAAAACGGACCACTCAGTGGGTTTCCTGAATTACTAGTCAACTGATCAGATACATTCTTCCCTTCAAAAACAGCTATTGCCCATACAGCAATTCCGCCCCCCACCAATACAGTATCATAGTTACATACAGTATAAAGTATTAGCAAAAGCTAATATAGTTTTGTAGAGGTAAAACACTGGCAGAATGACAGGAAGTCAGCGTCACACTGCCTCAGGGACTCTGGATTGCCATGTATTCCATGGTCAGTCTTAATTCAGTGGCATGAGAGAATCCAACATGTTCACAACCTCTGAGATAGTGACCCATCTGTCAACATCCATCCGTCTCTTTTCACACTCATTTACATCTTACAGTATGATCACTTCACTAAACAGACCATGTGATTGTGGTTTATTCTTTAGGGACTACATTCTTAGTGTAGCAGTAAAATCCAGTAGAGACTGGGTAGCTGTATTATTTTGGGTGTAATGTTGAGAAAACAGTTTGAATAACTATTAACAAAGGCTTGCAATAGCTGATATATTTACCATGAACTAGACAGTGCTAAAAAAAATCAAGGCCATATTTTATGGTATGAGATAACTTGTTTAACTTTTCTGTTGACAGGTTTACCACAGCTCACAGAATATCTCTACCACAACTTTATAGAGGTGAGATTACCTGCTCTTCTCATCATCATCATCATCATCATCACTCGAGGAAGAGTACTCTGCTAACTTCACTAAAGGACTGAAGAGAGACTTCATTTCAAAACCCTGAAACACACAAAAACAAACCTGATTACCCCCCATAATAACCAGAGTAATCCATGGTGTTACCATTTGCAATGTAATAAATGTTTTTTTTTCTTTCTTGTGAAATAGGCATTGACAATTATTTAAATGAGTCTTAATACTACATTTGGTAGGGTACACAGGGAAATAGGTCTACCTGGTTTTGTGGTGTTGTTGGACTTTGAGAGTTTGACAGTCTGTTCTGTTGAGGAGGACTGTCGACCTTATGGTAACCTGCAAAAATAAAGAATGTCTAAAAACTAGACGTACATGAACACATACAGGGATATTTACTTAAATAATGTACCCTATTCTGCTGTGATGCAGATTTAAATGAGTAACAGAAGTAAAACGTAATTTGACACTCGTACCTGACTGACTGCTGCTTGTTGAGCTGCTGGAGTAAAACATATTGACACTGTTGTCCAGAGGACACTGATGACCTCTGCTTAATTTGTGATGGAAGTAAAGAAGGAGAGAGCAAAGACACAAAAAGATCAAATGTGTAGAATAATAACTTTGAAAAGACTGAAGAGTTAAAAGCCTAACTAAACTAAAAATTGTAATTATAATCTAAATTCTAAATAAATTCTAATCAAATTCTAATTAAAGTAAATAAAAAATGAATTAACTATAGTAAATAAAAAGGTATAAGTAAATGAAATTCTAATCTAATTCTAAATAAGACAAACGACCTCCACTTCATTTGTGATGGAAGAATAGAAGGAGAAAACAAAGAAAGGAAAGACAGATGTTAATCAGGCTTCAGAATAATAACTTTATGAAGAGTAAAGAGTCTGAGAACAGAAAGAGTTAAGCGCCTAACTCAGTCTAATTTGAAATGGTTCATGCATTTCATAAAGCACAAATGCAAATGAACTTACGTGGATCCAAATCTACGATGGGTCAAGGGTTCTTTGAACTTTGAGGTTGTTCGCTCTGGAATCTTGAGAGAAATATTTAAGGAAATCATGAGATTAAGTTTTAATCTGGTTTCTGATTTTTAACATTAGAATATTTTTACATTCATATTCAAGGCATTAGCAGATGCTCTAATCTTGAGCTACAAAAGGCACTTTAGTTTTCAATGTAGTCATAATGAAGTGAACTTTTATTTGTTTCATTCATAGTAGTCATCATTCAGTGTCTTTGACCTACGTTTCTGTACCATAACTCATCCTCTCTGTGGTTTTTAAAGTGCTGACCACATGTGTCACATTTAAGGAAGGAAGACCCCTCCCATTTGAAGAGGAAGCTGTTTTGACCACATTTTTTAGCAGCTGCCACCTATACAGAGCTTTCTATCACTGCACAATTAAAACCCTGATTTTACCTATAATGAAAACCGGAAAGGAAGATCTCAATATATGGAACCCAAATGCATGTATCTGCATTAGTAATGACAGTTTTATACATAGGTCGTGAGAAGTATATAAAGAAAAAACATCATCAAAACCACTGTAATACCACAATTTAAAACTAAAAGCTGTTTGGAAGTTACGTTATTCAGTCTAAAACCATAAAAGCTAAAAATAAACTCAAGAACGTCAGCTGTTACTAAATATTGCAGGCTATCATTATTTTTAAAACACACCCTGTGGTGATACTTTACAGCACACAAGTACTGAACACTTTGTTAACAACTGTTTTTACACAATAATATGTGTATGTCATTGTTTGGGGCGGGGGGGGGGGGGGGGATTAACTGACACATTCACATTCATTTAAGCTTGAAACCATAATACCTTGTATAATTAGGAAATAATAAATCCTAAGTACTCAAAATAAAGGACTAAACGACTGCTGATTTGTCCAATATAGAATAAAAAATGATTCAATTTAAATTTAATTTGAATTAAATTGAAGGTGACATTTTACAAGTTAAAAATTGGTGATTTTATGTGAACCCTTTGGAGTTAGCTGGTTTTCTGCATTAATTAGTCATAAAATGTGATCTCATCTGCATCAAAGTCACAAGGAGAGACAAACACAATGTGCTTAAGGTAACAACACACAAAAAATGATAATCTTTCATGTCTTTATTAAACACATCCCATTAAGTTTTCATCATGCTGTGGAAAAAGTAAGTGAACCCCTAGACTTATGGCATCAACAAAAGCTAATTAGAGTAAGGAGTTGGCAAACCTAGCATCCAATTAATGAAACAAGATTGGAGGTGTGGGTTAGAGCTACTTTGACTTATAAAAAGCACTCAAACATTTTGAGATTGCTATTCACAAGAAGCATCTGAAGATGAACTTAATAACATTTTCAATTCCTTTGCTATTAACGTGTACAATTTGGATTAATTAATAATAATAAAAAAAGAAATGTGGTCCCTATTGCTGTTGTCATTACATTACGAAAGCATTTCAGAGAACAACTTTAGAGTTTCAGCTGAATTTATGATGGAAATGATAAGTGACCATGAAGTTTCAACAGTAGGTGTCCCTTGTGCGGGAATACGGGTCGTTCGCCGGCAGGGTGGTCGTTTGTCCACTTCAAAACAGAACATGCTCCTTTCTGTTGTACCGTCAATGATGCGCAATTCGTGTCACAATGGCAGTTATTCTGGCTTCCGTGAAAAGTTTGGATGGTGAAACTATCAGGGAACACTAATTTTAGCTAACCTACCAAACATGCTTTCCATGTGGGTCTTCCCTTCAATACTTCTTTAAATTATATGTCGGGTACTTGGAAAATAACAGCATCTTCACAGATGGAAGGCATAAATTGCAATGAACTGTAATGTTTCCCTTTTCTCCTTTGAAGAGACAAGAATGTCAAAATTTCTACGAAAATAATAGATTTTCTCCAGTGGCCATCGTGGTGAATCAGCCCTTTTAATGGGTTGACCTCATTTGCCTAGAGTGCACAGTGGTGATGTGAGACGGGTGTTATTTGCGCATACAAAAGTGGTGCTTCTGACTCAAGTGAGTCATGAGAGAGAACCAGAAGAGATGTCGAGCCTGCTTCTGAGGGTCTGTACCACTCTAAAGCAATCAGCGGTCTATATCATTTTATGTCAGAAAGATTTTTTTTTTTTTTTTTTTTTTTTTTTATAAATTACAAATTGTAATCATGCTAATAATACCATTTTTGACCAAATGTAACTGTAATCTGATTATGTTTGGTTTTTAAGTAACTAACAGATCACAGTTACACATTTTTTTGTATCCTGTTTTCGTTAACATTACGTAGGTACGTTACAAGTATGCCATTACTTCCAAGACAATTAACTGGTGACCTGTGTTTTGTACCTAAACATCTTTTATAGCAAAAATAGCATATTACACATACATTTCCAATATACTGTACTAATACATTGTTTTATATCATTTTAGATCATTCAGACACTTGGACAACAAACTAAAAAGTGTCTTTCAAAGGAGAATACAGTTATATAGTCCAAAGGGTTTACAAACATGTGAAGTTACCTATGACTGGCTTTGAGAGTATAAAATACTTTTTTGGGGTCTGAATTCATAAAGTAAGAGACAGTAGGACTGATTCATAATGTAAAAATAACACTGCCCCCCTCTAAAAAAAACAAAGACCTCAAGAGGAACCTGAGGAACATCATGACAAACCTTGGGTGGTTGATCATCAGGGTTAAAGAACACATCATCCAGTGTTGGAGAGAGAGGAGTTGCAACATCAGACATGGAGTTGCTATGATGAATCTCTCGACTGGAGCACACATTCATGTTCTGAAATCAACACCAATCACAGTCTTTTACTCCTCTAGATCAGGTAAAGTATTTTTCAATATGTAATGCTGGATCCCTCATCTTTTGCACAAATTGGACTGTTGTTGGATTTGAAAAAAAGAAAGAAAGAAATCCTCTGTAACTCTATCTTTCACACTATATTCTTGACTAAAACCGAAACAATTTGAAAAGGTGGTCATATTATAAAAAAAAATTTTTAATAATTTTTTTTTTCCTGCGGTGCACTTACAAGATGTTTGTACTAAAATAAGTCAGAATTTAGTGTTCAGGAGCATTTCCCACCCTCTCTCTGACACTTGGAATTAAACAGTCCATTTTTAGTTGCTGCACCTTTATTAAACATCTTTTTTTCACATGTAAAAGGAGCGACAGCACTTTGCTGTGCTCACAAACAAGCAGGTTTGCTGTCATGTCAAATATAGTTTTTAACTGCTTCATCCTTCAAAAGCAGACTGAAATGATCAGGGATCTTGTTAAAAACATACTTCAGCGGCTAGTTTCTAATGGTGGGATCCTTTGGAAGAATATGCATAGCAGCAGGTGCTGCACACAGGCAGAAATGGCACGAGGTTAGACAGACGTTACCATATTTTACTCTTTTTGTTAGTTCTTCTGGTGGAATATAATAGCACATTAATAATTAATTCATCTGCGTAACATCAGAAAGTTGCAGAAGTTCAGAACAAGCAACACTTAGTTTAGTTTCATAAAGGGCAATTCTTATGAAACCTGTCAAGAAAATGTTCTGGCAATTTTACTCAATTATATTTTGCAAATTGAAAATAAAGCATATTTTTAGGGCCAATCATTTTTTGTACATTGTGACATTATTTTCATGACAGTTACGCACATTTTACCCCCCAATTCGTATTACCGTAATAAGTATTTATAAATCACTGTAGTACTCCCTTGGTACTGCCTTTCATTTTCACTGATTTTAATGTAAAAAAATCATTGTACGATAGCATATTTTTTTTTACTGTAATACAGTAAAAGATTACTTTTAAAGTAATGAGAATCATCATTAAAACATGGGAAGAGTTAAAGTAAAATGTCAGGGTGCGTTACAGTAATGAGAAGGGGCAGTGGTGGCTCAGTGGTTAAGGCTCTGGGTTACTGATCAGAAGGTTAGGGGTTCAAGCCCCAGCACTGCCAAGATGCCACTGTTGGGCCCTTGAGCAAGGCCCTTGACCCTATCTACTCCAGGCTTATCATGGCTGACCCTGCACTCTGACCCCAGCTTAGCTGGGACATGTGAAGCAAAGAATTTCACTGTATATGTACAAATGTATAATGTGTGATAAATAAATACAATTATAATGATTAATTAATTATATAAATGTGCAAGGACAATAAGTGCTACTTAAGAAAGTTGCTGTCCCAGTACAAGGTGCTGAAATGTGACCGTATAGTGCTGCTCGTCAATGCATCTTTATTATATTTGTGCATAACTTTATAAACATTTGTAATTCACCTCACTGGAAATGTTTATACACATTTAACCTAATTAATTACATAATTACATATTGTTTTGTGATAATTTTGTGTAGAATGATCTATTTATTTTACACAATCACTGATTCATTCATCAGGTGTGCATTTTTAATATTTCATTTTCACAAACTGCTCTGTTGGTTGGATGAAAGTTTCCAGGATTAGTGAAGACAGCGGAGGCCCTGTGTTTGGTCCTGCCAATGACAAGCATTAATTGAATATAACGAGGTTCACCATTATTGCACAGCGCAAAATAAGGTGATGCGTAGAAGCTGCGCTTTAGGGTCATTCACCAATCAAAGGGAGGACTGCTCTTTACTCCCAAAAGTGATAACGGTTACAGCAATGCTACACAACATGTGCAGTACTACACAACGTGTGGTGTGGATCAGAGCACCCTTGGGTGTCAGAGAGGAAGAGGAGATGAGGAGCCACTATATACAGGCGATTTTCATGCATGGAACTTTTTCCTTCTCTCTCTGACATATGTAAAATGATATTAAATGATCATAAAGTTTAGCTATAGGTATTTAAATTGTATTACGTGCAATTTTGCGATTGTCCTGCAGGTGTCTGCGTAAGTCTGTGACCTTACGATGTTCTTAGCGCTGTACGATTACTCCTGAGCACTCGTAAATCTACAAGCATTTTCAAGTACTACTTAAGTTACGATGGCTTTGGGAAAGTACCGCAAAACTGAGACGAATCATAAGATGAATTCTATGATCTACTTAGGCTTACGATGCTTTTGGGAATTAATGGTTTCGTGAGAAAATGCCCCATAAATGTCCTTTTTTGGACTAAGGAGGAAGCACTGATTTCTGAAAGTATGAAAGCTCTTTTATCTTAAGGTAAAGATTTGATTACTCATGAGTTGACCCTTTCATATCAGACTGAGGGACAGATGTGATTTTATTTGTGGTGTTGTACCGGGTGTTTGGCAGCTCTCTGGAGTGCTGGAGTGCAGGGACTGGAGTTGCTTCCTGATCCAAGTCTGGATTGAACATGAGGAATCCTGACTTCGATATGATTCATATTCACATGATGATTGTCCAGAGATTCCGTAATTCCTGCCATCTGAATGCCAGTTCCACATGATTAATGTTTATAATGTACTGAAGGAACAACATGAGAGGCCATAACATGTGTAGATGTGCAGATACTGTTTCTGTTTTTACCCCATCATGTGGTGTGGTGGGGCAGTTCTTCTGCTGGTGTCTGTGGTCATGTTGGAGTAACAGAAGCTGGGCCTGATCTCGGGGAAGTGTGCGGTGGGGCTTTCTGCCCTGCTGGGGGACAAACACACACATTAGCACAAGGTCCGAACATAACCAACTGCCTAAACTCATGTAAGCTCAGTGCAGTACTGCAAACCTAAAAAAAAAAATACAAACAAAAATTCTAATTCGCAAGAACAAAGACATTTGGCAGCACCTTTGCATATCTGATTTAAAGTTTAAATAATGCATAATCAGTTTAACATGCAGTATTTGACATCAAGTAGACAGCAAACCAGCATTATCAGGCAGAATTAGTTCATTAAAAAATGAAACGCAACTGTTAAAATGTTTACCTGATCAGTTAAAAGACTTACAGACCCGGATAGAATATCAGTCTTGTGATATTCATTGTCTTTGGGCTGAAAGTCAATGAGATAAACAGCACATTACAATCAACATCTAAAACATTCAGTATTTATTTGATTAGAATCAGGCATGTACATTTCTTTCTGAAACTGTGCCTTTTTCTGCAATCAAAACAAGGAAATGACTTTGTAAATGTAAAGTAGATTTTTATAGTTCCTGAATGTAAGTGTATTAAGTTTATATAATTAGTTAATATTAACGGTACAGAACCGTAAAATATACAGGCATCAAAATGAAATACCGTAACGCCTGAAACATGGTCACTGTATTTTTTGCAGTGAATTTCTGGCAACCACAACTGGTGGTATTTTACCATCAATTTAACATAATTTATTCATTTATTTTTCAGTTTACAGAATTAACCATTTTGATTTACTTCCATAAGCAGTTACAATCTCAAAATGCCTTCACAAACTCACGCACAGTAGAGTTTATTCGTGTCAACAAACAACTTGAAACAAAAGGCTCGCGTTTGTTTATGTGCTTTATCTAGAACTCAAGCTCCATTGTGCATTCGCTGACTTCATTGATTCACAGATTTAAGTTATAATATTATATTAATGTTGTTGATATTACTCATATATAGGCTATATATATAAGAAGTGTTCAAAATAGGTGATTAAAAAGCGCTTCAGATCATGCACGGGGCAATCCTCACAATACTCTCTCTACAAGTTCAGCTGTTCAAGCTCCGTTGTGCATTCGCCTCATTGCAGATGTAAGTTGTAATATTATATTTATGCTGTTGATGGCTTGTTTATCTCATATATATATGATGCATTTGAAAACAGGTCATTAAAAAAGCGCTGAAGTTTACCTTGAGATCGGCGCGTTCATCTCTCTATACGCAGTTCAGACGAAAATAATCCTTACAATACTATGACTGGATCATTTGAATAAACAAGGTTTTAACAAGGTTTTTCTTCTTCTAAAACACTGTCGGTCCATTGGTAATATCTTGCTGTGTTGTTTATTTCTCATATTTTCATCAACAATGTTTGAATGTTTAATTTCTTTGACGAGATTAACACGCGTTCTGGATGTGTATTCTTGCAAAAAATCATGTATCTGACAACTGAAAAGCGTCCAGCAAAGGTAGGAATGAACTATTTAATTATTGTCCAGCTGTTTAGTGATATTTAGTCCTGTTGAATATTGGAGTTTAGCAATATTAACAGAATCTGACAATCTGGAATATGTTTAGCCATTGATGTGTACATGTTACTGACGTATAAGATAGGCTGTAAAATGGTAAACCTAAAAGCTTTGTATTTTGGGTATTTTGTGATATTTTACAAAAGGTTTCATTTTTTTTGTGTGTTCAATGACGCACTTTTTAAAGTTTGATGCACAATAAAAGCGGAATTTCACTCCCTCCCCTGCCCTTCAACCACCGTTCACCAGCAGTAACTGGTCCTTTACCACCGCGGTGGTAAAATATTGCCACTGTAACAGCCCTACATGGTATATACATGTTACCGGTATATTGCCCATCCATAGTGACATAAGTTTGCAAAAGTATCCAACTGCTTTTTGGGGCTACTGTATAAATGATTAGGTGTGGGTACTATTTATAAACGCTGACCTGTTTCTTGTGATTTCTTTTACTTTTCTCAGTGATGTCAGTTTCTTCTTGCCATATCATCTCCTGAAGCTCCGGCCACTGCCGTCCAGTCTCCTGTAACAGCCTTTCCTGTTGCTACACAAGCATATAAGACACATCGTCACAATTAAAAGAACTGGCATATGTGCTACTTGTATTCATCTCATTTACACCATCAAGAACAGTAACAAGATTCTGGATGACTAGTTGACTAGTAAACATGAGTAGTTGTGCAAGCCCTAGTAAAAACAAACTACAATTGACCTTCCAAAAGTTTTACTGAAAATCAAAACGACACTGAAGGTAATGATCATAAAAGTTACGTTAAAGCCACAAGATACTGTGTAAGTAATGGATTCCGTACATTCAGCCACATGTCACAAAATAAATCCTGACAGATTGGTCAGGGCCAAATAAATGCACATTAAATACTGATTTGAGTTGAGTTGAAGAAAGAGACAGCAGAGCCTCCAGAAACACTGAACCTCTTGGAGTTCTGATCTACCTGTTTGTGTTTATTTTGCAATTTTGCAATAATGACCGTCGGACCGTCCATTATCTCGCTTATTACAAGACTACTTATGAAATAAATACAAAAATACATTTAAATATTTTAGAAGAAATACTGATTCGAGTTAAAGTGAAACATTTTGCCCAGATGAGTGTAGCTGACTAATCAGAATCAAGTATTCCAGAGACAAGTAATAATAACAAACATCATTCTCAATTTGTAGTGAAAAATAACAACAGTTCTTCTTTAAACTGTGCTCATGTCAGGTATACAATCATCTGTCCATCATTATAAAGGACAAATAAATATTCATTCATACATCTTCAAAGCGTCGTCTCTCCTCCTGCTGTTGTTCGATCCTCTTCTGTCGGTCAGCGAGCAACTGTCTTTTGTAGTTGTCTTGATTGTGTAGTTGTTGTTGTTGTTGTTGCGTTTGTGAGTGTGTCTCCTGTTGTAAACGCAGGAACTCTCGTCTTAGCGTGGACTCGCCAGGAATATTCACTATAGAGCTGAAACCCAATAACACACTTTAACACGAGCACTGACCATCAGAACAGGAGTGAGTTAAATTTGTAACATTTGTACAAAGCAGCATGGGTAAACTGGACCGTAAGGTTTTTATGCCATCTGTCATGTGGTCTAATGACATAGCATATAAACTAGAGCATCTGCTGTATCTCTCCTGACATGTGTAAATCAGAAAGAGCTGGACACTGTACCGTTGTCAGTTTATGGATGGTCAAACAGGGCAATATGTGGTTACATAACAAATTTTACTTCAATCATGCTTTATATTTTATTTGACATATCCTTATTGGTGCAATGTGATCATCATGGTACAAACATTTCATAAGATGATGCAGTTTTGTAATTTTTCTTATCAAGCTATTAAGCCTCATGATGATGGATAAAACATTTAATTGCCAAAGGGTTTTGAGAAAAAAGTTATGCTGTATCGTGAATGTTCTTCATAGAATTCATTATAAAATATAATCGTGCCTGGTAACACATGCATGTAAAGGCAAGAAACATAAAGCATAAAGCTAAATGTTCATGTGACAATTTACACAAGGTTAACTATTTTTGCTGCTCCAAAACCCCACAGAGTGTACACAATGACATCCTTTTCTGATCGTATGTGGATTCTGTTCATAGAATGAGGCATACAATCTATTATTTGTAGCTTTCTATACAATTTTAAAGGCTACATTAGTTAGCACTTCTTGTAAAAATACCCTAAACGCATAAAAAACCTTGACAAGACATAATCGTGTATTTATTGGACTTATGTTTCATCTGTCAAAGCGTTTCTAACAGTTTTTTGTTAAGCTGTAGAAACATGATGTAGCTACTCTATGAAGCTCCAAAGGGAAAGTTCCTCAATGCACCTTTTCACTCACAACAGTGTGAAAGAAATACATCATAAGAAAGTGTTTCACCGCTGTTCAAATGCACTTTGAATCACATCATTTATATGTATAAATGTTTTCCATCTGAAAGGACTAAATATTAAATGAAACAAATGACAATAAAATGCAAAGTAATCTCTTCAGTAATCAAAATACTTTTTGAATGTAACTGTATTCTAATTACCAATGATTTCAATTGTAACTGTAGTGGAATACAGTTACTTATATTTTGTATTTTAAGTACGTAATCCCATTACATGTATTCCGTTACTCCCCAACCCTGTTCACAACAGAGTAACTATTAAAAAGTAGCTAATACTACGTATATTCATTATATGCTATTAATTCGGGTGCTCAGGTTTTCAGGAGAGTTTTCTCATGTTGTTTAATCTTACATAATAAACATGAATCTTAATGTTTTATACGTGTTTAAATAAAGTAGTTTATATATTTTTCAAAATATCTGAATATACAGTTACAATTTAATGCATGTTTTTGTCATTTTTGCACATTATCGTCCTCTGAAATATTTTTGATGACTCAAATTATATGCCATTTTAGTCAGAGTAAAACTGACGAAAATGAATGAATATGAAATGATGGAATATTGACTAAATTTAAAGACAAAAATTATGACTAAAATAAAAAACTGTGTGAAAATTCACACTGGTCATACATTTTTGTTGTAGCGAACACCTTTACACATTCAGTTCCTTTTACAAACATCCAATATAATCTAAGTTCAAAAGAAGTTGGAACACATCTCTAGCATGGATAAAAGGGTAATTGAGTTTTTCTGATGGGACTGTGGGCTTCATAAAACAAAGAAAGTTGAGATACACTGCTGTAAACTAATTCTTCCTTTGAATTCAAATGCGTTTTTGCTTTTGTAATCATTCATCAGAATGTAATAAACTTGCTCTGCCTCTGAAACGACTTCCTTTTCAGCTGACGTCACAAATCCCTCTTACTTTTCAATTCCTCCCCTTCAAGAGACCACTTTACACCACCCAATCAATTCCCGATGTATAAAATCAAGTATCGTTCGGAAATATATTACAGTAATAAAATGAGTTATGAAGGCTGTATCATGTTGACTTTAAAGTTTATATTATACTTGGAATTAAAGCAGAATGAGAAATCACTTGAAGATATATTTACGTAGACAGCTAAGGTGCGATATAAGACATGAGGTGTGATATCAACACATACCTGGGTTCACCTTCATCCTCATTCATACCATCCTCTTCATCTTCACTTCCACTGTATTCATATTCAGTTCCCTCTGTTAAGATTGATCACAAACAAACATTGAGACAAATTACTCCAGTGATCATACATGCCTAAACTTGGATGGTGAATTTTTCTTTTGCTGTCATTTTGAGGTAAATCATCACCTTTAAAGGTATTACTTTCTAAGTTCAATGGAACACTAAAAAAGATGTTGGGCAGAATGTGAGGGAGTGACAGCCCCAGTCACAATTCACTTTTATCATCTAGAAGAAAGATGCAATGAAAGTGAATGGTGACTGAAACTAAAATACTGCCATACTCTTGTTGTGTTCAACCTAAGAAAGAAAGTCATAGAGATATGGAACTCATACATACATACATACATACATATAAACGTACACCATATGTGTTCATGTACTACAGTATATATACATTCATCACCTTTCTCTCGTCTCCTCTTCCTGGTTCTGTCCAGATGGTCTTTGAGCGTGATGCGCACTTGACGTTCATTAGGGAGATCTTTAATGAACGAATGTCGTAGCAGCGTCTCTGTTGATGGCCTGTGCAGGTAGTTCTTCACCAGACAACCATCCACAAACGTCAGGAACTTTTTAGACCTTAAGCAGCAACAAAATAAATGTGTTGGCCAGAAAGCAAAGGATAGAAAATCGAGGATAGAAATATCAAGAGTGAGATCTCTTTCCCCTACACAGCAATGAGATTAAATAGAGAGCATATAGAGTTTTGTCTCAGATTTTCCTCCTGAGAAAAAGACTCCAGTAATCTCACATAAGAGATTTCAACCATGTATCAAACTGTGCTCAGATTTGCCAGGATACTGTAGTCTGTAATCAAAAGACAGAGATCTCATTATGAACTCAAATACTTCTCATCAAATTGTTCCAAAAGTTAATTTTGAAGCTCTATACTCCAATAATTGACTTATTTTTGTCTATTTTTATTTTTTCCTAAGCATTTTTGAGAGAAACATCTAAGACCCAGTTGATACATAAATTAAACTTAAGTATTCAGAACTATGAAAGAGCAACCTCTGAGCACCTTACAGGAAATAACAATATTAATGTGAACTATAATGTTACACCAGCTACATTTCCATCCATATTCCAAATTTAATGTATGCAAAAAAATCACGATATCACAAAAACTATCTATCCCATGTGTTCAAGAGAACAAAATCGAGCCACTGTGGCACTAAATACTTTTAATAAACTAGGCCCCTACATCGGGTTTAGAGCGTGCAGACAAAACACTCTATTTTAAACTTTACGTTTGCTAGCGATCAGTGGATGATGTCTTATGTCTGGGAGAGAAAGCGTGTCAGACAGTTCTGGGAGGAAATAGTAGCCAATTATTTTCGATGACAGGTGTGTGTCTGTTTCTCAATCCTTATGACTTTGACGTGCGGATCTATTAATATATTTTTCTTTATGTCTGATGAAGCAAAAGTGTCCATAAAGTGAACTGTTTGGCCCTGTTCAAGTTTGTATTCAACTTATTTGCTCTGCAAACTCTCTGCAGGCTTTGGCTCTAGCATTTCGGAATGTGCATCATTTGAGATGCTATAAGCGATGATATCGGTCTGCAGGTTAGTTCAGTTACGAACAAATTATTCAGTCACATGACTTGTTGAAGCAAAATCACATGACTTTTTTGACTGAGCATCTGTATTCCTACATAAATTCTATAGTTTATATGCCAAATGTGTTTCCATAGTAGATTAGGCACATGTCTTCTTATCGGATAAAAAAAAAAAAAGTATCCACCTCGAGTGAGCGTCTACGTTTTTATGCACATTTTTGACATTTTCTTCACATTCCTTTGTTTCCTTCCAGCAATTTTTAGGTAAAATCCAAAGATTTGGGATATGCAAATACATGGATGGAAACCCAGCTACTGTGAGGAAACTAAGAGAGGTTCACTGTTCACACCAGAGGATTCTGAGAACTAACCCTAGAATGAAATCATATGGAGGACGTTCAAGCTAGAACTTGTTATATCAGCAATCTTACCATTTCTTGGACTTAAGTTTGGGAGGAGGGTTTCGTGGAATGAGAAACAGCGCTCTCATTGGATGCATGTCACACAATGCTGTGGAGAAATATGGAAAACACATGTAACTGTTAGATTAACGTATATGCAGCCTCGTTTGCTCTGAAAGTATGTTTGAATCCTGTAAACTCACGTGGTGACCCTTCTGCCATTTCTAAAGCTGTTATCCCCAGAGACCACACGTCACTCTGAAATATTCACAAAAAAACAAACACATAATGAAACAATGCATTTCATCAAGATATAACTCACCAATTATTGTACACTGGGGGTAATACACATGTTATGGTTTTGATATGTGCTACTTGCCAAGTGTGCTCAAGTACACAAGGACTTTTTTTTTTTTTTTTGTGATAGGCGAAACAAGCAAGTGCACACAGTACATAACAGTGAGAAACAGAATATAAAACAAGGTAAGAGTATAAATAGACATACAAAAAAATAGGACATAACACAGAATGGCGTATGTACATGTGCAAGTGGTAATATATGTGCAAGTTAGGGGTATGTACAGTTATTGAATTAAATATGAGTGAATTTACATATGTACATGACATAATTATACACACAATAAATTATTGCACAATGGAAGTGCTGAAGGCAGTTTAATTGTTCATGTGGTATCTGGCCTGAGGGTAAAAACTGTTCTTGTGCCTGGTTGTCCTGGCGCTGAGTGCTCTGTAGTGCCGACCAGAGGGCAGTTCAACAGTTCAAAAAGGGAGTGGGCAGGGTGTATGTGGTCCAGAGTGATTCTACCTGCATGCTTCCTCACTGGCTGAACCAAACCAGACAGTTATAGATGTACACAGGACAGACTCAGTGACGGTTGAGTAGAACTGAGTCAGCAGATCTAGTGGCAGTTTGAACTTCCTCAGCTGGCGAAGGAAGTATAATCTCTGTTGAGCCTTCTTTGGTCTTTGAGTCTAAGTGGATGTCCCACTTCAGGTCCTGAGAGATGGTAGAGCCCAGGAACCTGAATGACTCCACTGCTGCCACAGTGTTGTTCAGGATGGTCGGGGGGTAATATTTCTCCTGAAGTCCACTATCATCTCCAGTGTTTTGAGCATGTTCAGCTCAAGGTTGGTGTGACTGCACCAGACAGCCAGCTGTTCAACCTTCCATCAGTATGCAGACTCGTCATCGTCGCAGATGAGGCCAATGACCGTGGTATTGTCTGCAAACTTCAGTAGCTTGACAGAGGGGTCCTTTGCATTGCAGTCCTTAGTGTACAGGGAGAAGAGCAATGGAGAGAGAACGCATCCCTGAGGAGCACCAGTGCTAATAGTGAGGATCCTGGATGTGATTTTCCCCAGTCTCACTAGCTGCTGCCTATCTGTCAGAAAGCTCTTGATCCACTGACAGATTGTGGTTGGCACTGAGAGCTGGGTCAGTTTGGTTGAGAGAAGATCAGGCATGATGGTATTGAAGGCTGAACTAAGTCCACAATTAGTATCCTTGCATAAGTCCCAGGTCTGTCAAGGTGTTGCAGGATGTAATGCAGTCCCATGTTGACAGCATCATCCACAGATGGTAAGCAAACTGAAGGAGGTCTAGCAGGGGTCAAGTGATGTCCTTCAGGAAGGCCAAAACCAGTCTCTCAAATGAC
Organism: Myxocyprinus asiaticus; assembly: GCF_019703515.2. Lineage (NCBI taxonomy): Eukaryota > Metazoa > Chordata > Actinopteri > Cypriniformes > Catostomidae > Myxocyprinus > Myxocyprinus asiaticus. Next base: position 44,563,867 of record NC_059365.1, read on the forward strand.
TTCATGATCACAGACGTAAGGTCTGCAGTCATTAATTCCAGTGATTTGTTTTTTTTGGGGGGGGGGGACCAGAATGATGGTGGAGCGTTTGAAGCAGCAGGGAACTTCACACTGCTCCAGTGATCTACTGAAGATCTGTGTGAAGATGTGGGCCAGTTGGTCAGCGTAGACTTTCAGACAGTCTGGGCCTGAAGCTTTCCTAGACTGTTGTTTCCAGAATACCCAGCACACATCCTCCTCACAGACCATAAGTGCAGGTTGAGTAGCAGGAGGGGGGAGGAGGGGGTTCCAGGAGGTTGGTGTGTGGTTGAAGTGAAGATCAGCGCGGGGGATGGGTGTGAGACTGGGCATTTCAAACCTGCAGTAAAACACATTTAGCTCATCAGCCATTTGTTGATTCTCTACAGAGCGAGGGGGAGGTGTTTTATACTAGGGCTGGGCAATATGATGATGTAATCGGATATAGACGATTTCTTACAAAGATCCCGATGCCGATTACAAACAGATGATGATCGACAATATCGGGAAATGGCAAAACCATGGATCTGGGAAGTCGGCAAATATATTAAACAGTGACCAGGGTGTAAAACCACCACCCACAAAATGCGACGAGGCTGAATCCAGTTCGCAAGCTCTTCGTCCAAATGTATTTCATGTGTGGGTAATTTTGCTCATCTACCCTTAACAGAAGGGTGACCTATAAGACGTCTCGGAGTGAGACATGACAAGAAATGCTGTTAGTCACAAAGACATTTTGCAAAGTCATTGCTTGAAGAAACACACTTTATTATATTTATAAGAACAGACAAAAGAAAAGCTATTAATGCTTGTGTCTGATTCACTGTTTGTTCAGAGGCGTGCAGCGCAAGCCTGTCATGTGGAACACAAGCATGTCGGCGTGAAGCACAAGCCTGTCTCGTGGAACAAGTGCATTTAAAGAGTTTTCACTCTTTTTTCTCTGTTTCATTCGTCTGAAAACTGTTTGCAAAATAATGTTGTCTATTAGAATGCTGCAAATTATATCCGATCATCTCGGGAGGTGCTGTGAGTTGAATTCACTTTATTTCCTCGCAGTTGTCATGCATTGTGGATTCCTACGTGATGCAAATGGAGCCGTTGGAGATGGTAAATATTTGGATTTGAGGAGGTGGTTAAATAAGATTTTGGATCACTTCGTTATTTTATTGCTTTTTTCGTTTAGTATAAAGTGCAATTTGAATTCAAAAATGTCTTGTTTTGCGTGTTTCAATAAATGAATTAAAAAATTAAATCAAAATCAAAAGCAAAAGCAAAAAAATTCACCTGATTCACTGTTTGCACGAGCCTGTCATGTGGAACAAGCACATGTAAAGAGTTTTCACTCTTTTTTTCTCATCTGAAAACTGTTTGCAAGAATAATGTCGTCTGTGAGAATGCTGCAAATTGCATATATCCGATCATCACGGGAGGTGCTGTGAGTTAAGTTCACTTTATTTCCACACGGGTAACATGCATTGTGAACGCAACTCTGCAGGTTCAGTAATATATATCTTTGTATTAAATAAACAAAGACGAAAGTGATTAAATCATAAAGTAATGCAAGACACATTCACTTTGAACCTAAAATTTAGTTTTATTTTATTTTCTTCAGGCAGCATTAACTGTATTAACAAAATGAAATTCAAACACAAATTCGATAGGAACGCACATTTGGCAGCATTATTTGGGGAAAACAAGGGAATTTATTAGGCTTATTTATTTTTATTATTATTGTATTTACATTTATAATTGTCTTTAATTTTCCATCTGTTGTGTTAATGGATGCTTGTGTGATGGCAAACGGGAACCGTTGGAGACGGTAAATGTTTGGATTTGGGGAGGTGGTTAAATAAGATTTTTTGATCACTTCATTATTTTATTGCTTTTTTCATTTAGTTTAAAGTGCAATTTGAATTTAGAAATGTCTTTTGTTTATGTTTTTCGTGTTTCAATAAATGAATTACATTTTTAAAGCAAAATCAATAAAGCAAAAAAATTCACTGACCCTCAGCAAGGGGGTTGACGATGTAATCGGATATCGCAATTATCAATAAAATAGTTTTTCCATATTGCCCAGCCCTATCTTATCCTTGGTAATGCTTTTCAGGCCTTTCCACACAGATGCAGAATCGTTGGCTGAAAACTGGTTTTTCAGCTTTCCAGAGTAGCTTCTTTTGACCACTCTGATTTCCTTAGTCAGTGTGTTTCTGGCCTGGTTGTACAATACTTTATCCCCAATTCTGTAAGCATCCTCTTTGGCATGATGAAGCTGTCTGAGTTTCCCTGTAAACCGTGGTTTATCGTTATTGAATGATAAAAATGTCCTAGTAGGGATGCAAATATTCTCACAGAAACTGATATATGATGTTACATTATCTGTGAGCTCGTCCAGGTCTGTGGCTGCAGCTTCAAAAACACTCCAGTCAAAGCAGACTTGTAGTTCCAGCTCTGCTTCATTAGTCCATCTCTTTATGGTCCTTACTACAGGCTTAGCAGATTTTAGATTCTGCTTGTAGGTCAAGGGAAGATGAACCAGTATATTTCGGTCTCTCGTGGGGCATGTGATGTGTTGTTTGTATTTTGGCAGTTCACGGGTGAGGTTAGCTTTATTAAAATCTCCCAGAATAATGATAAGAGAGTCTAGGTGTTGTTGCTCCATGTCTGTGATGTGATCAGCCAGCTGTTGCAACGATGCGTTCACCCATGATTGTGGCGGGATGTACACACTCACCAGAATAAACAAGGAAAACTCCCACTGTGAGTAGGAAGGCTTACAGTTGATGAAGAGCGCTTCTAAATTAGGACAGCACATCTTCTTCAATGCTGTTACATCTGTACACCAACATTCGTTGATGTAAAAGCATGTTCCACCGCCTCTCGTTTTCCCCGATTCCGCAACGTGATCCACTCTGAACAGCCAGAAGCCCGGCAGATGAGGCGTGCTGTCCAGGATGGCTTTATTCAGCCAGGTTTCCGTGAAACACAGAGCAGCGGAGTTAGAAAAGTCCTTATTTGTTTGAGTTCGCTTGCAGCTTGCGGTTAGGTTTATTAAAACGTGCATTTTGAACACAAAGCGCTCCAGGCTCAATTGATTTTTCCCATTCACACCTGTACTCATGCTGATTATTCATTTAAAGAGTATTAACATGTTTAATAATCTCATAAGGTTATATAAGTTAATATGTAGACAACACAGTGTGAACGCAAAATGGACTGATTCCATAACAGTTTACGTAGACCAAAAAGGGGTCTGATCCCATTTTCAAGGTCATGAAAAGTGTGAAAGCAAAGAGAACTGGGTCCTTTTTCACTCAGTTCACTTTTTTGACCAATTAAAGGTTTCTGAGTTTGGGTCTATTATAGAAGAATCCAGTGTGAAAACACCCTAAGGTATGTGACTATGTAGAAATTGACTTTCAAAAATAAACCTAGTAAAAAGTAACAACTATTCCCCATCTCCCTTATAAAAGGGGGAGCAACTCTCAGTAAATTAACAGTTTGTTGTAGAGGTCAACCGATAGTGGATTTTACCAATACCGATAACTAAGCTGGGCAGTACCTGCCAATAACCGATTAATCAACCGATAGTTTTTAAAATTGATACTGAATGAAAAAATAACACTCACAGTAAAACAGTGCTGAAATTTATTACAAAAATAAACAGTACTGACTGAACCATGAAAATGTATTGTACTTTTTAAATGAAATAAATATATAAATATTAATATATATGAACTAATATTCAAATTTTAAAGTCAGCTGATTTTTTAATTGACGTTGTTTCCTTAGTCCACAAGAGGACGCAATAAGTACATAAACCATTCAGCACCATTATATTATTGCATAGAACATTCCTATCATGGCTGTTAAAAAAGAGCATTTCATTTTCAACTAATAAAATAAATAATCAAAACGTTTTAGTCGGTCCATATTATCAAATGTTAAGTCAAAAGTAAAATGAAGGGGGGAAAACGCTTCAATAGGCAGTTCACATGGTGTTACACTTGCACTGATTCCTACTACTCCAGACTCAAGCTTCATAATAACAGAAAAATACCACACTGTTTTTTTATTCAGTACAGTAGTTGTATGTAGAGTAGCAATATTCACAGATAGCAGTGGTATTCGGCTGAACTCGGTGGTGAAGCGGCCCAGGCCAGGGGCTGTTCAAACAGACGGAACACAACAGACTGGAAACGAACGCGAGAATCTCGAGACCCACATTTCCAAGTTGAACATCTTTCCTGACAAAGCATTTAAACAACTCATTGCTTAATCTGAGAAATGCTTATAAGAGAGTAAGATGCAACGGCCAAAGACCTCCACCATCTGTAAGGGGCTGTTCACACCGAACAGTTTTGCAACCATCCATTTGTTTTTCTATGTAAACGCATGCTAGATGAACGTCTTTGTTTCGCTTTGTTTTTGTTTATATAGTGTCTTGTGCAGGAGCACTGTTTTTTAGATGATGTATCTAATTAAAAAGAACTTTAAAAGCATATTGAGACACCTGCTTTCTGTTAAACTGTATTTGTTGCGCAGCATCTAGCCTTTTTTAGTGCAAGAATTTGATCGATCTGAAGTCATCTTGTTATGTTTTTTTATTGAAATCAGATGCGTTTCTGATTTGTTTATATGTTTCTCTCGGCTGCATGAAGATATTAATTTGCTTTCTCACGTCACTAGCTTTAAATATGCAACTTAGCTGGCTAACAAATGCATAAACGTGACCAGCTGGATATAAACCAATGCAAATAGATGGTAATAGATGGTAACAATCGTGACATTTAAACATTTGGGTAGGACTTGCGTGTATTTTCGTCACATTGTTCTAAGTGTCCTTACAGCCTTGTTGGCACACATACTACTGTTCTCTACTAATGCAGCATCTAGTCAACAAATTAATTACTTTATATGATATGACAACGTGTACTGTAGTGTACTATATACATACCTTTTTGTTGTTGATGTTTTAAATCCATATCTGATGTGTTTCACTCCATGCAGAGTGCAGTCTCACGTGTCAAAACAAACACCACAAGGCACCAGTGAAGTGATAGTTTTTATTTCACCTCTAGAGGCTGCTCTCATACTGTATAATGACAGCGGACCCTTCCCAGCCGCACCAGCACCGTACGCAACAGGGAAAAACATTGGTGTGGATGTTTGCCAATAACCGATAGTTCCAGAAATCTGTTAGCGGTGCTGATTAATCAGCAAAACCGATATATTGGCCGACCTCTAGTTTGGTGACTGTGGTCCGTTTACTCACTCTATAGTCATATGTAGAGTCTGGGTTCTCATCACACGCGATCACCTCAGGTGCCATCCAGTACGGCGTCCCAATAAAAGTGTTTCTTCTTCCAATGGTCCTGTCTAACTGAGCACTCACACCAAAATCCACTGAAAAACACCCCAAAAAACAAGTTCAACAACAGTAAACTAGTTGACTCCACAAATATACAGAGTAAGTATAACAATATAGTAATGTAGTGTAGAGTTCATGTACACTGCTTGATCAGAATTCTTTTTTAGTAATATCCTTTATAAGGACTTTAACTGTGAACAGAGCATTTTTTTTATATAAGAAACAAAGAAATAAAGAGTGAATAAATAAAAGAAAGCAAGAAAGAAAGATCTCTTTTGAAAGTGGACATTTTCTGTTGTTTACATGTGTTATTTTGCAAATGGAGCGTTTCTCATATACTGTATAACACTAATGAGTTGGTAATAGATAGAGGGCTGTTTCTCAGCAGTCTTACCAAGTTTAATTTCAGCATTCTCTGTCAGCAGCACATTTTGTCCTTTAATGTCTCGATGAATGACATGGTGTGAGTGCAGGTGTAACAGACCCTGAGGGCACAAACATTATCATCAAACACAAACTATATTAATACACATTTACTGTACACAAAGGGCTTTCATTCCTAACTTTTATTATTATATTTATGTGTCTGTATATATAATAGCAGCAGTAGTAGTAGCAATAATAAAAAAATTAAAAAAAAACCAACAACAACAATAGTTTTTAAGTGTTTTGTTTATGTACATTTTTTATTCATTTAAATACAGTGCATGTCTGCCTCAACCTCATCAACTAGATAATAAATACCTCAACCCTTTGTGGTTGCTAAAATGTCCCTTGTTTACCGATTTCTAAATATCGGCTTTACTGTAACTTTCCTTTGGCAGGATCTGTCTCTTTCAAGACTGGTATTCTCTTCATCAAAAATTTGCTTGATGATCCAATAGGTCAGTTTTAAAACTATGTTTTCAGTGTCTTTGCATTTCCATATGATCAGAGTTGTTCTGGATGCGATTATGAACATTCTTTAGATGTGATGACTCACTCTGAGCACTTCTCTGCAGATGTAAGCGATCCAGTCCTCTTTCAGACAGTTGCCTTTAGTCTTCTTCAGCAGGTCTGTGACTGATCCTGCACCACAGTACTCCATCACCAGCTGATCAGAGTCACAGCAAACAAACAATTACATTTACAAACACACAGCTCATCTCTGACAAAAGCATGACAGTATGAACTACACTGTAAAATGTTTTCTCAGGTCACTTAAAAAGTGTGCTTCCTGTGGTAAATTGTTAACTGGTTTTAGTCAAGTTAAAAATGAAAAATAAAGTAACATCTAAATTAACTGGTTCTATTGGCATCAAAAATTGTATTTAATCTGACTACATCAACCTGACATATTAGGTTACACCAACAAAAGTCATTTTCTGGGTAACAATAAAAAAATGATTTTTGATGATGTTCAGTTTAATTCAAATGAACTAAAGCAAAACAATTTGACATATTTGCGTTCTATCCATTTAAATGTGTAAAATGGATGTATACTTAAGCCATTTGAGTTGGGACTAAATGTTTTCTGTGGTGTTAATGTAGCATTGATGAAACCGGGCAGGGGATTTACATTTCCCAGCATGCTCTGTATGGGACTTGATAGGGAGAGGTTTTTGTGCAAGATGAATATATGATACTTGTTAGTGTTAATGTTTTGTTATGTTGAGATTTAGAAGAGTTTCTGTTATGTTGGAGTTTTGGAGGTTACCATTATGGTGAAGAGTGGCGCGTGAGCTAACAATGAGGACGGGTAGATTTTGCACATGAAACTGATTGCTCGCTTCCTTGAGCAAATGCTGTGCTAACCATAGCATACTTCCTAAACACCACTATGTAGTGCTTTCAACCAGTATGCACTTAGCATGCTAACATTCACTGTTACTAGATAGTAAATAATAGATTTATTTGAGTTCAATTCAACTAGGTTCTACACAGTAATTTTCAGTTAAGAAAACTCATATCAAACACATGGAACCACTGTCCACGACTGACTTCTGTTCAGCCAGAGCTATTTTTTTTTTTTTTAGTGTAGATCAAGTAGATATAGATCACTGAGGTAACAATTGCAGGTTAACACTTTTTTCAGTTTACTAGTCAAAAGTCTGGACATATTGGACTACTGGATTATAAAAAGCTTTTGATCTAAAGTCTTATGCTTAAATGCTTGAAAATATTTTTGCAGACAATTATAAATTGTGCTTATATCTGAAATACATACAGTGAAAAAAGTGATAACCTGCAATTGTTACCTCAAGGATCTATTTCTACTTGATCTAACACATACAATTGAGTGTTGGTTTATCCTAATTTGTCAGGTTGATGTAGTCAGTTTAAATACAATTTTTGACACAAATAAAACCAGTTAATTTAGATGCTACCGCATGCAGCACATTGTTTAGGTTACCTGACAAAATTTTTGCTTTTTTTCAGCATACACTGTCAGTTACATTTTGAATCCTGAACATTCGATCAATGCAAGTCAATGGGAGTTATCAAACTTTAATCTTAAATTTGATAAAAAATAAAAAATAGAAAACCCTGAGGCAGAAATTATCTATGAATAAAGTTTGAATGGAGTCTATTCTTTTTTTTTTCTCCCCTTTCTCCCAATTTGGAATGCCCAATTCCCAATGCGCTCTAAGTCCTCGTGGTGGCGTAGTGACTCGCCTAAATCCGGGTGGCGGAGGATGAATCTCATTGCCTCCATGTCTGAGACCATCAATCTGCGCATCTTATCACGTGGCTTGTTGAGGAGACATAGTGCGTGTGGAGGTTTCACGCTATTCTCTGCGGCATCCACGCACAACTCACCACGTGCCCCACCAAGAGCGAACCACATTATAGCGACCACGAGGAGGTTACCCCATGTGACTCTACCCACCCTAGCAACCGGGCCAATTTGGTTGCTTAGGAGACCTGGGAATGGAGTCTATTCTTGAAACAGTCCAGGCTGAATTAATTGCAGAAATTTGATATGTAGTGGTAGAAGCTTTGAACAAACACTAACCAGAATGGTTTAGGGATATCAATAAAGTGATGCAGATTAAACACGATTCATTCTTTTTTGTCCACATCACAGTATAATGTGTGAGACCTAGAAAGTTGTAGTTAAGACCTCCTAAAGGAAGTCTGATGTTTATTTGGTTTCAGTGGTTACTCACCCAAAGCTGGTCATCCTGACCTGCAGGACTTTTCTTTACAAAAGCACCATAATATGTGGCGATGTTTCTGTGATGAGAATGAGTTTTCAACATGTTTATCTCCAGTTTGATTTCATCTTCCTCCTCCTGTGAAAGACAAATGCATTTCAGCATGAACTGCAATGTGAATTTCATAGAAAGGTCCCTTGAGAATAGAGATCTTAAGAGGAAACCAATCTCACTTGTTACTGGTATTTTTAGCTTGTATAAAGACTTTTAGAACAGAATATAGAAAACAGCATCTTTAAATGAGATAAAATACATCAATAGCCATGTATCTGTGAAATAAAAATGTAATGATATCATTGCATGAGATGCTGATTGATTAAATGAATTGCAAATGATCGCATATATCAATAGTTGCTGAGAAAAGCAATTCAAAGATAATAAAGTATTGCAACAGATGAGTACAGTGTAAAGAATTAAATGTCAGGTAACCTAAAAAAATCATATCTAAATGAACTGGTTTTCTAACCAAGCTTACCTGACAAATTAGGTTATGGCAACTTGAGTTATTTTAATGGGTTAGAGCAAGTAGAAACTTGAAAGTTGTTGTTGAGAACTGAACAAGTAGTATATTAGATTTAAAGTGGTTGAAATGATATTTATAGAGAATTGTCATGCATTTTTATATGGGTACAATTTATAAAAAAAAAAAAAAAATGAACACAATTAATTATATGTACACACACACACACACACATATATTACATTTGTAATAATTCATTGCACAGCCCTAATACAAATGCATGAGAACCTCAGAATCTCTATATTAAGAGCATTTCAACCACAAAGTATACTAAATGTTCATTTTTAAAGGCAGGCTTTCACAGTCGTAAAAGGAAATATATGGAAATGCCGGTCAGAGCATAGGAAATCTGTAGTCTGAGATTCAAATGAGCACTACATCATTCCATTATCACCTGTGGCACATAAGAAGGAAAGGGAACCAGGAAACAGCATGTGTGTGTTGTGGAGAGAGAGCAGTCTGTCACTGAAAGATTTAGTAGCTCAACTGACTCACATTCACTAAAAGGTTTAATTTCATGCACTGAATTGATCTTAATATTATGGAGCCCCTTAGAGGATAGGAAGGGGAATTTTTTTTCTCAAATAGTTTTGCGTTCCCTCGCAATAGTTTTGTGTTCTCTCACAAAAAGTTATGCATTCCCTTAGAATTATTTTGAGTTGCCTCACAATAGCTTTATCCATCTCTTATAAAAAAATAAAATAAACCATGGTTTTCCTACAGTAAACATGGTTGAACTATGGTATTTGTAGTTTAACAAAAGATATAAAAAAATTTACCATGGTTTTACTACAGTAACCATATTTTAACCATGATATTTGTGGTAAACCCATAGTAATAATACTATGAAGTAGAGCTGGGGTACATGAGTTCGGACTCGGACTTGAGTCCGAGTCATGAGTCCAATTTTAATGGACTTGGACTTGTCACGGACTCGAATAAATTTTACTCAGACTTGACTCGGACTCAGCCTTTGGGACTCGGGATTGTTTTCCGACTCCAGCCGAGTTCATGGCATTTGATTTGTGATGCAATGAACAAAATAAATAACTAAATAAAAATAACGAAACAGAAATAAATGGACACTCTGTCTGCAAGCAGCTGTAGCACCCCCTGATGTCGTAGACGTAGACAGAGTTTGTTTCACCGTATTGAGCAAACACACCTGCAGAGCAGAACACTCAGTCAACCAATACGCACAAATGTTACTATGGAGACTGCTGTATAACATTCGATTACCGAGGTGGCTGGACATAAAGACAGGTATGTTGCCAATGTACTAGAAACTAAGCAAGGCAGTTTCGCACGGAACCTGACAACTGGTAAAATCACCAAGACGGCGCTCGCATCGCGGATTCATCGTGATTAAGAACTTCATTAAATCAAGTCATGCACATCATGTCTCTCACAGTTTACTAAAACAATATATACAAATATAAATTCAGAAAAATATGATTAATATTGGGCTATTAAGTCTTTTTAGGCGTAATGTATCCACACATGTAGGCATCTGTAGTCTCTTGTGGTCCATGCAGTGTTGTCAACTTAAACTGGTCCTTGATGAATTAACTGGAACTTTTTAAATAGTCGGGGAAACAAATAGCTATTGCTAAAGCAGGGACTCATAAACAGTCATTAATCATAGTGAAATCAACACACCATATTAAAGGGTTTGCTCTCGTGCCAGTAGCTCTAAAGTTTGCATGCAGTCTGTCTCATGAACACGTACAGGAGATCAACGGTCGGTGAAGAGTTTCACTTAATAATACATCAGATTTTAGTTTGTTTCTCACCAAACCTTATCGTATTCCTTCACAAGACACGAGTCACACACAATAATTTGTTAGACTTCTGAATTATTACTTTTGTGTTCTCTTGAAGAAGTGGTCACCATTAACTGCCATTGTGTGACAACACTTGAGCACTTTTTTTTTTTTTTTTTTTTTTCACAATTTCTCAAAAGAATGAAAATCATATGGAGTTATAAAAACATGGGTGAGTAAACAATGACTGAATTTTAACTAATCCTCTGAGAACCAAGGGAATGTAAACTTTAGAACTGGATCATTTGTTTAAATTCAGTTCCTATTTTTGTCTTGTGGAATATATGAGAGTATCTGTTTTTTAAATGATAACACACAGACACATCAGGGTTTTAGGTGCACAAGCAGTGTGTAGAACTGCCCCATGTTCTCCATGAATTAACAATCATGTCCGTGTTAATGGCACTAATATTAGCAGTGGGTTTTTCCAGTGTTTTCAGATGCAGCATTTGCAGTCAAGTCGTGAGATGTAACTTCTCAGCGAGTGCTAATTACTAGTGTTGACTCATTATTTTCCCAAACCAGACAAAAAATAAATCTCAGTATATATTATTTCTTTAGATTGAGATCATTTTAGATAAAAGTAAACTAAATTGAAAATGAAGTAGAAATAAAAAACAAAATTAAAATGGAAACAATAATGACTCTGGTTGTAATGACTAACGCAGCTTTCACTTTCTTTAGTCTATGTTTGAGTGGAGGGGAAAATGTCAACAGAACACAATAAGAATTGTGTTGAAGGACACTTTTGTCTTCATACACCTAAAACATATGCTTTCATTCTGAAAACACTTCAAAGTTTGTTCAGCAGGAAACTAATCATTAAATATAGAGGTGTTTTTGTTCAATTTATATTGACAATTGTGTTTTCTTAGTTGTGAAAGTTTAAAATAAGCTTAAAATATTGATGTTGAGTTTACGGTTACAATTTGAATTCAGATTCATGAACAGATTCATTCAGACTCGGCCTGTTATGACTCTGTCTTGAGTCCGACTCGGCCCCTTTTGGACTCGGACTCGATTGTTTAAAGACTCAGACTTGACTTGGACTCGATTAAGGTGGACTCGAACCCAACACTACTATGAAGAAACCCAAAACATGGTTACTTAAATTTTACTATAGTGATACCTTGGCAATTTTTGTAAGAGCATGTTCTTTTGGTGGAAACCATTGTTTTATAAAATATGGTATTTGTAGCACAAATTAACAATGGTGTCAAAAAACTGTAATAACCATATATATATATATATATTTTTTTTTTTTTTTTTTCATTTCATTTTTTTATTTTTTTTTATTTAATGCAATTTTTTTTTTTTTTATTTACAGTTACTATTGTTTTGGTTTTCCTGTATTATACTATGGTTTACTACAAATCTCATAGTTAAAACATGGTTTCTGTAGTATTTAGTAATTTTCATAAGGGATGGATAAAGCTATTATATATAAAACTATTTCAGAAAAAAATACAAAAATTCACACCATTAGTTGAGTAATGTTGTTGGGGTCTGTGCTTACAGTTTGAGAAAAATAACCTAAGACTTGCCTACTTAGAGTTGTCTCTGCATATTAAGCTGGGAAAGAAAAAAGAATTTTAACACTGAAAAAGTAACATACTTCAGCTCTTTGTTTGGCTTTTCCGCACAATTTGATCATGCTCGAACAAGCTTGTAAATGTAGTTGATTATGTAATGTATCACCCTAAATCGTGCACTAAAGTAAAAGTCTTTCGATGTCATAAGACAGTTATTGATACTCATTGATCCGACACAAAATTATCACCACGGTGTATATAACGTGAATACTCATACTGATGTATATTTCCTGAAAACTCTTTGACTTCAGTTGAAAACATTCACACAGTCCTGTTCCCTGTTCTCTTGTAGGGGAGAAGTTAGACCCTCATACCTCAGTCACATCCATGACCTTGATAGCTGCCAGCTGTCCTGTTTTCACATGCCGTCCCTGTCAAACACAAGTACAAGTGTCAGAAATAACACACATGATAATATGGCTCTGCTAAAGGACATGAATACACAACATCTGAAATTAATGATCATGACTAGTGTTGGTTACTTCAAGTGTATAAAGTTTGACCTCTTTTCTTATATTGGTCATGAATGATGGGGGGCTTTGAATATGAGTTTCATACAACAGCACTGCTAATCACATTGGTTAGAGAAACCCAAAACTTCCTCCCCATTCTAAAAAGAACATTTATAGTTACCACCCTGCTGAAACATCTCGTATTGAGATCTGTGTGTTTGTGACGTCACGAGACATTGCTCGCTTGCATTTACTCGCCCAACAACATGCGTCATCGTCGTGGTGCTCATTAATTGTACAGAGGTGCCCATACAGTTGGTGTATTTACAGTGGGAAAAACCATCATTCTTTAGGCAATTATAGAGGAAATGATACATGATCCCAGAGCATGTTTGTTCATCTAAAATATTGCTTGCATCATGATTGAAAAGTCACAGCTGTTTCAAAAGTATTTTTCATACACAGAGCCATTTAAACATGACACAATTCCTCTTGAGATTTCAAGTTCCAGTTTCACATGAAATGTGACATTCATACATTTCTACACAGAATCAGTGACACAGCTGTGCTATTTGTTGTTTTTCACGGTAAAATGGGAGGGTGTGAGCTGTGTGGTGTTGCTGAAAGCACATGTTGCAAGAAGGATGGTGAAACTATACTCATCATATTTCAGTTACTTGCATGAGGCCCAAGATTTGAGTTACAGTGCACTTGTACCGTTGCATACAAGGACTGAACCCTGATCAGTGTACAATGCATGTGCTCAGTTATGGCTAAAGGATGGGCATCTGAATACATAACAGGTTATAATGCTCTTCTCCATCATTGAGCCCGTTTACATGCACACCAATACTGATTACTGATTACTCTCTAAAATCAGCTTATTTAAAAAATCTGACAAGGCAAGAAATCCACATTTACATGACATTCGAAAATTTCACACAAAACATTAAAAATAATAATAATTAAAAAAAGTCTTTTTAAAAAAACTATATTTTGTGTGTGTTTTAAATGGTAGATTCTCCTGGTTTCTCTTATAAATTGTTAATATATTAGGAAGGAAATAACAACAGTGCACACAGTAGACCAGCAATCACGGATGGCACGTGTGCATTTGCAATCGCATTTCCTTAGAAAAGACAGAACCAAACAAATTGTACATATATAATAGATAGAATACAAGCTTTAGAGGAAGATATATGAGCACTAGATTTGCGTACGTTTTGTGAGGTTTGTGAATTACATCTTTTTAAACTAGGTGTTTGCATATTTGCAGATATTCTCCGTGTGCTTAACTGGCCCCTGCGATATATCGGTCGACCACTAGCGGAAATAGCACAATGTTTCTTGTGCCGGGCAAATAGCACAGAGTTTTATGTATGAAGCGCATTAATGAAACTAATTTACATAGAGAGAGGTGTGTTTGCGCGGAAACAAATGACAATTACTTAATTTAAATAACACGCAGTGCTATTTCAGCGCTGATCGCGCCCGCTTAAATCATTTGTAGGTGGTGGTTAGTTAATAAAATGCTGAAAAAACACCCGCAAAAGTGTTGCAACTGTTAAGTGAATTTGGGCATGAATGTATTATTATTTTTTATTTATAATTCATTAAAGGTGAAGTGTGTTATTTCTGTGCCACTAATGTCACCAAATAGAAATAATGACTGTTTTAAAACAGTTTCCTGAATACTCTGCCCACACACAAGGGTAAAATAACATGAAATAAAAACAGTCAGAAATTGTCGGCATTCTGTGTGAGTTTGATTTATACACTGATAGATAGTTCATAAGATATGATGTATTATTTACTGCAGCAATTTATATATAAACGCTTTCCCCTGCCAAATATTCATTTTTAGCAGCAAGAACTGATTTCTTGTCAAATTAGAATGACATTTTTACTAGCAAAGTAACTCTTTTGTCATTAGATTTTCAAAAGTTACAGCCAGTTGTGTAGTCCACATATAACGTTAAACATCAGTAGGAATGCCCAATAGTGACCAGTGGTGTGCAGTCAGCCCCTTCAAACCCTTCAGAGAAGGGGTGACATAAACAGAGATGGAAAAAATAGTTAACTATTTTATTTATTTATTTATTTACTACATGTATACGCATTTAATAAACAAATTCATTAAAATACAGTAATGTAAAACTTACAGTAGACGACATCAAATATTTTAGCATTGTTTCTACTCTTTGACGAGTGTAAGCGGTTCGTTGCAGCCAATCAAAACGACTCATTTTCACGCTCTACGTTACTGCTTCCCCCTTCACAGGACATTTTGAAGGGTTCTGCACTCCTTGGGTGCTGGCTGTCAGGAGTCTGCACCTTCACAGTTCCAAGGAGAATGGGTACACATTGAACAAGGAAAGTTTCCCTTCCTCCAGCTGCGTTTGTGTCTCTACTCGAGTCTGACAGTGAACAGTGCAACATGTCTCAGCTACAGACAAAGCAAGCAGTCTTAATACCCATGGATCAGTTAATGGCAACGAATCTGAATGACATTATTTTCTTTAAACAAATGGACTGATTGATAACTTTCCTGCACTGTGCGCAATCGTAATCCCAGTGAAAGAGACTTTGTTGTCATGATCGCTGTGTCAGCGGCTTCTGAATAAAAAGTTATGTAAGAAGCAGAACAACCCTTACAAAAAATCTAAACTAGCCTCATATTTGCTGCAAATTTGCTGCTCGTTATTTTCACATGCAAATGAGCTTTTGAATCGCCGCAAATGTTTGCCAGAAGTTTGCAGGTTTTCACCAGTAGTGTTGAACCTCCGGCAAACCTTTAGCAACAATGGTCAATTTGCCACAAGTTTGCCTCAAAGCTCATTAGCATTTGTGAAAATGATCAGTGGTGAATTTACGGCAAATTTGCCATGAACTCAATTTTCATAAGGGTAGGGGTTGAAGGGGTACCCAGTTTATGCATTGCACGCCACTGCTAGTGACATATATACAGTTCAGCAACCTGGCAACCTACAAAATCACTGTTAGTGTGAATGGGGCTATAAATCTATGGATGTTTGACTATTTTAATTTTGTGCCACACAAGTCTTATGGGCGAATCTTTGTGTCAGAGAAGTAGAGGGTGGCAAAGCTCATTGTGATCAAATCTGGGATTTTTTTTTTTTTTTTTTTGAGTCAGGAAAAATGATTTGTCTTTTCTATTTTCAAGAATGAGCTGGGAATAACAATATTGTACATGATGAGCAGCTTTTTCACATTTCACATGAGCATTACTAGTCAACAGATTTATTTTGTTGCACTCTATGTAATATCATTTTATTGTCTTGCCTGACTGCACTGTGTTTATATGATTTTTTTTTATTGTGTGTGTGTTTGTCTCAAACTGGTAATTACAAGGGTATTATGCTATAAATGTGGTTTATGAGGACATTTCTAGTGTTCCCATAATTTAAATTGCTTAAAAACATACTAAACAATGTTGTAAAAAATGTTAAAAAAAAAAAAAAAAGTTTTTGTGAGGGTTAGGGTTAGGGGATAGAATCTATAGTTTGTACAGTATAAAAATCATTATGTCTGTGGAGAGTCCTCATAAGGATAGCCGCACCAACATGTGTGCACGTGCGTGTGTGTGTGTGTTTTGGCACTCAATGCTTTGAGAAACAGAAGGAGTCTGCAGCTGCAATTAGTAAACTACGTTTTAGCTGCTAGCCTGCTACTCAGAGGATTGCGCTAATTTTACAATTTCCTTAACAGAAATAACATAAACAAAGTATCCAAAGAGGATCACCCGTTTCACTTATGTATGTGTGTGTGAGTGTAACTTCATCGGGAGACACACTTTGAGATTTCATCGCATCTGTACTGTTTGTACTGTGTGACTATAAAGAAAGTAAAGTGATTTCTGGATTACTACATCAAATTTTTCTTGGGATGATGGATTTAAATAATCAGATGTTTATTGAGAGTGGGTAACTGAACTCTATTGTACACTAAACCGTCATGAAATCTAGTTTACATGAGGAAAATATTGCGTGCCTGTTACTGTATGATAAATTGCATCAAGACGTATTTTTAAGTATTTCAATACAGTAATATATATTGAGTCATAAAAGCCTTTATTGTAAAAGGTTGTGTTGATAAATAGGTTTATAGTGCTTTCAACATGTTGTCTGCTGAGTTCAGCGTGTGCTGCGTGGTTAAAGAGCGCTTTCGCCGCATTGTCTCATCTCTCACTCCGGCTGCAGGTACACCGCATGTGCCCAGTTTAAACTTTGACCTGAAAACACAGGCTGCATCAGAAAACTGGAAACTGCCTTAGGAGGCTGTATGAGGATGGATAAGGGTAGGATGCAATAAGGTGCTTTTTAAACTATTCAGAGAGTTCCATTCAACCAACAACACAGTTGTTTAAACCATTAACTGATTAGGCAGCTGCCTGCGTTTTCCAATGCAGTCAAAGCTTGTGTAAAACAGCCCTAACAAAAGTGTAGCTCCGATCCCGGCGTCCTCCGTCGTTGCTACTGAATCGCGCTTGCAAATAAAGTCACAAGAAAAATGGTTGATAGATGACATCACTACGAGGGTACTTCTGTGAGTCTGAATGCAAAAGAAGAAAAGTCTCCAAGGTTGTTCCGTTCCTCGTTCGAGTTCTTATCTAGAAAGTTACTAAGGGAAAAGTACTGGGACTGTAGGTGGGAAAGGGCCTATTTTTTATTATTATTAGAGGGCTGAACAATTTGGACAAAAAAAAAAAAAAAAAAAAAAAAACATATATATATATATATATATATATATATAGTTGCCAATGCTTAGATATCAATTCTAAAAGACAAACAAACAAACATAAAATTACATTTAACAGCCGCTCTCATGTTGAAGGTGTTACAACTACAAACTAGTAAATAATTCCTTTTGACCAAAATTAAGTCATGTTTTGCCCATGCTTTACTGCCAAAAGAAAGAGTTACTCTGTAGGATGTTTGCAAGAGATCAATTTTTTTATTTATTATTATCATCATTAGTATTATTTTGCAATACACAATAGTAATTAACAGTCATATCAGTGGTCTAGAAAAAGTTTACATAAGGGTGTTCCCCCGTCATGGTGGTTGCCATGTTGAGATCACATGACCAGCCGAATAAACTCTCTTTATCTCAGATAAACAACCCTGTTGTTTGCAGAATAAATCATGTTTGACTGAACAAGACATTTTTAGGTGTCGGTATAAAGTCCAAGATATTTGATGTGTTTATAACTAACTACTAGGTTAATTTGACGTTAGATAATAGCAAATCTATGATATCTAATCATTCCCTCTCTAAAGAACATGCGATTTGTGCCTCTGTTGCTTAAATAAGTCATGGTGCACCAATTTGTACTCTATTCATGGAAAGTGGCAATTATCAAAAAGTGAAGCACGATGGAACAGCTTTACATGTGTAGAAAGAGTTAACTGCTTTTGCAGATGCAGATGATCAAACTACAGCAGACCAGAGTCATGACACACTTGGAGCTCTTACACTGGGCGGCTCCCACTTCTTCAAGCTGGAGTTCTGTGCAAATGGGTCGGGTCAGCTCGAGGACAACTCAACACTAACAATGATGCAATTCATCCGGCAGTTTTTAGAGAGCAGTGTTTGAACACTGTGCGCTGCTGTGTCATGACTTGGACACACACAGTCCAGAGGACACTGCCACTTTAAAACAAGTTTACTGCCCAGAACAATTCAATCTCAATGACATAATGATAGCGGCAAAAAAAAAAAAAAAAAAAAAAAAAAGAAAAAATTCCCACTGATTTACACTGAAGGAGGGCCCTGAGCCATATAGACACCAGAATAACATAGAGACCAGGGGGTGTACCCTTTTTACTTGGGCCAGTAAGCAACCACCTGGCAATCACCCAAAAACCCTAGAAACCACATGAAAACACAATGAAAGCCACTCAGAACACCTTAGCAACCACATAGCAATGCCCTGGCAACCACTCAGAACATTCTAGCATTGCAGGTTGAGTATTGCACGTGCAAACACCATTCAAATTTTCTTTCGAAAATGTAAACATCTATCTAAACATTTAATAAGGGAATTCACATGTTACCTTCTGAAATTTATGGATTAAATATACATGGATTAAAAAGCAACAGCAGTTCTTTGAGCTGTAGACGTCAGTGTAGATGTGGTTTCAGATGATATTTGTGTCTGAGGGGATTTCCTGGTGGTCTTCAGGATATCTGTGAAGCGCCACATTGTATTGAAAGTCTGGGACATAAACAGGATGTGCTGTCTAAAAAAAAGGAAAGAAAACTGCACAAGGGTGAAAACTGAATTGTGGATGAGACTAGAATGCAAAAAGAAAACTTCAATTTGGCCTGACATAACAGTGCTCAAATAAATCATGTAAAAACGTTCCAATGCTGTGAAAATATTTATATATATATATCCATATGAAAAGAGGAAGCTGGCTAGTTTAGCAGCTGCTAAACTGTCATTACACCTTCTGAGGGATAGGATGAAACTTTGTGCTGCCAATTTAAAACCAAGAGATGGTTAACATATCTTCTAATGATTTTTGCTCATGGCACATTTTGTATATTGTTAATTATTTCATTTTATACCACGGGTCTGTTGATTGCTTGATTCTGATTGGTTGACAGATGTTCTAAGGTGTGCAATTATTTTTCAGAAAACGCACGGCTATGAAGTAGTTCCAGGTCTTGACTGCATAACGGTTTCAATTCGCCAAATTATTTCAGTTATTTCAAAGAGCCCTACAGGCTAACACAACAAAATAACCAATTAAAACAAAGACATTGGCTAAGTAAATCAGATAAGAATGACAAACAATTCCAATAATATCCGAAATGTATTTTAATATTTGTGGAAAGCACCTTGCTCTCTCTCTCTCTCGGTCTCACCCACACTGTTACCCTGTCTACACTAGACGCAAGCGTTGCATCGCACCGCGCCGACAGTAAATGGCCATTTTGCGCTGCACGTGCTGGCGCTACTCCTGCCAACAAGACAAATAAATGGTTAAGAACGATCACTTCAACATGTCCAGTCAATAAAGACAGCCTCAAGCCGAAACTGCCAGGGTTTTTGAATGAATGGAACTCTTAAGGAAACAGAACCGTTCTCAGAACCGTTTGAAAAGCAACTTATGTTTATACTACCTCCGTATACAGAAGGCAGCATTTTAACGCTTATGGATGCAGTCACTGACACACAGACATCGCACACACAGACACTCGAGCAAGACACAGAACCTTGATGCCAAGGCATTAATATATACTCAGTGAATACAACAGTTTCATTTAAGGCTCATTAAAATGTTTTAAAATATTTATAATCTAACTGCTATGCACTTTAGAATGCCGATCCGGGATTGCTCTGTGACTCCAAGTGCTAATCGATTAATCTTCGATTATACCACGGGTCTGTTGAATGCTTGATTCTGATTGGTTGACAGATGTTCTAAGGCGTGCAATTATTTTTCAAGTAAATGCACGGCTATGAAGTAGTTCCAGGTCTTGACCGCATATCGGTTCCATATCACTTCGCCAAATTATTTCAGTTATTTAAAAAAAACAGCAAAATATCCAATTAAAACAAAGACACTGGTTAGGTATATCGGATAAGAAAGACAAACAATGTCTATAATATCCTAAATTGATTTCAATTTCAATTGAAAAGCGTCCCTGGGCTCCCTCTCTTTCTCTCTCTCTCTCTTTCACTCTCCTCTCACACACACACACACACACACACACATTGAGACTCGAGTTGCATCCAACAAATAGAGCCGCACCCTGCGATTTGATCAATACAACAGCTTCTATTATCCAAAATAACTTTTAATATGTGAAACTTTTGCTCTCACACAAACTCTCTCTGGAGCAAAGTCAGCACACCCCCACGACTCACTGGCATTGTAAACAGTTGGCTATACTCGCTGCTGCTGAGACTTAAACGTACACTTTGGCTATCTGAAGTGAAGTTATTCCTGACGAGAGCCACTTTAAACAGGTAATTCCACAAGCAATCTCTCTGTTTCTCTCTTTTTCTCGCATGCACACACACACACACACACACACACACACAACCTTGTTACTCCACTGTCGAAAAGCAGCGCATCCTCCGTTGCTAGGTCTAAAGTGACGTTTTCAAACTAGCAACGAAGGCTTGAGCTGTATCAAAGCTAGATACACTTGATCAATACAACAGTTTCTATATTATCTGAAAAATCTGTGGGAAACACCCTCGCGTCCCCCTCCCCCTCTCTTAAGCTCTCACACACACACACACGTGGACACACATATTACGCACACACTTACTCGTGAGTGAAAAACAGAACCATCACGTCAGCACACACCTGCATCTCAGTAGGGTTGAAAACAGTTACTAAGGTTTACATCGGAGAAGCTATATACAAAAATGGAGACACTCACTGCTGCTGAGAAGTGCTTAAACTTACATCTTGGTGATTTTGAAGCGATGTTACTTCTGACGAAAGCTGCAACAAAAAAGGCAATCCCAGAAGCGATCTCTCTCAGTTTATGAGTTTCTCTCTTTTGATCCCTCAAAAACAAACTCACACACACACGCACAAACGCACTAACTTATTACTCCAGTAAGTGCTCCAGTAAAGCAGCACAAGCCTCACAATCCTCCGTTGCTATTTCTTCTAAAGTGACGTTTTCGAACTAGCAACAAAGGCTCAGACTGTATCAAAGCAAGACGCTGAATCCGTGGCAGAAGAAAGTAGTTCCACTCACAGGAGCATTTTAGGGACGAAAACCAGAAAATGTCTTGAGATAAAAACCCTGAACGATGTATTAAGGTGTGGTAACCGTGTTATAAGTGGAATAATTGACTCCGGCCCATTGAATTATTGAAAAATAATGCTCCGCTGCGTGTCGTGACAGCATTACCATAATTCAACAGTCTGTCGTCAATTATTCCTTACTTATTTCTTCGATTATTCGGACAAGAAAATACATTTTCTTTCCTGTGTTTTATTAAAATATTATAAAAAAAATAAAAAATAAAAAAACTGAAATGATAAAGGGCATAAGGATTTGGTTCTATTTACATTACTGAATTCATGATTCTATACTCTCACAAAACTTTGAACAAAGCCTGAATCATGAAAAGTTAAGTTTGAATTTATTATTATTATTACAGTACATGTGCAAAACAGTTCCTTTCATTACTTGTAAAACTTTGTAGAACAAAAAGTACTGTTCATTAAAGAGTAAAATGATCCATCGGGGATGGAGTGGGACAACAGCTTGTCTCTGTTGTTTTTCAAATGTGTTATCATGCAACACATTTTCACTGGGCTGTAAAGTGACGTCACTGACGGAGCTTCTCCATGCTCGTGGCATATATCGAACTAATCAATAATTAAATTAAATGATTTCCATTATCGATAATATTCGGTTTTAGTGATTAGTTGTTGCAGCCCTACTTCACACTGTCAAAAGTCTGAGCTTAGCGTCTATATAACCTTATGAAGCATGTCTGACCAGGGTGACAGCCTAATTATATGTGGGTTTCATGCAGCCTAATTATACAAACATTTATGTTTAAAAAAATTAGAAAAGGTCCTCCCAACTATGTATATTTTTACAGAGAAATGGTATCTGTAAAGAATTTCAGTCAGGATTTAGGCCCCATCATAGTAAAGAGTCTGCTCTTATCAGAGTTACAAATAACTTGCTTTTATCATGTTACCATGGCTGCATCTCTCTTCTAGAGCTTTTAGATCTTAGTGCTGCCTTCGAGACCATAAATCATGACATTCTCTTGGATAGGCTTGAGAATTATGTTGGCATTTGTGGACAGGCATTAGCATGGTTTAGGTCCTATTTATCCAACTGCTCCCACTTTTGTTTGTGTAAGGAATCTGTCAGTAAGGAATTGACAGATCAAGCACAAGTTAAGTAAGAAGTGCTGCATGGCTCAGTGTAAGGCCCTTTGCTTTTCTCCTTGCATATGCTTCCCTTGGGAGATATTATCAGGAACCATGGAATTAGTTTTCACTGCTATGCCGATGATACTCAGCTTTATTTTGCCATGGGGAGCAGAAAAGAACTGTCAAAAGACCTGCGTAACAAGGTAATGGAACTTTATAAAGATGGAAAAGTATATAAAAAGATATCCAAAGCCTTGACAATGCCAGTCAGTACTGTTTAATCACTTATTAAGAAGTGGAAAATTCGGGGATCTCTTGATACCAAGCCAAGGTCAGGTGGACCAAGAAAGATTTCAGCCCAACTGCCAGAAGAATTGATCGGGATACAAAGAAAAACCCACAAGTAACCTCAGGAGAAATACAGGCTGCTCTGGGAAAAGATGGTGTGGTTGTTTCAAGGAGCACAATATTTGTTGACCCCTCTCCAAACATTGCGCTTATGGTTGTGACCATAAAGCTCTATTTTGGTTTCGTTACTCCAAATTACAGTGTGCCAGAAGCTGTGAGGCGTGTCAAGGTGTTGTCGGGCATATTGTAACCGGGCTTTTTTGTGGCATTGGCTTCTTTCTGGCAACTCGACCATGCAGCTCATTTTTGTTTAAGCATCGTCATATTGTGCTCCTTGAAACAACCACACCATCTTTTTCCAGAGCAACCTGTATTTCTCCTGAGGTTACCTGTGGGTTTTTCTTTGTATCCTGAACAATTCTTCTGGCAGTTGTGGCTGAAATCTTTCTTGGTCTACCTGACCTTGGCTTGGTATCAAGAGATCCCCGAATTTTCCACTTCTTAATAAGTGACTGAACAGTACTGACTGGCATTTTCAAGGTTTGGATATCTTTTTATATCCTTTTCCATCTTTATAATGTTCCATTACCTTGTTACACAGGTCTTTTGACAGTTCTTTTCTGCTCCCCATGGCTCAGTATCTAGCCTGCTCAGTGCGTCCATGTGAGCGCTAACAAACTCATTGGCTATTTATACACAGACACTAATTGCAATTTTAAAAGCCACAGGTGTGGGAAATTAAACTTTAATTGCCATTTAAACCTGTGTGTGTCACCTTGAGTGTCTGTAACAAGGCCAAACATTCAAGGGTATGTAAACTTTTGATCAGGGCCATTTGGGTGATTTCTGTTACCATTATGATTTAAAAAGGAGCCAAACAACTATGTGATAATAAATGGCTTCATATGATCACTATCCTTAAATAAAACATTTTTTTTTGCATGATCAGTCCTATTTTCAAAATCAATGCCAAGTGAACAGGGGACTCTCCTCAACCACCACCGGTGTGCAGCATCCACCTGGATGATGAAACAGCAACCATAGTGCGCCAGTACGCTCACCACACACCAGCTATTGGTGAAGAGGAAAGAGTGGAGTGATATAGCCAATTCATGGATGGGGATTATTATAAGGCCATGATTGAGAAGGGCCACTGGGGGGAATTTGGCCATGACACCGGGGTTACACCCCTACTCTTTACAAGAAGTGCCCTGAGATTTTTAATGACCACAGAGAGTCAGGACCTACTGTTACTGGATGTGCTGTTATTTCATCTTCAACAGTTTAGAACTTGGGTGCTATGTTTCATAGCAATCTGTACTTTGAAATTCACATTTCAAATGTTTGTAGAACAGCATTCTTCCACCTCAGAAATATTGCTAAGTTACTCATTCTCTCTGTTTCTAATGCCGAAAAACTATCTCTTGCGTTCATGATGCAGCAGCTAGAGTGCATACTAGAACCAAGAAATATGATCATATCAGCCCAAATTTATTGTCACTACATTGGCTGCCTGTTGGGATTCATATCAATTAAAAATGTTTGCTGATTACTTATAAAGCTTTGAATGGTCTAGCCCAGGGGTCAGCAACCTTTTTGACATGGATTTTTGACATTGACATGCAAGCCATTCGCACATCACAAGCCGATCAACTATTTAGCCCTTTTCAGTAAATCACACCTGCAAAATCATAAAACTTCATTTCCAGGTTTAATTTATATTTTGAATATACTTGAAAAGATTTTTGAATCCCACAATGTGGGTTTATGTTTCCTCTTTTAATCGTTTAATGTAATTTTGAGTGTGACCGTGGTTTACGGAGGGTGTACCTGTATGCTGGGTTGGAAATCTCAAGGATTAATAGTGGTGTTTTCCTTATTACATGACGTGTTGTTCTGAAAGCAAAAAGAAACAAATGAAACACGGAATGTAGGCTGTCATCTGCGCAGCCTGACCGATGCAAAGCGGGTGCGTTTACTCACGTGATTAACCGAAAGTGAAGTGCTGCCGGCTCGTGATGCATGAATGGTTTGCACGCGCTGCACAAGTCTGTTGGGTATACTGCAGTCTCGTCGCATTTTAACTTTTTGTTTAGCCTCCCATTCAGCTGATGAAAACATGCTGCGTTATCATGAGGAAGGATTACATCATGATGTAGATTGGAATGCAGGTGTGGAATTTCATATACTTAAAATAGTCTACTCCTCTCTCGCCGCTGCTGGCGTGCAAATGTTTACCCCTCTAGGTCATAGGTTGCCGACCCCTAAGTACTTAATCGACCTTCAATCATACTATAGCCTAATCCATCATGTTCACTGCAGTCACAAAATTCCTTTCTGTTGATAGTACCTAGATTTTCAAAATCCACAAAAAGAGGTAGATCCTTTTCCTATTTGGCACATGAACTATGGAATAGCCTTCCTAACATTGTTCAGGACTCACTCAGTTTAATTATAGACTACAGACTCATCTCATAGTTATGCTGCATTAGTCAGATATGCCGGAATTGGAAACACTTCTCATATTTTATATCTCTGCTTCAAATACAGTAAATGGCATCTACACTAAAATTATTCCACTGCCTGCACATCGGTTTTAGGATGGACTGCACTGAAAATGAACCGCTGTAAGCTTCCAGTTAGACTGTAAGGCACACCTCACTGACCACTGCCTGCATCATCTTGATCTTAGGATGGACTACACAGTGAATAAACTGCTATCTACTATCAATCCAATCGAACAGCAAGTAAAACAACTCTGACTACTGCTTTTATCACTTCTCTTAAAATAGAATGAACAGACAATAAATTACCAACTAAAGCCTTAATCAGCCAAATAACAAAGGACACTGCATCTACGTGCACTTCCAGAGTCAATTCAGAATGGATTAGAAAACACTTAATCATTAATCTTACAGTTCAATTAATATCCTTTAGATTTTAACATTGCCTACCAAAAATCTACCCAGTTTACTCAATTAATGCATGGCTTGTATTAGACTACATATAGCTAACTGATACTGGCATTCTATCTATGCTGTATAGCCAGAAGGGAACTGGCTCCCCCAGCTGAGCCTGGTTTTTCCCCAAGATTTGTTTCTCTCCAATAACTAACGTCTTATGGAGTTTTGGGTTCCTTGCCACAGTTTCCTTTAGATTGCTCTCTGGGGGCCCAAACGACAAATAATTTTTAAAGCATAATTTTCAATGACATTTTTTAATAAAACTGCTTACTGAGGACTTTAAAGGATTTTAGTTCAACCAAAAATGATAATTCTCTCATGATTTACTCACCTTTAACCATCCCAGATGTGTATGTCTTTCCTTCTTCAGCAGAACAGAAATGGAGATTTTTATAAGCACATTTTTGCTCTGTTTAAACATACAATGCAAGTGAATGGGTGCCATGATGTTGCTGGCTGTTTGATGGCCCAAAGGCATATTTAGGCAGTAGTCGATCAATTAATGTCTTCTGAAGCAAATCAATGTTTGTGTAAAAAATGCATTGATAATTAAAACTTTATTAACTTTTAAAAAACGCTTCCTGCTACCAGTCGACCCATCACGGAGCTGTCACGTGAAGTAAGAACAATGGTGTGTTCATGCAAAAAGTCGGAAGCGCATGCTTTGTATACAACAGAGGAACGAACGTCACGTGAGAGTTAGGTTATTTCAAACATCAATACAGCGGTGGGCGGATGCAACGATTTCAAGTTAAAAACACAGAAATTACACACTAAACTCTCACGTGAGTAGATGTGATGTATTCACTGTGCTCATAATTGCTTCATTCATCATTTCCAGCTTGTCATTCACCACCACATTACTACAAGAATCTTTGAAAACGTGGTGAAAGTCATAGCTCATTACAAAAGTGATTGAAAGTGTTGCTTCATGAGAGAAAACACAATCATGGTGAAACAAGGGTGTGTTTGAGTGTATAATTACACCACTGAATGCAGAACTAGACTCTAAACTGTACAAATGACTACTAAGAATCAGTATCAAGGTATTATCAAGTTATCTTTCATATAATGTATTGCAGTAAATCACAAATCACATTATTATATACTGTAAAGTGAGAAAAATTGTAAGAACCTATTTACACTTAGTCACTTCCTGCGTCTTGATCGATTGCCTTGCTATTAGATTGGATATGTGCATTTCATTTACACTTGGCCACGTAAATGTGTGTCTACAAATGGATCTAAATCCAATCTACTAGTCTATTCCTGTTTTATAAGCAAATATAATGGCGATTACTTATAATGATGCTACTGAACTAAACTTATAACAATCGCAGGACTTAGTGTCAAATACTGAAAGCCTCACTTCGGGCTGTAATGTGTGTACATTTACAGTTCTCCTTAAAAAGTCTTTCAGGGGTTGAATTCTGGGACGTCAGGGAAAAAGTGAACTCTTAAAAAAAACACACTGTGATGCTTTTACTTCAGCGTTTTAGAAGAATTCAGTGCAGGGCAAATAAAATAAATCGTCACACTCATTTTAATTTCTCAAGATGATCCACAATGGGAATACTGTTGTACTCATAGTGACTTCTGCTACAGATCCACCCTGACCTGAATCAAACACACATGTCTTAACCCTCAGAGAATGTGTCAACACATCCCATAGCGGAGGATGTTTCAGTGTACATTACGCTTCTTTAAAGACACTAGATATTTATGTGAAACACCGTATGATCTTCATAAGGAAGTGAACTCCACCCAAAGGGTGTGAAAGACCAAAACCGCACATGCAGGTTTCATTAGCACGATATTTTTTCCCACAATAATTACATTATGAGATATTACAAACAAAAGATGGACTATTTCACAGTCTGTTGAGCTACATGCACAGAACTGTCACATAAGCAAATAAAATATTTAAGTAAAATCCTGAATTTCTGCAAAGTAGAAAAGATATCCAATAATCTAAGCAATGAAAAGATACACCAGTACAAACCTTATAAACCTGCCCATAAGTCCCATTGCCCACCACCTCGATGAGCTCAAATATTCCTGCAGGATCCTGAAATAAACAAGAATATGGACATATAGATACACTGCAAAACATGATCAATTTCTGTATAGATTATTTTCTGTATTGAGTCATATGTCCTTTAAATGATGGCAATATTGAGAAAACTGTACAGATTTGAATTAGAAGATTATAATAACCAAAAATGCTGTCAAGGTAGGCAGCTCACTAGATTTGAGAAAATGAGGCCCAAAAATGTTGTCTAGGTAGGCAGTTTACTGGGTTTTAAGACTATTATACCAACAATGCTGTCTAGGTAGGCTGCTCACTAGGTTTGAGACATGACCAAACATGTCTAGGGAGACAGCTAGACATGAGAATAAGATGCCCAAAAACTGTTTTCTAGGCAGGCATCTCAAAGTGTCAATGATGCTTAAAAAAAACTGTCTATGCAACACACTAGGATATGAGATTATAATAATAACTTAAACTGCAGTCTACAGTAGATAGACAGCACACTAGGTTTAATGGCAAAAATGGGACACAGCCCATGTTTTTACTCTAATAAGACTTATAAACAGCTGTGACAGTGTAGTTTCTGATCATAACGACAAAGTACAGGACAGTCAAGGAAACACTAAGGAAATGTAAATATGTATATGTTTTAAACTGAAACTATGGTTTAATTTCTCAAATAAGTAAATGACTAATGGCAGCCGAGTTTAACGACTAGTCTCATTTTAAAATAATACTTACTGTAAAGTTTATTTCTATTATCACTATTGAAACATTATTTGTGAAGGAAAAAAACTTTGTTCGAAGCCTCGAACAATCGCTGCTGTTGAATAAACAGTAAACATACTGAAATAAGAAGAAAATGCAAGTACTTGCCCGTAAAGAGGCGAGGTCAATATTGCTCAGACTTGTTGTAGTAAAGTCTCTCGCCATTTTAATGAGCTCGTTCAGTAATGTTACAGAGTTTATTAACTGATCATGGTTTGAGGAACAGTATGTCTGCCCATCTTTCGCTCTTCAACAACGGATTTACCAATCCTACTACAGCGAAGGAGTGGCTCATGAATATTAACTACATAACGGGACGCTCGCCCAGTAGTCGTAACTGATTTACTGATGTAGGCTACTGGGCGGCGCACAGCTTGCGAATTAACCAATCCTACTTTAGTAATAGCTCAGCTTCTAAATATTAATTAGGCTACGCAACTTGACGCTCTAGAGAGTTTACCAATCAACGTCAACGTTATCTAATTAATATACATGGCCCAAGCCTTCACCTTAGTAGAATTCGTAAATTTTCAAGACAAACATAGGAAACCCGGAACACGAACAGACAGTGAAAAACTGCCCATTCCTCTGCTTAAAACAAAACAAAACTTCCCATATTTATAGATTTGTCCTTAAACTATGTCCTGATTTTTAATTCATTAAATATTTTAACTTTAAACCACAATGTGAATACACTGACACATTCTGAATGTTTGTTTCTCACAATATTGCAACTTTAAATACTATAAATATAAGAATTGAATAAATAAATAAATAAAATACAATTAAATGGTATTACTATTTGAATCAGTCTTTTAACCCTAAAAAGGGCAAGTATATAAAGGTACCTCTGAAAATGAATTTATTGCTATTTTTCAACACATAATACATTTCCATGTTTTTATTTTCTAAAATACTGTTTTATTTTATAGCTTGAAGAAATCATGAAAATAACAATAAAAAGATAGGAGCATTTACCTCAAACTGTCAGCTGCCTTCTCAAAAAATGCTGCCTTTTCACCTTTAGATAATGTGTGTGAGTTGATGCCACACTTTATACAAAGTCACATGTCCTCATTATTTGCAGGGACCCACTTTTCAACATTTTTACAAACATTTAGGTATAAATAAGTTACGGACTCAATATTATTTTTTTTTTTTCATGTTTTATTGTAAATTCCTAAATTTAAAAGACACTCACTTATTCATATATTTATTAATTATGTTGGTCTGATAACAAACAAGGATTAATTTGCAACATATATTACAAATACTTTATTTGCTCATTCAAAAACAAAAAAGCCTGTGAATCAGACTAGCTGCTCAGTTGGTAAATATTTGATAAATGACAGATTATACTCTTCAGTATTTTTATTTAAGTGCCATACATCATCATATCTGAAGAGTCACATGGTTACTAGTCATGAGGATACAAAATTAAATCACTGATAGACTTTGGTGATCTTTAATGTCTTTAAATGAGAGGGGGGGGGGGGGGGGGGGCAAAATGGCATATATATCCAATGAAAATATAATAAATATGATAAATACAATTCATGAGAATGATAAAAAAAGTAAAATACTGATAATTAGCAGTACTGAATCTAATACCAAACACACCATATAAACAACTTATGTCGTGAAAAAGTAAGCTCTGGGAAAACATAATTAAACAAAACATAATTTTGAGGCAGAAAAGAGCAGAACTGTCAGAAAATAAGACAAATGATAAACTCTATCAAATATTTAAATACTTTCTCCTAATTGGCTACAAACAATCTCAGTGTGCTTATTAAAATTAGAATATTTATTTGCATAAATAGAACATAATATTGTTTAAAGCTCAGTGCAGATGTGTCTTTACATTATTGTGCTGCAACAACCAAAGTCATAATCTGATCTCCTTTAATGTATGGTCACTCAAAGTTGTGGCTGTTTCAAAAGAATCATTATGAAACTGTACACAGCATGAATACCTTGAACATGAAATACAAGGACTTTTATTACTTTATATCTTCAAAAGAAGAAATTCAATAGGAAACCAATGTCAGTAGCTCTTCAGCTGACTCAACAAAGTATGAAAACATTTAACAGGTAGTTAAAGACAGGAAGAGACAAAGATAAACCTTTATGTTCTTAAAATAATTGTGTTTTCTTTTAACTAGATGATATCATGCAGATTAAAAGGAAGAAAAACGTAAAATCAGAAAAGCCATGTTTTTGGCCTGGTGGGCGACAAGGTTGTGCGCTGTTCAGAACTGAATTGAGAATGCCTTCAAAATTCCAATTGAATTCCTGAATTTGAATTGAGAAACAGTAACAAACAGGATGAAGAATTTACATTCGAATTTGAATTTAAAGGATTAGTTCACCCAACTCACCCCTGTGTTGTTACAACTCCATATAACTTTCTTTCTTTTTCTTAACACAAAGGAAGGAATTGTGAAAAAATTTTGTGCTCAGTGATGTCACACAGTTGCAGTTTATGGTGACCACTTCTTCAAGCTTCAAAAGGACACAAAAGTATAATTCAGAAGTTTAGCAAATTTTTCCAAGAGACTCATGTTTTGTTCTGAAGGAATACGATAAGGTTTGGTGGGAAACAAACCAAAATCTGATGTATTATTAAGTGAAATTCTTGACCGACTGTTGGTATCCCATATGCATTCAGAAGTCTGCAAGAGAGCTACAGGAGACCACAGTTCTTAGAAGTTTCGCTTAGACGCTTACCGAAAGTGAAGTGAAAGAACCAGAGAGAAAAGCGGAGGGAGCGGGAATGTCTGTCACCTCTTCTCTTTTCTGAACCGGTGTGTGTGTGACATCCGCCTGAAGAGAGCTCCGTGAAAACAGTCGGTAGGTGTAACATTCTCAGCCAAAATCAAGTAGTTTTAACCGGCAAGTGAGATGCTGGCTTCAATGTAATGTTAGGAGAATGATTTTGGACCGGTGCCAGTTCATAGCGGACGGGGTTACACGGCGAGATGCCAAATATATAAAGTAAACCAAGCGATAGACAGAATGTCCTGTCACTCATCGCAGCTGCTTAAGACAAAAACTCTGAGTAAAATAGGAAAGATAAATTTTATTATGTGTTGTTTGGCATCTGGTTAAGACACGTGTTACTGTAGCTACCTTCAGCCTCATCTCTCTATTTGATTGAGGACTCCGGTTCAAGCAAATAAGGCTGGGTAAGAAATGCATCTATTTTTCCACTACAAAGTCTTCAGACATGTTTGTTAGTTCTGTTCTCTGGTTCGTGTGCAGCTATGTTGTGTTTTCTGTTGTTAATATCGTTGGTGGTCCGGTTGAAGCAAAACAAAACTGAGTTTTCACTTGAACGGCCCAATTCATGAGAGGCGGCAGCACATTGCTCTCATGCAAGGAGCTCTAAAGCTCGCGTGCAGTCTGTCTCATGAACGCGCACAGGAGATCAATGGTTGGTCAAGAGTTTCACTTAATAATACATTCGATTTTGGTTTGTTTCTCACCAAACCTTATCTTATTCCTTCACAAGACATGAGTCACATACAATAATTTATTAGACCTCTGAATTATACTGTTGTGTCCTTTTGAAATTTGAAGAGGTAGTCACCATAGTCACCACTGCCTTTGTATGACATCACTGAGCACAACAGTTTTTCACAATTTCTCCCTTTGTGTTAAGAAAAATAAAGTAAGTCACATGGAGTTATAAAAACACAGAGGTGAGTAAACAATGACTGAATTTTCATTTTTGGGCGAACTATCCCTTTAAGGAAGTGAAATCCAAATGGACTTTGTAGTCCATAAAAAAAGTGTTGTTTGTTTGTTATTTTGTACTATGAATTACCCATTAATAAGTTATAACACACACAACATATGGGGTATTCCCAGAAATATCAGATGATATTAATAATCAATAGAAATTTTAATTTATATATATTTTACTATAAAAATCTATTAATTTTCAGTTATTTGAACAGAAATGTCTAATCATTCGAGAGAAAAAAATATTTTACGTTATCACATAATGAGATATATAATATATATTTTTTTCTTCATAAAACTTGGATGACCTAATCTGCTCTAATTCAAACTGCAATTGAACTTCCTGTTGGGTGTTGCCAGTTAAATTCAAATTCCAACTCATAAGGGGTCAATTCTTAAAATCTAAATTTGTGCCCAAACCTGCCAGGCAATTGCTGTGAGGTGTTCTACCAGATATCACTGGAAAGATCTTGTCCAGACAGTGGTACAAATGTGCTGTTTAAGTGAATGTCCTTCTTGGGTTTCCCAATGTTGTTTTGCATCACCCGTCCATTCATCAGTGTCATGGGTAAATTGTAGTACATGTGGCGGCTGTTAAGCGTGGCTATTGCGGAGGTGGGCAGCTCATATTCGTAGCTGCGGCAGAAATGTCGCATTTGCAGGTGGGCCGGCTCATTATAGTCTGGTATTTCAACATGAGCCGGAGCTAAAGATGCTGAGGTCGCAGTCATGGCAACCGTCGATACGGCCTGCAGGTCACTGAAGAGCCCTTGCTCACCAGAGTCCAACACTTGTCGCCGGGACACAGACTCTTTCTTCTTAGCGGGCATTTTGTAGAGCACCTGCTTCCAGAACTTGGATTTGAGTTGGTTGCTTTTGGGGCCACGCCATTTAATGACGGACAGTGCTCGGATGGTGTGCTTGAGGTCTTCTACTTCCTGGTAGTTAATAACGTTGCGTAGGTCAGAGCATTCGATCATGATCACTTTAATTTCGCCTGTCATTAGCATGCTGTGCAGCCGTGGCTCAAACTGGAAGATGCTCCAACCACGGCGGGCCACAAACTCAGGCGTTAACACGATAATAAGACGCCTGCTCTGCTCCACGCTCCGGGCCAGATCCTCAATGTATGCTAGATAAGAGACAGAGATAAGATAAATGATTTTGGCTTGCGTGACAAGTTGATTCAAAGAATCATAAACTAAAAAAATACAGTGGCCACAAAGTATTTAGTCACATTTGAAATGGTATTGCATTATACTGTTTGAAATAACAAAATTTCAAAGGAAGTGTCATCTGCAAACAATTGCTGCTGGAGCATTTCTCAGAACTAACAACTTTTTAAAATGACATTTAATCAACTGGAACCAAGGATAATTTAGAGGATGTACTGTATAATGTCATTCCCCTCAAGTTCACACAGGTGTACTAGCAATTTTTCTGTTTATGTCATGTTGGAATCATAGTGGCGTGGATGCATCTTCATTCAAACACAGAAGTTTTCAGTTACTAATACCATTGTAGAAACTGACCAATCACAGTCAGCATTAGTTAACTAAATACATGAGTGAAAGTGTCCAATAACAGGCCGCTTTCCGAGACGTATTCGAATGGACATGTGATCCTAACATGGCAGCCCCCATGTGGGGACCCTCTCCATGTAGAATAAAACAGCTTTAGTAAGGTTTCTGATATGACTGGAGTCTTCATATGAGTGCATATGCTTTAAAATTACTGTTCATTTATTTAGGAGTGCACTGTTAAGCAACAGCTGCTGACGGCTATGGCTGATCAACCGCCATAGACAAGATGGACAAAAAAATCACTAAAAGTCATTCCAAATTGCACAATTCTGCACTATTCTATGCCATTTTGTAGATGTGAGTAGTAGTTTTACATTGAAAATGCAACAACAACAAAAAGTGTACTACGTGTACGCGGATGATGTACTTTTTCAACCAAAAAAACAAACAAAACAAAAAAAAAAACAGTGTGGAATGTTGGATACTTCATGCCCTCAGCACAAACGGCTTGGCCTACATAGCTTAAGGGGTGGAGTTACCTGGCTGTGACACTGGCCTGACAAAACAATAGTAATTAATGGTGAATGTGGCAACTAGCGAAACTTCTATGAAGACAGCACCTAAAGCTGTGTGAATACTGGTGTGTTCAGTACCTCAGAGGAAGATCGTACTTACAAGGTCAGAAATCAGAAATACGTTTTGATGTGTTTTCAAGTGATTTTAGTTGGAAAGAACGAACCAGTTTTGCAATTTAATATTTCTTTCTCTCTTTTAACATGGCAGAGGAGAGTACAGTTTCTGTAGTAAATGTTGAAAAAACTTTAGTGTTCCATTTGGTCTGAAATTTGATTCACTACATGACTGAGTGCAGTGTATATATTGTAAGTGCATAGTGTATAATGCATCATTTGAGACACAGTTTAAGCAGGACGGAGCAATCGTTCATTCAGGTATGAAAATAATTTCATTAAAAACAGCAAGAGAAGGGTTGCTTTTAGTGTTAAATGATCTCCTAATGTATGAAAAAGAGTTTTTACTCTTGCACAATGTCAGTAAGTCTGAAAAGCTAGATTTTATCATTAATATTATTGACATTGGTTTAATTCAAGGTCTATTTTAAACAGCCATGGTTAATACATTTAAAAAAATTTGTTTTGTGGAGGTTGTTTGGGGTACTTCCTGTGCTCACTTCATATCATCTCTTGTAATATATAACATGTACTTCCCTAATCTGTCATGTTGTGGATGTGCAATGGAGTGCAACAGTGCCCGCCCATTTTTTCAGCAGTCTTTGTACTGGAAGTATTTTTCACATTCATTCTTTTTCCATGCCATGAACCAAACCAATCAGATCCGAGGTGAACCACAATGTTACAAACTTTGATTTAAAGGAAAAAAGTATTTGAAAAAAAACAAGACTATGTACTTAACATCTTTAATGAGGGCATGAAGTACAATCCAATAAGGCATTGCAAATGACACAATTAAATTAAAAACAATGGACAAATTATAAGTATAGAAACATTATCTTTTAATTTTTTTTGCAAAATATTCAGATATATACAAATATATAAGAAGTTTGAGAGTGTAGGAAGACCGACTCGATTGCATCATTCACAGTGCGTCATGGGAGTGGGCGATCGCTGCAGAGCTTGTTTTGCGTGCTTTACTGGCAATGATTCTCTGATTGGTGGAGCATTTCTCTTCAAAATTAATGGTAGTGTAGTTCATCACCAATAAAATTCCACTATTAAACATAAAAAATAAAGTTGAAATAACATGGACTGATGACTTTAACAGAAGTATATATCATTGATTAGCAACCTCGGAACTCACAGTAGGTCTGTCTTTAAATGTTTATAAGTTATCGTTAAAAATTAATTCACCTACCGAAAAAAATGATGGGGTTTTTACCAGACTCACACTTTATAGAACACAGAACTCCATAGCCATTCTGCAGCTCTTGCTTAAAAGTTCCTATTTACTATGGACATGTTCCACTGACACAAAATGTCACAATACCTTCTGTCTAAAAAAAATCTATGTATTAGATATCGATATACTGTATCTTATTTGGTACTTAACAAATTTCTTTTTGTGAAATGTTAAACTTGAAACTTTTTTATTTTATTTATAAATGCCACATTATAAAATATACTATGACATTCTTTGAGTGTTCTTAAGTGCCCAAATACCAAATACTGTTTGGGGCCACTGTATACTCTATATGGTGAATCATGGTTTTTATAAGAAAAACACCAATTTTAACAAACCCCTATCCCTGCAGACCCTGTGCAAGATCAGGGAGGACGAGGAGCAGGTCGTCCTGGTAGCATCCTACTGGCCCACCCAGACGTAGTTCTCGGACCTCACGCTCCTCGCGACAGCCCCCCCTGGCGAATTCCCCTGAGGAAGGACCTTCTTTCTCAGGGACGGGGCACCATCTGGCACCCGCAACCAGACCTCTGGAATCTCCATGTCTGGCCCCTGGACGGGACACGATCACTTAGGCTAGGGCCCCCTCTATGAGGCACCTGTATGCCTTTAAGTGGCATCTGTTCGCTAAGTGGTGTTTGTTCCCGATGGGAAGACCCCCAGAGATGCGCAGTCGGATCAGTGCTTTCCTTCCTGCAGGAGAGGTTGGAAGGGAGGCTGTCCCCTTCCACCTTGAAGGTGTACGTTGCCGCCATAGCAGCACACCACGACGCAGTCGACGGTAAGTCCTTAGGGAAGCACGACCTGATCATCAGGTTCCTAAGAGGTGCCAGGAGGCTGAATCCCCCCAGACCGCGCCTCGTTCCCTCATCGGACCTCTCTGTAGTTCTTCAGGGTCTACAGAGAGCCCCCTTTGAGCCTTTGCAGTCAGCTGAGCTTAAGGCACTCTCCTTGAAGACTGCCCTCCTCACTTCCATAAAGAGGGTAGGAGACCTGCAAGCGTTCTCTGTCAGCGAAACGTGCCTGGAGTTCAGTCCAGGCTACTCTCACGTGATCCTGAGACCCTGACCGGGCTATGTGCCCAAGGTTCCCACGACCCCTTTTAGGGACCAGGTGGTGAACCTGCAAGCGCTGCCCCAGGAGGAGGCAGACCCAGCCCTATCATTGCTGTGTCCGGTGCGTGCTTTACGCATCTATTTGGATCGCATGCAGAGCTTTAGGATCTCTGAACAGCTCTTTGTCTGCTCTGGTGCACAGCAGAAAGGAAGCACTGTCTCCAAGCAGAGGATCACCCACTGGCTCATTGACGCCATAACTATGGCATATCATGCCCAAGACATGCCGCCCCTGGTAGGGCTATGAGCCCAGTCTACCAGGGGTGTAGCGGCCTCCTGGGCCCTGGCCAGGGATGCCTCTCTAAGAGACATTTGCAGAGCAGCAGGCTGGGCAACACCCAACACCTTTGCAAGGTTTTACAACCTCCGAGTGGAACCAGTTTTGTCCCAGGTAGTGGCACGCAATACAAGCGGATAAGCCCGGGATAGCCGGCCGGGTGTATCGCTTGCACATAGTGCCTTCCACCTCCTTTTGAGCTGAAGACGTGCGCCATTAATTCCCAGTAGTGTTCACAAGTTTTGTTCCCTGGTTGACTTCCTCCGAGCCCTGTGGCAGTCAAGTTTTCGGAGAGACTTGCTGCCGGCCCAGTACACGTGCTAACTAAGAGCCCTGTTCTGGGGTAGGTGCTCTGCATGTGGCAGTTCCCTGTAAGGCTAACCCCATGTGATATATATCTTCCGCTAATGCATTTCCCTGTTGGCAAACTGCATCTTCCTTGGGCAGAGCCCCTCTGCCCCAGTCTCCATGTTCATAGTAACTCCTCCCCCACTGGGTAGGATCTACCTTGAAGACTCCCCACATGGTCGGAAAGACCATGTGACGTATTCTTCCACTTAAATATCCCCCCCTCTTGGGCAAGGTGTGGTCTCCGTGGTGTCTTCCCCTTGGGAGGGACACCCCCTG
Organism: Myxocyprinus asiaticus; assembly: GCF_019703515.2. Lineage (NCBI taxonomy): Eukaryota > Metazoa > Chordata > Actinopteri > Cypriniformes > Catostomidae > Myxocyprinus > Myxocyprinus asiaticus. Next base: position 44,602,065 of record NC_059365.1, read on the forward strand.
ACTAGACCTGGTGGCCCAGTCGGATAATCCCCCTTCTTCCCAAATAATCCCCAAATACCACTCGCCAATTTTCATTGGCCTTTTATCAAAGACCAGAGGTGTTTCGGGCTCCCAAGAGTGACCCCTAGTGTCACTACATCGACACAACATCTCGTTCCCTCCATCAGGGAACGGAGGTTACACAAGTAACCATGACGTATGTTTGCCAACAAGGCTGTAAGGATGCTAACATTAAAGCTAACCTCAAGCGGTTGGAACAATGTGACAAAAATACATGCAAGTCCTACCCAAATGTTTAAATGTCACGATTGTTACAATCTATTACTATCTATTTGCATTAGCTTATATCCAGCTGGTCACGTTTATGCATTTGTTAGCCAGCTAAGTTGCAATTTTAAAGCCAGTGACGTGAGAAAGCAAATTAATATCTTCATGCAGCCGAGAGAAACATATAAACAAATCAGAAACGCATCTGATTTCAATAATAAAAAAAAGTATCCTCACTGTAATACGATGACTTCAGATCGATCACATTCTTGCGCTAAAAAAGACTAGACACAGCGCAACAAATACAGTTTAACAGAAAGCAGGATGCTTTTAAAGTTCTTTTTAATTAGATACATCATCTAAAAAACAACACTCCTGCACAAGACACTATATAAACAAAAACAAAGTGAAATAAAGACGTTCGTCTAGCGCACGTTTACATAGAAAAACAAATGGATGGTTGCAAAAGTGTTTAGTGTGAACAGCCCCTTACAGTTGGTGGAGGTCTTTGGCCATTGCATCTTGCTCTCTTATAAGCGTATCTCAGATTAAGCAATGAGTTGTTTAAATGCTTTGTCAGGAAAGATGTTCAACTTGGAAATGTGGGTCTCGAGATTCTCGTGTTCATTTCCAGTCTGTTGTGTTCCGTCTGTTTGAACAGCCCCTGGCCTGGGCTCATAGTCTGAGCTGCTTCACCACCGAGTTCAGCCGAATACCACTGCTATCTGTGAATATTGCTACTCTACCTACAACTGAACTGAATAAAAAACAATGTGGTATTTTTCTGTTATTATGAAGCTTGAGTCTGGAGTAGTAGGAATCAGTGCAAGTGTAACACCATGTGAACTGCCTATTGAATCGTTTCCCCCCCTTCATTTTACTTTTGACTTAACATTTGATAATATGGACCGCCTAAAACTTTTTGATTATTTATTTTATTAGTTGAAAATGAAATGCTTTTTTTTAACAGACAGGATAGGAATGTTCTATGCAATAATATAATGGTGCTGAATGGTTTATGTATTTCTTGCGCCCTCTTGTGGACTAAGGAAACAACGTCAATTAAAAAATCAGCTGACTTTAAAATTTGAATATTAGTTCATATATATTAATATTTATATATTTATTTCATTTAAAAAGTACAATACATTTTCATGGTTCAGTCAGTACTGTTTATTTTTGTAATAAAGTTCAGCACTGTTTTACTGTGAGTGTTATTTTTTCATTCAGTATCAATTTTAAAAACTATCGTTGATTAATCGGTTTTCAGCAGGTACTGCCCAACTTAGTTCAGTCGACCTCTTGGCAACACCAAAGCAAGCACCCATGTGTAGTTCTTATGGATTACGGTACTAGTTCATTAATTGGAGTCAATATCAAATTATAAATGTCCATAAATTTGTGATACAACTGCATTTCCACAGGAATCACACAGTAACCATGTTGATGCTGATTTGCCCCCAAAAATCTATATTTCCATAACAAAAAATAAATAACAAAATGTATATCTCCAGAGCACCAAGACATTGTCTATTAAACACATCAACAAATTCTAAATGTTCCTATGCTTCACATATAGAACCGGCAATCTGGACTAAACATCACCACCTTTGTTAATTGTACCCATGGATGGAGAGCAGGAATAATCAATTTGAAAGCGAAGTTAACACAAAGTTAGGTCTAAATAAAAATAAACTGTACAGAAAATTGTACTGTGCTGCAAAACTAATGAATATTATGTTATGCACAGTGAAAGATTCTTTTAAATGACCTGATTTGATCAACAGTCATTCTTAATAACCGATTCAAGCACCCAAATAAATATTTCACATAATATGGTAATTTCATCTCTACATCTGCAACTAACAGTATCAGTCTTGGGATTTGTTAATCAATAGATGAATACATAGATCAGCACTTTGATCAAGAACATGACTGACTGATCTAGTGGTAACAGTTGCCTCTAGTTTTTAGAGGTTTTGGATTCTAATTCGGCCAAATATAACTTTTTATTTTAATTAACCAAGATTGCATCTGTATGTCAGTGGATGGGTTTTACACTTTAAAAATGAAATGCAATTAAAGATGCGGGGAGATGAGAGTAGTGGAAACACAGACACATTTATTGACAGTTCTGTATATGAAAGAACAGTGAACTCTGAAATTCAGACAGCGACAACCACAAACACAAACTCTCCGCTCCGGTAGCGGGAACCCGGAGTGCACCTGAGCGCCCGTGAATGAGTTGACACAGTTCACGAACACCCGTCTCCCATCACACAACCCAGCCATGAAACACTCCGTATATATAGGGACAATCTGCTCAGATGGATACCCCATACCTGAAAGCGATTAAGAGAGAGGGAGAGAAAGAGAAAAAGACAACACACACAAACACTCAAACACATCTACACTACATAAAGTACACACAAACAATACTGTTGAGAAGGCCATCACAACGGGGACATGGAAAAGAGCACGAGCTGCGGCAAAACTGCTGACACTAAAGGACACTGATAACAGCCGCAATGAACACTTATCATAACATTCAAAATAACATTCCAGCACCGGATCACCTGTCAAAAGACACACAGATGAAATTGAAACTCCAACTCAAGAAATGGAGATGTTTCATGTGGATTATACACATACCTGATGACAGTTATTTCAAAAAGTGGTGAGGACGCGTCTCACCCATCTCAACCCATGACTAACAGCGATGTATCTAATAATCACTCAGCGAATACTTGGAAACAGCTGAGAAATTCATCTTTTTTTTCCCCACATATTTGTCCATGTGGTCATTGTTGTTGAGGAAATAAGCTCATCAACCCGCGGGAGCCCAAACACTGTACACGCGCTGCAATAGTAGGTAGGCAATTTGTTGATGCTGTGATTGGTTGCTGCTGTAATCAGTCAATGGGTTAGTAGTCATTTGTGCGTTCGGTGAGAGTTTAGGCAGTTTGACATGAATAAACCCCTACACAATGTCAAAATCAACAATAATATACGTACATTTATATTTAATACATTTTAATACTTATGCTGGGGTGGCAATGCTTTTCTTAGAGTGCCACCCCATGCCCCCCCCGTCACAATTATGTAATGCATTTTAATTATCTGAATTATCTGTAATCAATTTGATTAAAAAATTTTAATCGATTAACAGCCCTAGTTAAAATACTTTCTCCTATATCACAGCTTAATATGCAGATTGCAGACTCAACTATAAGTTAACCATTTGTGGACTGATTTCTCCAAAAGTGTAAACACTGTGGCTCTCTGGCGCTATCAAAACATTCCTTGGTTTTTTGGAGCGGCAACATTTGCTGGCGATAGTTTTTGTTTACTTTTCTACCAAAAACATGCTGTTCATCTTGATCTTTGGCTTAATGAAAGAGATGTTCTTACTGCTACTGGGGATGAGGTCACGGTGAGGGATGAAGAGTTTATATCCGTAGTGTTTCTCCAGGATGTCAGGTAAGATCTCCAGAGCGAACTGCTCCTCCTCGCTCATCTCGTGCTCCACTGACTCTAAATCCACTTTGGTGTAAGATAGGTAGCCGTCATATTCTTTGTTGTCTAAAGGAAGAAATGCATTGTATCACAGAGGTTAATACAATACAGCATAAAGATAAACAAATCTCTAAGCTTCATTTGATGGTAAACATGGATATCAACCAACCTATTTCTGTGGACAAAATATCATTTGTACAGATACATTTTTTAAATAAAATATAGGGCTGAAATGACTAAATCAGTGACTAAAATACCCCCATTTCACCATCTCCGACCTGTGGATAAGACCACTTTTTGCCCTCGAGTGACGATCATATTTAATGTTTAATTAGCTTGTTATAGATAATATTCGTTACGAGGTAGAAGATATACGTGGATCACGATGTCAGAGCATTCACCTGCCCCAGTGTTCAGTCTATCAGTGCAGCATAACGATCTAAACTGTCCACAAGTTGTAATATAAGTAGGAAAAGCTGTAATATCTGCTTGTTTAGGGTGACAGTACGTCCTTACCCCCAATAGGCACTTTAAAAAAGTCAGACGTGCATTCAGCTGATCTGTTCGCCACTGAAGTTTGTAAGTGGTGGACACTGATATAGATAAACATAACTCGATCGGGCTTTCAAGAAACAGGAAAAATCCCAGACTTTAAATAAATAATTACATGTGTAGGACGTTTGCGTTGTAGGGATGTACATGCAGATTTCAGATATAAAATAGGTGATATAATGACTAATATTTACTCACTGAAATGAGATGATTTCCTATTAAATCAATTGGGACATTGGAATGATTGGGCAGAGCAATATGGCGGTGCAGTGGCTTCACTGTTATGACGTCATGAGCAATCCAGTTCTCTCTCTCTCTCTCTCTCTCTATATATACAGTTGTGCTGTAATACAGGCTGCTCTGGAAAAAGACGCTGTGGTTATTTCAAGGAGCACAATACTTGTTGACCCCTCTCCAAAATATAGTAAATATGGTTGGTCTCGTCACTCCAAATTACAGTGTGCCAGAAGCTGTGAGGCGTGTCAAGGTGTTGTCGGGCATATTGTAACCAGGCTTTTTTGTGGCATTGGCACAGTAAAGGCTTCTTTCTGGCAACTCGACCATGCAACTCATTTTTGTTCAAGCATCGTCATATTGTGCTCCTTGAAACAACCACACCATCTTTTTCCAGAGCAGCCTGTATTTCTCCTGAGGTTACCTGTGGGTTTTTTTTGTATCCCGAACAATTCTTCTGGCAGTTGTGGCTGAAATCTTTCTTGGTCTACCTGACCTTGGCTTGGTATCAAGAGATCCCTGAATTTTCCACTTCTTAATAAGTGACTGAACAGTACTGACTGGCATTTCCAAGGCTTTGGATATCTTTTTATATCCTTTTCCATCTTTATAAAGTTCCATTACCTTGTTACACAGGTCTTTTGACATTCTTTTCTGCTCCCTATGGCTCAGTATCTAGCCTGCTCAGTGCATCCACATGAGAGCTAACAAACTCATTGACTATTTATACACAGACACTAATTGCAATTTAAAAAGCCACAGGTGTGGGAAATTAACCTTTAATTGCCATTTAAACCTGTGTGTGTCACCTTGTGTGTCTGTAACAAGGCCAAACATTCAAGGGTATGTAAACTTTTGATCAGGGCCATTTATGTGTTTTCTGTTATCATTATGATTTAAAAAGGAGCCAAACAACTATGTGATGATAAATGGCTTCATATGATCACTATCCTTAAATAAAAGTTTTTTTTGCACGATCAGTCATATTTTCAAAATCAATGCCAAAATTTCAAAATTTCTGCCAGGGTGTGCAAACTTTTGAGCAAAGCTGTATATCAGAGGTTCAAACACAGCTTGATGGAGTGCAAATCTGAACGCAGGGATCTCAATACATGTTTTTCTAAGTTTCAAACTCTGTAAACTTGACACAGCATCCTAAAAACAGCACGTTTATGACACGACGCAACCGAGATGGTCCAGAAGCGTCCGTCTGATGCAGGTGTACATTGAAGCATCCTTAAGCAAGCCCTTATAATAAATTTCAGACTGACTGACGAATTAAGTTGCAAAATGGATTGCTACGGACTGTAGAGCAATGATAGGCTTATGTTCAATAATATGCAAATAAATAATATATTGCATTCTAAAGCCGCTTTTTGTATAGTCTTTTTTAATGCTTTGCTTGTGTGCCAAAATAATGTAATGCATGTTAATCATCTGTATTATTATTATTTTTTATAATATATACTGTATATATATATATATATATATATATATATATATATATATATATATATATATATATATATTATATATATATAATTTAATCATTATATATTGAATGTTTATGTAGGCCTATGTGATTAATTAATTGGCATACCATGTGATTCATTTGATAAAAAAATGTAATTGATTGACAGCCCTGATTTATAACAAAACAGTATATTCTAATAGTACTGTAAGTAAATGTGTCTGTTGTTCTGGCAAGTGCATAATATTTCACATATTACTGTCAAATAGCATTATTCTCTACATTTATACATAAATTTAACATCTGTTGTATACAACATATTAATTTTGCAAACTCTCAGACTCAAACAAATATGATCATTTTACATAAGTGAAGATTTTTAGAAGAGTATTTCAGATCTGTAGGTCCATGCAATGCAAGTAAATGGGTGCAAAAATTTTGACGTTCCAAAAATCACAAAGACTTCATAAAAGAAATCCATATGACTCCAGTGGTTAAATTAATGTCTTCTGTAGTGATATGATAAATGTTGTTGAGAAACAGGTAAATATTTAAGTCCATTTTTGCTAGAAATTCTTCTCCCTGCCCAGTAGGGGGCGTATGCATGAAGAACTTGAATCACCAAAAAACACCAGAAGAATGTGAAAGTTAAAGTGGAGATTGACTGGGCAGGGAGGAGAATTTGTAGTATTAAAACTTAAATATAGATTTTTTTCTCACCCGCACCAATGAAATCGCTGCTGGAAACATTGATTTAACCATTGGAGTCGTATGGATTACTTTTATGCCGTGTGATTTTTGGAGCTTCAAAGTTTTCGCCACCAAATCACTTGCATTATATGGACCTACAGAGCTGAGAAATTCTTCTAAATATCTTCATTTGTTTTCAGCAGAAGAAAGAAAGTCATACACATCTGGGATGGCATGAGGGTGAGTAAATGATGAGAGAATTTTCATTTTTGGGTGAACTGTTCATTTAAAAACAAAAACTCTGCCACTATGTGAGAGTTAATTTCCACAATGATTACATATGGATACGAATTATGAATAAGATTCATGAATATGAGCTTTTAGTGCTAATTAGCATGAGTGCAAATTCTTAGCTCCGTTGACAATCCAAGTTTGGAATATTTCCCTCTTAGACACAGTGACAATATACAGTTAAATGACAGTGCCTTCAGTGTAAACTTACCGTCATCTGTCTCATCGCTACCGAAGTGTTGTCTGTAACACAGCATGATCTCCACATTATAGCACTTATAGATGCCTGTGAAGATTCCTAATACCAACATGATGGCACCCAAACCTCCAACCAGCTCCAACCTGTAGACATCTACACAACAACACAAAAACACATTCAGTGACTATGCATTAATCAGTATTACTCTGATCTGAAGTGGACTATCTTTATTAATAATACACACAGCAATATACGTAACATGTAACAGTTGTGATTAAGACATGGGCAGGTAATGCAAAGGTTGTAGATTCAAACTGAAACTTATTTCATTAGTTGTCATGAATTACCACCAATTACACCTTTGAGCAATTACACCAGGTTACTCAGGGGGACTGAACCGGTCATAAAAATGCACTTTGGATAAGAAAATGTCTGCTAAAAGAATGGGGGGAAAAAAATTATGTCTTGCCATTATTTTGTGTATAATGCAAAATAAATAGAAATATATTCATAATGCCGCCACTACTGTTCCAGCAACACACTGTCAAAAATGTTTTAATTATTGTTAGATCATAACAGGGAGACTTTTACTTTTATTTCTTTTACTGAAATGTTTTCATTCAGTCCTTTCTATTTAATAGTATGAATTTCAGTTTCAACTCAATTTTCTTCATCAGTTGGTAAATTCAAAGAGATATTTAGATCAGATAAAGTGCAATGAAGTGCAAGTAGAAATTTAAACACTTTATGTTTTTGGGTTTAAACATTACATTAACACAGAAAAATGACTGGTGTAATGACCCCTCTGATCTGGGGTCACAAAATTCGTTCACACAGAAAACCCATATAGCTTGTAAAAACACATACTCTAGAGATGACTATGGACTAAATGGAATCTTTTACTTAGCTTTATGAATATCATGTAATGTTGAGAAACTGGTCTAATTTGATTGTAATCTTTACTTTTCTTCTGTAGGATGGCACTTCCACTGCTGTGGCCAATATGATTCTCCACATTACAGGTATAGTTGCCCATGTCTGTCTCCTCCACAGCATCAAACATCAGAGACAGCTCCACCTCTTTCTCCCCCAGAAACTCTCGCACCAACCTACACAAACACATACCGCATACTTTAGACCGTTTCCACACAGTATCATAGTACAATCATAGCATCATTTGGCTCAAAACAAAAAATTCATATTTCCAAGTTGTGTGTTTTTAATGTTGCAGAAAAGTGCGTAAAGTGTGTATTTTTGAATACACATATTTTGAATATTATATTACTTGTTATTTGTGATATATCATTAATTAAAACCAGATGCCCCCGCACATGACATCTTATCCCAGGGCCGGATCTAGAGGGGTGCTGGAGTGGGCTTTGCCCCCCCATATTATCCCAAAAAGCAAATTAAGGCATCATAAAAGTAATCCATACATTTAATCCATGTCTTCTGAAGTGATCCAATCTGTTTTAGGTGAGAACAAACAAACATGTGACTCCTTTTTCAAAATGTTGTTCACCATTCACTTGCATTGATTGTATGGACCTACAGAGCTGAGATATTCTTCTAAAAATTTTAATTTGTGTTCTGCTGAAGTAAGAAAGTCACACATATCTGGAATGGCATGAGGGTGACTAAATGATGAGAGAATTTTTATTTTTGGGTGAACTATTCCATTAATATACTGTAGAGATATCCTGACGTGTATATTATATTTACAGTGGCTTCAAACATGGCCCATCCAATCAGATTTGAGTCGGAACGATCTGCTTTATAACAAGGATCCAGCATCTCTTGACAAGCATTAGATACATGAACTGAAAGGGTAATTCATAAAGATCAAACTAACATCATCAGGAGAACAAGATAACACATGAGAAAGCTTCAAATGCCGTTTCAGAACAGATAATAGCCATAAAATAATTGATTGTACAGATTACTCAAACAGGGTTGCATATAAGGTAAGGGATAATGTAATATCATTTTGTGATACTGTATATGCACATTACAGAAATCTAATGTTCTGAGAAACAAGTGCTGTTATCTAGTAATTTCAGTAAATAAATATTTAGTGCAAATAAATGTATATGCACTATGAAAAAGTCTGAAACTTTTTCATCACTATGAACTTTTCCATTACTTTTATTTGATTCATTTCCACTACTAAATTCTGATATTTCCATGTTTTCCATGTCTGGAGATCCTGTGGCCCTTAACCAGCAGTCTGTTGTCTTGTCCACTAGAGGTCTCTGTCATCTCAGTAATAATCTTGATCACTGTCAGAACTGCTTGCTTCCTGTGCTGTTATACCATCCTGTTCTTAGAAAACGTTAATTGGTTAACAGGTAGTTACCTTAAAATATACTGTAAAAAATTATAATAAATTTAACAAGACAATACATAATCTTTTATAACATTTTACTGTAAAATTACATGTTTTTTAGATGTAAAAAGTATCATTTTCTATAGTGTAACTAACGGTCAAAATGTATATTATGTTAAACAAGGGAGTACATGTACTTTTACAGTAAATTATTGTTAAAATTACGGTAAAACACAATAATCGTGCATTCCCAGAATTCCCTGCATGACCCATTACATTTCATTATATTTTATGGGAATATTTTTGTTTCTTATTTTTAATATCAGTTATGTACATTGGGGTGTTCTGTGTTATATTTTATGTAGTTTAGTTAATGTTTATTGTATTATTTTAGTGTCACATGTGTTACTCTAATGTTGTTTAGTGTTTGTGTGTATTACTGTATTTATGCAGTAATATCACTTAATAATTAATACAATGCAGTCAATAAACTTCCGACTTACAACTACAAACTAAACAGTGACATGATTAGATATGGAAATAAAAATAATTCTATAACACATAAGGTGTGTGTGTGACAGTGTGTGTGTGTGTGTGTGTCAGTGTGGTTAGTGAGAGAGAGAGAGAGATGATTCAGTGACAGCCCGAAAGCTGATTTCGCGATAGCTGGAGATAAAGCAGCCGTGTTCATCACTCAGAGACGCGGTTTTACGAGCGGGGCTCGTAAAAGTCCCTTGTTATTTGACTCTTTAATGGATGAACTCAGTTGCTGTCTCACCCGTGATGGCGAAAATGCACAACAGTCCAATTTGGTTGGACCACAATACAGCAAAACAAATTCGTGATAATTAATACCCTGAGTATTAATAATTAGCGGACATGGCGGTCCGTAAACTGTACAAGAAAAAATCCTTGAAACACAAGAATAACACACTATAATATTCTATCTCTGCCCAGATGTAACCTCTTACTTGAATCGCATGAGGACACAGGTAGAATGTGTTTTCCTCCATCCTTTAACTTTGACCCGGTTCCTTGAGGCTCGTGTGATGACGAGAGGTCGTTTCCTCGCGCTGTCGGCGGGCGGTACGGCTGTTGATTGTCGGCGGCCGGTACGGCTGTTGATTCTCAGAGGGCGGTACGGCTGTTGATTCTCAGAGGGCGGTACGGCTGTTGATTCTCGGCGGGCTGGCGGAGAACTCAGAAATGTCGACTTGATTGAAGATGGAAGAGAAATCTTTAATCTCTTCACTTCTGTAGGCCAACGGATGAAGATGCGAATTGCTCGGCGGTCTCCTTCGGATCCGTTAGAGTGTTCAGTTGAACACAGAGTAATCTCAACTCGTCCAGCGAGATGGAGATTGTATGGCTACAGTTTCAAGTCGGACATTACTTCCTTATGCCACGAGGCTGCACCGGAGAGCAGCAAAAAGCTACGTCCATATTCGGTGAACTAAGTCGCTGGAAGCAACTTTGGAAGCATTTCAGAATTATTTGAAGTCCTGATGATGTCATGTTTGAGGGACGTTCTGTGGTGTGCCTCATCCAATAGGAGTTGAGTGCTCGATCCTTTAGTGGGCAAGGCTTCATGGATCTGTAGTCTGTTTTGGACTCCCTTTGTTTGATTTTGGCGTGATTTTTGTCAGTAAAATTTACGACTTAGAAGGAGGAGGCTTGAGGACTGTTTTTGACTGTTAGGCCTGCCTTTGTCTTCTATCTGAATACATGAGGCCCAACAACGCTTCAGCACTGGCTTCAGACTCGAGTCCCGAGATGGGCATGGCACCGCGGCACACATCGCGTAGCTATCACACCGCTCTGCCGCCACTTATTCAGCCCTTGGACAGACCTTGCGTTTCTACAGGCAGGAGTTCCCCTACAGAAAGTGTCCAGACATGTCATGGCCACCACAGACACCTCCAAACTGGGCTGGGGCGCTGTATGCAATGGGCACGCAGTCGCCGGTTCCTGGTCAGGACCGCGACTGGTTGGCACATCAACTGCCTAGTGTTACTGGCTGTACTACTCGCCCTGCGGAGGCTATTGCCGTTGATCCAGGGCAAGCATGTGTTGGTCCGGTCCGACAGCACAGCGATAGTAGCATATATAAATCGCCAAGGCAGCGTACGCTCTCGTCGCATGACACAACTCGCCCGCCATCTCCTCCTCTGGAGTCATCAGTGGCTGAGGTCGCTGCGGGCCACTCATATCCTGGGCAGCCTCAACGCCACAGTGGATGCGCTGTCGTGGCAGGCAACACTCAGCGGAGAGTGGAAACACCACCCCCAGGTGGTCCAGCTGATTTGGAGTCGATCCGGCAAAGCACAGGTAGAGCTGTTCGCTTCCCGGGAATCAGTCCCACTGCCCGCTCTGGTATTCCCTGACGGGAGCCCCCCTCGGGACAGACGCCCTGGCACACAGCTGGCGGGGGCTGCGCAAATACGCTTTCCCCCAGTGAGCCTTCTTGCACAGACCCTGTGCAAGGTCAGGGAGGATGAGGAACAAGTCACCCTCGTGGCCCCATACTGGCCCACTCAGATTTGGTTCTCAGACCTCACGCTCCTCGCGACAGCACCTCCCTGGCGGATTCCCCTGAGGAAGGACCTTCTTTCTCAGGGACAGGGCACCCTCTGGCATCCACGCCCAGACCTCTGGAATCTCCATGCCTGGCCCCTGGATGGGATGCGGAAGGTCTAAGCGGTCTACCACCAGCAGTCGTAGACACGATCACTCAAGCCAGAGCTCCCTCTACCAGGCAGCTTTATGCCCTAATGTGGCGCTTATTCGTGAATTGGTGTTCTTCCCAAGCTGAAGACCCCCAGAGATGCGCAGTCGGGTCAGTGCTCTCATTTCTGCAGGAGAGGCTGGAGGGGCGGCTGTCCCCCTCCACCTTGAAGGTTTATGTAGCCGCTATAGTGGCTCACCACAACGCAGTCGACGGTAAGTCCCTTGGACAGCACGACCTGATCATTAAGTTCCTCAAAGGTGCCCAGAGGCTTAATCCTCCCAGGCCATGCCTCTTCCCCTCATGGGATCTCACCGTGGTCCTCCTGGGCCTTCGGAGAGCTCCATTTGAGCCGCTAGAGTCAGATGAGCTGAAAGCCCTCTCCTTAAAGACGGCCCTCCTGATTGACCTGCAAGCATTCTCTGTCAGCGATACTTGCCTGGAGTTCAGTCCGGCAGATTCTCATGTGATCCTGAGACCCCGACCAGGCTATGTGCCCAAGGTTCCCACGACCCGTCAGGGATCAGGTGGTGAACCTGCAAGCGCTGCCCCGGGAGGAGGCAGACCAAGCCCTGTCGTCGCTGTGTCCGGTGCGTGCTTTGCGCACCTACTTGGATTGCACGCAGAGCTTTAGACGCTCTGAGCAGCTCTTTGTCTGCTTTGGTGGACAGCGGAAAGGGAATGCCGTCTCCAAACAGAGGCTTGCCCACTGGATCGTGGACGCCATTGCATTGGCCTACCAGACCCAGGCCGTGCCCGCCCCCTTGCGGGTTCGAGCACACTCTACAAGGTGTGTGGCATCCTCATGGGCACTGGCCAATGGCACCTCTCTAGCAGACATCTGCAGAGCCGGTTTCGTCCCGTGTTCTTTCAGGTACAAACAGGTAGAGTTCAGTAATACGGAACAGCTGGCCGGGTGTATCGCTTGCGTTTAGCACCTTTCCCCTCCCCTGAGGCAAAAATGTGTGCTTTAACCCCAGTTGAGTTCACGAAGTCGTGAACCCTGGATGTCCTTCCTCCCTAGCCCTATGGTTTGCAAACTCGGTGGAGGAGTTTGCAGCCAGCCCCACTATGGGGTCTAATATGCCCTGTACTGGGATAGGTGCTTCTCAGGTGCCGATTACTCCGGTAACCCCTGTGATGTATATTCCACGGAACGTCTCCCTGTCAGCGGACCCACGTCTCCCTTGGGCAGAGCTCTCTCTGCCCCCGGTCGCTGTGTTTGTAGAGTTCCCCCCCTTTTTCGTGGTGGGTCCTACCATGTGCGGCTGCTGTGTCGTATTGCCACATGTTGACCTCCCCTTTTGGGCAGGATGTGGTATCTGTGGGGTCTTTTCCCCCTGAAAGAATAGGAAAGGAAAAGAACACCTTCCCCGATGCATATGATAGCGTTAGATGGCCCCAGCTGAATTTAATACTCTGTGGAGAGAAAGCATAGAGAGAAAAGGCCGCGGCTGGCATGGCCTGCTCCCATGCTAGTTACGTCGCTTCCCCCCCTCAGGGATGTGGGGAACTACATGACGTCTTTTGGGGCATTGGGGGAGGTTACGTGCAGTCTGATGCACCTGCTATTACGCACACAGCATCTTGCTTGCACCTGCATTGGCAGTTCACGTAACACAGTTCAGCTGTTGTGGCATTTTTCCATAGGGACCCCTAGTGTCACTACATCAACACAACATCGAGTGAGTGACAGAAGGGGAACACCTCGGTTACTGTCGTAACCTCCGTTCCCTGATGGAGGGAACAAAACATTGTGTCCCTCTTGTCACAACGCTGTACTAGCCGCTGAAATGGCTGGGACCGTGTTTCGGCTCCTCAGCACAAAACCTGAATAAATCCTGCATTCCAGCTCCCTTTTATATCCGTATGTCCGGGGGAGCGGCATGCACATTCCACTCGCCAATTCTCATTGGCCTTTTCTCAAAGATCTGAGGTGATCGGGGCTCTCAAGCGCGACCCCTAGTGTCACTACATCGACACAACGTCTCGTTCCTTGAAGGTTACAACAGTAACGAGACGTTTGTGTGAGCGACACTGAGCACCGTCTCCACGTGTTTATTTTATTAATTTTAATTTCACATGTGTTATTGTGATGGTGTTCAGTGTTTGTGTGAGTGACACTGAGCACTGTCTCTACATGTTTATTTTTATTAATTTTATTTTCACATGTTACCCTGTTTGTGTGAGTGACACTGAGCACTCTCTACATGTTTATTTTTATTAATTTTATTTTCACATGTGTTACCCTGTTTGTGTGAGTGACACTGAGCACTCTCTACATGTTTATTGGTAATTGCTCCTGGTAGAGCCACTATTGGTGAACTTCACGTCATCATTTGCTTTTGTAAAGTGAAAAGCAGATTTTTTCCAGAATGTTAGTGTATCAAATATATTTCATTGAAATAGTTATGTTTCTTCTTATTTTTAATATCAGTTATGCACATTGGGGTGTTCTGTGTTATATTTGATGTAGTTTAGTTAATGTTTATTGCATTATTTTAGTGTCATGTGTTACTCTGATGGTGTTTTGTGTTTGTGTGAGTGACACTGTGATAGTGTTTTTTTTTACTGTCAATTTAACAGTTTTCTTTTAAGTGCAAGGGTGTAGGTTTGGTTTGAAAGTTAGTAGGGACATATAGCAAGGTTAATATTAAAAATGTTGGTATTAAGAAAATGCGATAAAGTCAGTCTGGTAATATAGGCAAAATAATAACATCATTTAACAAGTATCATTTCTTACAGTATTTCTCTGCCCCACCATATTAAATATTAGCCTTTTGTTTTAAGAATTTCTAAAGAATAAACAAATTAGGAACTGACCCCCAGGGCTGCAAGGTTAGGAGGAAAAATGTGATATGCTATAAACTTGGATAATATGCAGTGATATGCAATGTGATAAACCTAAGTTTAATGGGTCAAAATCAAATGTTATTTTTTTAAGAAGATTTACCTCGAGAAAATAATAACCAAGGGACATAAAGTGACATTCTGTAAAATGTATTATCCAGCATTAAAAAAACAGGAAATCTAAACAAAGGGAAGGCTAAATTAACGATTTACATGTGCAAAATGACATCACACGATGAACAAATTATGGGGAGAATGGAACATTGGAACATTGATATTTTCCCCCACTTTCCAACTCCCCTCACTCCAACATTATATATATATATTTTGTTTATATTGTTTACTTACATGTTCTTACATTTTTATCTGAAAAAGTAGGCCTCCTGAACAAAGTAGGCTTTGAGGCTTAACCTACAATTAATGACTTCCTTTTCATCACAAATGCCTTATTTTACTAACAAAACATTATTTTCTCTTCTACAATGTGCAAAATAAAACATTGCTTGGGAGTTTTACTAGCATTTTAAAATCCTGCACCTCTGACACAGCTGTTTGATTTTTAAGGTGTCTTCCTGAAGAGGGCTTTTGCTGGCCGAAAAGGCCAGAATTGTTTATTCGTTTTTAATCTTACAAACGACTGTGATTGGTGCATCCTGAACAGCGCTGAGAAAAGTAACAAGTGACACGTGACAACAACGTTTATGCACCGCTTTAGAAGAGGTAGGACAATAATTTACACATTAATAATTATACTAAGGACATTTAATAGAAAATAAAAACAGTATAAAGTATTTTCTGTGTCGTAAAATTGTCCAAATGTTGTTCAGGACATTTCCGATTTTTTTAAAGTTGATAGGGACATGCCCCTGTCATCCCTACCTAAAATTACGCCTTTGTTTAAGTGTACCGTAAACCAATTAACATTTGTACCGTATTTTTTTCACCGTAAATTTAACAGGATTTTATTTATTTATTTATTTATTTTACAGTGTATTGACTTCTGTAGAATGTTTAAGTATTATAAGAACAAAGCAGATATTTCATTTTTCCGACAGTTTGTCGACTGCTGGCTGCAACTGCTTGATTGTCCTAGACAAGCAAAGCAGTTTTAAACCAGGTGCTGATATTAAACATAGCTTCACATATTTAACACACAAGTAATCTGCTTAAATGGGTAAAATAACCAATCAAACTGTTACCTCACAGACATAGACGTAACTTAATGAAGATTAATGATGATTAATGAAGATTTGTGCTTTGAAAAAACTAAACTAACATTGTGTGCTTGAAACAAGGATAGTCCTTTGTTTTTCTGCAGTGCATTACAAGTAATGTTACCAATCAAGAAATGCTGATAAATAAATACGTTAAAGAAGCAGTGTTGGTGTAAAGAGCCACAGCAATTCTTTAAAGGTATAGAACCATATGTTTTTTTATTTTCTTTTTATTTAACTAATGATTTAACAATTAGTATTTAACTATTAATCATTTAGCTATCACTAATTGAACTTTTCAATTAGTTAAAACATTCAGACAGTGGGAGATTTCTATTTTTTTTTTAAATTTTTTATTTATTTTGTTTTCCAGTTAAACTGCATTATTGAACAATGACAAAGTCCAAAATGATCATAGCAATAGCAACCAGGGGTAGGCAGCAGTGTAGTGTTATGATTTTTTATTATGGTTTGTTTTTAAACATGGATCTGTATGCCTTATAATACCTCACGTGGAGCTGTTTTGGAGAGAAATATATATATATATATATATATATATATATATATATATATATATATATATATATATATATATTTTTTTTTTTTACATATCTGTTGTGTGATGCTGTACCATCAGTGTGTATTACTTGTGCCAGTGTTACTGTGTCACAATGACTTTTTGACAGTGACACCTCATCTGTTCATATCACTTATCTCTACACTTCATGATTGATCAGGATATCATATCCATTCCATTCGCTCTCTCCCCCTGCTAGATAATTTCTCAATGCTCTTCTATCGTTGTAGGCTGACTTTTCTTTTCTAAACGGAGAGCATGCACGTGAATTGAGGTTGAGATTGTCGCAACAAATACCAACAACACAAAAGCTCGTCGGTCATTCGATTTATAGAACATCCGTATGCACATCAAATTTAGAATATTGCTAAAGCAGACTACAAGAGTTGCTAAATTGTCGCTAGTCGTTAGAGGGCTATTTTACTCACAAAGGGGTCAAAAAGTCACTAAATCTAGCAAAAAAGTCGCTAAATTGGCATCACTGTAAAGAAGCATTGTTGAAAGCAAATTTCTAAAAATGAATGGAGCCTGGAAGTGCTAGGGTTGTTTCAGCTCATGAAACTCTCCTGTGATTGGCTAGATGGTTGCTCAATCAGCCCAAAGTAACAAATCCCAAAGAAACAAATCAGTGTATGGAGGTGAATGAGAACGATTTGTTGTCAAACCCAGAATATTTCTTTAAAGAACCCAGACACCAAAACACTGATCTGAAGAACATATAATGATACAATATTAACTTTAATCTCCACAGATCGACATAGTCAACTCTAACTGAACCAAAAAAGAACCACTAAAGAACCTCTCTAGAAATGTCATGATTTGTTTGTTCTCTGTATTGTTGGTGACCAAATAAGAGTTACTTGGTGTCAACTGTCAGGTTAACAGTGAAAGTTAAAAAATGTCATCGATATATAACAAGTGATACAAAAGAAAAGGCAAAAAAAAAAAAAAAAAAATCTGCTCATTTCAAATACTTGATTTAGTTGAACCGAGGGTTAATCCAAATAGTAACAGCTAATGAATCCCGAAAACCCACAAGTTTAGAGTAAGTGACAGTACCTGACTTCACTTTCTCTTATGTGTCCTTCCAGCTCCTCTACAAACTTATCTCCCTTCATCCAGTAGATGATGGGTCTCGCATCCCCGCTGTAGCCGAAGAACGCCTTGCAGTCTAAGATCAGACGCATGCCTGTGAAATAAAAACAAAATGACAAGATTGCAAGATTTCAATCAGCATTCAATCTGCATTACGTACTGTAGCCCTGACCCAAACACATCTGGAATTTCATGATATTTATTATCAATTATCAACATTCACTTATGTTTCTCACTTCTTGTCAAATAAATTATTTTGTTAAAACGATATATTAAAAAAGCATTATATCATAGGAGTCTATTGTTTTAAAAGATGACACTTGTCTAAACGTGATTCATCAAAAAACAATTTCAATATGTTCAATATGGTTGCAAAGAAATCGTCTTGGTTACGTACGTAACCTCGATTCCCTGAGACGAAGGGAATGAGACATTGCATTTGTTAACGCATATGGGGAGTGTCCTTCCACACGACCAAGTTGAAATCTTTCCACAATAACGCCAATATTCTAATATTGGCTATGGTGTTTGAGTCCCACCCTTTTAGGCGCGAAGCTGTTCGCTATAAAAGCAGGTGCGCAAACACCATTCCTCAGAGTTTTCTGACTGAGGGACAAGAAGCGCATCACTCGCACATCAAAAGAACTGAGTCTTGTAGTGCGGCCAGCGTTTGCAATGTCTTGTTCCCTTTGTCTCAGGGAACCACGGTTACGTATGTAACCGAGACGTTCCCTTACGACTCAGTACACTTGACATTGCGTTTGCTAACGCATATGGGGAACAGAATCCCATCACGCCGCACTACACGACATAACATTCCAGAGAGGAAACATGATGCTGCAGTCTCGTGGTGGCGACCACCATGAGTATGCCGCAAGTGACCCTCATATTGGGCCAGGAAGGGAGTACTCAGACTATATGAACAATAGTCATATAGTATGAATTAACCCCTTCATGAACCCAGTCGGGAAGGGAGTTTATTTATAATGAAAGTGCTTGTGACTTTATGGTAATTTACAACAGCCTAAATGCAGGCAGTTGTGTAAAATGATGGGGAGCCCTTAATTAAAGGGAGGGGTATAAGTATATGTTTGGCAAACGAAATAACAAGCGTTCTAAACAGAGAGGACTTGTGAAGAGAGAGACGTTATGTCTAGGTTGTAAAACCTTGCAAATGTGTTTTGAGAATACCATCCTGCTGCAAAACATATGTCTTGTAAAGACTCACTGTTCGTCTATGCCCATGAGGAGGCCATGCCTCTAGTTGAGCGTGCTTTAACACCAATTGGGCAAATCTTACCCTGCCAGGGCAATCGCATCAGCGATCCAGTGAGAAAGTCTTTGCTTGGAGACAGACATTCCTTTCGTGTGTCCTCCATAGCACACAAAGAGCTGATCAGACAGTTTGAACTGGCGGGTGTGCTCAACGTATGAGTGTAGCACCTGCACAGGGCATAACAAATGCAAGGATTGTTCCTCATCCAAATTAAACGGAGGAGGGAAAAAGGCTTGAAGGTGAACCTCTTGCACTCTGATGGGCGTGGTTAGTACCTTAGGCACATAGCCTTTTCTGGATTTGACAGTGGCTTTGAAAGACCAGGGCCAAACTCCAGACATGAATTGTCAGTTGATAGTGCATTTAATTCACCGACCTGTTTTACTGAGGCCAGAGCCAGCATTAGTGCGGTCTTAATGGAGAGCATGCGCATTATCAACAGAGTCCATAGGCTCGAAGGGGGGCCCTGCGAGCGCTTTTAGGACCAAAGTTAGGTCCCAAGTTGGGACTGTAGCTGGCCGAGGTGGATTTAATCATCTTGCTCCTCTAAGGAACTTTATGATTAAATCATATTTGCCTATAGTGGTGCCAGCTTCTGTGGGGAGCCAGAGACAGACTGAAATGAAGGACTTTAAATTGATACACAGTTCCCACGAATGCAAATCTAAAAAACCGCCTGTAACGCGGTGCAATTGGTAAATGAAGTACATGTCTTTCAGATCTATTGATGCAAATCAGTCTCGAGGACGGATGTGTGATAAGATCTGTTTCTGAGTTAACATTTTTAATGGGCACGTCACGAGTGGGCGATTCAAGCGTCTCAGAACTAGAATGGATCGAAGCCCGCCGTCCTTCTCCAGAATCAGGAAATAACAGCTGTAAATCATGCTGTGTGTGTCACAGTCTGTGCACGCAACACCAGCATATCGTGTGGTTGGACCTCAGATTGTGCTCAATCGTTGAAAACACCAGCTCTGACACAACCTCTTTTGCATTCTTTGCGAGAAGATTGTGTATTTCGGGTATAAGATCACGTCTTCAGATGGAACCATGGAAGATGGAACACATTTGTTTGTGGAGCTTAGCTTGGAAAACTCGTCACATGGAGTGTTGAATCAGTTTGGCCAGGCGCTGAGTATGCTCTTCCAGTCAGTGCGATACCGCCTACCTGATGGTAGCAGTGAGAACAGCCCATGGCTCGGGTGGCTGGAGTCTCTGATGATCCTCCGAGCTTTTTTCACACACCGCCTTGTATATATTTCCTGGAGGAAGGGAAGCTCACCTCCGATGATGTGTCTGGCAGTTCGCACCACCCTTTGCAGTGCTTTGCGGTTGTGGGCGGTGCTATTGCCGTACCAGGCGGAGATACAGCCAGTCAGGATGCTCTCCACAGTGCAGGTGTAGAACCGTGTGAGGATGTGGCGGTTCATTCCAAACTTCCTCAGCCATCTCAGGAAGAAGAGGCGCTGATGAGCCTTCTTCACAACGACTTCAGTGTAGACGGACCATGTGAGTTCCTCAGTGATGTGGACACCCAGGAACTTGAAGCTGCTGACTCTCTCCACTGGTGCTCCATTGATGGTGATGGGACTGTGTTCTCTGTCTTTTCTTCTGAAGTCCATCACAAGCTCCTTTGTCTTACTGACGTTGAGGGAGAGGTTGTGCTCCTGACACCAGTGTGTCAGAGTGTGCACCTCCTCTCTGTAGGCTGTTTCATCATTGTCAGTGATCAGACCTACCACCGTCATGTCATCAGCAAACTTAATGATGGCATTGGAGCTATGTGTTGCCACACAGTCATGTGTGTACAAGGAATACAGTAGTGGGCTGAGAACACAGCCCTGCGGGACTCCAGTGTTGAGGGTTAGTGATGAGGAGATGTTGCTGCCTATTCTAACCACCTGGCGTCTGCTTGACAGGAAGTCCAGGATCCAGCTGCACAGCGAGCTGTTTAAGCCCAGAGCCCAGAGTTTCTCATCTAGCTTGGAGGGCACTATGGTGTTGAATGCTGAGCTGTAGTCTACAAACAGCATTCTCACATAAGTGTTCTTTTTTCCAGGTGGGAGAGAGCAGTGTGTATTGTAGATGCAATGGCATCATCAGTGGAGCGGTTGTTGCGGTAAGCAAACTGCAGCGGGTCAAGATTGAGTGGCAATACAGAGCAGATGTAATCTCTTATTAGTCTCTCAAAACATTTGCTGATGATGGGGGTCAGAGCAACAGGACGCCAGTCATTTAAACAAGTTATTTTTGATTGTTTTGGTACAGGCACAATGGTGGATGTTTTAAAGCATGTGGGGACTACAGACAAAGAGAGGGAAAGGTTGAAAATGTCTGTAAAAACACCAGCCAGCTGGTTCGCGCACGCTCTGATGACGCGGCCCGGAATGCCATCTGGGCCCGCGGCTTTGCGGATATTCACCCGTCGGAAGGATCGGGTTACATCCGCTACAGAGACGGAGAGTAAACTAACCTCTGTAGCTTCAGCCGCGAGAGCTCTCTCCGCGAGGGCGGTGTTATTTCACTCGAAACGAGCATAAAAAGTATTTAGCTCATCCGGTAGAGAGGCAGCGGTGTTCATGGCGGAGTTTTTATTCCCTTTAAAGTCCGTGATGATGTTAATTCCCTGCCACATGCTTCTAGAGTTGGTGGTGTTAAACTGTCCTTCAATCTTGTACTGGCATTTTGCGGTTCTGATAGTTTTTCGGAGGGCATAACTGGCTTGTTTATGCTCCTCCGCGTTCCCGGAATTAAAAGCAGAGGTCCGCACATTAAGTGCCGCGCGAACATCGCTATTGGCAAACTGCGTCTTCCTTGGGCAGAGCCCCTCAGTCTCCATGTTGTAGTAACTCCTCCCCCATTGGGCAGGATCTACCTTGAAGGCTCTCCACATGGTTGGAAAGACCATGTGATGTATTCTTCCACTTAAATATCCCCCCCTCTCTTGGGGTGAGGTGTGGTCTCCGCGGTAGATCGGATAGATTCGGATTCGGATAGATCCGTATTGTCCTGGTCGGAATCACTTCCTCTATGCACATTCTGATGAAACACATTACGCTATCAGCGTGAAGCTCGATGTCGTCATAGAGGCGGACCGGAACATCTCCCAGTCCGTGTGATCAAAACAGTCCCGTAGCGTAGAGTCTGATTGGTCCGACCAGCACTGGATCGTTCTGAGGGTGGGTGCTTCCTGTTTCAATTTCTGCCTGTAAGCGGGCAGAAGCAGAATGGAAGAGTGGTCCGATTTGCCAAATGGTGGGCGGGGGAGGGATTTGTAGCCATCCCAGAACGGAGAGTAGCAATGGTCCAAAACCCGGTCCCCTCGTGTGTTGAAACTAATGTGCTGGTGATATTTTGGTGCGACTGATTTTAAACTGGCTTTATTAAAGTCCCCGGTCACAATGAACGCGGCCTCAGGGTGCGTGGTTTCCTGCTCACTTATACTCCCATACAGTTCCTTGAGTGCCCGGTCTGTGTCGGCTTGTGGCGGGATGTACACAGCAGTGATAATGACCGCTGTGAATTCCCTCGGTAGCCAGAATTGTCGACACAGAAGCATAAGAAATTCCAGATCAGGAGAACAGAAAGACTTGATAGAATGTACGTTCCTCTGATCAAACCAGGATTTGTTGATCATAAAACATACACCATCTCCTCTAGTTTTACCTGAGAGGTCTTTCGCTCTGTCTGCTCGGTGCACGGAGAACCCCGCGGGTTCAATGGCTGAGTCTGGAATCTCCACAGTCATCCAAGTTTCTGTTAGGCAGATAATGCAGCAGTCCCTTGTATCTCGTTGGAAAGAGATCCGCGCTTTCAGCTCGCAGAGCTTGTTATCCAGAGACTGAACATTTGCCAGTAGAATAGTGGGTAGCGGGGGTCGATTTGCGCGGTGTCTTACTCCGATGAGAACGCTGGCTCTGTTTCCCCTTTTCCTCCTGCGTTTCCGCGGCCGTGCTGCCCAGACAAAGGGCTCCGCTTGCGTGTTTGTAAACAGCGGGTCGGCATTGAGGAATGTGAAGTCCAGTTTTCAGTGTGAGATCGCTGAACCAATGTCCAAAAGTGTTTGTCTGTCGTAGACAATAAGGCAGACAACATCCAAGACAAAAAACATAAGAATTGTGAACAAAACAAACAAAACATTGCTATGTTGTGTCGGAACTCGCAATGCAGCAGCCATACTCGGCGCCATCTTGAGTCAATTTACAATGAGCCATTTGTAACATTATTGTTTTTTGCCTCATACTATTTTAAAAAAATGACAGCTTTAACTTATTTCACTCTTTTCCTCACACAGAAAGAAACATGTAATACTGTATCTGAGAGATATTCATGGTGAAAAACACCAAATAAAACCTGCCTGTTTGACAGTCCTAATGCATTGCTGTAGTCATTTCAGGCTGAGAGACTCTAATAGCACTGTAAGGTCAGATTTATTCTCAAAGAAACTCTCTCTGACTCAAACTCACCCACACAGAGAAAAGAACTCGTGGGCGAAAATGTGTTCACTCCATCCTGTACAGTAAGTACATCTGGCTGTATGATGTGTTTTAGACATCTGTCAACATCTCAACCACCAAAACTCTGCACATTACCTTCATCAAACAAATCATTCACATATGCGCATCAGTCCATGACCAATAAGGATGTATGAGATGATAAAAAGGAGAAATATTTTTTAAAAAGTAGTTTAAAACTTTGTGTCAGATTCATAAAAATGACATCTTCATGTTGGTATATGTTGGTTAGGTGTGTTTTTAAGAAACTTTTTATAAATTCTCAAATTTTTAGTGATTTAATTACTTAAAATGCAAAGTGACGTAACCATCAAGTAAAATGTAATGTGTACAACTTAATAATTATTTTTGTCTTAAGTTTTCAAACAATATTTCTAATTTTTTTTTTTCAATTAACATTTTTTATTGATTCAACCATTAAATATAAATAGCAGAACACACATATACAGAATCAATATACAACCCCCACTATCCCCCACCTGACCCCCAACAACACCCCAGTGGTCACACAACCATAGACACACAACAATTATAAATAAATAAATTAATTAATTACAATTTAAAAAATAAAAATAAAACAATCACACACATAAAACCCCTACACCTCTCTCTCCACTGTCCCTCCCCGAGAGCCCTCCAAAAAAGACAGATATCTTCCCCACTTCTTCACAAACATGTCCAGACTCCCCAGTCTTCTGGATACCCCCTCCTCAAGAGCTGCCACTCTGACCATCTCTGAACACCACTCCTGAAACGGGGGCGTTCCAGCCGACTCCCAGCTCCTCAAGGTGATCTGTCTGGCGATCATAACACTAGTTAGGACCCAGTTTTCCCATGTGCTTATTCTCCAAATTAATTACTGCCCCATCTCCCAAGATACAGAGTCTGGGGCTAAATAAAATTTGAGAGGCCAAAATCTCGCACATAAAACTCTGAATCCTCATCCTAAATTCTTGCATCTTAACACATCCCCAAAAGACATGGGTTGTGTCTCCATCTTCTGATTGACATCGCCAGCAGTTGGGTGTGTCTTTAAGACCAAGCCTATGCAATCTAGAGGGGGTCCAATAGACTCTATGTAAAATCTTAAATTGCATGAGGTGAACCCTTGCGTCTCTGGATGCAGATTTGACATTTTTTAGAATCTCAGCCCACTCTCCCTCCTTCAATACCAAATTTAGATCTTTCTCCCATAATCTCTTAAGAGAAGTTGAAGTTCCGTCTCCCAGACTCTGAATTAGTAGGGAGTAATACACCGATGCCTCATGACCTTTTCCAAAAGCAGTAATCACCACTCCCAGAGTATCTGCCACTTTAGGAGGGTGTAAACCACTCCCAAAAACAGTACAGAGCAGGTGGCGCAGCTGTAAATATTTATAGAACTGAGATCTAGGAATCTCTAAACGTTTAACTAAATTTTGAAAGGATCTCAACACTCCATTCTCATATAGGTCACCGAGTGTAGTGACCCCCCTCCCAATCCACTCTGACCAGCAAAAAGGGGACTTGTTGATGCATAGTTTGGGGTTCAGCCATATGCTCAAGGCAACATTTAAAAAAATGTCAGAATTAAACAGTCTGGACACCTTTGTGCATACCGAGTTCAAGTGCGAGATAATGGGATGTAATTTGGTTCTTCGATTAATTTGATAGAAAGGCTCTGCAGTGGCGAAATAGGGGCAAGAACTTCCTGTTCTATACAGAACCAGGGAGGGGCTCTCTCAGGTGGAAGCGACCAATGAGCCAAATGGCTGAGATCGAATGCATAATAATAAAATAAAATCTTAGGTAGACCTAGCCCACCTTTGTCAATTGGCCTATGTAACTTATTGAAATGTAATTTGGGACGCTTACCATTCCAAATGAAAGACTTTGCTATGCTATCGAATTGCTTGAAATAAAGAGGGGGACATCTACAGTGAGAGACTGCAGTAAGTAACTGAATTTTGGAATACAATTAATTTTAATAACATTAACCTTCCCAATCATTGATAAATGTAATGAAGTCCACCTGCCCACATCGCTCGATAACCGTTTTATTAAGGGGTCAAAATTAACCCAAATACTTAATGCCCTGTTTGGGCCACTGGAAAGCACCCGGTTGGAGAGCCATTTCTGGGCAGTACTCTGTCAATTAATAATTCTGTGGAGACAAGGCATAGATCTACTAAGGTCAGAGACAAATAATAAAATATCATCTGCGTAAAGCAAGAGTTTATGCGTCATACCTCCCGCCACCACCCCTGGAAAATCATCCTCCTTTCTTATCGCGGCTGCTAATGTTTCCAGGGCCAGACAGAACAATAATGGGGAAACTATCCAGAGTAAAATAATCTGAAATTAGTCCATTTGTTTGTACCGCCGCTACTGGGTGTCTATAAAGTAACTTAATCCATCCAATAAACATACTCTCGAACCCATATATTTCCAAAACCTTAAAAAGATAATCCCATTCTACCATATCAAATGCCTTTTCGGCGTCAAGTGAGATGGCAGCGACCGGAGATTGTTCATTCGCTACTGACCACATGATATTGATGAGATGCCTAATGTTATCAGAAGAGCTGCGGCCCCGAATAAACCCCACCTGATCTATATGTATAAGAGGTGTCATAACTTTACTTAATCGATTAGCCAGAATTTTTGACAAAATTTTTACATCTAACTGGATCAGGGAAATTGGACGGTAACTTTTACACTTGCTTGGATCTTTGTCCTTTTTAAGAATCAGACTGATCCGGGCTTGTGTCATGGTTGGCGGAAGCTCTCCATTCTTTAATGATTCAGTATAAACTTCTAACAAAAGTGGAGCCAGTTCTGTAGCATAAGATTTGAAAAACTCAGCAGCAAAGCCATCAGACCCCGGAGCCTTGCCTGTAGGTAAGGCCTTAATAACCTCGCCGAGCTCCTCCAAGGTTATCTCAGAATCAAGAGAATTTTTTTGCTCAGTTTAGGGAGGTCTAATGGTTCCACAAAGTTTCTAATATCTTCATCAGTAGACGAATACATGGAACTATAGAGATCAAAGTAGAATTCTTTAAAAGCATTATTAACATCAATGGCCGAGGTAAATATTTCACCACCAGCAGATTTCACTGAGGGAATGGTAGAAAAAGACTCTCTCTGCTTTATATATCTAGCCAAAAGTTTTCCTGCTTTGTCCCCCGACTCAAAGTATGACTGTCTTGCCCTGAATAACCAAAACTCCACTTTCCACGACAAAATAGTATTATATCTGTATTTCAATCGAGTCAATTCTCTGAGGCCATCGGATGACAAACGGCGCTTCAGCTCTGCTTCGGCATTTTTAATATTTTCTTCCAACTCCACGAGTTCTCGTGCTTTGGATTTTTTCATGAATGAGGCATACTGTATGATCCGACCCCTAAGAACCGCCTTAAGAGCCTCCCAAGCCATGCCCACAGTGGATACTGAGGACCAACTGGTCTCCATATAAATATTGATTTCAGTCTTTAACATTTGTTGGAATTCAGGATTTTGCAAAAGGGACACATTAAGGCGCCAACTATATGATTTCTTTTTCTCCGTATGTGGCACCACCTCTAAACTCACCAGGGCATGATCTGAGACTAGATATTTCCAATTGAGCAATCCACAACAGATGAAATGAGAGACTTGGATATAAAAAAAAAACCTATTCTAGAATAAATCTTATGGACTGATGAAAAAATGTATAGTCTCTACCAGATGGGTTCAAAAGTCTCCAAATATCTGTAAGACCAAGATTTTTACACATCCTGTGAAGCATCAGTGTTGCTCTAGGGGGCTTACACACTTTTGCTTCACTGTGATCAAGGACTGAATCCATCAAAAGATTAAAGTCTCCTCCCAATATTACATTGTGAGGGGTGCCAGCGGTTTGCAACATCCCTTCAAGATCTATAAAAAAGCCCTGATCATCAGCGTTAGGCACATAAATATTAGCCAAAATCAACCTTTGCCCCTGAATTTCAGCTAAAACAATAATGACTCTTCCTAATTTATTTTTAATCCGTTTGAGACATTTGAATTGTAGATGTTTATTTAACAATATAATGACTCCCTTGCTCTTACTTGAGCCAACACAAAAGAAAACATGTCCACCCCATATCTTCCCAAATTTTTCCGCTTCCTGCGGGGAAAGATGTGTTTCTTGAATAAACACTATATCATATTTCTTACGTTTAAGAAAAGTAATAATCTTCCTTCTTTTTATGGGGTGCCCCAACCTATTCATATTCCATGTGGAGAGAGATAGTACACTCATATTAACAACTGACATATTGATATAATAAAAAAATAAATAAACTGTGTGTCAAAAACAAAATTATACAGACCACATTCCCCATTAGTGAAACAATCAAACCCCAAACTTCCCCCCGAACAAAACAAACAGAAAAAAGAAAAACGTGCTCATTAACCCCGCGCACGAGAGCGCCAACTGGCGACAATCCCTCTAAACTCAAAAAGTCCATGAACGCCCACGAGCCCCCACGACAACTTTGCCATCAGATTGCACAATTTTGCCTCACAAATTTGTGAAGCAAAATTACATTACAGAAAATACTTTTTAAAATAACCCCCAGCCAAAAGGAAGAATGAACACAGAACATGTAGATTAATTCACAGAACTGTTTTAAAGGAGTGATCCTCCGCAAAACAAATTTCAGCTGATATAAAACCATTCAGTTTCAAACAAATAGACAAACGAATGTTCAGTGAGCCAGCTGTTATGAGTTCAGCGGATGACGTATTCATTCCAGTGTCCCTAGGTGGAGCCAACACAAAAAGAAACAAAACCGTCATCCTGGTTCCCCGGATGGTCAAGTCAATTCACTCGGAGGCCGCATAAAAGAATATACCATGACTTACTCAATCCGTTAACTTTATAAAAGACATCCTTTGTGTGAGCATGTAGATATTTTGCGGTCATCTGTAGTGTCCACTCTCAAACTGGCCGGGAACTTCCATGCAAATGTAATCTTCCTTCATTGCAAAAGCTTCTTTAAGGAAAGTGTTATTCACAAAACAAGCTCCAGCCGCTAGGCGGAGCCAATGCAAAAAGAAACCAAAATGACGCCCAGCTTCCTCAAAAGCCAGAGTAAGCACAGCGAGTCGACCCACTCATATGAGAAACATCCAATGTTACTCACCCATTGATTCAATAAAAGACATTGCCTGATTGGGACATGTAAATACTTTGCGACTGTCCTTCGTTTCTATTCTCAGTTTGGCCGGAAACATTAGAGCAAAAGTGATCTTTCACTGATGTAAGAGTTTCTTACATTCCTTGAACCGATCGCATTTCTCTCTTGTCGAACTCGCAAAGTCCGGGAACAAGAAAATATTATGATTCCTCCAAGAAAGCTTCCCTTTGCTCCTCGCCTGACGCAACACGAGATCTTTATTGGATGACCTCAGAAATTTGGCCAGAATCGATCGGGGCCTATCTCCCTCAGCAGATATCTGAGCAGGGACTCTGTGAGCTTGCTCGATTTCCAGCTTGTGGCCTGTTATGTCGAGCAGACTTGGGAAGAGCTCATCTAGGAATTTCACCATATCTCTGCCCTCCTCATGCTCAGGAATTCCAACAATTCTGATGTTATTCCTGCGGCTTCTATTCTCAAGATCTTCAAGCTTTTCAAGAATACGTTCCAGATCAACTTTGGTCGCGGGCAGATTAGCGGTTAATTCCCTCTCCGAACACTCTAAATAATCGATTCATTTCTCAGCACTCTTGTAACTAACTCAGAGAATTTTATTTCCATCAGCGTAATCAATTGACGTATTACAGCGAGATCATCCAAGTCAGCAAGAACCTTCGTCACCATCACCGATATGTTGGACAACTGACGCTGGATTGGACCGGACGTTGTTTCGCCGATTACGATTCTCTAAATCTTCAAACTTTTCCCAGAGTCCAAGTCTGTCTTGGTCGCTAGCGGATTAGCAGCTAATTCCCTCTCCTATGACTCCAGATAACTGATCTGCCTCTCGACGTCCAACAATCTTGTAACCAACTCAGAGAATTTCGCCTCCATCGCCGTAAACGATCAATATATTACAGCAAGATCCTCCAGGTCTGCTACAACCTTTGTCAGCATTACAGACATGCTCGACAGCTGCTGTTGAATTTCTCCTGCTGCACCGTCCAAACCGGGCCCCTGGTCTGCAGCCTGGTCAGAGGTATCAGCTTGAGCACGTAAGTGTCTTTTAATATCTCCAGAGCCCGAGGATTTTGAATTCTTTGCCATGTTGACCTCATAAAACTGTTATGCAGCAGGGTGTATCGAATCTCACTGGTTTATGACATAAAAATAATTAAAAACTAGCAAAGTGCGCAGAGCTCGCCGTTTACACGTCTGACCCCCGCATGGCGCAACGCGACTCAGTATTTTGTGTATTTTTAATGTTTGTAAGAAGATCAGAAAGTCTTCAAATCTACAACAGCTCGTGCTTTTACAGAACTGATCTACTCAAAACATAAGCAAAAATAATAAATCAAAACATATTGATTGGTATACAGTAAAACAATGACAGTTTTGACTTAATAAACTTGTCAGACTAATCATATTCTCATGCCACTAACATGGCACTAACTTGTCAGACTAATCATATTCTCATGCCACTAACATTTTTGTAATTTTTTATCATAAAAAAAAAAAAAAAAGAAAAACATATTGAAAATCTATAATTGGTTTTTGTACCTGATTTCTTTACATACATTTCACCTCTCTCTGATTTTTCAATATCCTGTGCATTCACACAGGAACCCTCTGAAGAGTAGGATGTTTTGAACATAGAGTAGCAGTAAAACTGACATTTACAGTTTTCTGCATGGCATGGCGGTTTCCTTTTAAGGAATAATTAACCTGGCATTTATTCACTCTCACTATTTATTCACTATTCACAGAAACACTATAAACGTATCATAAAAGTGGTCCAAATGGCATTTGTTATATTACAAGTGTTCTGAAGTCATATGATAACTTTGTCTGAGGAATAGACCCTCATTCACTGAAAATATTGACATCTACTGTTGACATATACTGTTAAACCTTAATGTAGTTTAAAGTGTAAAATGGCCAGTAAATTATGATAATATAATCATAAATTATTTAACTGTAATATACATTGTATAATGGGAAATTTCTGTGATGTCACTAATTTTCAGTAAATTACTTTTTCTATTCTAATGATTACAGTAACAAACTGTAAATTACAAATAGAGCAAATTACTGTAATTTTATATAGGCGCAGAACCCACAACATCTTTGTCTGATGAGTGTATGTCTTTCTGTGTTCATAATCTTTTTTTTATTCATAAACCCCGGTAATTATTTGCATTAATACGCACATACAGTAGGCAGACTCAATCTGATCTCGGAGCATTCCTAGGAAATAAAATCTGCCTGTATTCGTCAGCACCTCTATTGAAACTTGCCTCTATTACATTATATTTGAAATTGTAACGTTTGGTATTGGTAGTTAGATAAACTATACTTGGTAACCATAATAATTTGTAATCTTGGCTCTGGTCCCCGTTTCGAGATCCGTGCGTTCACTATTTCGTTGTGCTCCATTTTGCTGTTTTGGGCACAAGAATCGTCTTTTCTTTCAGTGTACACTTGATCCTGGTTGCCCTGCACGAACTGACAATGATTACTCTTTCAATCTGTAACAAATGAATGAACACATCTCTACTTATAGGCACTTTTCCCACCGCATTTAAGCAGGCTCAAGTAATTCTAGAGCTTAAAAAAACTTGTGCTTAACCCCACACAAATAGAAAATTACAGACCACTTTTTCTCATCGCATTCATGTCGAAAACACTAAAAAGGGTTGTTTTAAACCAGATCTCTGCCTTTCTCTCACAGAACAAGCTGCTAGACAAAAATCAGTCAGGCTTCAAAACTGGACATTCCACCGAGACTCCCTTGCTGTCTGTCACTGAATCCCTGGGACAGACTAGAGCTGGCTCCAAATCATCTGTCCTCATTGTGCTGGACCTAACTGCAGCCTCTGTCACAGTCAACCATCTTCCTGTCCACCCTCTCTACTCTGGGCATCACAGGAACTGTGCTCTGCTTGTTCAAGTCCTATCTCTTGGATAGGTATTTCAAGGTAGCCTGGAGAGGAGAGGTGTCCAAGTCACATCAGCTACTTACCTCAGTGCTCAGTGCTTGGGCCACTTCTCTATATGCACAACATAACTGGGACCCATCATTCAGGCACACAGGTTTTCTTACCACTGCTATGCAGATGACCCGCAGCTCTACTTCTCTTTCCAGCCTGATGACCCCATGCTGACTGATCGGATATCTGGCTGCCTGGCAGACATCACGGCCTGGATGAATACCACCTTAAAATCAACCTAGCGAAGACTGAGCCCCTTGTCTTTCCAGCCAACCCCACTTTTGAGCACAAAATCACAGTTCAGCTGGTTTTATGTCCAATAACGCTATCCAAAATGGTCAGAAACTTATGTCAGAAACCATCAATGACCAGCTCAACTTCACCGACCACATCTCAAAAACAGGCGATCATGTAGATTTACTCTCTACAACATTAGGAAGATATGACTCTTCCTCTCTGATCATGCTTCATAACTCCTTGTTCGGTATCTTGTCATATCTAGACTGGATTACTGTTCTTAACGATTAATGCTCTTTTAGCCGCCTTACTGCATGAGCAATCAAGCCTCTGCAAAATGTAGCAGTGCGGCTAGTCTTCAATGAATCCAAGAGAGTGCATGTTACAGAATAGTGGTCTAACAGTCTAACAATGGTCTAAAGGCCTTTTCACACCAAGATCGAACATTCACAATACTTTACTACGAGTGTAGAAAAACGAACCTCACTGCTGTTTTTATTGCAAGGACAAAATAACACAAGTATTCCTGTAACTGTGCTCTTTTTCTCACCACACACAAGAAACCCTGTATTTAATACTAAAATGCAACAATTAAATAAAGAATAGACCATAAGACTGTGTCTTTTTATGTTCTTTTTAATGTTATGCATCATATTTTATTCTATACCTGTTACTTGATGTACATTATTTCATGTGTATTTATATCACTGTACCTTGGTTTACATTATCCAGGCATAAAAAAAAAAGAATAGCTGGGTTCAGGAGTTCGTTTGGAATATACTCGTAGCAAAATACATGCATAAATATAAAGATAGAAGACACGAGACGTATGTAACAGCGCTCTTTGCTCATCCCACTCACACAAAAAACACTAATTCTATGTTCCTATAAATGCATCAAAAATGTGGAAAGATCATAATGAAACAGTTATGCCAATTAGGTAAATAACTGCCTTAACTGTATTAAATATAACCTATTAATCTCATTCATTGACAGCTGAATGCTTTATGGTGCGCTCAGTAACTTTTGTCTTTTTGTCATCTTGGACATCAATAGTTCACAATTTCAGATGCCATTGTTGAAATATAGTATTCACAGTCAGTAATGATTATTTTAATCAATGAGAGAAAGTGTCAAATAACAGGATGGTTACTGAGATTAAGCGAGTAGTATTCAGCTGGTCATGTGATTCTAACATGGCAGCCCCCATGTGTGGACCCTCTCCATGTAGAACAAAACATCTTTTATAAGTTACTGATATGACTGGAGTCTTCGTTTTAATGTGAGTGCTCATGATTCCCTACATATATTGCAAAATTACAATTCATGTCTTTAGGAGTAACACTTTTTTAATGAGGAAAAAATTACTGAGTGCACCTTTAAATAAATGTTTGTAGAACAGCGTCACCTACTGTATAGGGGTGAAATTGTTTTTCATTTTATTCGTTTTGGTCTTGGTGTTAATAGACCTGTCTTCTTCAGTTCGTCTCACAAATTTGGTATGAATAGGCCTTAACAGTGTGGCTCTCCTTGGCAGGTTCATGAGAGTTCATAAGAGAAACAACAATGTCTGATTCATTAACAATCTTCTTTATTTCAGTTTTGACTGAACATTATTTGTATTGCACTGTCCGTCGTGCAAATGTTACCGAGTGGCAGATCTGCGCACCATCAACACACACAGATGGGCACTCCTCTTCGGTGTCGTGCCGTGCCAAATTCCTAACCGTTCGCTCCACTCATTTAAAATAAACTGTCTATGTGAAAAACTCTATTGCTCCCTGAGCTATTCTTCTCTGCTCATCAACCCATCTCACTTATGCCTGTTTTACACTGCACGCTGAAACAGTACAGAAGCAGTGCGTATTTTTTTCTGCATCCATGTTAACAAATGAGTGTATTTACTTCGGAAGCAGAAGCAGCGCGTGAGCAGCTGGAGTTTCTGTGCAGAGTCTATTTTTACTACGCTGCTTTGTGTGCCTTGATGGACATCGTGAACAGTGGCGAATTCTCAGGGCCAGCAAATTCTTCTCTGCTGGCCTAACATGCCAAATAAATAAATATTTTTCATCCTTTCATTCACAATCACCTTTTTGCCTATGTATTTTTAATCGCTTTCCACTCTTAATTAATCTACAAACAAATAGAGAAAAATGAAAAGTTTATCCAGTCAGAATTTATTCCTCAATGCTTACAAGCAAAGTGTGACAACTGTTTCACAAATCGCATGCCCGAATCTGAGCTTGTCAGCCAAAGCAGCTTGTGATTTTGAGCTCCACCCCTTCAGGCCTTCAGAATTTCCACAGAATCCCTCAACAGCGCAAATGAATGGGCAACTAAAATCAGATTGATTTATTTGTTCTTGGTGGGTGTGATCTTTAGGATGTGTCCTAGTTGAGGACTTCTAGCTGGCCTTGAGACGCAATCACGCTTTAAGTGATGTACGTAATTTGAAAGCGAAGAGCGCGAGATCTTGCTGTCGAGTTGGCTGTCATCACTGCTGGTATTGCCGTTGAGAAAGAGATCCTTATGGATTTAAAAACCTAAGATGTTCTGCATGATCGTGCGATTGATTAATTAAACAGGAAAGGAGGACTGATTTTCACTTCAAGCAAATTGGTAAGTGCTTTTTGCATTGTTATAGCAACATCAGGAGTTTTCTAAGTGTAAATTAGGCTGCTTGTGCATTTAGTGTCAGAGCAAGTTTTGAAAAGTAGTGCTGCATTCCATTCAACTCGGAAAGTCAGATTTTACAACTTCCTACAAGAAAAAGTGCAATGGAATGCAAGTCAGAATTACAAATTGTGGTCTCGTACAGAAATTCTCAACTCTGATTTCGCTGAGATGCAGGGGCATGATGTCACACAAACATGTTGACACTCAGGGAGATGTACAAAGTAAGTGATAAACATTCACTTTATTAAGTAATATTGATAAATTGAGTTTGTTTCCACATTACATGATATTAAAGCTTGTTTAACAAACACCTGCTGCAGAAACAGGTGTATAAAACATTATAATCTCTTTTGATAATCGTACAGCTGTACTGCAGCATTGTTTATCAGTTGGGTTGCTAGGACACATATCTAATGAGAGTCAAACCCCTGATAAGCTAACGGGAGCATTGCAGTTTTGTTTCCTTAAACATCATCTTCCGAATATCGGGATGGAATGCATTTATGGTCAGAGATATCAAGTAGGAATAGCTCACATCCAACTTGAATGGAATGCAGCATAACCATGTACCCTGACGAAACAAAATTTATTGCAAGCAACATTTAAATCGCAAATATTATTAGATAGATTTTTCCAGGTATTATAGACCTCCTTGGTAGATTCATATGAAAAATTATGATTTTTGAATATCTGTTCGGGAGACGTTCATTTCACAAAACAGTCATGCTGCAGTTAAAATTAGGCTTGCTTGAGCATTAAGTGTCATTTCAAGTTCTGGCTTTTGTGCGTGGATGTGTTTTTAAAATGTCAATTGGTATTTATAGTTAGCTGTGACATAATGTATGATGCCCAAAGGCATAAGGTGTCTTATTCATTGTGAAACTGTTTTCTTAATGGCATGAATCACACTGAAGGCCTAGACTTAAAATGCATGGCCCGCCACTGATCGTGAAGTTATGTAGACCAAAAAAAAAAAAAAGTAGATAGTGCACAGATTAAGCATATATTGTAGTCTAGTGTGTTTTAATTTTAATTACAGCTTGTAGGAAAACAAAAATGTAATGACACAAAAACAAAATGTAAGTATTTAAATTATTTAGCTTAAGCAGACATTTGGTTTATTATCATTTAAAGCTACAGTTTACTACAAGTCATAGCTTGATGAGCCAAAACGTCATGGTTACTGGTGTAACCTCTGTTCCCTGATGGAGGGAACGAGACGTTGTGGCGATGTAGTGACAATAGGGGTCACTCTTGGGAGCCCGAGACACCTCTGGTCTTTGATAAAAGGCCAATGAAAATTGGCGAGTGGTATTTGCATGCCACTCCCCCGGACATACGAGTATAAAAGGAGCTGGTATGCAACCACTCATTCAGGTTTTATGCTGAGGAGCCGATATAAGGTCCGGCCATTTCAGCGGGTAGTTCAGCGTTGTGGCAGGAGGGACACAACGTCTTGTTCCCTCCATCAGGGAACGGAGGTTACACAAGTAACCATGACATTCCCTATCTGTCACTCACTTGACGTTGTGTCGATGTAGTGACACTAGGGGTCCCTATACAAAACGCCACAAGGGTGAGTTCATGTTACGTGAACTGGCGGTGTGTGGTGGGCAGACTTTCTGTGTGCCTCATAGCCAGCACACCAGGTCGACACATAACCTCCCCCAACATAGTTATGAGTGTTGAACGGCCCTTTTTGGGGACAAGTCGACTACCCAAAGATAGAGACAGGCTTAACCCAGTCGTGGCCTCTTTTCCCCTTCTCTTTTTCCACTCCCTAAAAAAGAAGGGGGATTATCCAACTGGGCCGCCAGGTCTAGTCAGGGGGTGTCCCTCCCAAGGGGAAGACACCGCGGAGACCACACCTCGCCCAAAGAGAGGGGGGATATTTAAGTGGAAGAATACGTCACATGGTCTTTCCAACCATGTGGAGAGCCTTCAAGGTAGATCCTGCCCAATGGGGGAGGAGTTACTACAAATATGGAGACTGGGGCAGAGGGGCTCTGCCCAAGGAAAACGCAGTTTGTCAGCAGGGAAACGAACTAGCGGAAGATATAGATCTCATGGGGTTAGCCTTACAGGGAACCGCCACATGTGGAGCACCTACCTCAGAACAGGGCTCTTAGTTAGCACGTGTACTGCGCCGGCAGTGAGTTTCTCCGAAAACTCGACTGCCACAGGGCTCAGAGGAAGTCAACCAGGGAACAAAGTTTGTGAACACTACTGGGAATTAACCGCGCACGTCTTCAGCTCCAAGGGAGGTGGAAGGCGCTATGTGAAAGCGATACACCCGGCCAGGTATCCCGGGTTGATACGCTTGTGTTGCGTGCCACTACCTGGGACGAAACCGGTTCCACCCGGAGGTTGTAGAACCTCGCAAAGGTGTTGGGTGTTGCCCAGCCCGCTGCTCTGCAAATGTCTGTTAGAGAGGCACCTCTGGCCAGGGCCCAAGAAGCCGCTACACCTAGGGTAGAATGGGCTCGTAGCCCTACCGGGGGCGGCATGTTTTGGGCGAGATATGCCATAGTTATGGCATCAAAGAGCCATTGGGCGATCCTCTGCTTGGAGACAGCGCTTCCTTTCTGCTGTGCACCAAAGCAGACAAAGAGCTGCTCAGATATGCTCAGAGCTATGCGTGCGATCCAAATAGATGCGTAAAGCGCGCACCGGACACAGCAACATCAGGGCTGGGTCTGCCTCCTCCTGGGGCAGCGCTTGCAGGCTCACCACTTGGTCCCTAAAAGGGGTGGTGGGAACCTTGGGCACATAGCCCGGTCGGGGTCTCAGGATCACGTGAGAGTAACCCGGACCAAACTCCAGGCACGTTTCGCTGACAGAGAACGCTTGCAAGTCACCTACTCTCTTGATGGAAGTGAGCGCAGTCAGGAAGGCAGTCTTCAAGGAGAGTGCCTTAAGCTCGGCTGACTGCAAAGGCTCAAAAGGCTCTCTGTAGACCTACGGAGAGATCAGAGAGATCCCATGAGGGAACGAGGCGCGGTCTGGAGGAATTCAGCCTCCTGGTGCCTCTTAGGAACCTGATGATCAGGTCGTGCTTCCCTAAGGACTTACTGTCAACTGCATTGTGGTGTGCTGCTATGGTGGCAACGTACACCTTCAAGGTGGAGGGGGACAGCCTCCCTTCTAACCTCTCCTGCAGGAAGGAAAGCACTGATCTGACTGCGCATCTCTGGGGGTCTTCGCGTCAGGAAGAACACCACTTAGCGAATAGATGCCACTTAAAGGCATACAGGTGCCTCGTAGAGGGGGCCCTAGCCTGAGTGATCATGTCTACCACCACGGAACCATGTATTGTCGGCCTCACCCATCTCGACCAGGTTGAGCCAAAGATGGCGCTCCTGGACCACTAGTGTGGCCATTGTCCGCCCGAGAGACCACGCCGTGACCTTCGTCACCCGGAATGGCACTGGAGCGGGGCGCGGCTGCTTTGAGCGGCGCCGTGAGCCCAGGAACCAATCATCAAGCTGCGAGGGTTCAGGGGAGAGCGGAGGATTCCACTCTAACCCGAAGTTCGCGGCCACCCGGGAAAGCATGTCCGTCATTTTGGCATCGGTCTGTGACTGGGCAATCGTCCCCGAAGGGGGAAGCCCAGCTGAGGCTTCTGCGTCCGACTGGACTAGCCCGCACTCCGATGTTGCGCTTGAGAGCTCATCATCTTCACGAGCTCCGAACAAGAAGCCAGACTCGCCGTGAGACGAGCCGGCGAACTCATTCGGAAGCCCAATTGGGGCAGACGAGCATGCTGGGGAATGGGAGGTCCGCGGGGGGATACCTAGCGGAGACGATCCCATTGGGGTCCCCAAATCGCCCCCAGTGCTAGCCGTGCTGGCCTCATACCCGTAGGTAGAAGGACCGAGGCGGGGAGCTGCTGGGGTGGCTTGCTTTCATAAGAAAGCAAGCCACGACCGCAACGTTGCCATGGTCATGTTCTCGCAGTGAGAACATGAAGCATTCACAAACGCTTCTTCCGTGTGGGTCGCGCCCAGGCATGAAAGACAGCGATCATGACCATCCAAAGTTGAGATATAACGACCGCAACCAGGAATAACACACAATCGGAAAGGCATCTTTAAAAAGACACATCTTTAAAAAGACACGTCTTTAAAAAGACATTCTGTGTGTGCGCTCTTTTAGAGGGGAAAAATGCTCTTTCAGAAAATATACTCTCTAGTTTTTCTGCCGAAGTGCCCAGGGGCGTTCTCTGCAGTGCACCAGTGCAGAGGAGGGAGAAGCCGCTGAAATGCATGTAACAATTTGGCCCTTGTCAAAGTCGCTCAGGTCTTTACTCCTGCCCATTTCTCCTGCATTCAACACGTTGACTACGAGATTGGATTATTCGCTTACCATCTAATCTACTCAGACCTTGACATGTGGTCTTGTCAGGAGATGATCAACGCTATTCGCTTCACCTGCAAGTGGTCATAATGTTTTGGCTCATCAGTGTACATTGAGAGCAGGTCTAAAAGGGTTAACAGTAATAACCATATACAGCCGAGTGTGTTATCAAATGTAAACAAATGCAAGCGACAGCATGTGTGGTCGGTAAATTCAAAATTTACCTCAGTCTTGTACTGAAAGACACTTGTATTAAAGTACTTTGTTGCTCTCAACTTTTTATAAGGATTACTTTTCAAAGGAAAAAACGTG
The DNA here is from genome assembly GCF_019703515.2 of Myxocyprinus asiaticus. Lineage (NCBI taxonomy): Eukaryota > Metazoa > Chordata > Actinopteri > Cypriniformes > Catostomidae > Myxocyprinus > Myxocyprinus asiaticus. The sequence continues at coordinate 44,641,580 of NC_059365.1, forward strand.
GGATGCTGTACCTGGCTGTTGGTGGTGAAGATGGTGATAAACATATTGGAAGTGTGTCCTTTTTGTGGGGAAAGTACTCAACACTTAAATGTTTTGGCTGGTGTTTGAACAAAGAGATATCGCTATTCAGTGGTTGTGCATAATTACTTTTTTCTAACTATAATATGAAGCTATATTATTAAGTGTGATCGAGCCAAAGAGTGATCAAACCGTCTTCTGTTGTGCAAATCAACATTCAGGCTCATCATCCTCACCCTCCCACTAAATAATTTTGTTTAAAAATGAGCAGAGCTCATTGTGTTGGCTGTCACTACAAGAAATAATTCTTCAAGACTGTATTAAATAACACCAGCAGCATGTAAATAAGATTTCATGATGGTCATGCTTGTAATACTTATCAATAGCTCACTCCTGAAAGCCATTTTATAACTTTATTTTCTGTATAGAATGCAGCAGTTTCTGCAGGAGACACGCGTTGTTTGCTGCGATATTGTCATGATGCACTGCTTCAGTTCGGCTCACACACTGCTTCGGCGTGCAGTGTAAAACAGCCGTTATGATGCTATCTGTCTGCTAGAGGCCAAAAGTGCAGGAGGGATGGATGTTATATAGTAAGTTAATCAGTTATAAGAAATCACAAAATATAATGTAACCAAATGCTTCAATTTACTTAATAATAATATTCAAATGTTAATTGATCTGGATATGTTACATAACCCTATTGTGAAATAAAACTTTATTTTTTAATACAATAATACTTATATAATACAACAAAAATACTACAGAACAATTTTACTGTGTTAAATGTTTATTTTTGCCTTGTTTTATTCAATTGGCATGAAGAACTTGATAACAGTTTTGTTTAATAATCTCCTCATTCCAAATCTGGAGAAAGGCTGTTCCTTATATGTCACTCACTCGACGTTATGTTGATGTAGAGACACTAGGGGTCACTCTTGGGAGCCCGAGACACCTCTGGTCTTTGATAAAAGGTCAATGAAAATTGGCGAGTGGTATTTGCATGCCACTCCCCCGGACATACGGGTATAAAAGGAGCTGGTATGCAACCACTCATTCAGATTTTCTCTTCGGAGCCAAACGGTCATGCTCACTGGGCTGAATTCCCACGACTGTTCATTCACCTCTGCTGGATCTGATGGCGCATTTCAGTGGCTTCTCCCTCCTCTGCACTGGTGCACTGCAAAGAATGCCCCTGGGCACTTCTCAGAAATAAAAGAGTATATTTCTCTAAAAGAGTATATTTCCCTAAAAGAGCGGCACACACGGAACGTCTTTTTAAAGACGCGTCTTTCTAAAGATGCTTTTCCGATTGTGTGTTATTCCTGGTTGCGCTCGTTATCTCTCACCTTCTGACAGTCATGATCACTGTCTTTCATGTCTGGGCACTGCTCACGTGGAGACAGCGTTCGTGGATGGTCATGTTCTCATTGCGAGGACATGTCCATGGCAACGTTGCGGTCGTGGCTCGCCTTCATAAGAAAGCAAGCCACCCCAGAGGCTCCCCGCCTCGGTCCTTTTACCCACGGGCATGAGGCCAGCGCGGCTAGCACTGGGGGCGATTTGGGGACCCCAATGGGACCGCCTCCGCTGGGTATCCCCCCGCACGCTCGTCTGCCCCGATCGGGCTTCCGGATGAGTCCGCCGGCTCGTCTCATGGCGAGTTCGACCTCTTATTCGGAGTCCGCAAAAGTGATGAGCTCTCAAGAGCAGCATCGGAGAACGGGCTCGTCCAGTCGGAAACCTTAGCTGGGCTCCTCCCTTCGGGGACGATTGCTCAGTCACAGGCTGACGTGGAGATGATGACATGCCTTCCCGGGCAGCCGCGAGTGTCGGCTAGAGTGGAACCCTCTACTCTTCCCTGAACCCTCGCGGCTCGGTGATTGGTTCCTGGGCCCCCGTTCCTTTCTTCCCGGAAGTGTCTTTGGTCCCCCTTGCGCGGAATTTGGATGCATGGCTTGTGCTTTCCAATCCGTCGCGAGGGCTGGTCCGGACCGTCTGACTTGGCTACGCGATTCACTTCGCCGGGCGTCCGCCCAGGTTCAGCGGTGTCCACTTCACCTCGGTAAAGGGCGAAAATGCTGCTACCTTGTGCGGAGATCGCTACCCTCCTACGGAAGGGTGCGATAGAAACTGTCCCTCCAGCCGAGATGAAGAAGGGGTTTTTCAGCCCCTACTTCATTGTACCGAAAAAAGGCGGTGGGTTGCGGCCAATCTTGGACCTGTGAGTACTGAACTAGGCTTTACACAGACTCCCGTTCAAGATGCTGATGCAAAAATGCATTCTGGCGAGCGTCCGGCAACAAGATTTGTTCGTGGCGGTAGACCTGAAAGATGCGTACTTCCACGTCTCGATTCTTCCTCGACACAGACCCTTCCTGCGGTTTGTGTCTGAGAGTCAGGCGTATCAGTACAAAGTCCTCCCTTTCGGCCTGTCCCTGTCTCCTCGCATCTTTACGAAGGTCGCAGAGGCTGCCCTTGGCCCGTTAAGGGAGGTGGGCATTCGCATTCTCAACTATCTCGATGACTGGCTAATCCTAGCTCATTCTCGAGACATGTTGTGCACACACAGGGACCTGGTGCTCTCACACCTCAACCGACTAGGGCTTCGGTCAACTGGGAAAAGAGCAAGCTCCTCCCGGTTCAGAGCATCTCTTTTCTCGGTTTGGAGTTGGACTCAGTCTCCTTGATGGCATGCCTTATGAACGAGTGTGACCAGACGTGCTGTCACAACAGGTTACCCTCAGGTGAGAGTGGAGACTCCACCCTCAGGTGGTCCAGCTTACTTGGAGTCGATTCGACAGGCACAGGTGCACCTGTTCACCTCCCAAGAATCCTCCCCACTGCCCGCTCTGGTACGCCCTGACCGAGACCCCCTCGGCATAAACGCGCTGGCACACAGCTGGCCCCCTGGCATGCACAAATATGCATTTTCTCCCAGTGAGCCTACTTGCACAGACCCTGTTAAAAGTCAGGGAGGACGAGGAGCAGGTCATCCTGGTAGCACCCTACTGGCCCGCCCAGGCGTGGTTCTCAGATCTCAAGCTCCTCGTGACAGCCCCCCCCTCCCCCGGTGAATTCCCCTGAGGAAGGATCTTCTTTCTCAGGGACAGGGCACCATCTGGCACCTGCGCCCAGACCTCTGGAATCTCCATGTCTGGCCCCTGGACGGGACGCAGAAGATCTAAGTAGTCTTAGACCTGTGGTGGTAGACACGATCACTCAGACTAGGGCCCCCTCTACGAGGCACCTGTATGCCTTTAAGTGGTGTCTGTTCGCTAAGTGGTGTTCTTCCCGTTGGGAAGACCCCCAGAGATGCGCAGTTGGATCAGTGCTTTCCTTCCTGCAGGAGAGGTTGGAAGGGAGGCTGTCCCCTTTCACCTTGATGATGTACGTTGCCGCTATAGCAGCACACCACGACGCAGTCGACGGTAAGTCCTTAGGGAAGCACGACCTGATCATCAGGTTCCTAAGAGGCACCAGGAGGCTGAATCCCTCCAGACCGTGCCTCGTTCCCTCATCGGACCTCTCTGTAGTTCTTCAGGGTCTACAGAGAGCCCCCTTTGAGCCTTTGCAGTCAGCCGAGCTTAAGGCACTCTTCTTGAAGACTGCCCTCCTGACTGCACTCACTTCCATCAAGAGGGTAGGTGACTTGCAAGCGTTCTCTGTCAGTGAAACATGCCTGGAGTTCGGTCCGGGTTACTCTCACGTGATCCTGAGACCCTGACCGGGCTATGTGCCCAAGATTCCCACCACCCCTTTAGGGACCAGGTGGTGAACCTGCAAGCGCTGCCCCAGGAGGAGGCAGACACAACCCTGTCATCGCTGTGTCCGGTGCGCGCTTTACGCATCTATTTGGATCGCACGCAGAACTTTAGAATCTCAGAGCAGCTCTTTGTCTGCTTTGGTGCACAGCAGAAAGGAAGCGCTGTCTCCAAGCAGAGGATCGCCCACTGGCTCATTGACGCCATAACTATGGCACATGTTGCCCAGGACATGCCGCCCCTGGTAGGGCTACAAGTCCATTCTACCAGGGGTGTAGCGGCTCCCTGGGCCCTGGCCAGGGGTGCCTCTCTAACAGATATTTGCAGAGCAGTGGGCTGGGCAACACCCAACACCTGTGCAAGGTTCTACAACCTCCACGTGGAACCGGTTTCATCCCAGGTAGTGGCACGCAACACAAGCGGATAAGCCCGGGATAGCTGGCCGGGTGTATCGCTTGCACATAGCACTTTCCTCCTCCCTTGGAGCTGAAGACGTGCGCAATTAATTCCCAGTAGTGTTCACAAGTTTGTTCCCTGGTTGACTTCCTCCGAGCCCTGTGGCAGTCGAGTTTTCGTAGAGATTCGCTGCCAGCCCTGTACACGTGCTAACTAAGAGCCCTGTTCTGGGGTAGGTGCTCCGCATGTGGCGGTTCCCTGTAAGGCTAACCCCATGCAATTATATATCTTCCACTAATTCGTTTCCCTGTTGGTAAACTGCGACTTCCTTGGGCAGAACCCCTCTGCCCCAGTCTCCATGTTTGTAGTAACTCCTCCCCCATTGGGCAGGATCTACCTTGAAGACTCTCCACATGGTTGGAAAGACCATGTGACGCATTTTTTCCAATTAAATATCCCCCCCTCTCTTTGGGCGAGGTGTGGTCTCCGCTGTGTCTTCCCCTTGGGAGGGACAACCCCCGACTAGACCTGGCGGCCCAGTCAGATAATCCCCCTTCTTTTTTAGGGAGTGGAAAAAAGAAGGGAAAAAGAGGCCACGACTGGGTTAAGCCTGTCTCTATCTTTTGGGTAGTCGACTTGGGCCGTTCGACACTCATAACTATGTTGGGGGAGGTTACGTGTCTACCTGGTGTGCTGGCTATGACGCACACAGTAGTCTGCCCACCACACACCGCCAGTTCACGTAACACAGTTCAGCCAATTGTGCCGTTTTGTATAGGGACCCCTAGTGTCACTACATCGACACAATGTTGAGTGAGTGACAGATAGGGAACATCATGTTACTTGTGTAATCTCCGTTCCCTGATGGAGGGAACGAGACGTTGTGTCCCTCCTGCCACAACGCTGAACTACCCGCTGATATGGCCGGACCTTATATCAGCTCCTCAGCATAAAACCTGAATGAGTGGTTGCATACCAGCTCCTTTTATACCCGTATGTCCGGGGGAGTGGCATGCAAATACCACTCGCCAATTTTCATTGGCCTTTTATCAAAGACCAGAGGTGTCTCGGGCTCCCAAGAGTGACCCCTAGTGTCACTACATCGCCACAACGTCTCGTTCCCTCCATCAGGGAACGGAGGTTACACAAGTAACCATGACGTTATGTCCTCCTCTGTGTCGCTGCACTATATTAGTTTTGTAGGATATGTTAAGTTAATAGCCAACATATGCTTTTGGGAATACGTAAATGAGAAAAAATAGTGATCATGGAATGTGTTTAAGTCACAATGCACATTATGCAGTATAGAGATCATGCAATTTAGAAACATGCCTGATGACATTGTAATGGAAATATTTGAAATTGGGAAATCAATGCCAATTCCCAGCCCTACAAATATTAGGTGATGTTGATTTAATTTTATTGTTAACAGCCAACAGTATCTCATTTTTCAAACTGAATGAATTAAATTGAAATATTTGGCATGAAAGGATGACACAGTCATTTTATAAAGTTAGAAAAAAATTCCCCTCGCAAAGGAAAAAGATCCCCTTTTTTTTTCAATTCCAGGGTGCAAATATTGTCTACTTATGGAAAAATGTATTTCTGACCCTGGTCTCATCAATGGATTGGACTGTTGTTTAAAGTGTTTTGGATGGTTCTGCTGATAAAACATTGAGACATTGCTTTTTGTCATTATTGAGCTTGACAGCCTCAGTCCTCTTTTACTTTCATTATATGGAAAAGAGTTGCCAGGATATTCGTTAAAATGTCTCCTTTTGTGTTCCACAGAAGACAGAAAGTCATATAGGTTTGGAACAACATGAGGGTGAGTAAATGACAGAATTTTCATTTTTGGGGGTGAACTGCCCCTTTAAACATTTTGAGCTTTAAGTGGTTTTAACGGATGAACAGATTTGCAGAATGTGATTTTCAACAAAGCAGAACCTCCATGTTAAAAATCTCTACAGCTCAGCAGGGATACACTGAATGCATCACCTGAGGACTGAAGACGTTCATCATGCTTTTAATGAAACTGTCAAAATACAATATCATGCTGCCAATAACCTATTCATAATATACATATCACTGATAACCACTAATAAATCACTGCACATTATCCAATAAAATCCACACATACAATCCAAAGAAATCTGGTGCTTTAATATAAAATGAACCAATAAAGGATCCTACTTACACTATACAGTGGCCCCAAGCATTTGGACGTTTAAGTCGTCTAAGCCTCCATACATTGCTTTGCTTGCTTGAGCAGTCTGACATGCAATTCTGACTCAACCAAAGGTGAGAGTTTGTTACAGGACTACCTGTTTGTCTGTACAAAGGCAGATGAATGGCAGGGTGGGAAGGGCAGCAGGAGTGTTTGGGAAACCATGTTTGAAAACTATATTTAGTGGTGTTTTTTCAAACTTCAGTGAATAATTCACACTAACTATGTTACAGACATGAATGACACCTTAAAACATGTGGCTTGTTGAGGAGAAGTGTGCTGTTACTTTTCTAAGAGATCAGACATGATTTTCACCTGGTAAAAAAGGTAAACATTTAATTCATTTTGTCATTTTTTGTTTTGTTTTTTGGCACAAGTCGACTTCACTTTCAATCAAACCAAACTGTGTAAACAAAGGTCTGTGTCAATAAAACTTCAGTGAGAGTCACTGCAGTATAAACACAGGTGATGTGGAGTTCTGTCACATACTGCAACACATTCACTGTGAGTTGACCCCTGATCTGCAGGGCAATGTGAAGACCGCAGTCACATCTGTGAATCTATCCAAGTGACAGTACTGTAAGAACATGTCACTGACCTGTAAGGGAACAAGTTCTTGAAAGAACAAGGCTCTGCTTACTGCATACTATATACAGAATTCGCTGAGGGCTGCTCTAATCTTTCTGAAAAATAGCACTGTATGTGAAATAGTATGCATAATGCAACAATAAACATATCTAAGAGATGTCCAGTTTTCATATCAGAAAAAAAAAAAAAATGTTTTTAATGGAATACTAACATAGTGCATACTGCAGAGTATACACTGAAGAGTCTGCTGTCTATTTTTTAAAACAGTACGTGAAACAGTATGCATTATGCAACAATATACATTTTAAACAGTAGTATGCTACATTGTTGCCACATGACCTTAACACTGTATGTGCATGCTTAATTCAGCGAGTGGTGTCCAGTTAACATCTTAGAAATAAAAAATTGTGTTTTCCATTTTTTAATATGTCACAACTCTTGGCAATCTTATTAAATAATAAGTCAAGAAAGAAGTGATATGTTTTGTCACACTGTAAATGGATATCTTGTTTTAAATCAGACAAACTTCTTTTTATGAAATGTTCTGCTAGAAGTATTTTTGTGCTATATTTCTTAAAATCAAATGACATTTGGTTTTATATTCTGTTGTTACTGTTTTATAGTGCAAAGACATTCAAAAAATTTTAAGTTTGACTTAAGTATGCAAATATTTTTTGAGGCCTTAAGTTGGCAAATGGTGTGGGTCATCCGGGTACAATTTAAATCATTGGTAATTAGAATACAGTTACATTCAAAAAGTATTTTGATTACTGAAGAGATTACTTTGCATTTTATTGTCATTTGTTTCATTTAATATTTAGTCCTTTCAGATGGAAAACATTTATCCATATAAATGATGTGATTCAAAGTGCATTTGAACAGCGGTGAAACACTTTCTTATGATGTGTTACATTCATACGAGCAGACAGAGAAGTAAGTTTGAAGTAAGTTTGGAGCAGAAGAAATAGAAATAAACCTTGTGTAAATTGTCAGCTTTATGCTAAGATAAAATGCTATTTCAAGCCATTTTACATGCACATGTTACCAGGCATGATCTTATTTTTTTATCAAGAAAATTCACGTTAGATCACAGTGTTTTCTTTCTCTACTATTACCTTTGATATTAGGGCAGAATAGTTTTTGTTTTATTGTTTTTCTGTAAAAATATTTAAAAATCCTTAAAACAAGATCAATTAGCTCAATTGGCTTGTTTTAGAAGCAACATTGCATAAAATGTTTAGGAATCTATATTTAATATAAGTATATTTTGTCTTACTGTACTGGCAGATTTTCTTTTTTCACTTCTTATTAACGTGTTTATAGTGAAAACAACTGCCAGTGCTGAAGAAGTAATCTAAAGTATTTAGATTATGTTACTGACCTTGAGTAATCTAACGGAATATGTTACAAATTACATTTTACAGCATGTGTTATGTAATCTGTAGTGGAATGCATTTTAAAAGTAACCCTCCCAACCCTGACAGCAGAAATAGGAAAATAGTGCTGTATGGTAGTATGCTATTTCAAACAGAGCACATGTATGAGAATTTAACCATCATCCTTTGTACTCTGGCTCTGTAATATAAGCCTCTAAAAATGTCACTGTGACATAATTTACAAAGACATATTCACTGTGTAGTAGACACTTTAAATGCATGACACTATGAGCAAATGGACTTCTTGTCAAGTGGCTGTAGATCTCAAGTGCTAAAGGAGTCATGTTACACACAGAGATCAAGTCATTTATTGAAATAAACATGCGCAGAGAGATAGCTGACATTCCAAGGACTCTGAAAGTCCAATCCAGCACGGTCTTTGTGTGGAATAATGTGTTATAATTTAGCTGGACCTGACAGAATAAATATGCGAAACCTACAGCTATATTGCTCCTGACAACAGCCAGCGGTTGTTTAAACGAGGAAGCTTACAAATGCATGCAGACAGAAGTGAATGCTTTAAAATTAAGAAGGGGAGTTTAAAAGACAAACATAGTATTGTATCCTGACTGTATGCACTAGAGTTTGTTATATGACTAAATTGACAGAAGAAAATTACTTATCTACAGCAGCATACCGCAGTGCTAAAGAGATGATGTTATGGACATAAGGATGGCCTGACTATTTGAATTTGTTGGATGTTATTGTGTTATGGTGGATATTTTAGATCAAATCACAGTACAGATCTCAGTTTAAAGGGTTATAGTGTTTTTCTGTTGAGACTTTACAGGAAATGTCAGCTGACTTGTAGGGCTGCAACTAACGATTATTTTGATAATCGATTAATCTAACGATTATTAGAATGATCATTCGACGATTATTGCAACGATTAATCATTAGCTCTTAACCTACTATACTGCTTGTGCCCCGACTTAAAAGGTTGTATTAAATGTGCTTACTAACAATAAAGAGGAAAAAATCATCTTTTAAAAATACCTCTAAATGACATTCACTGAATTAAAGGAAAAACATACATTAAGTTTAATTCAGTAAAAAATCCTATTGTTATCAAGTGTTTTTGTCTTGTTTTCCATTTAAAATTGTCTAAAAATCCTTAAAACAAAATACAGTTACTTGAGAAGCAACATATATGATATTAAGACTTGCTCTAAGAGGATGTATCTTAAATAAGTGTATTTTTTCACCTTCATTATATTTCTGCGAGTGCAGTAAAGACAAAATATACTTATATTCAAGATCTATTCTCTAAAAGCAAGCCTAAATATCTTATATACTGCTTCTCATGAGAATGCATCTTTTTTTTTTAAAGGATTTTTAGATGTTTGTATTTTTTATATTATATTCAACATTCTCTGATAAAAAAAAAATTGCATTATAGCTGCTAAAGTAAATGTATGTTGTTTTAAAGGAGTATTAGATATTTATATTGGAAAACAAGCCAAAACAAAAATAAATCAAAAATGTATTTTTTTGCAGTGAATAAAGGGGCGAAGACTACCTCTCTCACCTTTCTGTTCACTTCAATCCATCTTTAACTCACACACACACAAAAAAAACTCTCTTTTATTAATAATTTTCTTCACAATAAGAAATGCACAGTGACACATACACTATATTGCCAAAAGTATTCGCTCACCCATCCAAATAATTGAATTCAGGTGTTCCAATCACTTCCATGGCCACAGGTGTATAAAATGAAGCACCTAGGCATGCAGACTGCTTCTACAAACATTTGTGGAAGAATGGGCCGCTCTCAGGAGCTCAGTGAATTCCAGCGTGGTACTGTGATAGGATGCCACCTGTGCAACAAGTCCAGTCGTGAAATTTCCTCACTACTAAATATTCCACAGTCAACTGTCAGTGGTATTATAACAAAGTGGAAGCGATTGGGAATGACAGCAACTCAGCCATGAAGTGGTAGGCCACGTAAAATGACAGAGCGTGGTCAGCGGATGCTGAGGCGCATAGTGCGCAGAGATCGCCAACTTTCTGTAGAGTCAATCGCTACAGACCTCAAGTTCATGTGGCCTTCAGATTAGCTCAAGAACAGTGCGTAGAGAGCTTCATGGAATGGGTTTCCATGGCCGAGCAGCTGCATCCAAGCCATACATCACCAAGTGCAATGCAAAGCATCGGATGCAGTGGTGTAAAGCACACCGCCACTGGACTCTAGAGCAGTGGAGACGCGTTCTCTGGAGTGATGAATCACGCTTCTCCATCTGGCAATCTGATGGACGAGTCTGGGTTTGACAGTTGCCAGGAGAACGGTACTTGTCTGACTGCATTGTGCCAACTGTGAAGTTTGATGGAGGGGGGATTATGGTGTGGGGTTGTTTTTCAGGAGCTGGGCTTGGCCCCTTAGTTCCAGTGAAAGGAACTCTGAATGCTTCAGCATACCAAGAGATTTTGGACATTCCATGCTCCCAACTTTGTGGGAACAGGTTGGGGATGGCCTCTTCCTGTTCCAACATGACTGCGCACCAGTGCACAAAGCAAGGTCCATAAAGACATGGATGAGCGAGTTTGGTGTGGAAGAACTTGACTGGCCTGCACAGAGTCCTGACCTCAACCTGACAGAGCACCTTTGGGATGAATTAGAGCGAAGACTGCGAGCCAGGCCTTCTCGTCCAACATCAGTGTCTGACCTCACAAATGCGCTTCTGGAAGAATGGTCAAAAATTCCCATAAACACACTCCTAAACCTTGTGGAAAGCCTTCCCAGAAGAGTTGAAGCTGTTATAGCTGCAAAGGGTGGGCCGACATCATATTAAACCCTATGGATTAAGAATGGGATGTCACTTAAGTTCATATGCGTCTAAAGGCAGATGAGCGAATACTTTTGGCAATATAGTGTATATTATGATTCAATAAGTCGCGAGCCATCATGTTATAATCTGCGAGCCATCACGTTATAATCTAGCTGCAGCAAGCACGCACACTCGAGGGATGAGTGTCCCCACGACAGAGTGTGCATCAGCCAGGTGCAGTTTTAATCTCTCTCCCTTAGATCGGGACGCTTCACACAACTCATAGAAGAGGCGCTGTCCGCACAGAGAAATGCCAGTTTCAGAGTTTGTAGTTATTTACATGATCTGCTTCCGTATTATTTGAACTTTAATAAAGCTATAACACATTAAATATAACTGCATTTAAGATGTAACGCCGTGGTGTTTCCTTCAAAGAGCTCTGGCTCCGCTTATTCCACAACAAGAGTGCTTCTGTATTTACTTATTTTGTATTTTTGCATTATTATTCTCTCATACTTTGCGATCTACATCACCTTAAGCTGTTTGGAAAGTTTAGAGTGAATCTGGACTGTGAGCTGTGTAATTCTTCCTCTCCTCAGCGAACTGCAGTGCTGCTCTCGCATATCATCATTAGAATTTAATGTGATCTCATGTTACGTTAAATGAGATCAAATGACTATTCGACAACAAAAATTTTTGTTGTTGATAATGTCGACTAATCATTTCAGCCCTACTGACAAGAGAATGATACCTTCCCTTGAAGGGAGTTAGAACAAAATAAGTGCAAATTTTCAGTGTTGGGCAAAATAGTAATCCACTACAGGTTACTAATTGCTCCTCTAAAATTGTAATCAGACTATGCTACTCATTACTTCATGTGATACAAACATTGAAGCATCCCAGTGATGTTATTCTGAATATCAGCACTCTTGGAAAAGTGCTTGGCCAATCAGATTCAAGGACCAGAACTAACTCTTGTGCCATTGAATACATCTTCAAAAAATCACTAAAAAAGAAGACTATTTGTCTGATGGACCTAAACAAACTGTCATTTGTAAGTGTCTGAATTGCTGTGTTTGTAGCCTCTATTTGTCCTGCAGGTTCCCACACAAAATAAAAATAGAAAATAGGGAAAAAATAATGAAATGTTTAAATTACTTGTTCATGTAGGTGGTTGAAAATGTTCTTTTAGAACGTAATCACTAAAATTAATAACATGAATATTACAGCAGCACACACCTCTTCCACTTGGACAGTAATTACATTCCCACATTTGTGTCAGTTTCTCCTAATTGTCAATTTGCTGAGCACTAATAAACATGCAAATGAACCTGCAGCAACTAACTGGCTATTTGTGAAACTATATTATTACACATTGCTGGAAGAATATTCATTATATGTAGACTAGAAATTAAATAATATCAAGTCTTCCTAAAAATGTCATCCTTTTAATATATTTTGAGGGCTAAGCACTGTTAAGCATAACAGTGAAGCGGTTTCTGCTGGAATGTCAGGGCTAGTTGTCACAATGAATATCAGTACTATAAGGTTTTCTGTAAGAAGTCAAACGTACAATTAAACAAATGTGTCTAACAGTGTTTTTGACCACCTAGTTCAAACATATTATTTATAGTATTTGTTGGTAAAAACAATGATTTGATATTTTTGTACATTACATTTTTTGCTTTTTTATAAATTATTGCGTGTCTCATAGTTGTTTTACTCTTAAAACGCTGTAGAGGGACATGTTGTCACAAAAGAAAAATTTGTGTTTGTGATGAACAGGGCAGGGCCGAGCGGTGTCTGGGCAGAGCAAGGTCAGGAAGATAATTGGTGAATGAGTTCCAACTGTGTGCCACACCGGTCTTGTGTTCCAGTGAGAAGCGGTGGGAGTATTTCACTAGAGGAGACAGAGAGTGGCAGACAGAGAGAGAGACACACACAGACCTCTGTGTGTTTATGTATTGAACGTAAAAGCCCACGATGTTTGTAACAGAGAAAAGTGTGTGTGTAAATAAATGTCTACATGTTTGTTAAGCCGGTCCCAGCTTCCTCCTTGCCCATGCATTCCTTGAATTGTTTCAGTGTTCAATTGACTTTTTTTTTCCTGGGCAATAATGTTGGAAATATTCAATAGTAAAAAGTGTGACAACAAGCCCCAGTCTTCCCTTGTGCATTTCTTTAGTGCTTTAATGTAAGCCAAAGAAACTGAAATCTAATTAGTTTACAGGGATTCTTTTTTAGATTGCAAATGTAGTTTCTGCATACAGCTTTTAGCAGAGTCATTCTTTGGTTTAGATAAGATACAGTTGATTGGGTTTCATAAATATTCTCTCAAATATGTAAAACAACAATAACAACAACAATGAACTGGCCAATACAAACAGGGCATTTAACACTGATGACTGTAGAGAAGTTCTTTTTATAAAATAGAGGTGCCTCTTTTACTCCCTATGACTAATGACACATTACCTCTGTGTATGGTCTGTTATTATTAAGTGTAGAGATGGAGTGGCATGTTTGTGCGATTGTGAAGAGAGACTCACCGAGCTGTATGTCTATTACACTAGCCTGTCTGTCTGACGGGAACAAGACTTTTGGTGGTCTGGTTGTGAGAAGTGCTGTAAAAAAATAAATAAACACACATTAGTAATGCGACAGAGCAGTGTTTCTCAAACTTTTTTAAACTGCAGCACCCCTTTATAGTGCCCCCCCCCCCCAGTGGCACCCATACCACTCAATAATAAATAAACAAACAAATATGCTCTTGAAAACACTCTTTTTTATATTAATATTAACAAATTAAATTAAAACAATGTAGCCTTGAAGTGTTCCTTAAATAAACATTGCTACGAGCTTTTAAAGTAATTAACAGAAGTAAATAGTACAAATTCAAGTAAATAGTATATAGCGCTAGTTCAAGTGCAAAACTAAATAATTGTTTAGGTTTTTAGTAACAGCAGCCATTAAACTTAAAAAATCTTAATATATAAACATTAAAAAGTAAAGTACTGAAATTATTGATGGTATCTTTACTGTGTGATTATTATATTTGCATTAATAGTGATTTAGTGCAGTCACAGTTTGACTGAGAAGCAGACCTGTCATTGAAATTTATTGGGCTTAAAGCGACTTAAGTCATGCAGCGAAGGATAGTGAGTAACCGTGTTTCCATTAATATCAAATTAAGATGGCGCAAATTGTTGTCCCTTTCTGCTTACACTCTAGTAATACATTAACGGCTGTTTTTACATTAATATTGCCTCAAAAGGGGCATTTTGACCAAAAAGTGCATTTGCGTGTTCACGTGCGCAGTTGCATTCACCACGAGACACAAGCGCTCTATAGATCATGCATGCATGTGAGCGCTTGAAAGCAGCCGGCAGTACATAAACAGCGGGTCTTTCATCATTTCCTCACCCTCGTGCCATCCCAGATGTGTATGAGTTTCTTTCTTTTGAAGAACACAAAGATTTTTAGAATAATATTTCAGCTCTGTAGGTCACACAATGCAAGTGAATGGTGACCAAAACTTTGAAGCTCTTGAACTTTGACTCTAGTGTTTTAATCCATTTCTTCTGAAGTGATCCAATCGGTTTTGGACGAGAACAGTAATATACTGTATATAACTTTCTTTTTTTTTTAACTATAAATCACAGCATTAGCAGTCTCATTGGTGATCATGATTTCAAGCTCAATTACACTTCCTTGCGACATCTGGCACTCTGCGCTTGTCAAGCACTAGGAAGTGAAATCGAGCTAGAAATCATGATCATGCCTAGAGACTGCCATGGCAAGATGTACTGTGAAAAAGTACTTTCATGCTGCATTTGTGTTTTTTGGAGCTTCAAAGATTTGGTCACCATTCACTTGTATTATTTGGTCATACGGAGCTGAGATATTCTTCCAAAAATCTTTGTTTGTGTTCTGCTGAAGAAAGAAAGTCATACACATCTGGGATGGCATTAGGGTGAGTAAATGAACTGTGGAATGCTTAAACCCTGACTTTAAGCAAAGCCCCTAAAAACGCATCTTGTAGGGATGTCAAAAGTACCAGTAGCCCTAATTTGGTATACCTGTTGATTTTAAAATATAAATATAATTTGATGCTACACAATATGCATCCCAGTCTTTCTACGGTTTCTGTAATATCAATTCTGTGTGCGGTATTTGTGCATGCAAAAAAAGTGCTCACAACTTATGATTATGGCTGTGTGTGTGAATGGCCAAAATGCCCATCTTGGTGTGATATTGGAAACTGTGTTGACTTGGTCCATCAAGAATGCAATAAAATATTTACATTATATAAAATGTAATTAATATAGTGTTAAAACTGATATGTGCATTAAATGATGAATTAGGATCTGTGGTTAGGAGACTCATTTACACATTAACAATTTGTTATAATGAATTTGATTCAAAAGATGCAAAACTGTAAATAAAATAAAGGTAAACAAACAATTACTGCATTCAGGGGTGAAAACAGAAAAGCATGACTTTTTACAATAATGACAATGAATAAATGTAATAAATATATAATATCTTTGTTTTAAGCTCTTGGGATGTTGAAGACAAATCAGTCCACTGAAATGAATGAAATGAGCATTTGTTATTTTTGACCTGTCACATGGCACTAACTGAATGTATTGCAGGTATTGGTCCAGTTGCCATTGGAATGACTAATGAGAAAGATGCCCAGACTGTCTTCCAACACCAAACATGAGCCATTGTGTTTCCAATGAAGGTAAAATAGTGCCTAAATGATTTGCATGCGCAGAGTAAGATTTGTAAAAGCATAAATGAAGTTACAAGCATAATACCTAAACGTTCTCTTATTGCGAGTGTAAAGTTGAGCTGACACCATTTATTGATATAAATCTCAATCTGGTGTTCAAATGTTTCTTCTTGTTGCTGATCATTATTTGAATTATATTTTAATTACTTTCAATTATCGGATGGATGGATGGATGGATGATATCATTGAACTCATTCTAAAAAAAAAAAAAAATAAAGTAAACTATCTATCTATCTATTCACAGAGTTTTGTTTTATATGACTTTATTCATTTGTTTTCTAGCATGAGTTCTGTGATACCAGCTAATTCCATATATTCACCCAAATACCTTGCCAATGATAATTAATAGTAAATATAATTAAATTGTGTATGTATTAATATTTCAGTTTAATATTTAAGAGAGATATCCAGAGGAACGACGCTGAACCATATGAAGAAGAAGCTGTCTATCATGGTGTACGGTGTTACCGGTTTTACTCGGTACACGGGACAACACCAGTGTGAAATTTTATACCGGTGGAAACATAATGAATGGAACTTCCAGTATCAATACAATAGCCTAACGTATAGAATATCCTTAAATAAAGAATACTTGCCTAATTAAAAGTTTGCGGCCCATGATAAATTAACCTAAATAACGCATTGAAAGCCAGATTTTCTTTACCAACGTGTCAAATTACACAGAAGACATTTAATTGCAGATAGTGAATATAATGTACATGATGGGTAACTGTAAGATGTCTCGGATTCAGAATGACACAAGAAATGCTGTTAGACACACAGACATGTGCTTGAAGAAACACACATTATTATATTTTTAAGAACAGATGACAGAAAAGCCGTCTATGCGCATGTCTGACGCACTGTTTGTTTGGAGGCGTGCAGTGTATGTAAAGGGTTCTCACCCTTTCTTTGTTTCAGTCTTCTGAAATGTTTTGGCAAGAACAGTATCATCTACGAGAATGCTGCAAATGACCTCAGACATCTCAGTTCAGGAGGCGTTTTGAGTACAGTTCGCTTTATTTCCACAGAGCAGTTCATTGTGACCACAACTCTGCAGCCTATACATCTGTGATTAAAACATAAAATGATACAAAAACACGTTCACCTCGAACCATGATTTATATTTCAGTGATTATTATCATCATTATAATGATTATATTTAGCCTACATTTAAAATAGTTTTTAGATCTTAATTTGTATTAGTAATTTTCCGCAGTTGTCACTGACGGATATTTGCATGATGGTAAATGAAAGGTAGTTATATGTGGGTTTTTTTTTTACTGCTTCGTTATTTTAATTGCTTTTTCATTTCATTTGAAGTGCAATTTGAATTTAGAAATATCTTTGGATTGAGTTTTGAGTTTTTTAAAATAAATGAATTAAATCTTCTGTCACTAATGCAAGAATATTCACCGATCCCTCATATATATATAATTTTTTTATAAAAATATTGTGAATAAATTGTGAAAAATATTGTGACCGGTAGAGAATGCATGGATGAAGTAGGTTCGTTGCCAAAGAGATGTTGCCCTTCACAACTGTTGTAAAGACATCTTTCTAAAAGTTGAACAACTCAGTGTCATTTAAATGTTTTGGTTAAAATCAATAAAAAATAAAGTTCAAAGTTTGAAAACAAGCCGCCTTGCATTTTTGTGTAGGCTATTGTTTAACAAAAATTACTCCATAGTACTACCTAGCGTCCAACCAGCGGTAATACCGGTGTTAGTCGGTTTGAATGTGAACACTGCACCGGTGTGAAAATTATGATACCGTGGCAAGTCTAGAATGCGCTCCCCAGAAATATGGGATTTGAAAGCTGCCAAAAACTGCTAAATGCAACTAATAAAATGCATATAACGATATACTACTATATAATTGTACATAGTAGGATAGCAAATAAACATATCAACTTCATCTGGCACTTGATACACTCACTGAGCACTTTATTAGTAACACCTGTACACCTACGTATTCATGTGATTATCTTACCAGCCAATTATATAGCAGCAGTGCATTGCATAAAATCATGCAGATACGGGTCAGGAGCTTCAGTTATTGTTCACATCAACATCAGAATGGGGAAAAAATGTGATCTCAGTGATTTGGACCATGGCATGATTGTTGGTGCCAGACGGGCTGGTTTGAGTATTTCTGTAACTGCTGATCTCCTGGGATTTTCACACACAACAGTCTCTAGAATTTACTCAGAATGGTGACAAAAACAAATAGAAACATCCAGTAAGCAGCAGTTCTGCGGACGAAAAATGCACTTGAATCAAAGATGTAAAAATGTCAACTCTCTTGATGGAACGGTTGCAGAGTTATCCACGTTTTTTAGTTATAGTGCCTCCTATGGGTAGAAGTGGACATAAAAAAAAAAAAACAAACAAAAAAAAACATTTACTTCGTGTTTAGAAGATATATGTCAATAAGTGAAAATGAGTCACTTATTTGACAAATATAAATTCTTTGAACAACTTTTTTCAGGAGGGTCCTTAGAATCAGACAAATGTGTGTTGGAGTGCTTTTTTTTTCAGAAAACAGAGAATTTTAACTCTAGTCTTTTCAGTTATGGAGTTATTAGCAAAAAGTATGTATTTATTACAGCGCCACCTGAGTAGTGATTTGGAATTTGGGATCTTTTTACATTTGGGATTTTTATTTTTATTTATTTTTTATCAGCACACAGGTTTTCTGCACAAAAAAAGTGTATACACATGGTTTGTGAATGAGGCCCAGTGTATTTTAATACCGTGAATTATTGGCCAAGAGCATGACACAATCGAAATGTAAAGAAATATAGGAACAAAATGATCAACAATTGTGCATATTTTTGGGGCTATGCAGTTTACGGTAATATTAATAATTTCCAGTGTTCATATTAAATGGTATTTTTGTTTACTTTTATATGATCAATAATTTTGGTGCTGTGTTGCGCCACCACTTGATGTCCAAATCCTGAAGCAAAACCAGTTGGGAACTTCTGCTAGGCCTACAGTACTACTGCACTATTGTCTATTGTGTCCATTTCCAGGGCAAACAGACTCTTGTGTTAACCTCTCAAAGAGAGTAAGAAGTCAAGGAGAGTTTGGTTCCCCATGTGCTGTATAAATGCTTGTCCGTTTGGCCCTGTATAATAGTGTGTCTCTATTGTGCAGGAACACAGTGAGGGATGAAGCCAGGAGCCTCATCCATCTTCAGGGGGCAGCTGCGGCTTTAGCATGCAAATGAAAGCTATCATTCTTGTCAACAGAAGACTGACCTGTTCACCAGACCACCCTCAATGTAACATCAGCTCTTCATCAGCTCACAAAATCTACACTTCCTCTACTGCCACTAGATGCTGGAATACTTGTAAGAGATCATGTACAGACAGCAGGTCATCATCACAAAATAAACCCTGACAAGCTGATTAGGGTCTTGCATCAGGGGTCTTCTATCACAATGAGTTGCTTTATTATGACCTTTATTAAGCATTAATTGCTTTAAGTGTTCCTAAAACAGTTATAAACACATTTACCAATAAATAAATATAATAAATATA
This sequence comes from Myxocyprinus asiaticus, assembly GCF_019703515.2. Taxonomy (NCBI): domain Eukaryota; kingdom Metazoa; phylum Chordata; class Actinopteri; order Cypriniformes; family Catostomidae; genus Myxocyprinus; species Myxocyprinus asiaticus. Next base: position 44,661,119 of record NC_059365.1, read on the forward strand.
TTTCCAATACAATATAACACATACAAATGTATATAATAATTTCTGTAAAAATGATTAACCTTATCAATGTTCTAATACACTTCTTTACCACTGGTTTGCATCAGCTGAAATACATTAGTTAGGTATGATTAACAAGTTTTTTACTAAGGATTTAAAACCATTATCAAACTCATTTTATAGTATGTAACGAATATTTGATGACTGACAGTTAATGTATTAAAAAATGAAGCATTTTCCAATAATTCAACAGCCCTGCATCAATTATTCCGCTTATACCACAGTTACCACACCTTAAGACATATTTTAGGGGTTTTATCTCTATCCGTTTTCTGGTTTTCATTCCTAAAATGCTCTAGCGAGTAGAGCTACTTTCTTCTGTTACAGATTCAGCGTCTAGCCTTGATACAGCCCAAGCCTTGTGCTGAATGAGAGAGAAAGAGAAAGAGAGAGGGAGAGAGAGAGAGAGAGAAAACTGAGAGAGATAGCGTGTGGGATTATCTGTGTTTGCTGCAGCTCTCGTCAGCAGTAACAGTGCTTAGCAATTGTTGCTAACACTTCTCAGCAGCAGCGTGGTAGCATCACCATTCTTGTATATAGTTTTTCCATTGCTAAGCAACTGTTTTATTGAGTCACAGGAGTCTGTTAACATTAAGGTTCTGTAGCTCGCGAGTGTCTATGTGTGTGCATATGTATGTGTCTGTGTGTGAGAGCGAGAGAGAGCGAGAGAGAGGGGGAATGTAAGGGTGCTTTCCACAGATATATTAAAAGTTATTTTGGATTATATATAAACTGTTGCATCAATCAAGTCATGGTGATGCGTTGACATGAAGGCTCTGTGTGTTGCTCGCAAGTGTCTTTATGTGTATGCGTGTATGTATGTGTGTCTGTGAATGAGAATATGGGTGAGAGCGCGTGTGCTTTCCACAGATATAAAATAAATTTAGGTTAGTATAAAAATTGTTGTATTGATTAAGTTGCAGGAGTGTGTTGACATCAAGGCTCTGTTGCTAGTGAGTCTCTTTGTGTGTATGTATGTGTGTCAGTGAGTGTGGGTGATGCGGGGGGGCGCGTTGATGCAAGGGTGCTTTCCACAGAAATTTTAATACATGTAGGATATTATAGATATTGTTTGTCATTCTTATCCAATTTACTTTGCCAGTGTCTTTGTTTTATTTGGTTATTTTGCTGTGGTGGCCTGTACGGGCTCTTTGAAATAATTAAAATAATTTGCCGAGATTTGGCAAGAATGTCTGTCAACCAATCAGAATCAAGGATTCAACAGCTCCGTGGTATAATAACTTTAAAACAATAATAATAAATAATAATAAAACAATAATAAATAATTTGCTACAGTAAATATTAGGGATGGGTGATACTACTTATTTTCTTTTCGATCTGATACCAATAATTATAAGTCTAATATCATCGATACCAATACCGATACTTCTATTAAATTTATTTTTTTGCGATTACTTGGGATAGAATGAGTAATTTAAAATATAATTTTTTTGTCATAATTCAAGTCATTTTTTAAAAATTTTTTTTACATTTGTGAGCCTAAACAGAAAATTATTAGAGTTCTGTTTTGTTTACCCTTACAAAAATTAACCATGTTTTCACTACAGTAACTATAGTTTAACCATGGGATTTAGTTAAACCATAGATACCACACAGTTAACCATGGTTACTACTACAATATTACTGTAGTAAAACCATGGTTTCAGCTTACTGAGTAACTAATGATATTATGTGTCAAAAACGTTTAGAGATAACATAAAACTCAGTCAATATAAAAATAAAAAAGAAACATCACTATGTGGGCATGGTAAAAATGTATTCAGTCAACATTGTTTAGTGATAAAGATTAGCTTTCTCTACTCTTTGCATTTGTAAAATGACTCTGGGACGATGCAATATTAATGATGCAAAAGCCATTTCTACTATTTCTGCTGTGAACTTAAAACAACTTTTTTGAGAAGAATTTCCTTTGACAAATAAGGGATAAAATTACATTCCTTATATCAAATAAATACTGTTAAGAAAATTCTACATTGTAAGAATGTGATATCTCGGTAAAAATTCTAAATCTTTGAATCAAATCTGTGCAGCAGGCTAAGGCAATATTTAGTTAGTGTACTTGTTTCCAGCTGTACAGAAGCAAACCACAGTAACTAAATGCCTTGGTCCAGGTGTAGACCAACTAACCTCAGTCTGAGCATGATAATAAATAAATACATAAATAAATAAATACATAAATTATTAATGTTTTATTTTTTAAATACATGAAACACACATACAGAACTTTTTTACTTTTGTTAGCAGAATTTAGTCTGACAAGGTGTACCAATCTAGTTTTGTGTCATTCCATTCCAACATAAACCTTAATAAATACTTAACAGCCTGCACAAAGCATAATTAAAAAAGACCAACAACATGAATTACATTTAAAGCACATTAAACAAACAAATCTACTGATCTCAAGTATCATAAGGCAATCGCAGTAATATTCATGATTTGTGTTAGTGTTTACTTTTGCAAATGCGCATGGGCTACATTGAGCTTTCACTCACTTAACCATAGTAAAATTTTTATCAGTCTTCCTCAGGTAGAGCTTAAAAACAGTTTAAAAAGACATCTGTGGGTTTTTGCATAATTTGGAGAAAGGAAATATGAAAAACACTTTGTGTGAAGTTTATTAATTTATTTGCATTATAAATTGTTGTGTGGAAATTGTATCAATGTATTGGTGGGAAAATAGTTGGCAGCTATGGCAGGTGGTCAATTATTTTTTTTTAGCTGGTTAGTATTAAGTTCTGTAACTACACCATTATGCATTCAAAAAGCATATTTTTCCATTGACAGCCATTCAAAAGTAGCAGTGTATTCTAAACAAATGAATTCTTTTGCAAGCAAAATATAAATTGTGAACATTTCATTGTATCAAAGATGCTAGATGTTTGGCCAGTGATTAATTATTTTGGAGAGCTCTTAACAACACGAAATAGACTTTCGGCAAGGAGTTCTAATACAGAGTGATAAATTCAGCATTACATCTCTCTGTCTCTGAGAATGGCCTTACACAATCATACACCAGCTCTGACCTTTTTGACTCTGAGCATCTGGACTTATCACTGCCCGATTTCTGCCAGCACACACTTGTTCATTCCAATTCCACAGACACATTTATCACTTTTTTAAAATTTAAATATAAAGATGGGGTAGGGTAATAAAACTTACGATACTAAAAAATCCAACATTTTACAACAATTTCACCTAAATCTCATGGGGGGCTTCTTTTCTCAATTGTTACCCTCTAATTTTATTCAGATCGAATAATTTTATAGATTATGGCCCTTTTCTTCAGTCACTTGTTTCCCAGCAAGACATGCAATCATGTGTTGACTTATATTTGTATTGTTGTTCTTGGCAAATACATTTAACAAATACTTAAAAAATTAGTTCACCCAAAATTCTGTCATGATTACTTGACCTCATGTTGTTCCAAGCCCGTGCATTTCTCTCTTCTGTGGAACACAAAAGATGATGTTAGGCTGAATGTTAGCCCCAGTCACCATTCACTTTCATTCAACTTTTCATCCTGCCTAACATCTCCATTTGAGTGCACGGATGAAAGTAAGTCATATGAGTTTCCCCAAAAATGAAGGTGAGTGATTAATGATTAATTTTCATTTCTCTGTGAACTATCGCTTTAAGAGTTCAAGTCAATGCTACCAGTTCCCTATCTGTCACTCACTTAACATTGCCAGCTGTGGCACAACACACCCACCCGGGTAGTTGTGATGGATTACGAGGACGGTTCCCTCCTCCCACGTTGCTGACCGGTCCTATGGTGGATACCCGGAGCCAGGTAAGTGCTTCGATGCCCCCAGACTCAGCACGGTCACGAGTTCGGGGTCCGAGTCCCCTCAACGTAGCACCTCTGGATCCGCACCGCCGTGAGGCCCCACCCGCCGGTACATCCGATGCTATTGTCTCCTTGGCATCCGTTTTACCTCAAGTGTAGGGCAAGAACGCCGCTGCCCTCCCCGTGGAGATTGCGTCCCTTCTGCGGAAGGACATGGTGTCCCTCCAGCTGAGATGAAGAAGGGGTTCTACAGCCCCTACTTCATCGTACCAAGGAAAGGCGGTGGGTTGCGGCCAATCCTGGACCTGCGAGTTCTGAACCGGGCCTTGCGCAGACTCCCGTTCAAGATGCTGACGCGGAAACCCATTTTAGCGAGTTTCCGGCATCAGGATTGGTTTGCGGCGGTAGACCTGAAGGACGCGTACTCAACGTCTTGGTTTCTCCTTGGCACAGGCCCTTTCTTCGGTTCGCCTTCGAGGGCTGGGCGCACCAGTACAAGGTCCTCCCCTTCGGTCAGTCCCCGTTGCCTCGCGTCTTCATGGAAGTCACAGAGGCAGCCCTTGCCCCGCTAAGGGAAGTGGGCATCCGCATCCTCAACTGTCTCAACGACTGGCTGGCTTTAGCTCACTCTCAAGATTTGTTGTGTACGCACAGGGACCTGGTGCTCAGGCATCTCAGCCGATTGGGGCTTCAGGTCAACTGGGGAAAGAGTAGCTCTCCCCGGTACAGAGCATGGTTGGAGTTAGACTCAGATGGTGTGCCTCACGAGCGAGCGCACGCAGTCAGTGCTGAACTGCCTGAAGTTGTTCAGGCAGAGCACGGCAGTCCCACTGAAGCATTTTCAGAGGCTCCTGGGACATATGGTGTCCTCGATGGCAATCAAGCCGCTCGGGTTGATGCATATGAGACTGCTTCAGCACTGGCGTCAGACTAGAGTCGCAAGGTGGGCATGGCACCGCGGAACACATCGCGTGGTCATCATGCCGATCTGCCACTACCTGTTCAGCCTTGGACGGGCCTTGCATTCCTGCGGGCAGGAGTCCCTATAGTGCAAGTACCCCAGGCGCGTCGTGGTTACGACAAACGCCTCCGAGCGTGGCTGGGGTGCCGTGTGAAATGGGCACGCTGCTGTGGGCTCCGGGACAGGGCCGTGACTACGTTGGCATGTCAACTGCCTCAGGTTGCTCGTAATGTTGCTCGCCCTGCGGAGGCTTCGGCCATTGATCCAGGGCAAGCACGTCTTGGTCCGGACGGACAACACAGCGATGTTAGCGTACATTAGACGCTACTGTACAGTACAGTCCCAAGGTGGCTTGCGCTCACGTCGCATGTCGCAACTCGCCCACCGCTTCCTCCTCTGGAGTCAGCAGTGATTCAAGTCGTTGCGAGCCACTCACATCCCGCGCAACCTCGACAGCACGGCAGATGCACTGTTGCGACAGGTCACGCTCAGGGGAGAGTGGAGACTCCACCCCCAGGTGGTCCAGCTGGTTTGGAGTGGATTCGGTCAAGCGCAGGTAAGCCTGTTCGCTTCCCGGGAATCCTCCCACTGCCCGCTCTGGTACGCCCTGACCGAGGCTTCCCTCGGCACAGATGTGCTGGCACACAGCTGGCCCTGTGGGCCTCGCTAGTATGCGTTCCCCCCAGTGAGCCTACTTGCACAGACCCTGTGCAAGGTCAGGGAGGACGAGGAGCAGGTCATCCTAGTGGTACCCAACTGGCCCACCCAGACTTGGGTCTCAGACCTCACACTCCTCGTGACAGCCCCTCCCTGGCGAATTCCCCTGAGGAGGGCTCTCCTCTCTCAGGGATGGGGCACAATCTGACACCCACAACTAGACCTCTGGAATGTTCATGTCTGGCCCTTGGATGGGACGTGGTAGACCTAAGTGGCCTACCACCCGCAGTGGTAGACACGATCACTCAAGCTAGGGCTCCCTCTACGAGGTGCCTGTATGCCTTACAGTGGCATCTGTTCGCTAAGTGGTGTTCTTCCCGACGTGAAGACCCTCAGAGATGCGCAGTTGGGTCAGTGCTTTCCTTCCTGCAGGAGAGGCTGGTGGGGTGGCTGTCCCCCCCACCTTGAGGGTGTACGCGGCCACTATGGCTGCACACCACAATGCAGTTGACGGTAAGTATTTAGGGAAGCACGACCTGATCATCAGGTTCCTTAGAGGCATGAGGAGGTTGAATCCTCCCAGACTGTGCATCATTTCCTCATGGGATCTCTCTGTGGTCCTGCGGGGAGCCCCGTTTGAGCCCTGGAGCCAGTTGAGGTAAAGGCAGTCTCTTGAAGACTGCCCTCCTGACTGAGCTCAAGTCCATCAAGAGGGTAGGGGACCTGCAGGCATTCTCTGTCAGTGACAAGTGCCTGGAGTTCGGTCTGGAATACTCTCACATGGTCCTGAGGCCCAGACCGAGCTATATGCCCAAGGTTCCGACGAACTCTGTGCATCTACTTGGATCACACGCAGAGCTTTATAGCCTCTGAGAAGCTCTTTGTCTGCTTCAGAGGACAATGGGAGAATTGCCTCCAAACAGAGGATCGCCCACTGGGTAAGAGAAGAGGCCACGGCTGGGGCGGCCTGTCCCTATTTTGGGCAGTCGTCTTGTCCCCGAGGTGCGGGGGACCGTACGAAGCTCCATAAGAGTGTTGGGGGAGGTTACGTGACAGCCAGGTGCGCTGGCTACGAGGCACGCAATGGTTTGCCCATCTCGCACCGCCAGTCCACGTAACACAGTTCAGCTAGTTGTGGCATTTCGCATAGGGACCCCTAGTGTCACTACATCGACACAACGTCGAGTGAGTGACAGATAGGGAAAGTCCTGGTTACTTTCGTAACCTCCATTCCCTGATGGAGGGAATGAGACGTTGTGTCCCTCCTGCCACAACTCTGAACTACCCGCTGAAATGGCCGGGACCCTGTCTCGGCTCCTCAGCACAAAACCTGAATGAGTGGTTGCGACCAGCTCCTTTTATACCCGTATGTCCGGGGGAGTGGCATGCAAATTCCAATTGCCAATTCCAATTGGCCTTTTCTCAAAGATCAGAGGTGTTTGGGGCTCCCAAGGGTGACCCCTAGTGTCACCACATCTACACAACTTGTCATTCCCTCCATCAGGGAACGGAGGTTACGAAAGTAACCAGTACGTTTAAAGTTGACAGAATGCACTGAAAATAAAGATGAAATCCTGACAGAGGAGACCTTGCTGCTAAATCAGTTATGATGTTTATAACATAACAATATGTAAATTAAAGATAAATTGTTAAATGATATTTTGAAAAGTATGGATGTATAGTATTAATGTAGTATTTAGTATATTATTATGTATATTTATTTCTGCTACAAAGGCCTACTTATATTATTAAAATGTAATAATTTACAAGCTAGAGAAAATACCTGTATAATTCAGATGGAACTCTAGAGAGATGGAGATGAGAGATATAACAGGTTAAAATCAAACATGGCGCTACTGTGAATAAGGTAAGGTCTATAGAACATATCCACAGCAGCTCCATCGATTGTTGACAGGAATGACAACGAGGATGTGAGGGATATCTTCAGTGGGCTGTACTGCATTTTAAAGTGTTTTTGGATCGTACAGCTGATGAAACATTGAAAAATATATTTCCAAGAAATTTCAGTAGACAAAAAAACTCTAAACAACACGAGTTGTGGAAAATCAGATGTGATCTAGGAGCTTTTTGAAAGCTTTATACAGTGCATGTCACTGAAGAGGCTGTAAGTCTATCCCACACAGGGGATACATGCAGTGGATGTATTATGCACAAAATAGCAGCATGAAAAATTATTGACATGGACCACTGAACTCTTGATGCATAATTGAGTTATTTACATGCATTTCTCTACAAAAAAAGCTGTCTTTATGAAAATGAGACTAGTTACACAGTGACCATCAAATTTACAAGTCACTTCTCCGTACTCATCTCATTAATCTAATGTGGACCTACGGCTGACATGAAAGCTGCTGAAATTGAAACAAAACTTAATTTACATCATAACATGATGTGTTAGAATTGCTATGCGTTAGCAACAGTAATGATGCTGACATTTCCTTCATCAGCACAGGTTTTGACAAGCAAGGTGCCCTAGCTTTGTGTCTGACAGGCTGATCGGTCTTACAAGCTCAATATGGTCAGGGTTAGAGTCCTGCCACCCTGTCAAGAACAAATCGAGGCACCTTCCTGCAATGGGCTGCAGCAGACTCTATGAAAGATTGCACACACAACAACAAAGTAATTGCAAAGACTTTGTGGTCAGATTTAGAGTATATCTTGTTTACTTGCTAACTGCCTTGAACAAAACTCTTGAATATCTTTCAAAGATTCACCAGGAATATCACAAACTTCAAACTGTCAAATCTAGAGACAATTCTCAAATCTAGAGTTAATTGTAGCAGCCTGTGAATTTGTTTACAAAACTTTTCTTTCTCTCTTGAATATCTATCTCAGTCATTTCTTCTAGACAGCAATGAGATTAAATGAAAAGCAAATGGAGAGTTCTCTCAAGAGGTCTCAGCAATGTCTCAAACTCTGCAGACTATTATTACATGTAATTTGGCATATCTGAGCAACCAAAAGTCAGAGATCTCAACATGAACTCAAACATTTCTCATCAAATCCTCACCAAGACCTTAATTCTCCTTAATTGTATAGCTCTATACACTAACTGTATTCCAACAATTCACTCATTGTTGTGTCTATTTCTCTTATGAGATTTTAGGATGAATGAAAAAGCAACAAAGAGTAAATAAAAGAGCAAATAAAATGGCCCTCAGAAGTTGTGAAGCAGCCTGATAATCAGACATTCCCAACTCTTTCCACTTTACAGATAATATACAATATGCATTAGACATAAACCACTTGTAGTCAGGTGTCTGAGGTTAATGGTCACCTTGAATAAAGAAAGATGAACTTCATGACCTGTATATATATTCCTTAGAAACATAATGGTCTTGGAAGTACATTACTAGTTGATGCCATGTAGGCAGGTATTTCTTAAAAGCTCAGTTGGTATCAAAGGTGTATGTGAATGGCATTCTAGTTTGTTATATACTGTATATCTGTTCCTGACTTTTGAACTTACCCAAGAAGAGAGAGGTTTAATAACATGACTGTGTAGTGTCCATTTAGGAGAAACCCTTGTGAGCAGATTAAACTGAAACCCCTTTGCAAAGCCCTGACACAGAGATATAATGCAGCAACTCAAAATAGCCCATGAAACGCTGTTTATGCAATAGTACATGTGTGAGAGCATCTTCCCTCCGCTTCCAAATACATACCAGCCAGCTGAACTACTGTATGGGTGCTTAACATGAGTAGGAACAACATATCTGAAAATATCTAGACTAAACCAATATGAAAAGAAACTAAATAAAAAGTGAAATGCCTAAAACATTTCAATTGCCTGAAGAATTGCCTGTTGTAGAAAATAACTGAATAAAAAACTGAAACAGGGTGTCCTAACCAGGCGTGACATTATAAAACACTGGAAAAACTCACTGAACCAAAATCCTGCTCCTCATGTATGGATGTTTCTACAACTTTTGGCACTTTCAAGTCCCATGTATTGATTTAACTAAAACTAACGGATTTCAATCACTCTCGGAATGATTTAGCATGCTTGTGCGTGTCTCAGAAGTCTTAGCTTGTCAAAAACAACACTAAGATAGTATATCATATATTTATTTTCCATTTTTTGAAATGCTATGCTAATGTTTAAAACATTTCGAGCCAGATATACGAGAACATACCTCTGTGTCTCACTCGCATATCAAGCAGGCAGCACGCAGTGTGTGAGGTGAGTAAGGGGTGAAGTCAATAAGAATAAGATGATCAATAAGAGCGACTTCTTTGTAAAACAAAGCGAAAGTTATGGTTACTTGTGTAACCTCCGTTCCCTGATGGAGGGAACGAGATGTTGTGTCGATGTAGTGACACTAGGGGTCACTCTTGGGAGCCCGAGACACCTCTGGTCTTTGATAAAAGGCCAATGAAAATTGGCGAGTGGTATTTGCATGCCACTCCCCCAGATATACGGGTATAAAAGGAGCTGGTATGCAACCACTCATTCAGGTTTTATGCTGAGGAGCCGATATAAGGTCCGGTCATTTCAGCGGGTAGTTCAGTGTTGTGGCAGGAAGGACACAACGTCTCGTTCCCTCCATCAGGGAATGGAGATTACACAAGTAACCATGATGTTCCCTATCTGTCACTCACTTGACGTTGTGTCGATGTAGTGACACTAGGGGTCCCTATACGAAATGCCACAATTGGCTGAACTGTGTTATGTAAACTGGCAGTGTGTGGTGGGCAGACTTGCTGTGTGCCTCATAGCCAGCACACCAGGTCGACACGTAACCTCCCCCAACACAGTTATGAGTGTCGAACGGCCCTTTTTGGGGACAAGTCGCCTACCCAAAGATAGAGACAGGCTTAACCCAGTCGTGGCCTCTTTTCCCCTTCACTTTTTCCACTCCCTAAAAAAGAAGGGGGATTATCCGACTGGGCTGCCAGGTCTAGTCAGGGGGTGTCCCTCCCAAGGGGAAGACACAGCATAGACCACACCTAACCCAAAGAGAGGGGGGGATATTTAAGTGGAAAAATACATCACATGGTCTTTCCAACCATGTGGAGAGTCTTCAAGGTAGATCCTGCCCACAGCGCTTCCTTTCCGCTGTGCACCAAAGCAGACAAAGAGCTGCTCAGAGATTCTAAAGCTCTACGTGCGATCCAAATAGATGCGTAAAGTGTGCACCGGACACAGTGACGACAGGGCTGGGTCTGCCTCCTCCTGGGGCAGTGCTTGCAGGTTCACCACCTGGTCCCTAAAGGGGTGGTGGGAACCTTGGGCACATAGCCCGGTCGGGGTCTCAGGATCATGTGAGAGTAACCCGGACCAAACTTCAGGCACGTTTCGCTGACACAGAATGCTTGCAGGTCACCTACCCTCTTGATGGAAGTGAGCGCAGTCAGGAGGGCAGTCTTCAAGAAGAGTGCCTTAAGCTCGGCTGACTGCAAAGGCTCAAAGGGGGCTCTCTGTAGACCCTGAGAACTACAGAGAGGTCCGATGAGGGAACGAGGCGCGGTCTGGAGGGATTCAGCCTCCTGGCGCCTCTTAGGAACCTGATGATTAGGTCATGCTTTCCTGAGGACTTACCGTCGACTGCGTCGTGGTGTGCTGCTATGGTGGCAACATACACCTTCAAGGTGGAAGGGGACAGCCTCCCTTCCAACCTCTCCTGCAGGAAGGAAAGCACTGATCCGACTGTGCATCTCTGGGGGTCTTCCGATGGGAAGAACACCACTTAGTGAACAGACGCCACTTAAAGGCATACAGGCACCTCATAGAGGGGGCCCTAGCCTGAGTGATCGTGTCTACCACCGCGGATTCCAGAGGTCTGGTCGCGGGTGCCAGATGGTGCCCCGTCCCTGAGAAAGAAGATCCTTCCTCAGGGGAATTCGCCGTGGGGGGGGGGGGGTCTGTCATGAGGAGCGTGAGGTCCGAGAACCATGCCTGGGTGGGCCAGTAGGGTGCTACCAGGACGACCTGCTCCTCGTCCTCCCTGACCTTGCACAGGGTCTGTGCAAGTAGGCTCACTGGGGGAAAACGCATATTTGCGCATGCCAGGTGGCCAGCTGTGTGCCAACGTGTTTATGCCGAGGGGGGTCTTGGTCAGGGCGTACCAGATCGGGCAGTGAGGAGGATTCTTGGGAGGCGAACAGGTGCAAATGTGCCTGTCGAATCGACTCCAAGTCAGCTGGACCACCTGAGGGTGGAGTCTCCACTCTCCCCTGAGGGTAACCTGTCATGACAGCGCGTCCGCTGTAGTGTTGAGGTTGCCCTGGATGTGAGTGGCTTGCAGCGACTTGAAGTGCTGCTGACTCCAGAGGAGGAGAAGGAGGGCGAGTTGTGACATGCAACGAGAGCGCAGACCACCTTGGCAGTTGACATATGCTACTGTTGTCATGTTGTCTGTCTGAACTAACATGTACTTGCCCTGGATCAACGGCCAAAACCTCCGCAGGGCGAGCAGAATTGCCAACAACTCGAGGCAGTTGATGTGCCAATGCAGTCGCGGACCTGTCCAGAGGCCGGCGGTTGCATGCCCATTGTAAACAGCACCCCATTCTGTTCTGGAGGTGTCTGTCGTGACCACGACGCACCTGGAGACCAGTTCTAAAGGAACGCCTGCCCGTAGAAACGAGAGGTCAGTCCAAGGGCTGAAAAGATGGTGACAGACTGGCGTGATGACCACGCGATGTGTCCCGTGGCGCCATGCCCATCTCGGGACTCGAGTCTGGAGCCAGTGCTGAAGTGGCCTCATATGCAACAACCCGAGCAGGGTGGCCAACGCCGAGGATGCCATATGCCCCAGGAGCCTCTGAAAATGTTTCAGTGGAACCGCTGTTTTCTGTTTGAACGCCTTCAAACAGGCCAGCACTGACTGGGTGCGCTCGTTCATAAGGCGCGCCGTCAAGGAGACTGAGTCCAACTCCAAACCGAGAAAAGAGATGCTCTGAACCGGGAGGAGCTTGCTCTTTTCCCAGTTGACCTGAAGACCTAGTCGGCTGAGGTGTAAGAGCACCAGGTCCCTGTGTGCGCACAACATGTCTCGAGAATGAGCTAGGATTAGCCAGTCGTCGAGATAGTTCAGAATGCGAATGCCCACCTCCCTTAATGGGGCAAGGGCAGCCTCTGCGATCTTTGTAAAGATGCAAGGAGACAGGGACAGGCCGAAAGGGAGGACTTTGTACTGATATGCCTGACTCTCGGACGCAAACCGCAGGAAGGGTCTGTGTCGAGGAAGGATCGAGACGTGGAAGTACGCATCCTTCAGGTCTACCGCCGCAAACCAATCTTGATGCCGGACTCTCACCAGTATGAGTTTTTGCGTCAGCATCTTGAACGGGAGTCTGTGTAAAGCCTAGTTCAGTACTCACAGGTCCAAGATTGGCTGCAACCCACCGCCTTTTTTTGGTACGATGTAGTAGGGGCTGTAAAACCCCTTCTTCATTTCGGCTGGAGGGACAGGTTCTATCGCGCCCTTCCGTAGGAGGGTAGTGATCTCCGCGCAGGGTAGCAGCGTTTTCGTCCTTCACCAAGGTGAAGTGGACACCGCTGAACCTGGGCGGACGCCTGGAGAAGTGAATCGCGTAGCCGAGTCGGACGGTCCGGACCAGCCATCGCGATGGATTGGAAAGCGCAAGCCACTTGTCCAAGTTCCGCGCAAGGGTGACCAAAGGGACAACGTCATTGGACGTACCGGCAGGTGAGGCCTCGCGGCAGGGCGGAGCTCGAGGTGCCACACCACGTCGTGGCCATGCTGAGTCTAAGGACATCGAAGCACTTACCTGGCTCCTTGTGACCACCCCCGGAACAGCCTGGGATGGGGAGGAAGAGGCCTGTCCTCATGACCCCTCATGACTGTCACATCGGGGGCGGATTTGTGCCACAGCTGGGTGCTCAGGGGCGGGATACCGCCGCTGGAGCGCCAAATCTGCCAAATAGAGTGGTGGATGGTGGTCGTGATAACAGCCGTGCACAGCGGATATGTGACCCAGGGAACAAGGAAACCACTCTTGCTGAGCTCTTGAGTACTGCAGCCACTTGGGCATGCAGTGCAATTGAATGCAAAAGGTAACAAAAAGATGGAGAGATCTGCTTACCAGCTCCAGAGCAGCAGGTTTCGTTGTCCCTGGGTCACCCATCTCAAGGGTGCTTTGAAGCCTTTCACGGGTTCTGGGCGGCCGCGAGACGGGTGGCGTCTGCTTCCTGGGGTTGGCTCCACGCCGGGGCCGGGCGTGCTGCGGCGGAGCCGGTGCAGTCACCGCAGGGGGATGCCCTTGGCGATGAGTAGACGGATTGCGGGATCTTGAGCCGCGCCGGAGCAGGATATGCCGGCTAGTATCTGTCTACTGCTCCACCGTTGAGAACTGCTGGGCAAAGTCCTTGACGGCCAGCCTGGGAGATGGGGGCAGCAAGGAATCATGTCCTGTCGGCCTCACCCATCTCGACCAGGTTGAGCCAAAGGTGGCGCTTCTGGACCACTAATGTGGACATCGTCCGCCCGAGAGACCGCGCCATGATGTCCGTCGCTCAGAGGGCAAGGTCGGTCACTGAGTGCTGTTCCTGCATCAATCCCAGGGTGGAACTACCCTCGTGCAGTTCCCCCGCGGACCTCCCATTCCCCAGCACGCTCATCTGCCCCGATCGGGCTTCCGGGTGAGTCCGCCGGCTTGTCTCACGGCGAGTTCGACCTCTTATTCGGAGCCCGCGAAAGTGATGAGCTCTCGAGCGCAGCATCGGAGAGCGGGCTCGTCCAGTCGGAAGCCTCAGCTGGGCTCCTCCCTTCGGGGTCGATCGCCCAGTCACAGGCTGACGCGGAGATGACGACATGCTTTCCCGGACAGCCGCGAGCGTCGGTTAGAGTGGATTTCACCGCTCTTCCCTGAACCCTCGCGGCTCTGTGATTGGTTCCTGGGCTCGCGGCGCCGCTCAAAGCCACGCCCCGCCCCGTTCCTTTCTTCCCGGAAGTGCATGAAGAGCTGACAAGGTCGCGGGAGGCACCTTTTAGTTCCCGGTCCCGATCTTTTCAGCTTCCCCGCTCTCACTACCCTCGAAGGTGGGGCGGCCAAGGGTTATTCGGCAATCCCCCGGTGGATAAAGGCGCTCGCGGTGCACCTATGCCCGCAGAGCGCCTCCACCTGGCACGGGTGCCCAAAGCCCCCGTCCAAGGCCTGTAGGTTTACATCATCTCTGACGGTCAAAGCCTACGGCGCTGCTGGACAAGCCGCCTCCGCCCTGCACGCCATGGCTCTCCTGCAAGTCCGCCAAGGCACTAAAGGAACTGCACGAGGGTAGTTCCGCCTCGGGATTGATGCAGGAACTGCGCTCGGCGACCGACCTCGCTCTCCGAGCGACGGAGGTCACGGCGCGGACTCTCGGGCGGACGATGGCCACACTAGTAGTCCAGGAGCGCCACATTTGGCTCAACCTGGTCGAGATGGGTGAGGCCGACAGGACACGATTCCTTGCTGCCCCCATTTCCCAGGAGGGCCTATTCGGCAACACCGTCGAGGACTTTGCCCAGCAGTTCTCGATGGTAGAGCAGTAGATGGATGCTAGCCGGCTTGTTCTGCCCCGGCGTGGCTCAAGATCCCGCACCCCATCTACTCATCGCCGAGGGCGTCCCCCTGCGGTGACTGCACCAGCTCCGCCGCAGCCCGCCCCTCCGGCCCAGCCCCAGCGTGGAGCCCACTGCAGGAAGCCGACGCCACCCGTCTCACAGCCGGCACCGAAGTACCCATGGAGGTCTTCGAAGCGCCCCTGAGACGGGCGACCCAGGGACAACGAAACCCGCTGCTCTGGAGCTGGTAAGCAGATCTTCTTTTTGTTACCTTTTGCATTTAATTGCGCTGCATGCCCAAGTGGCTGCAGTACTCAAGAGCTCCGCAAGAGTGGTTTCCTTGTTCCCTGGGTCACATATTCGGTGTGTACGGCTGGCATCACGACCACCGTCCACCACTCCATTTGGCAGGTTGGCGCTCCAGCGGCGGTCTCCCGCCCTGAGCGCCCAGCTGTGGCACAAATCCGCCCCCGATGTGACAGTCTCCACGGGTCATGAGGACAGGCCTCTTCCTCCCCCGTCCCTGGCTGTTCCGGGGGTGGTCACAAGGAGCCAGGTAAGTGCTTCGATGTCCTCGGACTCAGCACGGCCACGATGTGGTGTGGCACCTCAAGCTCCGCCCCACCGCGAGGCCCCACCCGCCGGTACATCCGATGACGTTGTCCCTTTGGTCCCCCTTGCGCAGAACTCGGATGCATGGCTTGCGCTTTCCAGTCCGTCACGAGGGCTGGTCCGGACCGTCCGACTCGGCTGCACGATTCACTTCGCTGGACATCCGCCCAGGTCCAGCGGTGTCCACTTCATCTTGGTGAAAGACGGAAACGCTGCTACCTTGCGCGGAGATTGCTACCCTCCTACGGAAGGACGCGATAGAACCTGTCCCTCCAGCCGAGATGAAGAAGGGGTTTTACAGCCCCTACTTCATTGTACCGAAAAAAGGCGGTGGGTTGCGGCCAATCTTGGACCTGCGAGTACTGAACCGGGCCTTACACAGACTCCCGTTCAAGATGCTGACGCAAAGACGCATTCTAGCGAGCATCCGGCATCAAGATTGGTTCGCGGCGGTAGACCCGAAGGATGCGTACTTTCACGTCTCGATCCTTCCTCGACACAGACCCTTCCTGCGGTTCGCGGTCGAGGGTCAGGCGTATCGGTACAAGTCCTCCCTTTCGGCCTGTCCCTGTCTCCTCGCATCTTTATGAAGATCGCAGAGGCTGCCCTTGCCCCGTTAAGGGAGGTGGGCATTTGCATTCTCAACTATCTCGACGACTGGCTAATCCTAGCTCACTCTCGAGACGGGTTATGCGCACACAGGGACCTGGTGCTCTCACACCTCAGCCGACTAGGGCTTCGGGTCAGCTGGGAAAAGAGCAAGCTCCTCCCGGTTCAGAGCATCTCTTTTCTCAGTTTGGGGTTGGACTCAGTCTCCTTGACGGCGCACCTTACGAACGAGCGCACCCAGTCGGTGCTGGCCTGTTTGAAGGCATTCAAACAGAAAACAGCGGTTCCACTGAAACATTTTCAGAGGCCCCTGGGGCATATGGCATCCTCGGCGGTGGCCACTCCGCTCGGGTTGATGCATATGAGGCCGCTTCAGCACTGGCTCCAGACTCGAGTCCCGAGACGGGCATGGCTCCACGGGACACACCGCGTGGCCATTACGTCGGTCTGTCACCGTCTTTTCAGCCCTTGGACCGACCTCTCGTTTCCACGAGCAGGTGTTCCGCTAGAACTGGTCTCCAGGCGCGTCGTGGTCATGACAGACGCCTCCAAAATGGGCTGGGGCGCTGTTGGCAACGGGCACGCAGCCGCCGGCCTCTAGACGGGTCCGCGGCTGCGTTGGCACATCAACTGCCTCGAGTTACTGGCAATTCTGCTTGCCCTGCGGAGGTTCCGGCCGTTGATCCAGGGCAAGCACGTGCTAGTTTGGACAGACAGCACGGCAGCGGTAGCATATGTCAACCGCCAAGGCGGTCTGCGCTCCCGCTGTATGTCATAACTTGCCCGCCGTCTCCTCCAATGGAGTTAGCAGCACCAAGTCGCTGCAAGCCACTCACATCCCGGGTAACCTCAACACTCCGGCGGACACGCTGTAACAACAGGTTACCCTCAAGGGAGAGTTGAGACTCCACCTTCAGGTGGTCCAGCTGATTTGGAGTCAATTCAGTCAGGCACAGGTGCACCTGTTCGCCTCCCAAGAATCCTCCCACTGCCCGCTCTGGTACGCCCTCACCGAGGCCTTCCTCGGCATAGACGCGCTGACACACAGCTGGTCCCCTGGCATTCGCAAATATGCGTTTTCCCCAGTGAGCTTGCTCGCACAGACCCTGTGCAAGGTCAAGGAGGATGAGGAGAAGGTCGTCCTGATAAGCACCCTACTGGCCCGCCCAGACGTGGTGCTCGGACCTCACGCTCCTCGTGACAGCTCCCCCCGGGCAAATTCCCCTGAGGAAGGCCCTTCTTTCTCAGGGAAGGGGCACCATCCGGCACCCGCGCCCAGACCTCTGGAATCTCCATGTCTGGCCCCTGGATGGGACGCGGAAGACCTAAGCTGTCTCCCACCTGCGGTGGTAGACACGTTCACTGAGGCTAGGGCTCCCACTATGAGGCGCCTTTATGCCTTTAAGTGGTGTCTGTTTGCTAAGTGGTGTTCTTCCCATCAGGAAGACCCCCAGAGGTGCGCAGTCAGATCAGTGCTTTCCTTCCTGCAAGAGAGGTTGGAAGGGAGGCTGTCCCCTTCCACCTTGAAGGTGTATGTTGCTGCCATAGCAGCACACCATGACGCAGTCGACGGTAAGTCCTTAGGGAAGCATGATCTGATCATCAGGTTCCTAAGAGGTGCCAGGAGGCTGAATCCCTCCAGGCCACGCCTTGTTCCCTCATCGGACCTCTGTAGTTTTTCAGGGTCTACAAAGAGCCCCCTTTGAGTTTTGCAGTCAGCCGGGCTTAAGGCACTCTCCTTGAAGACTGCCCTCCTGACTGCGCTCACTTCCATCAAGAGGGTAGGTGACCTGCAAGCGTTCTCTGTCAGCGAAACGTGCCTGGAGTTCGGTCCGGGCTATTCTCACGTGATCCTGAGGCCCCCGACCGGGCTATGTGCCCAAGGTTCCCACCACTCCTTTTAGGGACCAGGTGGTGAACCTGCAAGCGCTGCCGCAGGAGGAGGCAGACCCAGCCCTGTCGTTGCTGTGTCCGGTGCGCGCTTTACGCATCTATTTGGATCGCACGCAGAGCTTTAGAATCTCTGAGCAGCTCTTTATCTGCTTTGGTGCACAGCGGAAAGGAAGCGCTGTCTCCAAGCAGAGGATCGCCCACTGGCTCATTGACACCATAACTATGGCATGTCTCGCCCAAAACATGCCGCCCCCGGTAGGGCTACGAGCCCATTCTACCCGTGGTGTAGCGGCTTCTTGGGCCCTGGCCAGAGGTGCCTCTCTAACAGACATTGCAGAGCAGTGGGCTGGGCAACACCCAACACCTTTGCAAGGTTCTACAACCTCCGGGTGGAACCGGTTTCGTCCCAGGTAGTGGCACGCAACACAAGCGGATAAGCCCGGGATAGCCGGCCGGGTGTATCGCTTGCACATAGCGCCTTCCACCTCCTTTTGAGCTGAAGACGTGCGCTGTTAATTTCCAGTAGTGTTCACAAAAGTTGTTCCCTGGTTGACTTCCTCCGAGCCCTGTGGCAGTCGAGTTTTCGGAGAGACTCGCTGCCGGCCCAGTACACGCGCTAACTAAGAGCCCGGTTCTGGGGTAGGTGCTCCGCATGTGGCGGTTCCCTGTAAGGCTAACCCCATGCGATCTATATCTTCCGGTAGTTCGTTTCCCTACTGGCAAACTGCATCTTCCTTGGGCAGAGCCCCTCAGTCTCCATGTTGTAGTAACTCCTCCCCCATTGGGCAGGATCTACCTTGAAGGCTCTCCACATGGTTGGAAAGACCATGTGATGTATTCTTCCACTTAAATATCCCCCCCTCTCTTGGGGCGAGGTGTGGTCTCCGCGGTGTCCTCCCCTTGGGAGGGACACCCCCCGACTAGACCTGGCGGCCCAGTCAGATAATCCCCCTTCTTTTTTAGGGAGTGGAAAAAGAGAAGGGGAAAGAGGCCACGACTGTGTTAAGCCTGTCTCTATCTCTGGGTAGTCGACTTGTCCCCAAAAAGGGCCGTTTGACACTCATAACTGTGTTGGGGGAGGTTACGTGTCGACCTGGTGCGCTGGCTATGAGGCACACAGCAAGTCTGCCCACCACACACCGCCAGTTCACGTAACACAGTTCAGCCTTGTGGCGTTTTGTATAGGGACCCCTAGTGTCACTACATCGACACCAACGTCTAGTGAGTGACAGATAGGGAACGTAATGGTTACTGGTGTAACCTCCGTTCCCTGATGGAGGGAACGAGACGTTGGTCCCTCCTGCCACAACGCTGAACTACCCGCTGAAATGGCCGGACCTTATATCGGCTCCTCAGCGTAAAACCTGAATGAGTGGTTGCATACCAGCTCCTTTTATACCCGTATGTTCGGGGGAGTGGCATGCAAATACCACTCGCCAATTTTCATTGGCCTTTTATCAAAGACCAGAGGTGTCCCGGGCTCCCAAGAGTGACCCCTAGTGTCACTACATCGACACCAACGTCTCGTTCCCTCCATCAGGGAACGGAGGTTACACCAGTAACCATGACGTTTTTATTTGTATAGTGCTTTTCACAACACACATCGTTTCAAAGCTTTACAGAAAATCATGCATTAACAGAAAATGAAACTGTAATATCTATAAAGTCTTAGTCATCATTGTGTAGTTTGATTAAATATGATTGTACATTTTGTATGGACTGTAAGATGAATGACTGTCTTTGAAGTTCATCCTGGATTAACTGTAGAAGTTCATATTGATGCAGTTGTCCTTGTTAGTTGGCTGATGAAGGGTTTTGTTGGCAATTAATTGATAGTCTATGTATTACATTTCAAGAGTGTAGTCCATCATTAGAACGAGGTGATGCAGGCAGAGATCAGCGAGGTGCATCGCAGTTCAACAGGCCGGTAATTTCGGTGAGGTCTATCCTAAGTCCAAAGTTCAGGCAATGGCATATGGTTGGAGTTGGCATCAGTTCATCATCTGAAGTCCATCGTAATATACTGAAGTGATGTTTGGCTGGCACCGGCTGCATTTCAGTAGTTCGTATGTTAATGTAATCTTGTGTTGAAGCAGTAAATGTATTTGGCTTGCTGTCTGTATAATGGAGGGCTCGGAGCTCAAGACTCGACTCGAGTCCTGATTACCCCCCGGACTTTACTTATTTAGATAATGAATCTAGAGAATATGTGGAGATGGGGTGGAGGTGGGATGTCAGGAGAGTTGTCACAGGAAGCAGGTAAGCAGCGGCTAATATACTCCTGCTCGTGGGCTGTGATTTGTCAGATTAAAATTAACATGCTCCTCCCGAACCTCTGTTAATTAACTCCATTTAGTCATCATTCAGAGACACGTAGCTGTTAGTAGTAATTAAAATGCATTACATTATTGTAGCAGATAAGTAAAGCATTGATAAGACAATACAAACTGTGGCTTTACAATCCAATGTATTGAACATAAGCCAGTCATTGGCCTACAGTTCACAGCAATCCATTTAGCAATTTAATTTGTCAATCAGTCAATGTACACCTGCGTCAGACAGATGCTTTTGGAGCGTCTCAAGTTAAACGTAGTTTAATACTTAGAAAAACACGTCTTGAGATCCCTAAGTTCGGATTTGCACTCCATTAAGCTGTGTTTTGAACGCAAGAATGCGTCCTTGTGTTGCGCTGTCTGCTGAAGGGTTGGCTTGTTCCCTTTATAAGCTGTTTTTTTAAAACACTTTTGGATTCTCAGAAATAATTAATTTCCGATTATCAAAATACATTCATTAAATTTATTTAATGTCCATTTATCTCTTATAAACTGTGATTAATTAACACATTTATGTGCTACTTACTGTAGATAACAATGCTTTTGGGAAACGTAGTTTAGTACTTGCAACTCATCCTTTGTTGTTTGTTTTTTATGCATCATTCTGTCCACATCAAACTTGTATTATTCTTGTTCATGGTCAAGGCCATGTCACATCCCATCAAGTCATTTCAATTCACATCAGGTCAGACCAAGGTTAAAATTCAGGTCAGGTCAAGTAAAGTCTTTGTTTTGTTCTTTTGAATACTTTTAAGTATTGTTGTTTTGCTTTCACAATAAACACTACATCTGAGTTCTGTTTTATCTTGGTGTTCAGTGCTGCTTTGTAACAAATCCCTAAATATGCAGCGTTTTATGTTTGTATTCTCCATGTTAAGACATTCTTCATGTCATTCATAGACAAACAATAAAAACTTGTTTCCCCAGATTTTTCCAGCAGTTATGATAACCCTTATAAACATTTCTGGTTTGGTCTTCTAAAAGAGGTTTGTTTATCTGTGCCATCTCAATAAATGTGGTGTCTTTAGGAGGAACACCCCAACACTGACCCCCCTCACCATTCTAAACAGCAGTGTGGCAGCAGTGGAGTCATTCAGGTTCCTGGGCACTACCATCTCACAGGACCTGAAGTGGGAGACACACATTGACTCCATTGTGAATAAGGCCCAGCAGAGGTTGTACTTCCTTCGCCAGCTGAGGAAATTCAACCTGCCACAGGCGCTGCTGATACAGTTTTACTCAGCAGTCATTGAGTCTGTCCTCTGCACTTCAATAACTGTCTGATTTGGTTCAGCTATGAAATCAGACATCAGAAGACTACAAAGGACAGTTTGGACTGCTGAGAGGATTATTGGTTGCCCCCTGCCCCCCCTTCAAGAACTATACACTTCCAGAGTGAGGAAAAAGTCTGGAAAAATCCCTCTGGACCCCACTCACCCTGCCCATTACCTTTTTGAACTGTTGCCTTCTGGCCGACGCTTCAGAGCTCTGAGCACCAGAACCGTCAGGCACAGGAACAGTTTTTTTCCCTCAGGCTATCCATCTCATGAACAGATAAACTGCCCCATTGAGCAATAACTATGTGCAATACACAGTCTAGTATTTCTTATATTCATCCAACACATCCAACCTCTTCTGCCATTTCATTAAAAAAAAAAAAAAATACATTTGCACTGTACATAACAGATTTGAATTTGCACCGTACATAACAGATAACAGATTTGTATTAGATTTGCACTACCCATGTGTATGTGTGCATGTATGTATGTGTGTGTCTGTACGTATGTGTATAATTAGTTTTATTTTTTATTATCATCTGTCTTGCTGCTGTTTTTGTATTGTTGTGCACTGGAAGCTCCTGTCACCAAGACAAATTCCTTGTATGTGTAAGCATACTTGGCAATAAAGCTGATTCTGATTCTTAGAGTTAGACTTGGCCAGTGACAGTTCTGAGTAAAACTTTATGAGCGTATGAGGAGTCACAGAAATAAAACTCCTGGTAAGCCTGTAATTAGTGTTATATGTATTAATATAAAGCAATGTCATGTATAAACTTCTGCCAGAGCATTTAAATATATTGAGGCAATACTTATTTTCTTTTTCATCACAAGCTAATCTGCTGTTGTTATTACACACATTCAGCATCTGATCTTTGTGGGAGCGTCTATGCTGTATCATTTATTCTGAATCTCAGTGCTGTTGCATTGGGTCTGTGTGTAGTGGCTAGTTACAGAGTGAACTGCATCCCATTTACTGTTGAGCGGAGCTAAACCATTTAATATTCGTTGACTACACTCTCATGGAATTTTTATCACAGAGTACAGTGTGCTCTTTAAAGAGTTTGAAACATAAGGTTGATAACACTGCCTTGACAAAATCATTTTCTCGAGGATGCAGCAGTATTTTTATGATGGCAACAAGTCAAAGGTCACTCGATTTCAAATGACACTTTGAAAATGAACAGAATGTACTCCAAAAGAAAAGCTTGTGGCAACAGTTGCAAAATGCACACCTCAAAGATAGTTCTTCATATTGTTTAACAAACAGTTGTCGCTGATGCTTGTGTTGGGGACAGAATGATTTACTAAAGCAATAAGGCACTTGAAGCTGAGCATTAAAGTGATTTAAACACCAGTTACATAGTGTTCTTATCAACAATGCAAAGCAGGATGAGTAAACCCCCTTAACTGTAGTAAAATCAAGGTAAACATGACCTTGAGTTGCTTTTATACAATGGCAGTAATAGCAATATGATAAAAGACACTAATGATTTTTTAATGATTTTTAAATAATTATTGAAATGCTGACGCCTTTTAAGCAGTATGCACTAAAACTATCCATTATAATTAGGGATGGGAAATTTAACCCAATCACATCTGAAACAAACGTTCTGATTGGTTGCTTAGCTGAGCCGGACTGTTTATCTTGATCATGGCTTCAGTTTAGCGCTTCCGTCTCCCACTGCTCTGTTTGCTTTTAGAGAGAATTTCTGTACACTTTTCAAAATAAAAAACAAATCACAATTCACTTGATGCTGTGGCATCATCTCAATAGACTGAAAAGTTATGGGTCAAAAGCGTTGTTCTGGCGGTCAGACATATCATTACTTATTTTAGGTGAGCCTACACAGTACTGGTTTTATATCTGTATGTATAGTGTCTAATAAATCATTGGAAATGCACACTTTTTATTTTGTTTTCAAGTTTTGTTTGCCAATAAAGCATGATATGAATGAAATCTGCCCGATAAAATTGCACTGGAAAACGGCAAGGTTCTGCCCAACTTTTAATTACAGCATGTCCACTGATTTTATGGCATATACTCAAAAATTCATACCTATGAAAATGTGTCTAATTAACTCTACCTGCAAAAAAAAAAAAAAAAAAAAAAAAAAAATGTATTTGTTGGTTTAGTGCACAATGATTAATGCAGAAAACTGACAATGTTTGTTAACAATTAATTAGTTAACATTTTCAACTGATTAACAGCCCTAATTATAATAAATAAATGAATGAATGGATAAATAAACAGTTCTTACTGAAGTATAGGTGATATTGTAGATGTGTCAACATGGCACATTTACATATCGTCATGGTTACTAGTGTAACCTCCGTTCCCTGATGGAGGGAACGAGACGTTGGTGTCGATGTAGTGACACTAGGGGTCACTCTTGGGAGCCCGAGACACCTCTGGTCTTTGATAAAAGGCCAATGAAAATTGGCGAGTGGTATTTGCATGCCACTCCCCCGAACATACGGGTATAAAAGGAGCTGGTATGCAACCACTCATTCAGGTTTTACGCTGAGGAGCCGATATAAGGTCCGGCCATTTCAGCGGGTAGTTCAGCGTTGTGGCAGGAGGGACCAACGTCTCGTTCCCTCCATCAGGGAACGGAGGTTACACCAGTAACCATGACGTTCCCTATCTGTCACTCACTCGACGTTGGTGTCGATGTAGTGACACTAGGGGTCCCTATACAAAACGCCACAAAGCTGAACTGTGTTACGTGAACTGGCGGTGTGTGGTGGGCAGACTTGCTGTGTGCCTCATAGCCAGCGCACCAGGTCGACACGTAACCTCCCCCAACACAGTTATGAGTGTCGAACGGCCCTACTTGGGGACAAGTCGACTACCCAAAGATAGAGACGGGCTTAACCCAGTCGTGGCCTCTTTTCCCCTTCTCTTTTTCCACTCCCTAAAAAAGAAGGGGAATTATCTGACTGGGCCGCCAGGTCTAGTCGGGGGTGTCCCTCCCAAGGGGAGGACACTGCGGAGACCACACCTCGCCCCAAGAGGGGGGATATTTAAGTGGAAGAATACATCACATGGTCTTTCCAACCATGTGGAGAGCCTTCAAGGTAGATCCTGCCCAATGGGGGAGGAGGTACTACAACATGGAGACTGGGGCAGAGGGGCTCTGCCCAAGGAAGACGCCGTTTGCCAGCAGGGAAACGAGCTAGCGGAAGATATAGATCGCATGGGGTTAGCCTTACAGGGAACCGCCACATGCGGAGCACCTACCCCAGCACCGGGCTCTTAGATAGCACGTGTACTGGGCCGGCAGTGAGTCTCTCCGAAGACTCGACTGCCACAGGGCTCGGAGGAAATCAACCAGGGAACAACTTTTGTGAACACTACTGGGAATTAACAGCGCACGTCTTCAGCTCAAAAGGAGGTGGGAGGCGCTATGTGCAAGCGATACACCCGGCCGGCTATCCCGGGCTTATCCGCTTGTGTTGCGTGCCACTACCTGGGACGAAACCGGTTCCACCCGGAGGTTGTAGAACCTTGCAAAGGTGTTGGGTGTTGCCCAGCCCGCTGTTCTACAAATGTCTGTTAGAGAGGCACCTCTGGCCAGAGCCCAAGAAGCCGCTACACCCCTGGTAGAATGGGCCCGTAGACCTACCGGGGGCGGCATGTCTTGGGCGAGATATGCCATAGATATGGCATCAACAAGCCAGTGGGCGATCCTCTGCTTGGAGACAGCGCTTCCTTTCCGCTGTGCACCGAAGCAGACAAAGAGCTGCTCAGAGAGTCTAAAGCTCTGCGTGCGATCCAAATAGATGCGCAAAGCACGCACCGGACACAGCAACGCCAGGGCTGGGCCTGCCTCCTCCTGGGGCAGCGCTTGCAGGTTCACCACCTGGTCCCTAAAAGGAGTGGTGGGAACCTTGGGCACATAGCCCGGTCGGGGTCTCAGGATCACGTGAGAATAACCCGGACCGAACTCTAGGCACGTTTCGCTGATAGAGAACGCTTGCAGGTCACCTACCCTCTTGATGGAAGTGAGCGCAGTCAGGAGGGCAGTCTTCAGGGAGAGTGCCTTCAGCTCGACTGACTGCAAAGGCTCAAAGGGGGCTCTCTGTAGGCCCTGAAGAACTACGGAGAGGTCCCATGAGGGAATGAAGAGCGGTCTGGAGGGATTCAGCCTCCTAGCGCCTCTTAGGAACCTGATGATCAGATCGTGCTTCCCTAAGGACTTACCCTCAACTGCGTCGTGGTGTGCTGCTATGGCAGCAACGTACACCTTCAAGGTGGAAGGGGACAGCCTCCCTTCCAACCTCTCCTGCAGGAAGGAAAGCACTGATCTGACTGCGCATCTCTGGGGGTCTTCGTGTCGAGAAGAACACCACTTAGCGAACAGAGACCACTTCAAGGCATACAGGCGCCTCGTAGAGGGGGCCCTAGCCTGAGTGATCGTGTCTACCACCGCGGGTGGTAGGCCACCTAGGTCTTCCGCGTCCCGTCCAGGGGCCAGACATGGAGATTCCAGAGGTCTGGGCACGGGTGCCAGAGGGTGCCCCGTCCCTGAGAAAGAAGGTCCTTCCTCAGGGGAATTTGCCAGGGGGAGCTGTCGCGAGGAGCGTGAGGTCCGAGAACCATGTCTGGGTGGGCCAGTAGGGCGCTACCAGGATGACCTGCTCTTCGTCCTCCCTGACCTTGCACAGTGTCTGTGCAAGTAGGCTCACTGGGGGAAATGCGTATTTGCGAATGCCAGGGGGCCAGCTGTGTGCCAATGCGTCTATGCCGAGAGGAGCCTCGGTGAGGGTGTACCAGAGCGGGCAGTGGGAGGATTCTTGGGAGGCGAACAGGTCCACCTGAGCCCGACCGAATCGACTCCAAATCAGCTGGACCACCTGGGGGTGGAGTCTCCACTCTCCCCTGCGGGGAACCTGCCGTGACAGCGCGTCCGCTGTAATGTTGAGGTTGCCCGGGATATGAGTGGCTCGCAGCGACTTGAGGTGCTGCTGACTCCGGAGGAGGAGACGGCGGGCGAGTTGTGACATACAGCGGGAGCGCAGACCGCCTTGGCGGTTGACATATGCCACCGCTGCCGTGCTGTCTGTCCGAACTAGCACGTGCTTGCCCTGGATCAACGGCCGGAACCTCCGCAGGGCGAGCAGAATTGCCAGTAACTCGAGGCAGTTGATGTGCCAACGCAGCCGCGGACCCGTCCAGAGGCCGGTGGCTGCGTGCCCATTGCAAACAGCGCCCCAGCCCGTCTTGGAGGCGTCTGTCGTGACCACGATGCGCCTGGAGACCAGTTCTAGAGGAACACCTGCTCGTAGAAACGAGAGGTCGGTCCAAGGGCTGAAAAGACGGTGACAGACCGGTGTAATGGCCACGCGGTGTGTCCCGTGGCGCCATGCCCGTCTCGGGACTCGAGTCTGGAGCCAGTGCTGAAGCGGCCTCATATGCATCAACCCGAGCGGGGTGGCCACCGCCGAGGATGCCATATGCCCCAGGAGCCTCTGAAAAAGTTTCAGTGGAACCGCTGTTTTCTGTTTGAACGCCTTCAAACAGGCCAGCACAGACTGGGCGCGCTCGTTCGTAAGACGCGCCGTCAGAGAGACTGAGTCCAACTCCAAACCGAGAAAAGAGATGCTCTGAACCGGGAGGAGCTTGCTCTTTTCCCAGTTGACCCGAAGCCCTAGTCGGCTGAGGTGCGAGAGCACCAGGTCCCTGTGTGCGCATAACACGTCTCGAGAGTGAGCTAAGATTAGCCAGTCGTCGAGATAATTGAGAATGCGAATGCCTACCTCCCTTAACGGGGCAAGGGCAGCCTCTGCGATCTTCGTAAAGACGTGAGGAGACAGGGACAGGCCGAAAGGGAGGACTTTGTACTGATACGCCCGACCCTCGAACACGAACCGCAGGAAGGGTCTGTGTCGAGGAAGGATCGAGACGTGAAAGTACGCGTCCTTCAGGTCTACCGCCGCGAACCAATCCTGATGCCGGACGCTCACTAAAATGCGTCTTTGCGTCAGCATCTTGAACGGGAGTCTGTGTAAAGCCCGGTTCAGTACTCGCAGGTCCAAGATTGGCCGCAACCCACCGCCTTTCTTCGGTACGATGAAGTAGGGGCTGTAAAACCCTTTCTTCACCTCGGCTGGAGGGACAGGTTCTATCGCGCCCTTTCGTAGGAGGGTAGCGATTTCCGCGCGCAGAGTAACAGCGTTTTCGCCCTTGACGAAGGTGAAGTGAGTACTGCTGAACCTGGGCGGGCGCCTGGCGAACTGAATCGCGTAGCCGAGTCGGACGGTCCGGATCAACCACCGCGACGGATTGGGAAGTGCAAGCCATGCATCCAAATTCCGTGCGAGGGGAACCAAGGGGACAACGTCGTCGGACGTACCGGCAGGTGGGGCCTCGCGGCGGGGCGGAGCGCGAGGTGCCACAGCACGTCGTGGCCGTGCTGAGTCTAGGGACATCGAAGCACTTACCTGGCTCCTTGTGACCACCCCCGGAACAGCCTGGGACGGGGGAGGAAGAGGCCTGTCCTCGCGACCCGTGGAGGCTGTCACATCGGGGGTGGATTTGTGCCACAGCTGGGCGCTCAGGGGCGAAAAGGGCACCGCTGGAGCGCCAATCCTGCAAGATAAAGCCCGTGGACGGTAGTCGTGGTGACGACCGTACACAACGGGTATGTGACCCAGGGAGGAAGGAAGCCGCTCTTTTGTTGAACTGTTGGGTACCGCAGCCACTTGGGCGTACGGCGAAATCAAACGAAAAGGCAACAAAAGATTTTCCACCCGGCCCTCCACCGGGGGATGGAGTGGTCTTTCTACCAGCTCCAGGTGAGTGGGTTCCCTCGTCCCTGGGTTGTCCGTCTCAGGGGCGCCTCGAAGACCTCCGTGGGTTCTTCGGTGTCGGCTGAGAGACGGGTGGCGTCGGCTTCCTGCGGTGGGCTCCACGCCGGGGCCGGGCCGGAGGGGCGGGCTGCGGCGGAGCCGGTGCAGTCACCGCAGGGGGACGCCCTTGGCGACGAGCAGACGGGGTGCGGGGTCTTGAGCTGTGCCGGGGCAGGATGTGCCGGATTGCCTCCGTCTGCTGCTTTACCGTCGAGAACTGCTGGGCAAAGTCCTCAACGATGTCGCCAAATAGGCCCGCCTGGGAAATGGGGGCAGCAATGAACCGTGTCTTGTCGGCCTCGCCCATCTCGACCAGGTTGAGCCACAGGTGGCGCTCCTGGACCACTAGTGTGGCCATCGTCCGCCCAAGAGACCGCGCTGTGACCTTCGTCGCCCGGAGGGCGAGGTCGGTCGCCGAGCGCAGTTCCTGCATCAAATCTGGGGCGGAACTACCCTCGTGCAGTTCTTTCAGTGCCTTGGCTTGGTGGACCTGCAGGAGAGCCATGGCGTGCAGGGCAGAGGCGGCTTGTCCAGCAGCGCTGTAGGCCTTGGCCGTCAGGGACGACGTGAGCCTACAGGGCTTGGAGGGGAGCTTAGGGCGTCCACGCCAGGTGGCGGTATAGCCCCTGGCCGCCCCGCCATCGAGGGTAGTGAGAGCGGGGGAACTGCGGAGCCGGGTTCGGGCAGTAAAAGGTGCCTCCCACGACTTCGTCAGCTCCTCATGCACCTCCGGGAAGAATGGCACTGGAGCGGGGCGCGGCCGGTCTGAGCGGCGCCGCGAGCCCAGAAACCAATCATCAAGCCGCGAGGGTTCAGGGGAGAGCGGAGGGTTCCACTCTAGCCCGACGCTCGCGGCCGCCCGGGAAAGCATGTCCATCATTTCGGCGTCGGCCTGTAACTGGGCGACCGTCCCCGAAGGGGGAAGCCCAGCTGAGGCTTCTGCGTCCGACTGGACAAGCCCGCTCTCCGACGCTGCGCTCGAAAGCTCATCATCTTCGCGGGCCTCGAACGAGAAGCCAGACTCGCCGTGCGACGAGCCGGCGAACTCATCCGGAAGCCCGATTGGGGCAGACGAGCGTGCTGGGGAATGGGAGGTCCGCGGGGGGATACCCGGCGGAGGCGATCCCATTGAGGTCCCCAAATCGCCCCCAGCGCCAGCCGCGCTGACCTCAAACCCGTAGGTAGGAGGACCAAGGCGGGGAGCCGCTGGGGTGGCTTGCTTTCTTACAAAAGCAAGCCGCGACCGCAACGTTGCCATGGTCATGTTCTCGCAGTGAGAACATGAGCCATTCATAAACGCTGCCTCCGTGTGGGTCGCGCCCAGACACGAAAGACAGCGATCATGACCATCCGAAGTTGAGAGAAATCGACCGCAACCAGGAATAACACACGAACGGAAAGGCATCTTTAAAAAGACGCGTCTTTAAAAAGACGTTCCGTGTGTGCGCTCTTTTAGAGAAATATATACTCTTTTAGAGGGGAAAAATGCTCTTTCAGAAAATATACTCTCTAGTTTTTCTGCCGAAGCGCCCAGGGGCGTTCTCTGCAGTGCACCAGTGCAGAGGAGGGAGAAGCCGCTGAAATGCGCCGTCAGATCCAGCAGAGGTGAATGAACAGTGCTATTTAGCTCGATGAGCATGACCGTTCGGCTCCGAAGAGAAAATCTGAATGAGTGGTTGCATACCAGCTCCTTTTATACCCGTATGTTCGGGGGAGTGGCATGCAAATACCACTCGCCAATTTTCATTGGCCTTTTATCAAAGACCAGAGGTGTCTCGGGCTCCCAAGAGTGACCCCTAGTGTCGCTACATCGACACCAACGTCGAGTGAGTGACAGATAGGGAACCACCTTTTCCCTACGTCCCTTGATGCTTAGCACGAATTGTGGGCGTTACTTCTGTTATCAAGTAAACACTGTTGCTGTTGCGGCGTTTGTGCTTGTCATCTTGTCACCCTGCATGTTGATATCAGACAGACACACTGAGGAAGAGCCATGAAGTTCTCGTGCTTGGGTATGTAATCGGTTTTTCAAGTTTTCAGATGACTCTGCATGTAAGTTTAAACTTTTGTTCGGCGCAGCAGTTGATTGAGAGGTGGTGCTTCACTGCTATCCGGGAAGCATCAGGATGATTTTTACACCTCAAATGTGATGTAGTCACATGCGTTTTTGACTACCTCTGTATGTGTTTTTTTGTGATCTAATCACAAAACATTTTACACCCCGTTTACGACTGTATTAAGCACTGACCATTTGTGATCAGATCATCCAAAACACATCTTAATAGAAGCTGGAAACAGGTTCTAAAATGACTTCAGTCGGAGCTAGTGAATGCTATAGAACACCTTATGGTGGAGTCCCCAGTAAGTCCCCCAGGAAAAAGGTGGATACAATGTGGCGAAACACCCGCCCTTCCCTCACATCATCATCACCCCACCTCTGAGGAGAGGAGAGGCGCAATGTAATAAGCCTTGTCTGGCATTGGATGCTGAAGCGCACCTGATGTGAATAGAGCCTCATCACTACTGCTTTTAAAACGTAGATCCTCCTCAGGAGGCCAGCCTCTATCTCTAAGAGTATGCACACTGGCATCCTCGTACTCGCAGATCCAGGAGCAGAGCGGGGAGTGTACCGGCCAAATTAGATTTGCGTCACCGGACCTGCTCCGCTGGAACAGATTAGATGAGATTATGATTAAAGCACGCGTCGCAGCCGACGGCCTGTATGCCGGGCCACCATTCCCCTCGACGTTGCATCCCAATTAAAACAAAAGACCATGAAAACTATTATCAGCAATGTTAGTAAATATTAGTAAACGGAGTGCACACATTTCAATACAATTACATTTGTATATAAAATAAACAGGTTAGGGTTACAGGCCACAAAATCTTCAAAAAGATCTTAATTGAATACTAAAATATGTCTTTCAAATATCATATTTTGAATATCATGGTGATTTATTTTTCATATTTATTTAAATAATGCATTCAATAATAATGTATGCAGTTACAACAAGTCCTCATAGTTTCTGAAATGGGTCTAAATATAAAGTGTGTATATGATGCACAGTCTTCTGAGCTGTTTTAATGAGCATGAACTGTGGTACATACGCTCACAAAAAACACAAAATGCCAAATGTTTTTTCTTTCTGCCTGCCAATTAAATTCTGCTTGAGCCAGCAAATACTGTATATCTAATGCCTCTCAAACAACCATCAAGTAGTTCAGCATTGTGGCAGGAGGAACACAACGTCTCGTTTCCTCCATCAGAGAACAGAGGTTACACAAGTAACCATGACGTTCCTTATCTGTTACTCACTCAACGTTGTGTCGATGTAGTGACACTAGGGGTCCCTATACAAAACGCTGAACTAGGGTGAACTGTGTTACGTGAACTGGTGGTGTGTGACGGGCAGACAACTGTGGGCCTCGTAGCCAGTGCACCAGGATGACGCGTAACCTCCCCCAACATAGTTATGAGTGTCGAACGGCCCTTTGGGGACAAGTCGACTACCCAAAAGATAGAGACAGGCTAGCCCAGTCATGGCATCTTTTCCCCTTCTTTTTTTTCACTCCCTAAAAAAAAGGGGGATTATCCGACTGGGCCGACTAGGGCTAGTCGGGGGTGTCCCTCCCAAGGGGAGGACACCGCGGAGACCACACCTCGCCCAGAGAGGGAGGGGGGATATTTATGTGGAAAATACATCACATGATCTTGCTGATCATGTGGAGAAGTCTCATGGTAGATCCTACCCAACGGGGGAGGAGTTACTACAAACATGGAGACTGTGGCAGAGGGGGCTCTGCCCAAGGAAGACGCAGTTTGCCAACAGGGAAATGAATTAGCGGAAGATATACATTGCATGGGGTTACCTTACAGGGAACCGCCACATGCGGAGCACCTACCCCTGAACAAGGCTCTTAGTTAGCATGTGTACTGTGCCGTCAGCGAGTCTCTAAAAACACTCGACTGCCACCGGGCTCGGAGGAAGTCAACCAGGGAACATAGTTTGTGAACACTATTGGGAATTAATGACGCACGTCTTCATCTCAGAGGAAGTGAAAGGCGCTATGTGCAAGCAATACACCCGGCCGGCTATCCCAGGCTTATCCGCTTGTATTGCGTGCCACTACCCAGGACGAAACCGGTTCCACCCATAGGTTGTAGAACCTCGCAAGGTGTTGGGTGTTGCCCAGCCCACTGCTCTGCAAATGTCTGTTGGAGAGGCACCCCTGTCCAGGGCCCATGAGGCCGCTACACCCCTGGTAGAATGGGCTCGTAGCCCTATCAGGGGCGGCACGTCCTGGGCGTGATATGCCATAGCTATGGCGTCAACAAGCCAGTGGGAGATCCTCTGCTTGGAGACAGCGCTTCCTTTCCGCTGTGCACTAAAGCAGACAAAGAGCTGCTCAGAGATCCTAAAGCTCTGCGTGCGATCAAAATAGATGCGTAAAGCGCGCACCGGACACAGCAATGTCAGGGCTGGGTCTGCCTCCTCCTGGGGCAGCGCTTGCAGGTTCACCACCTGGTCCCTAAAAGGGGTCATGGGAACCCTGGGCACATAGCCCAGTTGGGGTCTCAAGATCACGTGAGAGTAGCCCGGACCAAACTCCAGGCATGAACTCCAGGTCTCCTACCCTCTTGATGGAAGTGAGTGCAGTCAGGAGGGCAGTCTTCAAGGAGAGTGCCTTAAGCTCAGCTGACTGCAAAGACTCAAAGGGGGCTCTCTGTAGACCCTGAAGAACTACAGAGAGGTCCCATGAGGGAACGAGGCACGGTCTGGAGGGGTTCAGCCTCCTGGCGCCTCTCAGGAACCTGATGATCAGGTCGTGCTTCCCTAAGGACTTACCGTCCACTGTGTCATGGTGTGCTGCTATAGCAGCAACGTACATCTTCAAGGTGGAAGGGGACATCCACCCTTCCAACCTCTCTTGCAGGAAGGAAAGCACCGATCTGACTGCGCATCTCTGGGGGTCTTCCCGTGGAGAAGAATACCACTTAGCGAACAGACGGCACTTAAAGGCATACAGGCGCCTCGTAGAGGGGGCCCTAGCCTGAGTGATCGTGTCTACCACCACGGGTGGTAGACTGCTTAGGTCTTCCGCGTCCTGTCCAGGGGCCAGACATGGAGATTCCAAAGGTCTGGTCGCGGGTGCCAGATGGTGCCCCATCCCTGAGAAAGAAGGTCTTCCTCAGGGGAGTTCGCCGGGGGGGGGGTCCTCCCTGACCTTGCACAGAGTCTGTGCAAGTAGGCTCACTGGGGGAAACACATATTTGAGCAGGCCAGGGGGCCAGCTGTGTGCCAGCGCGTCTATGCTGAGAGGTGCCTCGGTCAGGGCGCATCAGAACGGGCAGTGGGAGGATTCTTGGGAGGCGAACAGGTCTACCTGTGCCTGTCTGAATCGACTCCAGATCAGCTGGACCATCTGAGGGTGGAGTCTCCACTCTCCCCTGAGGGTAACCTGCCGTGACAGCGTGTCCGCTGCAGTGTTGAGGATGTGAGTGGCTCGCAATGATTTGAGGTGCTGCTGACTCCAGAGGAGGAGACGGCGGGCGAGTTGTGACATACAATGAGAGCGCAGACCGCCTTGGCGGTTGACATATGCTACCATTGCCGTGTTGTCTGTCCGAACTAACACGTGCTTGCCCTGCATCAGTGGCTTGAACCTCCACAGGGCGAGCAGAATTGCCAACAACTCGAGGCAGTTGATGTGCGAACGCAGCCGTGGGCCCGTCCATAAGCCAGCGTTTGTGTGCCTGTTGCAAACAGCGACCCAGCCCGTTTTGGAGGCATCTGTCGTGACCACGACGCACCTGGAGACCTGCTCTAGGGGAACGCCTGCCCGTAGAAACGTGAGGTAGGTCCAAGGGCTGAAGAGGCGGTGACAGATCAGCGTGACGACCATGCGATGTGTCCCACGGCACCATGCCATCTCGGGACTTGAGTCTGAAGCCAGTGCAGAAGCAGTCTCATATGCATCAACCCGAGCGGGGTGGCCACCACTGAGGATGCCATATGCCCCAGGAGCCTCTGAAAGAGTTTCAGTGGAACCGCTGTTTTCTGTTTGAACGCCTTCAAACAGGTCAGCACCGACTGTGCGCACTTGTTTGTTAAGCGTGCCATCAATGAGACTGAGTCCAACTCCAAACCGAGAAAAGTGATGCTCTGAACCGGGAGGAGCTTGCTCTTTTCCCAGTTGACCCAAAGCCCTAGTCGGCTGAGGTGCGAAAGCACCAGGTCCCTGTGTGCACACAACACATCCCGAGAGCAAGCTAGGATTAGCCAACCATCGGGATGGTTGAGGATGCGAATGCCCACTTCCCTTAGCAGGGCAGGGGCTGCCTCTGCGACCTTCGTGAAGATGCGAGGGAACAAGGACAGACCGAAAGGGAGGACCTTGTACTGATACGCCCGACCCTCGAATGCAAACCACAGGAAGGGTGTGTGTCGAGGTAGATTTGAGACGTGGAAGTACGCATCCTTCAGGTCCACCGCCGCGAACCAATCTTGATGCCGGACGCTCGCTAGAGTGCATCTTTGCGTCAGCATCTAGGACGGGAGTCTGTGTAAAGCCCGGTTCAGTACTCACATGTCCAAGATTGGCCGCAACCCACCACCTTTTTTGCTACAACGAAGTAGGGGTTGTAAAACCCCTTTTTCGTTGTCCCTGGGTCGCCCGTCTCAGGGGCGCTTCGAAGCCTTTTGCGGGTTCCTGGCGGCCGCGAGACGGGTGGTGTCTGCTTCCTGCAGTGGGCTCCACGCCAGGGCTGGGCCACAGGTGCGGGCTGCGGCGGAGCCGGTGCAGTCACCATAGGGGGATGCCCTTGGCGACGAGCAGACGGGGTGCGGGATCTTGAGCCGCACTGGTTAGATGCTGAAAAGTGGCCACTGCATTCCAGAAAGGAGCCAGACCTGAATGAGAGTTTGTTAACTATTTGTCTACTGGTTGACATTAACCAGTAGCCCGCACAGCCTAGGTGACCTAGTCATTTAGTCAAAAGCCAGTAAAAGTGTTACTTACACAGAAATTGCTAGTTTAAGAGATCCAAATCACTGTATTCCTGCTTGATGTCAAACTGACATGAAAATAAAAACAATTGCTTTTCAACATACCATTGCATTTTTATTTTTATTTTTTTTATCAAATAAAGTGCTTCTGTAAAAGTCCTCACAGCATAATCTAAAACACAACATTGGTCTTATTTTTCATCAAATAAAGTGCTGCACATTTTATTCAATACAACAGTGTTCTACCTTGTGAGATATTGCTTAAACATTATTATTGTAATTATTTTTATTGGGAATAATATACACTGGCAGCCAAAAGTTTGGAATAATGTACAGTTTTTGCTGTTTCGGAAGGAAATTGGTACTTTTATTCACCAAAGTGGCATTCAACTGATCACAATATATAGTCAGGACATTACTGATGTAAAAAACAGCACCATCACTATTTGAAAGAAGTCATTTTTGATCAAATCTAGACAGGCCCCATTTCCAGCAGCCATCAATCCAACACCTTATCCTTGAGTAATCATGCTAAATTGCTAATTTGGTACTAGAAAATCACTTGCCATTATATCAAACACAGTTGAAAGCTATTTGGTTCATTAAATGAAGCTTAACATTGTCTTTGTGTTTGTTTTTGATTTGCCACAGATGCGATAGACTGGCATGTCTTAAGGTCAATATTAGGTCAAAAATGACAAAAAAGAAACAGCTTTCTCTAGAAACTCATCAGTCAATCATTGTTTTGAGGAATGAGGGGTATACAATAGTGCCCGTCCGATTTATCGGTCGGCCAATATTAGCCATTCACAGATATATCGGTATCACCGTATATGTTTTCTGATATGAGCAGATATGAAAACTTTTTTTTTCAGAATATATAATGCAGAAAACAATGCTTGGGGTGATTTAGAATTGGTGTCATAACGTTTTTTGTTAAGCGGTGTCTTCACAGGAAGTTGCTACCTAGTTTGTGAAATACATACTGGAATGTTAATAAACAATGACCCCATCATTTTCCCTTTTCAGTATAACTAATATAACCCTGTCCCTGACAACCATGTCACTCATGTCTGTTTACTGTTAGCCAGCTATAGTTTGTCAGTGCAGTAAGAAATGTAGCAGATTGAAAGGTCATCTTTTTGCAGCTCAGCAGACAACGGTGCAGTGGTTGTTGCATTTCCAAAATGTAATATTTAAAAGCCTGGTTTTCAACCGTTGAAAGTTTCCCCTGAACTTGTATAGCAGAATACAGCGTAACACAGCTGCCGCTCTTTATCTCTTGACTCGGCAGGTGTAAAAGCTTCTTGTTTTACAAACTGCCAATAATTGACTATCAGTATTTGACTGATACTAAACAGTACTGATGTTTATTTAGCTATTTATTTTATTTTTATTTATTCTTTATTTAAATGGTCAGCAACTAACTGATACTGAACATATAGTATTGATGTTTATTTAGCTATTTATTGTTTTTTTATTTATTCTTTATTTTCTCAGTGTTCATTTCTAGAATTTGTTGACAATGTATAATAATAATGTCAAAAATTATTTGTAAATATTTGTTTAAGAAAGCAGCCTTCTGAGTACCTTTGCATAGTCATATCGGTGCAAAATTGGTGCAAAATCCACATAGAAAATTAACTCTATTGGCCACCATATACGTAATCTGTGAATTTTCCCCCTCTAAAATCGGTATCAGTCTCAAAAATAGTCGGTTGGGCTCTAGTATACAATGCTTGAAAATGCAAAAAACTGAAGATTTCATACAAAGGTGTACACTACAGTATTCAAAGACAAAGGACAACTGACTCTAACAAGGACAGAAAGAGATGTGGAAGGTCAGATGTACAACTAAACAAGAGGATAAGTACATCAGAGTCTCTAGTTTGAGAAATAGACGCCTCACATGTCCTCCGCTGCCAGCTTCATTGAATTCTACCTGCTCAACACCAGTTTCATGTACAACAGTAAAGAGAAGACTCAGGAGTGTAGGCCTTATGGGAAGAATTGCAAAGAAAAAGCCACTTTTGAAACAGAAAAACAAAAAGAAAAGGTTAGAGTGGGCAAAGAAACACAGACATTGGACAACAGATAATTGGAAAATAGTGTTATGGATCTTAACCCCATTGAGCTTTTGTGGGATCAGCTAGACTGTAAGGTGCGTAAGAAGTGCCCGACAAGATGGCCACATCTATGGCAAGTGCTACAGGAAGCATGGGGTGAAATATCACCTGAGTATCTGGACAAACTGACAGCTAGAATGCCAAGGATCTGCTGCACGTGGAGGATTTTTTGATGAGAACTCTTTGAAGTAGTTAATTTTTTTCAAATTGTAATAGTAATTTTTCACGTTATTAATGTCCTGACTAGACATTGTGATCAACTGAATGTCACTTTGGTGAATAAAAGTACCAATTTCTTCCCATAAGATCAAAATCTGTACATTATTCCAAACTTTTGGCCGCCAGTGTATTATACATTTTAGTGAATATTACATTTTACTATACAGTATTAACATATTTCTGTCGCAAGTTGAATTTAGCTTTTATTTTGTCATGAAGGCTTTTCTGTTTGTGTTTTTCATGGCAGCTTCACACCTCCAGATAAGCAGTTGTTTAAATGGCCCAGTGCCATTATTAAAGTGCAAAATGCTGCAATTTAATTATATGAACAAATCTGCAGGCACTGCGTGCTTCACAGTGAAAAAGTGCTCTGTTCTGTAATATAATACAACATGCACAGCGGGTGTAATTCTATTTATGCGGTGATTTTAGCATACCGTATGAGCGGGTTTGCACATTCACTGATGTGCAGCACATGCAGACAGTATACTGTACTTCTTTAATTAAATGGCATCCTTTCACCCATAAGGAATTTAGTTTTAATATTGGCATTATACTCATGCTGTATAGCCAGAGGGGAACTGGCTCCCCCAGCTGAGCCTGAATTCTCCCAATGTTATTTTTTTTTTTGCCCAATTTTCTCCATTAACTAACATCTTATGGAGTTTGGGTTTCTTGCCATTGTTGCCTAAACCTTGCTCACTAGGGGCCTAAAGATACGGCATGATGTTCCATGACATTCTTCAATGAAACTGCTCAATGAGGACTTTAAGACATTATATCATAATTTTCTGTAAAGCTTTGAAACAATGTGTATTGTGAGAAACGCTATACAAATAAAAATGACTTGACTTGGCCACATTTGTTATGATGACTAGAATATCATGCTATGATACCAACTTGAATTATACTTGGAAAAAAAGATTTTTGCTTGCCATCATTAGATCTGGATATGATACCTCATGCCAGGAGTGAGATTGCTCACATCCACCCCGAGAAATGAAAGTTTACATTAGATTAGTCTTTACACTACTGTCATGCTGTGACTGAAATAACGGTGCTATAAGAGTTCTTAACTAAAGCAATAAGCCAGGGTAAAATCTCTGTAACCAGGGATGGACTAGGACTAAAAAGTGACCCTGGACTTTCTGGCCCAGAGCGGCCCAGCACACCCAGCTCGCAACACACCACACCACATCACACCACACCGGCTCACTGATTTATTTTTCTGGCT
Source organism: Myxocyprinus asiaticus (assembly GCF_019703515.2). Lineage (NCBI taxonomy): Eukaryota > Metazoa > Chordata > Actinopteri > Cypriniformes > Catostomidae > Myxocyprinus > Myxocyprinus asiaticus. The sequence goes on from NC_059365.1 coordinate 44,700,300, forward strand.
CAATTTCAAATTTCTGTGTTGAAAAAAACTTCCTTTTTTTTTCTTCTATTTTTAAAGTGCCCTTTGCCATACTTTTCCAAGTTATATGCTGCAGTTATATGTGTATGCCCCACACAATAAAATTACATTCATTGTGAATTGCTAAACATTTTTTGCACTGAAAAAAAATATGAAGTCCAAAACTGCTCAAGTAAGAAATCATTAGTGTCCATGATTTGATTACGCCTTTGGCATTTTGTTGCAATGCATATCACCAATTATTAAGGAAATGCGTGAAGATGCGGTGATGTTAAGGTTAAAATGTAATTGTTGTGATTAGTGGTATTGCGACCAACATTAATTTGATTTAAATTGGGATCCACACAGACTAGTGTTGGGATGAATGACTGATGAGATATTGAGAGTACCTGGAGAGCGCGCTTGTTTGATTGACACCGAGAGTGCTCCTGTTGAAGGGAGTGAAACTGAAAGCGCTTGTGATCGTTCAAACAGTCTCCATCACTCCACACACCCTGTGATTGTCACAATTCACGTTACATCACATATATTCAAAGTTGTATTCACATATTTATTTGATGTTTAATACCCGGTTGAAGTATTTTTATTTTTATCCTTTCCGTGCTCACTTGTTAATGGCTGTGCTTTAAGAATGACTTAAATTTTGCGCCGTTTCTCACTCAAAGTGATCATACAGTATCACTTCAGAAGACATGTAATATTCCACTCGAATTGTATTACTTTTATGCCACTTTTATGTGCTTTTTGGAGCTTGAACGTTTTGGACCCCCAAAGAAAGTCATACGAGTTTAAGACGGCATGAGAGTGAGTTAATGATGAGATAATAGTCTATTCTGGGTGACCTATTCCTTTAAAAATCTGATTATTCAATACAGTTCATTAGTGATTACGCTCAACATAGTTGCACTAAACACTTCTGTCACAGGACAGATCATAGTCTAATAGCTAATTATAATTCAGTTTTGACAACATGTTTAGTTACTGCGATTTAACTTTGCAGGGCAGTACGGTTGCCAAGCAATGTAGCTACTTGGCACATTAATTGAATGTGTGTTTACATGTGTCACATGTGCGTTTATAGTTATTTTACAACAACTTCAAACATGACTCAATAAAACTCTTTAATTTTGAGTTGAAAATATCATCACAATTTTTATATTAAGCAGTGTACAAGCTACTCATAACACTACAAGCTACTAGCAAACAGTATCTAACTACATTAAAGCTATTTAAAGAAAATATACTTAGATTAGGGCTGTCAATTTAACCTGTTAATTCAGTGCGATTAATTATATAAAAAATAACATGTTAAAAAAATTTACGCAATTAATCATGCTCCCGGACTGTAATAAGGAATATCTGAAGGGCTCTTAAGACGTGTTTTTTTTTTCCTCCCCTTTTTCTCCCCAATTTGAAATGCCCAATTCTCAATGCGCTCTAAGTCCTCGTGGTGGCGTAGTGACGTGGCTTGTTGAGCGCGTTACCACGGAGACATAGCGCATATGGAGGCTTCACGCTATTCTCCGTGGCATCCACGCACAACTCACCACGTGCCCCATCAAGAGCGAGATCCACACATTATAGCGACCACAAGGAGGTTACCCCATGTGACTCTACACTCCCAAGCAACACGCAGGTGTACATTGACGCATCATTAGACAAGCCCTTATCTTGGACTGACTGACGAATTCAATTGCAAAATGGATTGCTGTGAACTTAAAGCCAATGATTAGCTTATGTTCAATAATATAGAAATAAACTATATATTGCATTCTAAAACCACTTTTTGTATTGTCTTTTTAATGCTTCACTTGTGGGCCAAAATAATGTAATGCATTTTTAATTATCTGTATTATTTATTATAATATATATATATATATATAATATTATGTATAATTATTTAAATATAACTATTTATAATTATTTAATCATTTAATCAAATAATTTTGTTATTTGATGGGCTTTCAATTAATTAATCGGCATACTAATTACAAAATTTAATTGACTGACTTTAGGTAATATTAAAAAAAATCATGAAAATATTACATAATTCAGGAGATATTCAAGAATATAATATTATATATATAAGAGTATATAATTTATAATAATATAAAAGAATATCATAATATCAGGTGTTATTCAATAATATCACCTGATAATTATATATTTAATTAGGGTGACATCCCCTTATGAAAATTAAACATGGTTACTAAAATCAATGTCATTACAGTATTACTATAGTAAAACCATGGTGATTTTTGTAAGGGTTAAACACATTTAAAGTGACAACATTAAATTGAACATAAATGTATACTTAATATACACTAATAAAACTAGAAAACACCATATTTCATATAACTGAATCGAAATATAGTTATAAACAGCAGCGATGAACTAAATAATTTTGTTTCAAAAAAGTCCCTTGTTGTGTGGGGTCCATGTGAATCAGTGAACCACTTATGTGAACTAGTTAATTTACATGAACCATCTAAAAGAACTGATTCAACTAAATGATTTGGCTTTCACAACACTACATGAAAGAGAGAGGATGGTTTAGGTAAGTGTGTTTGATTACCCCATCGCCTCCATTGCTGCATTCACAATACAATGTGACCAGGATTTGAAATGAACTTTTTGGCTCACCTGCCACTGTGGCTAGTAGTGTTCCAAGGCCACTAGCCACTCAGCGATAAAGGTAACTGGAGACTGTAACGGGATGCATTAGTTTGGACATTTTATTTGAACTAGAATGACATTAGTTTAGCATGATACAAGCATAATGATTTAAGTAATCTCTTAGAATATCTGAAAGCAAACATGACCAGTTAGAACAGGACAAGGATTAAACAGGAGGAAAATTTGTCAATAATTTGTCCATAATTCATGGAATTTTTAACCCTTTCATTCTAAATTGTACTTGCCTTTGAAAGTGTACCATTGTTTAACAGTGACCATTACCACAGGTAAGACCATGGATGGCTCCACATTACTGTGTAAGGTTAAAGCTGCACTATGTAAGATGTTTTGGTTAAAAATGAACAAATTTCCATTATTGATTGAGTACATAAACAATCAGTGTTCAAAACAATGTCCTTACCTTACCCCAATTCAATACAGTAAGCCTATAAAAATTATTTGTATTTTGAGCTGCCAGGTTCGATTTGGCCGAAAATCACTGGCTTATGACGTACATCCTTGCATCATTACATCATGTCCGCACAAACAGTAAAGAAGTGCCGGCTGTCTCATATTCCGGCTGGAGAAACTAATTACGCTGAGGCTGGACAATATAGTATAATAATAATAAAGTCTTCTATTGAACTCGTATCAGCCAGAGTCAGAAAAGTAATTTAAGTGTAGAATTCATTCAAATATGTAAACAAGAGTGTTTTTTATCTTCATCAAAGCAAGCAATATTTCCGTTTCAAATGTTTAATTGTATAACACAATATAAACATGAAAATAGCACGTTATGACTCCGGCTCCAGTCATGATCACACACAGGCGATATCAAGGTAAACTCAAATTAGGAGATTCATCCGCCAGAAGAGCAGTGCCAGAACACGACTGACATAATATATTCTTCCACAAATTGCTTGCAATTTTAAGTTTCAACCACAGATGTCGCTAGAGTTCACAAAGTTACGTAGTGCAGCTTTAATGTTGAAAGCCTTTTCTAAAAATAAAAAAAACTATAGTAACTAAACTATTGTTATGAAAATAATAAAAATAATAATAATAGCCTAAACACATTTAGAAACCTTTAACTAAAGTTTTTACAGTTATAATAAAAATAGTCGAATAGATGAACTCTATTAGATCAAATATGAACCTATACAAGTTACCAGTTAGTGTTAAAAAAACAACAACATTTAGTAAGGATGATGTGTATTTTAAAAACTGATGATATGTATTTGTCTCCTTTATCTCGTCAGTGCTGTTTATAATGTAGGGGCTGTCTAGCAGTTTGAGAGGTTTGACTTTCTCCATATACAGCTTTATAGAAAATATTCCGAGGACGTCATGACAAGTGCCATCGCCATCTTGTCTGGAGACAAAGATCAAAACAGTTTGTCTGCCGGTGCAGTGGGAGAAAGAGTATTACTAAATACCATGTAAAGTTTAATGCAGTATTTCAAGTTTGGTATAAACTATCAAGTTTATATGCTTTATACACTGGTTGTTTAAATGGTTACCTGTTGTATAGTGCTATAATCTGTCCAACGGGCAAAGAAACACAAAGGAGTGGACACCAGAGCACTTAGTAAGAAAAGAAGGGACACAAGGCCAGGATTAATAGAAGAAAAAAACTTTCAGCTGGGTGAATTCTGATCACGTATTTTAAGATAAATCAAGGAACTGTAAGAATATATGTCCTGTTGTTCCTGGAGTAATACAGACAAGTGATGGCCAGCTAAAGGCTACGGTACAGTCAAATGGCATGCTAATGTTTACCTGGATGTTTCTCCTGTTTGTACGTGTTCTTCTGCTGCCATCTTGGCCCTTTAGTAAAATATTTGTATCTCTTGTACATCTGTGTAAATGCTCAGTGACAATAAATTGCTTCTTAAATTTACAACACTAGCATTCTGTACTTTGCTTACATAAAGCAGTCCAGACTTGGCATATATTAGCATGTAAGATTGTTTTCAAATCTTGTGTTTAGGCTCTTATTTATTGAATACTCCAAAACTATTAAGTGTTTGACCATGTCTCATTTGTTACATTTATTTTCAATTAGACAATGTTATGTTCTAATAATACAAAACTTGGCTTGGTCTTATTTTTTAGTCCAAAGAAAACACTCTCAGTCATTGTAAATACAGCAGCAGGTATCAGCGAAGACAAAGCTATGAAACTATGAATAAAGAGACCCTTCTTGATTTATAAATATGATATGCATAAAATGACAACAAATATAAAAGTAATAATTACACAAGAAGCCTTTTTAAGTCAATTTTTCTTACAAGTTGGAAGGATCCAATCCACCTGTTAAGTTTACCTTCATATTAACATCCCATAACACCTTCATGAAATATTATCCAGCATTTCTATATAAACTTAAATGTTTTCACTGTCACAATGTTTAAAATGTCTTTATCTTGTCGGTACCGGAGAAACACAGTGCAACCATGTCTCCAACCATCATGGCAGCGGGGGCGTATTTGATGATGTAATCAAATACTATCTACAGTATACTAGACTGTTCTGTGTAGAATTCAAATAGGTCACATAAGTTTTGTGGTTTTCACCGGCTGATGCGATTTTGAGTGAAGCCTGAATTAATCACGCAAGTTTCGCTCTGTGCTGTCCCAGAGTTCTGGCGATCTTATATCTGGGGCATGCTGATGTGCGCTGTGGTGGTTTCGCCCCGCGCAGATGCACGTGTAGGTTATGAGAGTCATATTTAGTGCTTATAAAGGGCTGAACGCGTGATGAATACTATTAAATTTGTTTCGGATACAGCTCTGAGTCACCCGACATTCACAGAATTTGAAATGAAGGAAAAACCCTGAGAACGTCACCTGCCAAAGTGGCTAGTAAGAGTGACGGGGTTCATTTCAAACCCTGATTGGCCTCATTTCAAACTCTTCTGGCCTCATTTGACTTGGAAAGACTACACACCACAGCAACTCACAGATCGGGCAACCAGCTGGACCTCATTTTTACACGTAACTTTACCAACTCAAATATTCTTGTTACTGCTCTACATGTCTCTGATCACTACTTTGTTCAATTCAACATGACTCTCCCATCTACATTAAAACAGACTCCACCTTTGGTTTCCTTTCGCCGTAACCTCCATTCTCTTTCACCATCATTTCCACTGCTCTCTCTACCTCTCGTCCCACACTAAATGTATTTTCCATGCTTGATGTAAACACTGCCACAGACACACTAAGCTCTACTTTAACAACCTGTCTAGACAACATCTGTCCTATCTCCTCTAGGCCAGCACGTACTACACCACCCATCCCCCGGCTGTCTGATGTCCTTTGTGAACATAGGACTGACCTCAGGGCAGCTGAGAGGAGATGGTGGAAATCTAAAGATCCAGCAGATCTAGGTAAATATCAGTCTCTGCTTGCAACTTTTTCAGATAATGTTAAATCTGCAAAAACCTCCTATTACCAGAACAAGATCAACAGCACCACAGACACTCGCAGCTTGTTTAGAACATTCAACACACTTCTCTGCCCTCCCCCTCCACCACCTGACACATCACTGACAGCAGATGTCTTCGCCACATTTTTTACTAATAAGGTTACAACCATCAGCAATACATTCTCAGCACCACACCCTGTCAAACACCTGTCCCCTGTCTCTATGTTCTCTCCTTTGACTGACACTGAGGTCTCTAAACTCCTCCTCTCCAACCACCCCACCACCTGTTCCCTTGACCCCATTCCTTCTCACCTTCTCCAGGCCATCTCTCCATCCATCCTACCTGCACTCACATACATAATTAACACATCTCTACTTACAGGCACTTTTCCCACTACATTTAAGCAGGCTTGAGTAACCCCGCTGCTGAAGAAACCCGCACTTAAGCCCACACAATTAGAACACTACAGACCAGTCTCTCTCATCCCATTCATGGCAAAACACTTGAAAGGGCAGTTTTCAATCAAATCTCTGCCTATCTCTCACAGAACAAGCTGCTGGATGACAATCATTCAGGCTTCAAAAGTGGAAACTCCACCGAGACTGCCCTGCTCTCTGTCACTGAGTCGTTGAGACAGGCGAAATCTGAATCGAGATCATCCGTCCTGATACTGCTGGACCTTTCTGCAGCCTTTGACACAGTCAACCATCAGATCTTACTCTCTACCCTCTCCTCGCTGGGCATCACAGGAACTGTGCTTGACTGGTTTAATTCCTATCTCTCAGGTAGGTCCTTCAAGGTAGCCTGGAGAGGTGAGGTATCCAAGCCATATCAACTACTTACTGGGGTACCTCAGGGATCAGTGCTTGGGCCAATTCTCTTCTCTATATACACAACATCACTGGGACCCATCATTCAGGCACATGGTTTATCTTACCACTGCTACGCTGATGACATGCAACTCTACTTGTCTTTCCAGTCCAGCGACACCACAGTGACTGATCGAATTTCAGCCTGCCTGGCAGACCTCTCAGCCTGGATGAAGGAACACCACCTGCAACTCAACCCAGCCAAGACTGAACTCCTTGTCTTTCCAGCCAACCCTGTTGTTGAACACAACTTCACTGTGCAGCTGGGTGCAACTACAGTAATGCCTTCCAAAATGGTCAGAAATCTAGGGGTAACCATCGACAACAAACTACATTTCACAGACCACATCTCAAAGACCGCAAGATCATGTAGATTTACACTCTACAATATCAGGAATATAAGACCCTTCCTCTCTGAACATGCCACACAACTGCTTGTCCAGTCACTTGTCATAACTAGACCGGACTACTGTAATGCTCTCATTGCAGGCCTCCCTGCATGTGCAATTAGACCCCTGCAAATGATCCAGAATGCAGCAGCACGTCTGGTCTTTAATGAACCAAAGAGAGCGCATGTTACACCACTCCTTGTCTCTCTCCACTGGCTGCCGGTTGATGCACGTATCAAATTCAAGGCTCTGATGCTGGCATACAGAGCAGTCACTGGGTCTGCTCCAGCATACCTAAAATAATTTTTGCAGAGCTACACGCCCACTAGAAGCCTGCGTCGCCTTGTTGTACCAACACAAAGAGGCACCAAAACACTTTCCCGGACTTTCAGCTTCATCATACCACGATGGTGGAATGACCTTCCCAACTCCATCCGTGAAGCTGACTCACTCTCTGTCTTCAAAAATGACTAAAAACACATCTTTTCCATGAGCACTTAACCAGTCATTAAAAAAATAAAATAAAATAAAATAAAAATTAAAAAAAATCTTGTTGCACTTTTAAACTGTTTTGAATACTATTCTGATGCTAGTAAAACTTTGTAGTATAGCACTTTTCATACCACTGTCTCCTTAAGACGATTCGCTTTTATTTTCCTCTCTTGTAAGTCGCTTTAGATAAAAGTGTCTGCCAAATGAATAAATGTAAATATAAATGATTGTGATGAATGCCGAGGTTTGTGTTGCTTCAGTGCTGCTCGTTGGAAAATGAAGCTTGAAAAGATACACTATTATGAAACTAACTGATTTACTCTCATGATACTGAACAATTGAATTCATTCAGTAGCATTGCTACTTTTAGTTAACTACTCCCCAACTCTGACAATAAGAAATATAAAACAGGCACAAAATTACAACATTTATGTAACAATCACAGATTTGGAACAACATACACCAAAATATACACTGTTTTCATGTCAATGCCTTGCTGTACATGACTTTGCCCAAAGAAATAGGTCAAAATGCCTGAAGGAACCGACCTTTCGTGGCAGGATAAAATGTTCCAGCACTTCACAGCATGCGAAAGAGCCCGAGAGACCAGCAGAGATTTGGGACAAATTGTTGTAGATCTGCGGCCCGTCAGTCAGCCTGAAAGGATTTTAACTGGTGGAGAACTCACAGAACACTTCAACACACCTCTGGGACAGCAGCACTTTACAAAAACAAGCCCAAAGTGCCTTCAAGTCTGTGAAGGGAGCCGCGGGTCCATTTGAACAGAGATGTAATTGAAATGAAAGGGGATTCTCTCAGTTTGAACTGATAGGCCATTTAATGCACAGAGAAAACCCAGCTGCTCTATTAAAAGATCAACATTAGAGTTAGGGAGACTCAAATTATTAATGTGCATCTCTCCAACATCAGCCTATAGTACAACAACAGTATTAAAATACTAATTATTTTTTACTTAAAAAGTCACCTACGGTTTTCATTTGAGGGGCCTGCTATTCTAAACCTCAAAGAATAATCACATTTGCAGTAATGCACTTAAAATGGAAGTCTTTTGAAAGGCTTTAAATAATAATAGAATTAATACTAAATAATAAAGAGAAAATTTGAATCGCAAAAGCAGTTAACAATATTAATATTGCATATTTTTTGTCACATAGAAATGCACATTATACAGTAAAGCACTGATTTTGAGGTGGGATGCAGAAATAAATTTACTAATTTTATTTAACAAAACATGTATGTAGGGTTAAGTTCAAACATTCTAACAGTAGGACTTCTTAACTTATATTGATCTTATATCACACTCTTAATTATAGAATTCAATTTTTCCTTCAATTAAAGTTTATTACAACTGAACATATAGGAGAAAAAGGCATAGATTCGTTCTTAATTCATGGGGGTCCAGACTTTAAAGCTCTTTTTAAATTCCTTTGTACTTGCCTTTATGAAAATTTACCTCAGTTCTTTCATAGTATCTAGAGTTTGACTGTGGTATTAGTAAGATCATGGTAATGACAAATAAAACCATGCTTTTCTTTACCATGGTTAGATGTAATTATGGTTTCTAAAGAAAGAGAAAAGTTTCATTTGTAATGAAAAACAATTTCCAAAACACATGTAGAAACTACGGCTGTCAATAGATTTACATTTTTAATTGAATTAATTACATGGTATGCCGATTAATTAATCGAATTAATCGCAATTAATCACATATATATTTGCTGAGAAAGCCCCACAAATAACTACAATTCAATATATAATGATCATGCTTCCCTAAGGACTTAATGTCCACTGTATCATGGTGTGCTGCTATGGCGGCCACATGCACCTTCAAGGTGGAGGGGGACAGCCGTTCCTCCAGCCTCTCCTGCAAGAAGGAAAGCACTGACCCGACTGCGCATCTCTAAGGGTCTTCAGCTCGGGAAGAACACCAATGCGTGAACCGACACCACTTCAGGGTATAAATCTGCCTCGTGGAGGGAGCTCTGGCCTGAGTGATCGTGTCTACCACTGCTGGTGGTAGGTCACTTTGGTCTCCTGCATCCCATCCAAGGGCCAGACGTGGAGGTTCCAGAGGTCTGGGCGCGGGTGCCAGATGGTGCCTGAGAAAGAAAGTCTTTCCTCAGGGGAATTTGCCAGGGAGGGGCTGTTGTGAGGAGTGTGAGGTCTGAGAACCAAGTCTGTGTGGGCCAATACGGGGACACGAGGGTGACCTGCTCCTCATCCTCCCTGACCTTGCACAGGGTTTGTGCAAGCAGGCTCACTGGGTGGAATGCATACTTGCACAGCCCCCGCGGCCAGTTGTGTGCCAGTGCATCTGGGCCGAGGGGGGCCCCCGTCGGAGAATACCAGAGCGGGCAGTAGAAGGTTTTTCGGGAGGCAAATAGGTCTACTTGTGCTTTGCCGAACCAACTCCAAATCAGCTGGACCACCTGGGGGTGGAGTCTCCACTCTCCCCTGAGCATCACCTGCCGTGACAGCGCATCCGCTGTGGCATTGAGGTTGCTCTGGATGTGAGTGGCCCGCAGCGACCTCAGTCGCCACTGACTCCATAGGAGTTGTGACACGCGACGTGAGCATAAGCCACCTTGGTGATTTATATACGCTGCTGCTGTTGTCCATCTGGACCAACACATGCTTGCCCCAGATCAATGGCAAAAGCCTCCTCAGGGCGAGCAATACTGCCAGCAACTCGAGGCAGTTGATGTGCCAACACAGTCGCGGTCCTGTCCAGGAGCCAGTGGCTGCGTGCCCGTTGCACACGGTGCCCGTAGAAATGCAAGGTCTGTCCAAGGGCTGAACAAGTGGCGGCAGATCGGCTTGATGGCCACGTGATGTGTGCCGCGGTGCCATGCCCATCTCGGGACTCGAGTCTGAAGCCAGTGCTGAAGTGGTCTCATGGATGCCATATGCCCCAGGAGCCTCTGAAAGTGTTTCAGTGGAACCGCTGTTCTCTGCTTGAATGACTTCAGGCAGTTCAGCACTGACAGCGGGCGCTCGCTTGTGAGGCGCGCTATCATCGAGACTGAGTCTAACTCCATACCAAGAATAGAGATGCTCTGAACCGGGGAGAGCTTGCTCTTTTCCCAGTTGACCCGAAGCCCTAGCTAGCTGTGGTGCCTGAGCACGAGGTCCCTGTGTGCATATAGCAAATCTTGAGAGTGAGCTAGAATCAGCCAGTCGTCGAGGTAGTTAAGTATGCGGACACCCACTTCCCTTAACGGGGCAAGAGCTGCCTCTGTGACTTTCGTGAAGACGCGAGGGGACAGGGACAGGCCGAAGGGGAGGACCTTGTATTGATATGCCCGGCCGTCAAAAGCAAACTGTAGGAAGGGTCTGTGTCGAGGTAAAACCGAGACATGAAAGTACGTGTCCTTCAGGTCTACCGCCGTGAACCAATCTTGATGCCGGACACATGCCAAAATGTGCTTTGGCGTCAGCATCTTGAATGGGAGTCTGTGCAAGACCCGGTTCAGAACTCGCAGGTCCAAGATTGGACTGTAAAACCCTTTCTTCATCTCGGCTGGAGGGACAGGCTCTATCGCGCCCTTGCACAGAAGGGTCACGATCTCCGCACGCAAGGTGGCGGTGTTCTCGCCCCTCACTGAAGTGAAGCGGACGCCGCTGAACCGGGGCAGTCGCCTGGTGAACTGAATCGCGTAGCCGAGTCGGATGGTCCTGGCCAACCACTGCGATGGGTTGGAAAGCGCTAGCCACTCGTCCAAGCTCCGGGTTAGGGGCACTAAGGGGATGATCGCATTTAATGTACTTGTGGGTGGGGCCTCGCAGTGGGAGGGAGCAGGGGATGCCACGTCGAGGAGCTTCGCTTCGTTTCAAACTTGTGGCTGCGCTGATTGAACCCTCGAAGCACTTACCTTGCTCCATGTACCCGGATTTAGGGGGGTCGGCAACGGGGGAGGAGGGACTTTTTGACCGTCCTCGTAGTCCGTCACAACCACCTGGCTGTGGGTGTGATGCGACCGGACGCGCAAAGGCAGGGGTCCCGTGTTCATGGCATCTAAGTCGCAGGTGCTCAGTGCCCGGTTGCCGTGATAATGGTGGTCATAAACACTGGCTATGTGACCCAGGGAGTGAGGAAACTGCTCTTTTGAGAATGTGGGTACCCAGGCAAACATAAAAGAAAAGGAAACCAAGGATTTACCTCCTGGCCCTCCACCGGGGGATGGAGTGGTCTGGATAAAAGTTCCGGTAGACCTGAAGGAAGCGTACTTCCACGTCTCGATCCTTCCTCAACACAGACCCTTCCTGCAGTTTGCATTCGAGGGTCAGGCGTATCAGTACAAAGTCCTCCCTTTCGGCCTGTCCCTGTCTCCTTGCGTCTTTACGAAGGTCGCAGAGGCTGCCCTTGCCCCGTTAAGGGACGTGGGCATTCACATTCTCAACTATCTCGATAACTGGCTAATCCTAGCTCACTCTCGAGAAATGTTGTGCGCACACAGGGACCTGGTGCTCTCACACCTCAGCCGACTAGGGCTTTGGGTCAACTGGGAAAAGAGCAAGCTCCTCCCTGTTCAGAGCATCTCTTTTCTCGGTTTGGAGCTGGACTCAGTCTCCTTGATGGCGCGCCTTACGAACGAGCATGCCCAGTCGGTGCTGGCCTGTTTGAAGGCGTTCAAACAGAAAACAGCAGTTCCACTGAAACTTTTTCAGAGGCTCCTGGGGCATATGGCATCCTCGGCGGTGGCCACCCCGCTCGGGTTGATGCATATGAGGCCGCTTCAGCACTGGCTCCAGACTCGAGTCCCGAGATGGGCATGGCACCACGGGACACATCGTGTGGTCATCACGCCGGTCTGTCACCGTCTATTCAGACTCAGCCAATTCTGCTCACCCTGCGGAGGTTCCGGCCATTGATCCAGGGCAAGCACGTGTTAGTTCGGACAGACAACACGGCAACGGTAGCCACGGCGGTCTGAGCTCTCGTTGTATGTCAAAACTCGCCCACCGTCTCCTCCTCTGGAGTCAGCAGCACTTCAAGTCACTGCGAGCCACTCACATCCCAGGCAACCTCAACACTACAGTGGACGAGCTGTCATGGCAGGTTACCCTCAGGGGAGAGTGGAGACTCCACCCTCAGGTGGTCCAGCTGATTTGGAGTCAATTCGGACGGGCACAGGTGGACCTGTTCGCCTCCCAAGAATCCTCCCACTGCCCGCTCTGGTATGCCCTCACCGAGGCTCCCCTCGGCATAGACGCACTGGCACACAGCTGGCCCCCTGGCCTGCGCAAATATGCATTTCCCCCAGTGAGCCTGCTTGCACAGACCCTGTGCAAGGTCAGGGAGGATGAGGAGCAGGTCGTCCTGGTAGCACCCTACTGGCCCACCCAGACCTGGTTCTCGGACCTCATGCTCCTCGCGACAGCTCCCCCCTGGCGAATTCCCCTGGGGAAGGACCTTCTTTCTCAGGGACGGGGCACCCTCTGGCACCCGCGACCAGACCTCTGGAATCTCCATGTCTGGCCCCTGGATGGGACCTGCGGTGGTAGACACAATCACTCAGGCTAGGGCCCCCTCTACGAGGTGCCTGTATGCCTTTAAGTGGCATCTGTTCACTTCCATCAAGAGGGTAAGTGACCTGCAAGCGTTCTCTGTCAGCGAAACGTGCCTGGAGTTCGGTCCGGGTTACTCTCACGTGATCCTGAGACCCCAACCGGGCTATATGCCCAAGGTTCACACCACCCCTTTTAGGGACCAGGTGGTGAACCTGCAAGCGCTGCCCCAGGAGGAGGCAGACCCAGCCCTGTTGTTGCTGTGTCCGGTGCATGCTTTACACATCTATTTGGATCGCACGCAGAGCTTTAGAATCTCTGAGCAGCTCTTTGTCTGCTTTGGTGCACAGCGGAAAGGAAGTGCTGTCTCCAAGCAGAGGATCGCCCACTGGCTCACTGACGCCATTACTATGGCATATCTCACCCAGGACATGCCGCCCCCAGTAGGGCTACGAGCCCATTCTACCAGAGGTGTAGTGGCTTCCTGGGCCCTGGCCAGGGGTGCCTCTCTAACAGACATTTGCAGAGCAGTGGGCTGGGCAACACCCAACACCTTTGCTAGGTTCTACAACCTCTGGGTGGAACCAGTTTCATCCCAGGTAGTGTCACGCAACACAAGCGGATAAGCCAGTTAATAAGCCGGGATAGCCGGCCAGGTGTATCGCTTGCACATAGCGCCTTCCACCTTCTTTTGAGCTGAAGACGTGCGCCATTAATTCCCAGTAGTGTTCACAAGTTTGTTCCCTGGTTGACTTCCTCTGAGCCCTGTGGCAGTCGAGTTTTCGAAGAGATTTGCTGCCGGCCCGGTACATGTGCTAACTAAGAGTCCAGTTCTGGGGTAGGTGCTCCGCATGTGGCGATTCCCTGTAAGGCTAACCCCATGCGATATATATCTTCCACTAATTCATTTCCCTATTGGCAAACTGCATCTTCCTTGGGCAGAGCCCCTCTGCCCCAGTCTCCATGTTTGTAGTAACTCCTCCCCCATTGGGCAGGATCTACCTTGAAGACTCTCCACATGGTTGGAAAGGCCATGTGACGTATCCTTCCACTTAAATTTCCCCCCCTCTCTTTGGGTGAGGTGTGGTCTCCGCTGTGTCTTCCCCTTGGGAGGGACACCCCCCGACTAGACCTGGTGGCCCAGTCAGATAATCCCCCTTCTTTTTTAGGGAGTGGAAAAAGAGAAGGGGAAAAGAGGCCACGACTGGGTTAAGCCTGTCTCTATCTTTGGGTAGTCGACTTGTCCCCAAAAAGGGCCGTTCGACACTCATAACTATGTTGGGGGAGGTTATGTGTCGACCTGGTGTGCTGGCTATGAGGCACACAGCAAGTCTGCCCACCACACACCGCCAGTTCACGTAACACAGTTCAGCCTTGTGGCATTTTGTATAGGGACCCCTAGTGTCACTACATCGACACAGCGTCGAGTGAGTGACAGATAGGGAACGTCGTGGTTACCGGTGTAACCTCCGTTCCCTGATGGAGGGAACGAGACGTTGTGTCCCTCCTGCCACAACGCTGAACTATCCGCTGAAATGGCTGGACCTTATATCGGCTCCTCAGCATAAAACCTGAATGAGTGGTTGCATACCAGCTCCTTTTATACCCGTATGTCCGGGGGAGTGGCATGCAAATACCACTCGCCAATTTTCATTGGCCTTTTATCAAAGACCAGAGGTGTCTCGGGCCCCCAAGAGTGACCCCTAGTGTCACTACATCGACACAACGTCTCGTTCCCTCCATCAGGGAACGGAGGTTACACGAGTAACCATGACGTTATGTGTTACTAATGAACAGTAATTCCTGTGAGTGGAGTTGCTCCATGTAAACAGTGCTTTACAGTGTATTACCCTTTTTAATCTGTGTATCCTGTGAAGTTTCTTTGTTTACTAGCTTTACAAGGTCATGACAGACATTGAATGATTGGATTTAACTTACTACATTCAAAGTTAGTGAGTGATTCTATCACATTAATCTCATGTTAAAACGGCATTTTAGAAGATTTTTAGTTAAAAATTAACAAAAGTCTATTAACAAAAGTCTATTATTGAGGGAGTTCATACTGTAAACAATCAGTGTTCAAAACCCTGTCCTTGGTTTAACCCAAATCACTATGGTAAGACAACAGTAATGGTTTATATTTGGAGCTGTCTGATCAGATCTGGCACGAAATCGCAGGCTTATGTCATTCATTCTTGCGTGTTTACGTCATGTCCGTGAGCACAGAAAAGAAGGGCTGGCTACTGTGTCCTGTATGTGTGGGCTAAGGAAGCTGCAACAGTTTGGGATAGCAGTGGCAGGACTCCGGATGAATGTTTAACTGTTAACTGTTTGGCAAAGTTGTTTACTTGCTATGATGCTTGGATATGTTGTCTGTTAGGGTTGTTGAAGCTTATATTGGTTGTCATGCTTTAATGAATCAAACATTACTCAGGGGATATTGTGTTTACTGATCGCAAAGTGTTTAAGGGGTTTTGTTTTCCGGTGAAATTACTGTAACAAGTTTACTAGTATTCATGTGTTCTTTTTTTTAACATTGCTGTCGAAGTTCCCTGTGTGTGTGTAGACATTATCTCCTTTTAGCCCAGTTGCAGACATGCACAAGCTGTTGTATCACTTTCTATTGCCCTTTTAGTAGATATTCTGTTTAAACAGAACATTGACTGCATACTATTTTTTAATATTATGGTTTACTTAAATTATCCACTGAGGCAGTAGATTGTAATATAACAATATTGAACTCATATCAGCCATTTTACGAGTTTCACCTCTTTCACAGATGTCAATAGAGAAACTAAAGTTTCGTAGTGCAGCTTTAACACATAAAGGCCCTGATTTAATAAAGGTTTACATGTATAAACTTGATTGCACACGCACACACACACATATACACATAAAAATGCTTATCTAATAATATAGTCTACTTAGGATTGTGTCTTTCAGATTCCATATATATGAATGTGGAATTAAAAGGCGTGCTTCCAACATGACCAAAAAAAGGATTGCTGGCGATGCAAATGGACAGAATTACACATGCAAAGTGATTTATAATGCCAGAAAGTCATTTCAGACACAGCAGCTGTGAGAGAAAATTAATATGAATAAAAATATATTCATCTGATTTGTGCTGTGCATCATGCTGTCATTGTGGCATAACAGAGACTTTGAGAACAGATAATACATTCTACTGGATTGCAGACATCCATTACTGTGATATTGAAAACTGCACCATATGAGATTTTTTTTTGGTTACAATTAACAAAAGTTAATTATTGAGTACATAAAAAAAAAAAAAATCAATGTTCAAAACCCTGTCCTTGTCCTACCCCGATTCACTAAGGTAAGCCTACATAAATGTTTTTTATTTAGAGCAGCAGGGTTGGATTTGGCTCGAAATCGCATGTTTATGTCATTCGTCCTTGCGTGTTTCAACATGTCAATAAGAACAGAGAACAAGTCAATTATTATTTAAATTAGTTAAATAACATGCAATCATATAGGTCATCATCTAAAAGTGATACAGGTGTGTTCAGTTATGCTTCTTCACTGGTACAACAGAAAAAAGAGCGTTCATAATTCCTTTTGACAAAATTCCATTACAAGTACCCACGAGAGAAGCATGTTAGTGCTAGGTGTAAACAGGGCCAGAAGATCATAAGACTTCATCTGTCAGTGAGTGAAAAAACAGACCAAGAGAAGAACATTGATCAAGAGATTACCAAATAAAATAAAAAAAAATAAAACAAATAAAACTTTGCTAGGGACATTCCAGAATTGGAGGACAATTTAGGGATCAGTACTTTTCCAAATTTTACCTATTTAGTTCACATTTATATGTATTTTAAGAAAAGAGGTAATAAACCTTCAGAAAACTGTATTTGTCCAGCTTAGGCATCAAATATAAATTTGAAACCTTTTAAGTAAACTGATGAGGGTGCAACCCTGTAACTCAAACGGAAACAGGGTTGCACACTCACGCTGATATTATCAATTTCTTAAGGAAAGATGCTAATTTGGTAATTAAATGTCAGTGTCAAGATCTTTACAGTCATATTTATGAAATACACAAAGAAAACTTTGAAATAAGTACTCTTTTATACTGATAATGTTAATAATAGGGTTGAGTTGTTTAGCTCAATGAAGGCAACCAATGCTAAAAAGATGCTATAAATATTGAAATAATTTTTCTTCTGGTCAATGCTGTTAGCAAAATTCTTGATGATGTAAACATTCTTGATGATCCCTGTTTGCCATGTGACACATTTTTTCCCATATCTTCAATCAAGCTAGTTTGGTTTTGGTAGCAGGGTTGAGCACAAGATGTAGGACACAACTTAAATGCAATATTTGTAATATCTAAAATAAGTTAATAAATTAAAATGTTTTTCACCATTAAAAGACACTTATATCAACCACATCATACAAAAAAAAACAACAAAAAAAAAAAAGATAAAAAAAGAAAAGAGAAAAATAACACTTTTTTAACTATTATATTTGACATGCAATTTGGTCATTAACAAGATGGGACAAGGAAAAATAGCTATTTTAGGGGGTATGCTTGAATTTGAATTAATTGTTTGAAATATTATATCTTTTTTATTTATATCAGTAATTTATTTTAAGATGGCTTCACTGTAGACAGCAAGTACATTCGCTCAGTATTCTGAGCATTCTGAGCATCTATTCTTTTAGGATTTGTGGCTGGGACAGAAAATACCCCCTAATTGTAGTTTAGAGTAGATGTACTTTTTGGTAAATGTGCACAGCTTTATATCTGGTTAAAACAGCACAGTAAAACTCCCACATCAAACGCTGATGCGGTGTGCAGTGGGCGGACAGTCTATAGAGCCTCAGGGCCTAGAGAACATCTAACCACTCACACACCAATGAGCTCCAGTGTGAGTCCTACAGCAGAATGAAAGGCTTTCTGTGATGTAAACCTCAAATGATGTCTGCTCATTGAGAATGATGCAAAACAGCAATGACTGAAAACACAGGACTAACAGAGAACTCACAGAGAAGAAATATAGTGATATTTTAGAATGATTAAATCTTAGGCCCCCTGACCTCAAACCCACTGAAACACTACTTTACTTTCCGTATCTAAATCAGGGTATTCAATAACCCTGCTCTGCTCTGATCAGCAGCTAAACAAAGTGTTATTGGCATCAAACGATGTTTAACTCATTACTGTAGATATAAGAGAGCACACCTTTTTTGCTGTGACCTTTATTACTTAAAGGTCATTGACAAATAAGCTTGTTTTATTGAACACATAAAATGTACTGTATATTTCAGTGTTTGTGTCCTTCAGTTTCAGATGCAGTCTCAATTTATTATTACAGGTGCTCAAAAGGAGTATTTGAGGAGTGGTCATGTGAAATGTATCTTAACATTCTAAATGTTTGTTTTATTCCATTTTCCCACTAATCACTAGAATGGTCATAACTTTTAAACAATAGATTATATTTCTAATCTGTCTGCTTTTCTACATTGCCCACAAAATTATGTATATTTCATACACTCTAAGTTTCCCTCTAGCTTGTAATTAAAATGGTTGAAAATGCAGTTGTCTGATGAAGTATTGTGGCCAGAGATGATTTTTGTAAAAACTGTTGTGTGAAATCTTATTGATAAAGGATGATTAGCCTTAAATAATCATACACATATTTATATAATTTGAAAGCCCTAGTTCTTCTCTTCAATATGGTATATACAGTTCAGGTGTGTGATGTTATATGAATGTAATATGAATATGGATATGAATATCATATTCTGGCACAGAATGGAATTTTCAGAATATTGGGCTCAGGCTTTAAACACTTTCCTCGCACCTTGAATACATAAGTGTTCACAATTAAATCATTAATTTAAAAAAAGTTTTTGATTTTTTCGAGGTATAACATAATTTTATAAAATTCAAAAATATAAAATGTTGAGTTAAGAAAATCAAGACATTTTCTTGGTATTACACCATATGACCTGAACAAAACTTTTCATAAAAATGTAAAAATATTAATATGTATTGATAACAAAATATTGTTTTTAAAAACTTCACAAACTATGATAACACTTCTTACATGACAACAAAAATGTTTGTCCACCAAATCAAAGTCATGTGGTGTAACCAACATGTACTGAAGGTTCAGTACATGTTGGTTACACCACATGACTTTGATTTGGTGGACAAACATTTTTTTAAACGCTTATGCAAACATATCTTTTTTCAAGAATTTCAGCATTACAGCTTTTAATGAGAATTTATGATAAATTGTTATTTGAGTAATTCAGTTGATTTACATCACATTTTTTACTTTAAGCCCCAGAAAAAATACTAACATGACTTTAAACTCAATCATTTAAATGTAACGTCATGGTTACTGGTGTAACCTCCGTTCCCTGATGGAGGGAATGAGACGTTGGTGTCGATGTAGTGACACTAGGGGTCACTCTTGGGAGCCCGAGACACCTCTGGTCTTTGATAAAAGGCCAATGAAAATTGGCGAGTGGTATTTGCATGCCACTCCCCCAAACATACGGGTATAAAAGGAGTTGGTATGCAACCACTCATTCAGGTTTTACGCTGGGTAGCCGATATAAGGTCTAGCCATTTCAGAGGGTAGTTCAGCGTTGTGGCAGGAGGGACCAACGTCTTGTTCCCTCCATCAGGGAACGGAGGTTACACCAGTAACCATGACGTTCCCTATCTGTCACTCACTCGACGTTGGTGTCGATGTAGTGACACTAGGGGTCCCTATACATAATGCCACAAGGCTGAACTGTGTTACGTGAACTGGCGGTGTGTGGTGGGCAGACTTGCTGTGTGTCTCATAGCCAGCACACCAGGTTGACACGTAACCTCCCCCAACACAGTTATGAGTGTTGAACGGCCCTTTTTGGGGACAAGTCGACTACCCAAAGATAGAGACAGGCTTAACCCAGTCGTGGCCTCTTTTCCCCTTCTCTTTTTCCACTCCCTAAAAAAGAAGGGGGATTATCCAACTGGGCCGCCAGGTCTAGTCGGGGGGTGTCCCTCCCAAGGGGAGGACACCGCGGAGACCACACCTCGCTCCAAGAGAGGGGGGATATTTTAGTGGAGAATATGTCACATGGTCTTTCCAACCATGTGGAAAGCCTTCAAGGTAGATCCTGCCCAATGGGGGAGGAGTTACTACAAACATGGAGACTGGGGCAGAGGGGTTCTGCCCAAGGAAGACACAGTTTGCCAACAGGGAAATGAATTAGCGGAAGATATAGATTGCATGGGGTTACCTTACAGGGAATCGCCACACGCGGAGCACCTACCCCAGAACCGGGCTATTAGTTAGCGCGTGTACTGGGCCGGCAGCGAGTCTCTCTGAAAACTCGACTGCCACAGGGCTCGGAGGAAGTCAACCAGGGAAAAAATTTTGTGAACACCACTGGGAATTAACAGCGCACGTCTTCAGCTCAAAAGGAGGTGGAAGGCGCTATGTGCAAGCGATACACCCGGCCGGCTATCCCGGGCTTATCCGCTTATGTTGCGTGCCACTACCTGGGACGAAACTGGTTCCACCCGGAGGTTGTAGAACCTTGCAAAGGTGTTGGGTGTTGCCCAGCCCGCTGCTCTGCAAATGTCTGTTAGAGAGGCACCCCTGGCCAAGGCCCAAGAAGCTGCTACACCACGGGTAGAATAGGCTCATAGCCCTACTGGGGGCGGCATGTTTTGGGCGAGATATGCCATAGTTATGGCGTCAACGAGCCAGTGGGTGATCCTCTGCTTGGAGACAGTGCTTCCTTTCTGCTGTGCACCAAAAGCAGACAAAGAACTGCTCAGAGATTCTAAAGCTCTGCATGCGATCCAAATAGATGCGTAAAGCACGCACCGGACACAGCGACGACAGGCCTGGGGCTGACTCCTCCTGGGGCAGCACTTGCAAGTTCACCACCTAGTCCCTAAAGGGGTGGTGGGAACCTTGGGCACATAGCCCGGTCAGGGTCTCAAGATCACGTGAGTAACCTAGACCGAACTCCAGGCATGTTTCACTGACACAGAACGCTTGCAGGTCACCTACCCTCTTGATGGAAGTGAGTGCAGTCAGGAGGGCAGTCTTCAAGGAGAGTGCCTTAAGCTCGGCTGAATGCAAAGGCTCAAAGGGGGCTCTCTGTAGACCCTGAAGAACTTCTGCGCATTTCTGGGGGTCTTCCCAACGGGAAGAACACCACTTAACAAACAGACACCACTAAAAGGCATACAGGCACCTCGTAGAGGGAGCCCTAGCCTGAGTGATCGTGTCTACCATCGCAGGTGGGAGACGGCTTAGGTCTTCCGCGCCCCGTCCAGGGGCCAGACATGGAGATTCCAGAGGTCTGGTCGCGGGTGCTGGATGGTGCCCCTTCACTGAGAAAGAAGGTCCTTCCTCAGGGGAATTTTGCCAGGGGGGAGCTGTCGCGAGGAGCGTGAGGTCCGAGCACCATGTCTGGGCGGGCCAGTAGGGTGCTTACCAGGATGACCTTCTCCTCGTCCTCCCTGACCTTGCACAGGGTCTGTGCAAGCAGGCTCACTGGGGGAAAACACATATTTGTGAATGCCAGGGGGCCAGCTGTGGCCTCGATCAGGGCGTACCAGAGCGGGCAGTGGGGAGGATTCTTGGGAGGTGAACAGGTGCACCTGTGCCTGTCGAATCGACTCCAAATCAGCTGGACCACCTGAAGGTGGAGTCTCCACTCTCCCCTGAGGGTAACCTGTTGTGACGGCGTGTCCACAGTAGTGTTGAGGTTGCCCGGGATGTGAGTGGCTTGCAGCGAATTGAGGTGCTGCTGACTCCAGAGGAGGAGACGGCAGGCGAGTTGTGACATACAACGAGAGCACAAACCACCTTGGCTGTTGACATATGCTACCATTGTCATGTTGTCTGTCTGAGCTAACACGTGCTTGCCCTGGATCAACGGCCGAAACCTCTGCAGGGCGAGCAGAATTGCCAACAACTCGAGGCAGTTGATGTGCTAACACAGCCGCGGACCCGTCCAGAGGCCGGTGGCTGCGTGCCCATTGCAAATGGCGCCCCAGCCCATTTTGGAGGCGTCTGTCGTGAACACGACGTGCCTGGGGACCAGTTCTAGAGGAACACCTGCTCGTAGAAATGAGAGGTCGGTCCAAGGGCTGAAAAGACGGTGACAGACCGACGTAATGGCCACGCGGTGTCCCGTGGCGCCATGCCCGTCTCGGGACTCGAGTCTGGAGCCAGTGCTGAAGCGGCCTCATATGCATCAACCCGAGCGGGGTGACCACCGCAGGGTGAGGATGCCATATGCCCCAGGAGCCTCTGAAAAAGTTTCAGTGGAACTGCTGTTTTCTGTTTGAACACCTTCAAACAGACCAGCACCGACTGGGCGCGATCGTTCATAAGGCGCGGAGTCCAACTCCAAACCGAGAAAAGAGATGCTCTGAACCGGGAGGAGCTTGCTCTTTTCCCAGTTGACCCGAAGCCCTAGTCAGCTGAGGTGTGAGAGCACCAGGTCCCTGTGTGTGCACAACACGTCTTGAGAGTGAGCTAAGATTAGCCAGTCATCGAAATAGTTGAGAATGCGAATGTCCACCTCCCTTAACGGGGCAAGGGCAGCCTCTGCGATCTTCGTAAAGATGCGAGGAGACAGGGACAGGCCGAAAGGGAGGACTTTGTACTGATACGCCTGACCCTCGAACGCGAACCGCAGGAAGGGTCTGTGTCGAGGAAGGATCGAGACGTGAAAGTACGCATCCTTCAGGTCTACCGCCGCAAACCAATCTTAATGCCGGACGCTCGCTAGAATGCGTCTTTGCGTCAGCATCTTGAACGGGAGTCTGTGTAAAGCCCGGTTCAGTACTCGCAGGTCCAAGATTGGCCGTAACCCAAAGCCTTTTTTCGGTACAATGAAGTAGGGGCTGTAAAACCCTTTCTTCATCTCGGCTGGAGGGACAGGTTCTATCGCGTCCTTCCGTAGGAGGGTAGTGATCTCCGTGTAATGTAACAGTGTTTTCGTCTTTCACCAAGGTGAACCTGGGCGGATGCCCGGCGAAGTGAATTGTGCAGCCGAGTCGGATGGTCCGGACTAGCCCTCGTGACGGATTGGAAGGCGCAAGCCATGCGTCCAAGTTCCGCGCAAGGGGGACCAAAGGAACAACGTCATCAGACGTACCGGCAGGTGGGGCCTCGCGGCGGGGCGGAGCTCGAGGTGCCACACCACGTCGTGGCCGTGCTGAGTCCGAGGACATCGAAGCACTTACCTGGCTCCTTGTGACCACCCCCGGAACAGCCTGGGACAGCGGGAGGAAGAGGCCTGTCCTCGTGTCCAGTGGAGACTGTCACCTCGGGGGCGGATTTGTGCCTCAGCTGGGCGCTCAGGGCGGGAGACCTGCGGTGGGCTCAACGCCGGGGCCGGGCCGAAGGGGCAGGCTGCGGCGGAGCCGGTGCAGTCATCACAGGGGGATGCCTTTGGTGATGAGTAGATGGGGTGCGGGATCTTGAGCCGCGCCAGGGAAGGATATGCCGGCTAGCATCCATCTACTGCTCTACCATCAAGAACTGCTGGGCAAAGTCCTCGACGGTGTCGCCGAATAGGCCCGCCTGGGAAATGGGGGCAGCAAGGAATCGTGTCTTGTCGGCCTCACCCATCTCGACCAGGTTGAGCCAAAGGTGGCGCTCCTGGACCACTAGTGTGGCCATCGTCCGCCCGAGAGACCACGCCGTGACCTCCGTCGCTCGGAGAGCGAGGTCGGTCGCCGAGCGCAGTTCCTGCATCAATCCCGGGGCGGAACTAGCCAGACTTGCGGAGGCAGCTTGTCCAGCGGCACCATAGGCCTTGGCTGTCAGAGACACCGTAAACCTACAGGCCTTGGACGGGGGCTTTGGGCACCCGTGCCAGGTGGTGGCGCTCTGCAGGCATAGGTGCACCGCGAGCACCTTTATCCACCGGGGGATTGCCAAATAACCCTTGGCTGCCCCACCATCGAGGGTAGTGAGAGCACGGAAGCTGAAAAGATCGGGACCGGGCAGTAAAAAGTGCCTCCCGCGACCTTGTCAGCTCTTCATGCACTTCCAGGAAGAAAGGAACGGGGGTGGGGCGTGGCTTTGAGCGGCGCCGCGAGCCCAGGAACCAATCACCAATCCGTGAGGGTTCAGGGAAAAGCGGTGAAATCCACTCCGACGCTCACGGCTGCCCGGGAAAGCATGTCGTCATCTCCGCATACGAGCCGGTGGACTCACCCGGAAGCCCGATCGGTGCAGACGAGCGTGCTGGGGAATGGGAGGTCCGTGGGGGGATACCCGGTGAAGGCGGTCCCATTGGGGTCCCCAAATCGCCCCCAGTGCTAGCCACGCTGGCCTCAAACCCGTGGGTAAAAGGACCGAGGCGGGAGCCTCTGGGGTGGCTCGCTTTCTTACGAAGGGAAGCCGCGACCGCAACGTTGCCATGGACATATTCTCGCAATGAGAACAAGACCATCCACGAACGCTGTCTCCGCGTGAGCAGTGCCCAGACACGAAAGACAGTGATCGTGACCGTTAGAAGGCGAGAGATAATGAGCACAACCAGGAATAACACACAATCGGAAAAGCATCTTTAAAAAGACGCGTCTTTAAAAAGACGTTCCGTGTGTGTGTATACTCTTTTAGAGGGGAAAAATGCTCTTTCAGAAAATATAATCTCTAGTTTTTCTGCCAAAGCGCACAGGGGCGTTCTCTGCAGTGCACCAGTGCAGAGGAGGGAGAAGCCGCTGAAATGCGCCGTCAGATCCAGCAGAGGTGAATGAACAGTAGTATTCAGCTCGGTGAGCATGACCGTTCGGCTCCGAAGAGAAAATCTGAATGAGTGGTTGCATACCAGCTCCTTTTATACCCGTATGTTCGGGGGAGTGGCATGCAAATACCACTCGGCAATTTTCATTGGCCTTTTATCAAAGACCAGAGGTGTCTCGGGCTCCCAAGAGTGACCCCTAGTGTCACTACATCGACACCAATGTCGAGTGAGTGACAGATAGGGAACGAATGGTTGCTGAGATGAGACGGGAGATGCTGGATCTAAATGCAGGCTTTTAATGAAAAAGATGACAGTGAAACAACAAACGGGAACTCAAAACAACAACAAACAAGAACTAAAAAATAAATGCAAAACTAGAGGGTATATATATATATATATATACACACACAAGGGCTAAGGAGGAAATGGAAAGCAGGTGAGAACAATGGGGAACAGATGTCAGTGAATGATGGGAAACGTAGTCCGGGGGAAACACTTCAAAATAAGAGTCCTAGGAAACACGAGGGAGACAGATTGTGACATAACCCCCCCTTTAAGGGGCGACTCCTGGCGCCCCAAAGATGGCTGAGGAGGGGAGGAAGATACAGGTGAATAAGGGGACCTGGAAGATGACAGGGTGGCCAAGGAGGCCACAGGGTCAGGACTGAGTCTGGAGGCCTGGGGGGCGGCCACAGGGCCGGGACTGGGTCAGGCAGCGGAGCCGCTGGAGGAGGGCAGGGGAGAGCCGCTGTAAGAGGATTCTCTGGGAGGTTGGATGGAACCGCTGGAAGAGGAATCTCTGGGAAAGCAGGCAGAGCCGTGGAAGACTCTGATGGCAGAGCCGTCTGGATAGTGCACTAAATTCGCTAGTTCCAAAAACACACGGACGTGATCCTCAACTGGACGGTCCCCTTGCTTAAGAAGCAGAATTCTGACAGCCGCTAGATCCACATGGGTCAGTTCTTCTGTAAAGAATGGTTGCTGAGATGAGATGGAAGACACTGGATCTAAATGCAAGCTTTTAATGAAAATGATGACAGTGAAACAACAAACGGGAACTCAAAACAACAACAAACAAGAACTGACAAAGAAATGCAAAACTAGAGGGTATATATACACACACAAGGGCTAACGAGGGAATGGAAAACAGGTTAGAACAGTGGGGAACAGATGGCAGTGATGAGGGCAGTGCATGATGGGAAACGTAGTCCGGGGAAACACTTCAAAATAAGAGTCCTAGGAAACACAAGGGAGACAGTCTGTGACATTAAAACATTTTAACCATAGAAGAGGTGTTTTTAAGAAATGTTTTTGTGTGAATGTCATTTTTAAAGCCTTTTTGATTAGATCTGGACAAAAAATTATCATCAAGAAATTGACAACCATTTGTGAAATAAAAAATATGAAACTGTAAAATGTTGTTGGATTTAAGAATGTCTTTACATGTCATGGCAGATGAAAATAATTTCATATTTTAGCAGTTATTCATGTAGAAATAAGATAATCCCAAAGATAATTTACTAGACAGACAAAACAGTATAACTGTATGTATGCCTACGTGGTTAAACCTAACTAATTGCAATATAACCTTAACTTCACATTAAGTGTCCAACCAAACAAGTACAACTACAAGTGGTAACTGCAGAACCCCTTATAATGACCCACATCGCATGTTATCACATAACATAGCTTACATTTATCATGACATAGCCATAATTATTCTTTTGATCATTTTCAGTTGTATTTAATAACATTGACATCTTGACAAGATAACATAACATTTCCTTGGTTGGCAGTATTTTTGCATTATTTTAATGCTTCAGACACTGACAAAAGTTTTGGTCCAAGTTCAGCACCTTTGGACCTGACAGCTCGCATAACCATGCACTGAAGTCCAACTTAAAGGAGTAGTTCACACAACACTTAAATGTGTCATTATTTTCAAATTGAAGGCATTACAAAACCTTGCTTCATATTTGCAACATGCAACAGACGTAAAGATTTTCACTGAATAATGACTTAAATTTCGTGTTGTTTCTCACCAAAAATGTAAAATCGTATGCCTCCAGAGGACTAGGAATATGATGCAAGAATCGCATCTGTTGCGTCCTTTAAAAGTGTCACTATCCACTGCCATTGTATTAAAAAGAGGGGCCACAACATTTACCCAAATTTCTCTTTTGTGTTGTGCAGAAGTACGTTTCATCGGGTTGAAATGACAAGAGGGTGAGCAAATGATTACAGAATTGTCACTTTTGGGATAATTATTCCTTAAATAACAAGCGATCTACGTGCTTGTTTGGAAACGGTCATTGCTCTATCATAAAATAATGTACAATGTAAGATAAGATGATGTTAACAGTGTGATTTGCAATGTTATCCTGAAACCCATCCCATCACGAATAACCAAGTCCTCTAAAACACAGACTGATTCACTGATAAGCCAGAGAGAATGATCAAATTAATTCTGTCAATCTTTAAATCACTAGGTTATCTGACCACCTCCTAACCCTCAGAAAATTAATCAAGACTCAGTTTGACAGCTCAGGATACATAAAGGTGAACACATACATTTTTTAAATGGAGTTAAAGGCATCAAATGGAAAGGAAATCGATCAAATACTGACTTGGATTTACACCATAATGAATGGGCTTCAGGAATGGGGGGGTAACAGAAAAATAAACACACACATTCGTGGTTACATTTGCTAACGTGGAAATTAATGGGAGAGAGAGAGACTGCTTGGAAAGCAGCTCTTGTATCCAAATTAACCTCAGACAGATCACAGTTTGTGCCACTACTAAATAAATAAGAGCAATTGAAAAAGCCAAAACCAATTTCCTTGTAATTGATTAGGTTAAAAGAAACTCCAATCTGATTTGGGAGAATTTAAAGTGAAACACCAAAAGAAACACAGCTAAAAATTTGTGTGAATGATACTGTTACACAACACGAAGCACAAATAGCTGCCAATTCCCTTTGACACAGAAGCATCCATTAGACATTGTGCTTGTATAGTACTGTCAACCTGTGTTTATGAATATGTATTAATCAAACAATAAGCTGGTGATACGCTCCTTGAAGCACTCTAATGTCAAAGATGTTTATGGACTAGATACAATGATTTTAAAACATTCAGGGCATTCACTAAGAATATATTGCACTGACTGATAGCATTGTTTATTTGCACTTAACCACGGGGCTATAGAATGCTTGATTCTGATTGGTTGACAAAAGTTCTAAGGTGGGTCATTATTTTTCAGTAACACGGTTCACACGGTTCACACAAGTTTATGAAGTAGTTCCAGGTCTTGACCGCATAATGTTTCCATATCACTTTGCCAAATTATTTTATTTATTTCAAAGAACTGTACAGGCTACCACAACAAGATAACCAGCTAAAACAAAGACATTGGGAAAGTACATTGGATAAGAATGACAAACAATAATATCCTACATTTATTTCAGTTTCTGTGAAAAGCACCCTTTTGCTCGTGAGAAACAAACAGAGCATTGATGTCAACGCACCCCTGCGACTTAATCAATACAACATTTTCTATATTATCTGAAATAACCTTTAATATCTGTGGAAGGCACCCTCACTTTCTCTCTCACCCACTGACAAGCATACTTATGCACACACACATTGACACTTGCAGGCAACACAAAGAGCCATTGATGTCAACGGACCCCTGTGACCCAATGAAACAGCTGTTTAGCAACGGAAAAGCTACAGTACAGTGCTGCTGAGAAGTCTCCTTAAATTAACTTGTTGGCGATTGGAAGCAATGTCCAACATGCAAGTTCTTTCTTTCTCTCTCTCTCTCTCACACACACATTGGTACTCCTATGCTTACAAGAACTCTCCATAGACATAACACAAGGAAATCACCAGCTTTTTAAATCCGTCTTAAGGTATGTTCTAATTTATGAAATAACTGAACTCTTTCATTCCATTTATTGAGAGCATAGATATTCATAAAAACAAAATTGAAAGTATTTATTTTAGCCCTTACAACCAGTAACCTCCCTGGCTCTACCTCAATTTGATAAAATCTTAACATTTACAGCAGAAGAGAAAAGCATTATATCTCAACTGAGTCTTTTCAGCGATACTCAAAAGAAAGCCCTCTACATAATGTGTGTTAAGGTGCTACACCTTAGATCTTTTGAGAGACTTGTGGACTCCAAATGTCAGGAGGTTTGGATGCTTCCCCTAAATGTAACTGGAGGGCCTTGTACAAACCCCCCATTGAGAAAAGGTCTGGTGATCTACAGTGGCGGGTTGTGAATGGTATAATAGCTACAAACAGATACAGAGCACACCTTGATCCACAGGTGGGAGAGTGTTCATTTTGTAAAGAGCAAGAAATAGTTAATCATTTAATTCTTAATTGTGAGATATAAGGGCCACTTTTCCATATACTAGAATCAGAATCAAAATCAGCTTTATTGCCAAGTATGCTTACACATACAAGGAATTTGTCTTGGTGACAGGAGCTTCCAGTGTACAACAATACAAAAAAAAACAATACAAAAACAGCAGCAAGACATAGATAATAATAAAAAATAAAAAATAAAAATAATTATACACATACGTATAGACACATACATACATACATACATGGGTAGTGCAAATCTAATACAATCTGTTATCTGTTATGTACAGTGCAAATACAAATCTGCAAAATCAAAATTTTTTTTCAGAAGAATGAAATGGCAGAAGAGGTTGGATGTGTTGTATAAATATAAGAAAGACTAAACTGTGTATTGCACATAGTTATTGCTCAATGGGGCAATTTAACTGTTCATGACATGGATAGCCTGAGGGAAAAAACTGTTCCTGTGCCTGATGGTTCTGGTGCTCAGAGCTCTAAAGTGTCGGCCAGAAGGCAACAGTTCAAAAAGGTAGTGGGCAGGGTGAGTGGGGTCCAGAGTGATTTTTCCAGCCTTTTTCCTCACTCTGGAAGTGTATAGTTCTTGAAGGGGGGCAGGGGGCAACCAATAATCCTCTCAGCAGTCCGAACTGTCCTTTGTAGTCTTCTGATGTCTGATTTCATATCTGAACCAAACCAGACAGTTACTGAAGTGCAGAGGACAGACTCAATGACTGCTGAGTAAAACTGTATCAGCAGCGCCTGTGGCAGGTTGAATTTCCTCAGCTGGCGAAGGAAGTACAACCTCTACTGGGCCTTTTTCACAATGGAGTCAATGTGGGTCTCCCACTTCAAGTCCTGTGTGAGATGGTAGTGCCTAGGAACCTGAATGACTCCACTGCTGCCACTGTGATGTTTAGAATGGTGGGGGGGGGGGGGTCAGTGTTGGGGTGTTTCTCCTAAAGTCCACCATGATCTCCACCATTTTGAGCGTGTTCAGCTCAAGGTTGTTTTGACTGCACCAGACAGCCAGCTGTTCAGCCTCCCTTCTGTATGCAGACTCATCGTCATCTCGGATGAGGCTGATGACAGTGGTGTCGTCTGCAAACTTCAGGAGCTTGACAGAGGGGTCCTTGGCAATGCAGTCATTGGTGTAGAGGGAGAAGAGTAGTGGGGAGAGCACACATCCCTGGGGGGCACCAGTGCTGTTTGTACAGGTGCTAGAAGTGAGTTCCCCTGTCTCACAATCTGCTGCCTGAAAGCTGGTAATCCACTGACAGGTAGACGTGGGAACAGAGAGTTGGTGTAATTTAGTCCTGAGAATAGCTGGGATGATGGTGTTGAAAGCTGAACTGAAGTCCACAAAAAGGATCCTTGCATATGTCCCTGGTCTGTCCAGATGTTGCAGGATATGATGCAATCCTATGTTGACTGCATCATCCACAGACCTGTTTGCTCGATAAGCAAATTGAAGGGGATCTAGAAAGGGTCCAGTGATGTTCTTCAGGTGGGCCAACACCAGTCTCTCAAATGATTTCATGACCACAGACGTCAGGGCGACAGGTCTGTAGTCATTAAGTCCTGTTATTTTTGGTTTCTTTGGGACAGGAATAATGATTGAGCATTTGAAGTAGCATGGGACTTTACACTGCTCCAGTGATCTATTGAAGATCTGTGTGAAGATGGGGGCCAGCTGGTTAGCACAGGATCGAAGACAAGCTGGTGAGACACCATCTGAGCCTGAAGCCTTCCTTGTCTTTTGTTTCTGAAAGACGCGGCTCACATCATCTTCACAGATCTTGAGTGCAGGTTGAGTAGCAGGAGGGGGTAGGAGGAGGGTTGCAGGAGGTGTTGGTGTTTGTGTGAAGTGAAGGTCAGAGAGGGTGTGGGGTGTGAGATTGGGCCTTTCAAATCTGCAGTAGAACACATTCAGGTCGTCAGCCAGTTGTTGGTTCCCTACAGGGCTGGGGGTAGGAGTCCTGTAATTTGTGAGTTCTTTCATGCCACTCCACACTGATGCAGGGTCGTTAGCTTAAAAAACTTGTTTCTCAGCTTCTCAGAGTATCTTCTTTTTGCCACTCTGATTTCCCTGTTCAGTGTGTTCCTGGCCTGATTGTACAAGACTTTATCCCCACCCCTGTAAGCATCCTCTTTGGCCTGACAAAGCTGCCTGAGCTCTGCTGTAAACCACGGTTTGTCATTGTTGAACTTTAAATAAATCCTAGTAGGAATGCACATATCCTCACAGAAACTGATATATGATGTAACAGTATCTGTGAGCTCGTCCAGGTCTGTGGCTGCAGCCTCAAAAACACTCCAATCTGTGCAATCGAAGCAGGCTTGTAGTTCCTGCTCTGCTTCATTGGTCCATTTCTTTACAGTCCTTACTACTGGCTTGGTTGATTTTAATTTCTGCCTGTAGGTTGGAAGAAGATGAACCAGACAGTAATCAGAGAGTCCCAAAGCTGCTCTAGGGACAGAGTGATATGTATCCTTTATTTTTGTGTAACATTGATCCAGTATGTTCCTGTCTCTGGTGGGGCATGTGATGTGCTGTTGGTATTTGGGCAGTTCACATGTGAGATTTACTTTGTTAAAATCCCCAATAATAATAATAACTGAGTCTGGGTATTGTTGTTCCGTGTCTGTGATTTGATCAGCCAGCTGTTGCATCGCCGCATTCAAACACGCATTTGGCGCATATACACACTCACCAGAATAAACCAGGAAAACTCCCGCAGCGACTAGAAAGGCTCACAGTTAATAAAAAGCGCTTCCAAATTAGGACAGCACTTCCTCTTTAACATTGTTACATCTGTACACCAACTTTCATTGATATAAAAGCATGTTCCACCACCTCTCGTTTTCCCCGTTAACTCCGTGATGCGATCCGCTCTGAACAGCTGAAAGCCCGGCAGATGTAACGCGCTGTCTGGAATGGCTTCACTCAGCCAGGTTTCTGTGAAGCACAAGGCAGCAGAGGTTGAAAAGTCCTTGTTTGTGCGGGTGAGGAGATGTAGTTCGTCCGTTTTGTTAGGAAGAGTGCAGAGATTTGCTAAGTGAATTCTCGGCAGCGCTGCTCAAAATCCGGAGTTTGACCAGCGCACCAGCTTGTCTCCCTCGCCTGCGTCTCTCGAACAGCAGAGCTGCACCTCCAACTAAAATGTCTAGCAAAATGTCTGAATATTTGAAAACCGGAAAAAGATTGTCTGGTACATGCTGTCGAATGTTCAGCAGTTCGTCTCTGTTAAAACAGACTGGAAAAAGATTACTAAACACAGGACAAACAAACAAAAACAACAAAAGAACTAAGGAGCTCCACACCGAAGCAGCCATCCACGGTGCCATCATGATGATCAATTTCTATAAAAAAAATAGATAACTGGTGTCAGAGGCTGGGAGAGGTTTTCACACCAATGTTTTTCATTTTTGGCCCTAAATGTAGCGTAAGCAGAAGTGAAATCCATGTTTTAATAAATTTAGTTTTTGGTCAAGCAAAACTAGCAATATGGCTGTCACGTAAAAGGGAAACCGATTAGTACAGAGTCAACTGATGTTTTTTTAGTTTTCAAGGGGCTAATAAAGCCTCAAATAAAGAATGAATTTGCATATTACAAACTTGATGGAGATATAGATACTTTCAAATATAAATTGTATTTGTGAAGTTGCTTATGATGACCTACAAATTTATATTTATATTAGGAATCAGTTAAGCTGTACTTACTGTTTTATGTGCTGATATGTTTATATGTGTAGTTCCCTATCTGTCACTCACTCGACGTTGTGTCGATGTAGTGACACTAGGGGTCACTCTTGGGAGCCCGAGACACCTCTGGTCTTTGATAAAAGGCCATTGAAAATCGCAGAGTGGTATTTGCATGCCACTCCCCCGGACATACGGGTATAAAAGGAGCTGGCGTGCAACCACTCATTCAGATTTTCCCTTCGGAGCCGAACGGTTGATGTTTACTGAGCTGACTGTTCATTCACCTCTGCTGGATCTGACGGCGCATTTCAGCGGCTTCTCCCTCCTCTGCACTGGTGCACTGCAGAGAACGCCCCTGGGTGCTTCAGCAGAAAAAAGAGAGTATATTTTTCTAAAAGAGTATATTTCCCTAAAAGAGCGGCACACACGGAACGTCTTTTTAAAGACACATCTTTTTAAAGATGCCTTTCTGTTGCAGTCATTACTTCTCAACTTCAGACAGTCACGATTGCTGCCTTTCGTGTCTGGGTGTGACCCATGCGGAGATAGCGTTCGTGGATGGTTCATGTACTCACTGCGAGAACATGACCATGGCAATGTTGTGGTCGCGGCTTGCTTTCATAAGAAAGCCACCCCAGCAGCTCCCCGGCTCTGTCCTTCTACCTACGGGTATGAGGCCAACGCAGCTAGCACTGGGGGCCCCAATGGGACCACCTCCACCGGGTATCCCCCCATGGACCTCCCATTCCCCAGCACGCTCATCTGCCCCGATCGGGCTTCTGGATGTGTCCGCCGGCTCGTCTCACGGTGATTTCGTCCAGTCGGACACAGAAGCCTCAGCTGGGCTCCCCCCTTCGGCTGATGCGGCAATGACGGACATGCTTTCCCGGGCGGCCGCGAGCATCGGGCTAGAGTGGAACCCTCTGCTCTCCCCTGAACCCTCGCGGCTCTATGATTTGACTCAAGATTAGTTCGCGGCGGTAGACCTGAAGGACACGTACTTTCACGTCTCAATTCTACCTCAACACAGACCCTTCCTGCGGTTTGCATTCGAGGGTCGGGTGTATCAGTACAAGGTCCTCCCTTTTGGTCTGTCCTTGTCCCCTCGCGTCTTCACAAAAGTCGCAGATGCAGCTCTTGCCCCGTTAAGGGAGGTGGGCATTCGCATTCTCAACTATCTCGACGATTGGCTAATCCTAGCTCACTCTCGGGACATGTTGTGTCCACACAGGGACTTGGTGCTCTCGCACCTCAGCCGTTTAGGGCTTCGGGTCAACTGGAGGAGCAAGCTCATCCTGGTTCAGAGCATCTCTTTTCTCGGTTTGGAGTTGGACTCAGTCTCCTTGACGGCACGCCTCACGAACGAGCGCGCACAGTCGGTGCTGACCTGTTTGAAGGCGTTCAAACAGAAAACAGCGGTTCCACTGAAACTCTTTCAGAGGCTCCTGGGGCATATGGCATCCTCAGCGGTGGCCACTCCGCTCGGGTTGATGCATATGAGACCGCTTCAGCACTGGCTTCAGACTCGAGTCCCAAGATGGGCATGGCACCATGGGACACATCGCATGGACATCACGACCAACCTTGCGTTTCTACGGGCAGGCGTTCCCCTAGAGCAGGTCTCCAGGCATGTCGTGGTCATGACAGATGCCTCCAAGATGGGCTGGGGTGCCATTTGCATTGGGCACGTAACAGCCTCCTTGTGGACGGGCCTGTAGCTGTGTTGGCACATCAACTGCCTCGAGTTGCTGGCAATTCTGCTCGCCCTGTGGAGGTTCCAGCCATTGATCCAGGGCAAGCACGTGTTAGTTCGGACAGACAACATGGCAACGGTAGCATATGTCAACCGCCAAGGCGGTCTGTGCTCTCGTTGTATGTCACAACTCGCCTGCCGTCTCCTCCTCTGGAGTCAGCAGCACCTCAAGTCGCTGAAAGCCACTCACATCCCGGGCGACTTCAACACTGCAGTGGATGTGCTGTCATGGCAGGTTACCCTCAGGGGAGAGTGGAGACTCCACCCTCAGGTGGTCCAGCTGATCTGGAGTCGATTTGGACAGGCAGAGGTAGACCTGTTCGCCTCCCAAGAATCCTCCGACTGCCCGCTCTGGTACGCCCTGACTGAGGCACCTCTCGGTATAGACATGCTGGCACACAGATGGCCCCCTGGACTGCACAAATATGCGTTTCCCCCAGTGAGCCTACTTGCAAGATCAGGGAGGACGAGGAGCAGGTCGTCCTGGTAGCACCCTACTGGCCCACCCAGACGTGGTTCTTGGACCTCACGCTCCTCGTGACAGCCCCCCCCCCCCCCCCCCCCAGCGAATTTCCCTAAGGAAGGACTTCTTTCTCAGGGACGGGGCACCATCTGGCACCCGTGACCAGACCTCTGAAATCTCCATGTCTGGCCCCTGGAAGGGACACGGAAGACCTAAGCGGTCTGCCACCCGCGGTGGTAGATACGATCACTCAGGCTAGGGCTCCCTCTACAAGGCGCCTGTATGCCTTTAAGTGGCGTCTGTTTGCTAAGTGGTGTTCTTCCAGACGGGAAGACCCCCAGAGATGCGCAGTTGGGTCGGTGCTTTCCTTCCTGCAGGAGAGGTTGGAAGGGCGGCTGTTCCCTTCCACCTTGAAGGTGTACGTAGCCGCTACAGAAGCACACCATGACACAGTGGACGGTAAGTCCTTAGGGAAGCACGACCTGATCATCAGGTTCCTGAGAGGCGCCAGGAGGCTGAACTCCTCCAGACTGCACCTCGTTCCCTCATGGGACCTCTCTGTAGTTCTTCAGGGTCTACAGAGAGCCCCCTTTGAGCCTTTGCAGTCAGCTGAGCTTAAGGCACTCTCCTTGAAGACTGCCCTCCTGACTGAACTCACTTCCATCAAGGGGGTAGGAGACCTGCAAGCGTTCTCTGTCAGCGAAACGTGCCTGGAGTTCGGTCAGGGCTACTCTCACGTTATCTTGAGACCCCGACCAGGCTATGTGCCCAAGGATCCCACGACCCCTTTTAGGGACCAGGTGGTGAACCTGCAAGTGCTGCCCCAGGAGGAGGCAGACCCAGCCCTGTCGTTGCTGTGTCCGGTGCACATCTATTTGGACCGCACGCAGAGCTTTAGAATCTCTGAGCAGCTCTTTGTCTGCTTTGGTGGACAGTGGAAAGGAAGCACTGTCTCCAAGCAGAGGATCGCCCACTGGCTCATTGACGCCATAGCTATGGCATATCATGCCCAGGACGTGCCGCCCCTGGTAGGGCTACAAGCCCATTCTACCAGGGGTGTAGAGGCCTCCTGGGCCCTGGCCAGGGGTGTCTCTCTAACAGACATTTGCAGAGCAGTGGGCTGGGCAACACCCAACACCTTTGCGAGGTTCTACAACCTCCGGGTGGAACTGGTTTTGTCCCATGTAGTGGCACGCAATACAAGCAGATAAGTCCGTGATAGCCGGCCGGGTGTATCGCTTGCACATAGCGCCTTTCACCTCCCCTGAGCTGAAGACGTGCACCATTAACTCCCAGTAGTGTTCACAAACTATGTTCCCTGGTTGACTTCCTCCAAGCCCTGTGGCAGTTGAGTTTTCGGAGAGACTCGCTGCCGGCCCAGTACACATGCTAACTAAAAGCCCTGTACTGGGGTAGGTGCTCCGCATGTGGCGGTTCCCTGTAGGTAACCCCATGCGATGTATATCTACCGCTAATTCGTTTCCCTGTTGGCAAACTGCGTCTTCCTTGGCAGAGGCCCCTCTGCCACAGTCTCCATGTTTGTAGTAACTCCTCCCCCATTGGATAGGACCTACCATGAGACTACCCACATGACATACTTCCGACATAGCTTGGCAAGACCATGTGACATATTTCCACTTAAATATCTGGGCGAGGTGTGATCTCCGCGGTGTCCTCCCCTTGGGAGGGACACCCACCGACTAGACCTGGTCGGCCCAGTCAGATAATCCCCCTTTTTTTTAGGGAGTGGAAAAAAAGAAGGGGAAAAGAGGCCACGACTGGGCTAGCTTGTCTCTATCTTTTGGGTAGTTGACTTGTCCCCAAAGGGCCGTTCGACACACATAACTGTGTTAGGGGAGGTTACGTGTCGGCCTGGTGCGCTGGCTACAAGGCACACAGTTGTCTGCCCGTCACACACTGCCAGTTCACGTAACACAGTTCAGCCAGTTGCGGCGTTTTGTATAGGGACCCCTAGTGTCACTACATCGACACAACGTCGAGTGAGTGACAGATAGGGAACATCATGGTTACTTGCATAACCTCCATTCCCTGATGGAGGGAACGAGACTTTGTGTCCCTCCTGCCACAACGCTGAACTACCCGCTGAAATGGCTGGACCTTGTCTCGGCTCCTCATCATAAAACCTGAATGAGTGGTTGCACGCCAGCTCCTTTTATACATGTATGTCCGGGGGAGTAGCATGCAAATACCACTCGCCAATTTTCATTGGCCTTTTATCAAAGACCAGAGGTGTCTCGGGCTCCCAAGAGTGACCCCTAGTGTCACTACATCGACACCAACGTCTCCTTCCCTCCATCAGGGAATGGAGGTTACGCAAGTAACTATGGCGTTATGTGTTGTATGGAGTTGTTTTTTTATTTTTTGCAGTTGTTTTGTGGTAAATAGTTTTGCTGGAAAATAAAAAGACTTAAAAAGTTAAATCTCTCTCTCTCTCCAGTTTAAGGTATAATCTACAAT
This sequence comes from Myxocyprinus asiaticus, assembly GCF_019703515.2. Taxonomy (NCBI): domain Eukaryota; kingdom Metazoa; phylum Chordata; class Actinopteri; order Cypriniformes; family Catostomidae; genus Myxocyprinus; species Myxocyprinus asiaticus. The sequence goes on from NC_059365.1 coordinate 44,738,237, forward strand.
CGGTTTCATCAAACTGCACAATGATGACTCTGAAGACAATGATTACAGCATGATTTTCTGTAAAGCTGCTTTGAAACAATGTGTGTTGTGAAAAGCACTATACAAATAAAAATAACTTGACATGCGTTTCTGCCTTATTTAGCAGCGTAAATCTAGCAAACTGTTTTATATTTGCATTTTTATTCAGTATTTAGTGTACATTCATAACATTATACTATGTATTATATTACCCTGTAATACGATTTAAAAAACGAGTTACCACAGCTGCAAGGAGGTTTCTAATACAGCTTCTGAGGAAGTGATGGTAAATTTGGCATCTTTCTCTCTTCTGACTGCTGTAATCCACTGCTCTCTATTTTTTTCTTCTTTTGGAAAGTTGTGAAACATAATAGTGGATTTTATCTTTTGCGATTGGAGCAAAAAATATATTTTCTGTGGTCTCCCATTTAATGCAATACAAGTTTATCCTGCTATCGTTCACTTCCGCATTTCAAACCTGGATATGTGAAAGGCCCTTGTAACAGATACAGATAATGGCTTCGCTGCACACCCCTAAAGGGAATTTATTAGCTGTAAAAGATGTTATTTAGTGAAGCACAATGCATATTTTATTGTAAAAAATTTCTTTAAATGTAAAAATGTCTGATGGGAGATGGCGCGGTAACTTGACATAATGGGGCGATGTCAGGGTACTGGAATATTCGGAAGCAACATGCCGACTTGCTGTGTCATCATGTTGGAACCATACAGGGTTGTGACCCATGTTAAAATTTTCTAGAGCACAGTTAAAAATTAAGGTGCACAATCCAAGTTTTCATAACATTAATGTTCACAATACAACATGCACAAGCAGACATGGGACAGCTGAATTAAGAATTAATACAGAATTCAGAAACATTAAATACTATATATATGACAAAGGACATTAGACATATTCATGGATAAACTTCAAATCGATATTTTCAGTTAACCTGTCAAGCTGCACCAAACAACAGCAGCCCGACTGATCAAATCACCTAATCAACATCTGATAAAATATATTGGTAACACTTTATATTAACTTGTTATTAAACAAACAATATGTAAGGCTTAAGAGATAAGTAGATTATTAACATTCAAATATTAATAATATTGAAATTAATCAAACATTAATGACATTCATAACTATTTGAATGTATTTTAACTAATTACAGTATTTATTAAGCAATTTTCTGTTATAAGAAAATTAATGTTATTAAATAAATAACAGTTTATGTGCAGTTTTACTTCTATGAGGTGCACATAAACTACCTCGCATGTTTGATTGGAGTCTGTATGCAGCAAGTCAAGGACTACTAAGGCTTTGCTTATGAATATTAATTAATAATAATTATGCTTTGACCTGTAGACCTAAATTATTGGCTGAAAGGATTACATTAAGTGTGTGCTAATATACTGAATTAGGATGCGAATTATGGCATAATGTTACCCTGTGAATGTGTAATTATCCATTTGTTGATTGCCTTAAAAGTATATGTCCATAGCATCTTCAATTTGAAAAGGATTTAGGTTCAGGCTGTTCTACCTCCATCTCCGCAATCTCCTGGGCATACCTACATGAAGCCTTTTAAACGACTTTACAGAGAGCAACAGAATGGAACAGAGTGCAGGGGTCTTGAGACTGGTTTTTAAAGTGAATCCATTTTTTACTTGACAAAAGCTCATGACACAAGTTGCGATGGAACCGACAGGTCTGTGCATGTGTACATAGACCAACAACTGAAAAAGCGCAGACAGGATGCAAGAACTTGAGCGTGCTTTCTCTGTTGAATCAGATAGAGTAAAAAACAGTCAATTGCAAGGCTAGAAGCAACAGAACTGATGGTATGTCATATAAGTTCATGAGTTTGATTGGGCGTCAGATGTCACTCGCACCGATTTGCCCAATTTTTCACATTTACTCAATTTAACTTCATTCGTGATTGCGCTGGAACACACAAAAAAGTTGCACAACTGTAAAGTGAATTTGCCCCTCTGCACGTTGTCCAATAGCAAATACCATCTACAAGTTCCTAAGTTTGGTGCTTTTCCGAAAGGTTTGGAGGACGGCCATAATAACACCTATTTTCAAAACTGGTATTTTATCAATGTTGTGCAATTACAGGCCCATTAGTGTACTATATGTAGTGTCGAAGGTCATTGAAAGGCATGTCCTTTTAGATTACACTCAATGCAGTTTAGCTTCAGAGCCAATCACTCAAAAGAAACGGTTAACTGCTTTTTCAGAGAAGGTTAACTCCAAATTGGACCAGGGGTGAGCTGGAGCCCTATTTTTAGACTTAAGGAAAGCCTTTGCCACCACTGATCATGGTGTCTGTACAAAAAAGCTGTTAACTCCAACTTTTCTCCTAAGGCAATTAAGTGAACACAATCTTATCTGAAGAGCTCAGAGAGTAAAGGTGAATAGAGAGCCATCACTGGCTCATGGTGGTGATGTTGCCGTACTCCAAGGGTCTGTCATGGGCCCTTTCATGTTCTGTCTGTATATATAAAAAGCTTTACATTGGATCAGCATGAACAATGCCTTGAAATTGAAGCCATGACCTTGGCGTTGCTGCAGCCCTGCTCTACCAGAACTACAGGAATTCATAGTACACCATAGTCTTTTTCACCTCAATGTACAGAAAACTCTTTATTTTCCAAATAGAGACAGTTGATTTGTTAGTATCTTGTTTGGTACCAAACTCCCCAGTACCACACCAGGCGGACAATATAAAAACGACTTGAAATATCCTTTTAAAATTAAGTGATGCTCTATAAGAAAAGTTTTTCAGAACTGTTTTATAATCTAAACAACCTTTTTTCCACAAAAAATTCAGATCTAACAGTGAATTCTGAAACAGTTGGCTGACTTTTCTTGAGCTAAACTCTGAAATTACCGAAATTTAAAGCACTGCATCCAGTGGCCAAAGCGGGAAGTGTTTTTGAATGTAAGGGCACATGTGACTGCCAGTTTCCAGGTGAAATACCCGCAGAGGAGTGCCAAATGTGTGTTGTAAAGCAGTTTGATTTTAGCTGTAAAGGATGTACAGTGAAGAGGAATGCATATTTTATTAACTCTACACCCAAACCCCAACCCTAAACCTAACTATCAGTGGAGTAAAAATGTATTCTTATTGGGAAAATGGAACCTCTGAATTGTGTTTGTTACTGTTAATGCAGACACGATTACTTCCTGATTTCAATGCTGGAGGTAATCTGGGTCTCCAAGGCAGCTGAAGCAACGCACTTCCAGTGATGCCACAGGAGAAGGTAAACACTACAATTGATGAAAAAAATGTCTGATGGGAGATGCCGCTTTTCAGTAACTCTGCATAATGGGGCCGTTGTTAGGGTACTTGAACATTCGGAAGCAACATTCTGACTTCCCGTACGATCATGTTGTGAAATTTGTACAATGATAAAGTTCCATTAATGTTAAAGGTCCTTCATGGAATCACACATGACATGCAGATAACGAATCTTTTAATTTTAAGAGTGTGGATGTTAACCTTGCATTTAAAAAGCAAGTTAAAAAAGGTATAAACACAATTTAATTAATCCAAATTTTGTAATATTAGAAGCAGTTTAAAGCTAAAGTGTGTAATTTTTAGCGCTACTAGCATAACCAAACAGAATTGCAAAAATAAACATTGTTTTCAAACAGCTTTTTTGAACACTCCCCCCATCTTCCGTTGATCACACAAACAGATAATTCCACCCCCAACTAATGCCATAAACTGAGTCAATGTTGCTGTGTTAGACTGGACATGTTGCTTAAAACAAACAGATTTTTATAGTGCCACAGAAACAAAGTATTTACAGTTTTCGAAGAGATCAACCTATTAATAGCTTAGTTATAGTTGTCTCTACATAATATGCTGGGATAGGAGAAAGTATTTTAACACTGAAAAAGTTACACACTTTGAACTTTTTACAGCTTTAACTACAAAGGTAGTTCACAATCAAATTATAATTTCATATTTCATATACTGTTCGATCAGCTGGGCTCAAGCCTGATGTGCAACACTTTCATCTAAAGCAATTTACAGTACACTTATTACAGGGACAATCCCTCTGAGACAAAGTGACTTGATCAAGGGCACCAGGCTGTGTTAATTTTGTTAATGAAAACATTAAATGAAAACTAAATAAAAAAAAAATTTGTTAACAGAAAAAAATAAAAATAACAACTGGAAAACTGAAATTAAAATGAAATAAATTTTCTTGACTCCAAAAAAGCATTCTTGGTACATAAAAATCACACACACACACACACAAAAAAAACATTGGCCTGACTTTGTTCTTTGTCTTTTTTTCCCACAAATCCGATGACTTCTCAGCTCCTGTAACCTTATGGCATAGTAAAGTGTCAACTGGATGTACACTTCAGAATCTCAGCGTATGTCATCTGGGTATTGTTCGCCTACAGTTTCTTGAATACGGAGTAAGGGAGATGAGGGTTGGTTGGCATATTTTTCATTCTTTGGTGAATATCTCTGTTGGAGCAAACATTAAGGTACCCCTGCTGGGTGCAAATGAAAGCTTAAATAAAAAAACCAAACACATTCAATGTCAGAAAATGTTACATAAAACCCCAACATAATCAGATTACAGTTAAATTTGGTAAAAACTGGGATAACTAGCAGGATTACAAATTCTAATTTATATAAAAAAAAGAAACAAAAGATCCTCCTGACATAAAATGATATAGACCACTGCTTGCTTTAGTGGTACAGACCCTCAGATGCGTGCTCGACATCTCTTCTGGTTCTCTCCAGAGATTATTTAGCAGAGATGGGGCACATCTATTAAAATGAATGGGATAAATTGGAACACTCAACCAAGAAGCTCAGAGCGCCCAACGGTCAACGTATGTAGATAGGAAGTCCTGCCTTACATTTAAAAGAGCCAATCACCTTTTAGATACAGACATCACCTGTCAATCAACTCCAGAACACGCATGTGCATAGCTATACAAGCTGGAAAAATTGTGTTTTTTAGCATAATCTGAAGTAAAGAATCACAATTTATGATACCAGCATTGTCAGATTTTATTGCTGATTTGAAATATGTTCTTTGATCGTAATCTTAACCAACCGTTTTTTTAGATTTTGGTCTTTCTCTATTCAAGTAGATATGAGCTGCACTGTTATGACTGGAAATAGCCTCCTGAGAGCGTAACAAAGATGGCCAACAGTGGACTGACTTGCTAGAAAGACTTGGTTCTCTCTCATGACTCACGTGAATCTATTTTCATCAGAGAGACGATTTTTCCCCCACCCCTAGTTTACATTCTAATGCATTATATGGCAGAATTAAGCTTTGCAGTGTTTTTTTAATCTAAAGTATATCCTGTCAGATTTTGTTTAATGTTAACCAAGACATAATTTATTGCATCTGTTCTGTAGTAGAGAGAGGACTCACCTGATTTGCTTAATACATAGGCTACATTCATACCGCAGCTAAATGTTACCCATAACTTATTTAGGCTAATGCTCAAAAATATATATTTTTTTAAAGGTTGTACACATGACATTTTAAATGCAGCCTATATCAGTTACTGGTTTGAACAGCCGACTAGGGGCATTCACTAAACAGTTGCGGCACTTTTGCACGTGGTATTTCAGTGCAAATACCTGCGTCTTATTCCCTAACCACCTACAATCACGTTTAGCGGTGCAATCAGTGCTGAAATTGCGCAGTATTTAAATGAATTCATTGTCATTCCTTTCCGCACAAACATGCCTCCTTTCTATGTTAATTATGCTTCAATCACAAAACTCTGTGCGATTTTCCCTGCGCAACATACGTCACGCTATAACGCCAAATGAACGTAGGTGGTAAAATTAATTTTATTTAAGAGATGTTTGTGAACATTTTCAACAGATAATTTCTGCAGAAATTAATCAAATACTCATCAAATTATGTTGAAGAGCCTGGCATATTTCCAGATGCGCTGTGTCGTCATGTGCACATTCTGCATGTTTAAGAGATGATCCAGGTGTCTGGATCAAAGTGATGCTGTTCAGTCCTGGCAGGGTGGGTAAAATACGGTGGTCTTCAACATTCTCTGCTATATTACACTCAGAATAGGACTGCAAGTTCAGAATTGTGCGTTCAAATTGCATTCAGCAGCAATTTTGTGGGTGTGTTTGTGACGTTGCCTGATCTGCATAATTCCTTTAGTGAAGTGGGCACTGAACAAGCGTAGTTAAAGCGTGCAAAAAAACAGCACTTCAAGTGGCCACAATTAATTCTTAGTGAATCTGCCCCTTAATGCACATGTATACCTACTTATTAATGCAATTATCTAATCAACCAGTCATGTGGCAGCAGTGCAATGCATGAAGTCATGCAGATATGGGTCAGGAGCTTCAGTTAATGTTCACATCAACATCAGAATGGAGAAAAAATTTGATCTCAGTGATTTGGAGCATGGCATGATTGTTGGTGCCAGATGGGCTGGTTTGAGTATTTCTGTAACTGCTGATCTCCTGGGATTTTCACACACAACAGTCTCTAGAATTTACTTAGAATGGTGCCAAAAACCAAAAACATCCAGTGAGTGGCCGTTCTGCGGATAGAAAATGCCTTGTTGATGAGAGAGGTCAACGGAGAATGGCCAGACTGGTTTGAACTGACAGAAAGGCTACGGTAACTCTGTACAATTGTAGAGAGCAGAATAGCATCTCAAAATGCACAACATATCGAACCTTGAGGTGGATGGTCTACAACAGCAGAAGACCATGTCGGGCACTTTATTAAGGCCATAGTGTTCCTAATAATGTGCTCAGTGAGTGTATATGTAAGGTAAGAAGAGTTGTTATGATTATTTCAGATTTCCATTGACTTGCATTCGCATTTTGAAACAGTTTGAGAAATATAGAAACTGTGTTTTCTGTGGGAGTGACACGAGAAAAGAACATTGTTACATAAATCTATCTCTGTCTCTTTTCATGCACATATTTTACTACGTGTAGTCCAAACAAATCACTGAACCCAACTGTTGAGCCTATAATTATTATTTTTTTTCCTTTAAAAAATAACTGAATGTGGGGGCCTGGGTAGCTCAGTGGTAAAAGACGCTGGCTACCACCCCTGGAGTTCGCTAGTTCACTAGTTCGAATCCCAGGACGTGCTGAGTGACTCCAGCCAGGTTTCCTTAGCAACCAAATTGGCCCGGTTGCTAGGGAGGGTAGAGTCACATAGGGTAACCTCCTCGTAGTCGCTATAATGTGGTTCGTTCTCGGTGGGGCGTGTGGTGAGTTGAGCGTGGATGCTGCGGTGGATGGTGTGAAGCTATGTCTCCGTGGCAACTTGCTCAACAAGCCACGTGATAAGATGTGCGGGTTGGCAGTCTCAAACGCAGAGGCAGCTGGGATTCGTCCTCCACCACCCGGATTGAGGCAAATCACTACGTGACCACGAGGACTTAAAAGCACATTGGGAATTGGGCATTCCAAATTGGGAAAAAAAATTAAAAAATAAAACAACTGAATGCATTAACTGGAAAAGAAATGACTCGCAATTAAAAGTTTAAAACAATAACAGGTCTATATTTGCCGGAAATCAAGTGCGCAAATGACAACTGTTGACGTATATGATTCATTTCCACATATAAAAAAGTGGCCCCGATCGGATTTGAAAACATCAGATTCAGTGAACTTTTCACACGGTCATTCAATTAACAGATCTGTGTCACGTGTGTGTACAAATCTGATTTGGGCCACATTCAGCTGCAGTGTGAATGTAGCCTTGGTTGTTCTACATTTGAACATATTCTGTTTTTCTATTAAGAAGGCAGTCTCCCTGTTTTTCATGTTTTTTTCTTACATATAATAGCTACATCACTTATAACATTATTCAAGCATGTTTTGTTTCCCTTAAAGTTGATTTAAATAGCTCATAGCTGGTTTGTTGCTGGTCTAAGATGGTCTAGCAGCTTGAACCAGCTACCATGATCGAAAACACTGCTGTCAGCTTAAGCTGTATTTTCCATCAGGGATTTGATGTACTGCTTTTTGCAAACTGTGAAACTTAGAAGTAAGGATATTTAAAAACACGGCAATTCTGTTTAGTGACGCTAGTGGTACAGTAATTTCACACTGCAGCTTTAAAGTTTCCATTCTCTGTGATGTACATGCAGATCATAGTATCATACTGCATACTAATGCTAGTGACAGAGGAAAGTAGAGGTGGTGACAGAAAACTTTTGTGAGAGCAGACAAAGACAACATCAATCATATGTTGTTTTCTATACACATCTCATGCTGTGTGCTGACTGCACTGGACGCTGATAGATCGTGTTACCTTGTCACCTACAGATGGGGTTTATCATCATTACACTACCCGCTTTACACAAGCTCACCCCAACAAACACATTTTCATTGGAGGAGTGCATACGTCTAGAATTTGTTCTTATCCAAGGGGCCCTTGGCCCACTAGGGGACCTCAGCAAACTTCCAAGATGCCACAGGATGATTTATTTAAATTAAATACATTTAAAAATGAGTCAAAAAGTCAAAAATCCTAGGATATCAGCAGTTACAGAAATATTCAAACCAGCCCATCTGGCACCAACAATCATACCATAGTCCAAATCACTGAGATCACGTTTTTTCCCCCATTTTGATGGTTGATGTGAAAATTAACTGAAGCTCCTGACCTGTATCTGCATGATTTTATGCATTGCACTGCTGCCATATGGTTGATAAGGTTTTTCAAATACACGTCATCACCCTTACTAAAATGTATTACGGTTTTATAGCAATAACAGTATCTGTGGTATTTTGACAAATTTAGCATTTTATATTAAATATGCTAAATTATTAGGTGGAATCTACAGTATTAGACTTTTTTAATTAAAACTGTGGCAGTTACAGTTAAAGTTTCTTAATGTGTTTAGGCTACTATTTTTCATAAATAATTTTCAAAACAATTATCTGAAATTATCAAAAAATAAAATAAATCTCACAGTTCCAATGAGTAGAACTGAGTTGGGACTGTGCTAGTGAAAATGTTTGTTTCCTACTCCATAACAGATATCGTTTTCCTTTCAGGCTCCTAATCATTTAAGTAATCTTTAAAAATATCTGAAGGCAAACAAGGCCAGTTTATTTCCTAACATCAAACATCATTCAAACAGAACATATACTAGAAGGAAAACTTTGTCCATAATTTGTTGAAAAGTCTTGGTGGACCAGATTTTAAACCTGCCCTTGCCCTTTTATTTACAGTTGAATGCCATAAGCATACTGTAGGTAAGACCATGGATGGCGCCTCATTTCTGTGGTTAGGTCAATGTAGCTAGTCTTTCTAAAAAAATCAATTATAGAAATAAAGCGTTAATTAAATCACATTTAGTTTGATTTTACACAAAAAAATAAATTAAAAAAACTTGTATCCAATGTAAACATTAAATGCAATTAAGTAATATACCAATGCCGAGCATGTGGATGACCACATATATCAGCCACCGTCGAAGACCTTTTTTGACCCTGGAAAAATCCTGGTTATCTCTAAAGGTCAGAACTCTAATGAAAAGAGAGCGGGTGATATATTTGTAGAGAAAGTGTGCATTCCCAAAAAGATGTAAAAATTTTTGTGGCTCAACTTTTTATCAGAAAATTAAAAGTGAAATTTAAGATTAGTAGCTAATTTCTGTGTCAGTAAGTGAAAAATGAGACATCATTGTGGCCATTAGAGCGGTTATCAGCACACTGCAGTTCATACAGAAGAAAATGACTCCCATTATTGGCTCTGAAACACTCTTTATAACCAAAAATGATAACTAGTTTAAAATAAGAATGACCTCAGGCACTACATCATAATGTAAAGCATGGTCACATACTATACCTGTATATCAGGCTGAAAATGCAGTTGTAAATGTATCCAAACTGAGTTCATTAAGTTCATTTTTATTTTGGTGTGCAAGAATGTTTCTGTTTTGTCAAGAATATTTTCTGAAATAAAGCAATAGGAAGTGTAAGATTTGATGAGGGGAAAAACGCTTTTTAAAGAAGATACATTTATAAATGAGAGAGATGCAGTTGCATTTGCCATCTATCTTGCCAACACTAATTGAAAGTTTGCTGCACAAATTTAATTAAGTAATTTTCAACATAAGTTTATATAACATGATCAAACACATGCCTAAATATGAGATCAGTTGAAACAAATTGTCAGATCTATGTTTTGTATAATATCATGCTCTTTTAAGTTTCACTTCAATTTTGTTATTGACTTTTGATTTACTTTATTTTAAGTGATGTTACTTATTTATGGTAGTTCACGTAGTTTTGAGTGAGCAGTGAACACAAGTCATAATCAACGTTTGAGTCATCACTAAACAAGATTAATATGACAAAGGTTGATTGGGTATTATTAAAGAATAACTAATATCACTGCAGAGACTCTATTTCCATGACCTTTCTTCGGCCACAGAATTTTTCATAGTCGGGGATTTTAAATTACTCCACATCTCAAAGGCCCATTAAAACACCTTACTGTAATAGAGGTCACTTAACTGTATATATAGATAATTACATCCCTGTGCACACTGTACAAAGGTTATACAAGCAATGAGGTAACAGCATTCCAGTCATTGTTAAAGTCCAAGTGCAATAAGCACTTTAAAATTTTAATTTATTCTGAATTTCAAAACTTGATCTTCAACAGATTTTTGTTGATACATGGGGTAATTACTTGGAGTTATGAGAACAATCCAAACACTATAAATCACTAATGGTGACAGCATATTAACACATGAATTAACTCTGATTTACATGTCACTTATTATTAAAACATAAAAATGCTCTCACATCACAGGTTTGTTGGTCTAAACGCACTACCAGTCAAAACTTTAGACACTAGACTGAATTTATGCTTCTCTTGATTTTAAACATCCTTTGATTTAAATCAAAGATCAATACTGTTTAAAAAGCATTTCACGATGCACCTCATTAAGTTCTTTGAGAGAATAAACAGAGAGTGCAGAGCTGGAATTTACATGAGATAAAAGAGTGTCTGCTCTGAAGAAGATCAAAGTTTTGATTTGTTTAACATTTTGGTCACTAGATAATTCCAAGTCTTTTTATTATTTTCCATTTTGTCTGATATGAACCCCATTTATTTCAGTCCCATTATGAACACTGTTGTCCCTTAAACCAAATTCTTGACTTCAAATATAAAATTTACGAAAATTCAGAAATTGGTGAATTGTGCATCACTGGTCTCACCATTTTTGTAAAAAAAATGTCATTAATTTAGAATTAATTAAATGAGTAGTTTCTAAGGTGTTCTGAGTGGCTTTTAGCATGTTTTCAGGTGGTTGCTAGGGTATTGCTTACTGGCCCATGTCAAAATTGCCCATACCAAAGTATCTACTGTATGATATTCTACTCTCTAGATATGGCTTGAGTCCCTTCTTCAATGTAAGTCTATAATATTTATTTCACCCGTTTCATCTCCTGCCAGGTTAAAATCTTAAGTTTAATTGCTTAAAGTAACAGCACACCTCTCCACAACAATAAGTGTGATTTGAGGTTTAATTCATCACTATAGTGTCAGCACGATTTACACACTGAAATGTAATACTTAATTAACTCTGAGAAGAATAGCGATGCTTGACTTAGCAAACACCATTAGATATCCTAAGAATGCTGAAATCTGTATCACTCACTCTCTCTATCTGTTATAATTCCCATCACACTAACCCAGGCTAGACTGAAATGATCAAAATATTTTTTATGCAGTGCATAAGAATATATATATATATATATATATATATATATATATATATATATATATATATATATATATATATATACACACACACACACACACACACACACACACAGTGCCTTGCAAAAGTATTCAGACCCCTGACCAATTCTCTCATATTACCGAATTACAAATGGTACACTGAAATTTTATTCTGATTGATATTTTATTTTGAAACACTGGAACTCGAAAATCAATTATTGTTAGGTGACATTGGTTTTATGTTGGGAAATATCTTGCTTGCATAAGTATTCAACCCCTGTGCTGTGAAATCTGGCAGGTTACACCGATGAAAGAAATTGCCCTAACGAGGACACAATTACTTTACCACTGGCATCCACCTGTGAATCATTAAAGTTGCAATCACATTTTCTGGATAAAAAACCCATTGTTGAAGGATCATTGGTCAGGCTGTGAATCTGAAGGAAAATGAAGACCAAGAAGCATTCCACAGAAGTTAGAGATAAAGTAATAAAAATGCATTGATTAGGGAAAGGGTACCAAATAATATTCAAATGTTTGGATATTCCAGTGAGCACAGTTGGATCAATAATCAGGAAGTGGAAGCTGTACCACACCACCCAGGCACTGCCAAGAAAAGGCAGTCCCTCAAAACTCAGTGTTCTAACAAAAAGGAGACATGTGAGAGAAGCCACAGAGAGGCCAACAATCACTTTGAAGGAGCTACAGAGTTCAGTGGCTGGGAGTGGAGTAATGGTGCACAAGTCAACCATATCAAGAGCACTGCATAACACTGGCCTGTATGGGAAGGTAGCAAGAAAGAAGCCGTTACTCAAAAAGTACCATATGAAAGCACGTCTGGAGTTTGCCAGAAAGCATGTAATTGACCCAGCTGCGATGTGGGAGAAGCTTTTGTGGTCAGATGAGACCAAGATAGAGCTTTTTGGCCAAAACTCAAAGCGCTATGTGTGGCGCAAACCTAACACTTCCTATGCCTCAAGACACACCATCCCAACAGTGAAGTATGGTGGTGGCAGCATCATACTGTGGGGATGCTTCTCATCAGCAGGGACTGGGCATCTTGTTAGGATTGAAGAAAGAATGGATGGAGCAAAACAGGGAAATACTGCAAGAGAACCTGCTTCAGTCTGCTAAAACAACTGAAGCTTGGGAGGAAATTTACCTTTCAGCATGACAATGATCCCAAGCACAAGGCCAAAGCAACACTGGAGTGGCTCAAGAACAAAAAGATAAATGTCCTACAGTGGCCCAGTCAAAGTCCTGATCTCAATCCTGTTGAGATTCTGTGGCACTATTTGAAAATTGCAGTCCACAAGCATCACCCAACCAACTTGAACAACATGGAGCAAGTCTGCAGAGAAGAATGGTCCAAAATCACTTCGTCACTGTGTGCAAAGCTGGTACATATGTACCCCAAAAGACTTAAAGCAGTTATTGTAGCAAAAGGTGGCTCGACTAAATATAATTGTGTGGGGGTTGAATACTTATGCAAGCTAGATATTTCAGTTTTTTAGTTTTCATAAAAATATTTCCCAACAAAAAAACAATGTCACCTTACAATAACTGATTTTGAGTTTCAGTATTTTAAAATAAAATATCAATCAGAATGAAATGTCATTGCACCATTTGTAATTCGGTAATAAGACAGAATTGGTCAGGGGTTTGAATACTTTTGTAAGGCACTGTATATATATATATATATACACATTCATACACACTGGCAGCCAAAAGTTTGGAATAATGTTCATCATCCCAGCTCTTTTTTTGTCATCCACAAGCATGCACACACACATGCACATGCATTTTTATAAACATATTTAGTATTTTGGCTTAATTTTAAACTAATCATGATGTACACTGATGGCCAAAATTTTGGAATAATATACATATTTTGCTTTTATGGAAATAATTTGGTACTTTTATTCACCAACGTGGCATTCAGCTAATCACAATGTCTAGTCAGGACATTAATAACATGAAAAATGACTATTACAATTTGAAAAAAAAATTCAGAACTTCTTAAAGTACTACAAAGAGTTCTCATCAAAAAAATCCTCCACGTGCAGCAATGACAGCTTTGCAGATCCTTGGCATTCTAGCTGTCAGTTTGTCCAGATACACAAGTGACATTTCACCCCACGCTTCCTGTAGCACTTGCCATAGATGTGGCCATCTTGTCGGGCACTTCTTACGCACCTTACAGTCTAGCTGATCCCACAAAAGCTCAATGGGGTTAAGATCCATAACACTATTTTCCAATTATCTGTTGTCCAATGTCTGTGTTTCTTTGCCCACTCTAACCTTTTCTTTTTGTTTTTCTGTTTCAAAAGTGGCTTTTTCTTTGCAATTCTTCCCATAAGGCCTGCACCCCTGAGTCTTCTCTTTACTGTTGTACATGAAACTGGTGTTGAGCGAGTAGAATTCAATGAAGCTGTCAGCTGAGGACATGTGAGGCATCTATTTCTCAAACTAGAGACTCTGATGTACTTATCCTCTTGTTTAGTTGTATCTGGGCCTTCCACATCTCCTTCTGTCCTTGATAGAGTCAGTTGTCCTTTGTCTTTGAAGACTGTAGTGTGCACCTTTGTTTGAAATCTTCAGTTTTTTGGCAACTTCAAGCATTGTATAGCCTTCATTCCTGAAAACAATGATTGACTGACGAGTTTCTAGAGAAAGCCGTTTCTTTTTTGCCATTTTTGACCTAATATTGACCTTAAAGGAATAGTTTCTTTCTTCATCAAAACAGAATTCAAGACTTTTAGGATTTCATTTCAGGCCCCCTCCTTTAAACAATACAAGTGAATCTCCTCCATTTTTTGACAGTCCAAAATGCATATTTAGGGTGCATCAAAATAATCCACACGACTCCAGTCGACAAATAAAGGTCTTCTGAATGCAAATGATTGATTATTTTTAGAAACAAGACAATTCTTAGATACTTTTTAACTACAAATGTTTGCTTCAATACATCTCTGTGACCTGCGCTCATGAGAGGGATGACGTAAGCTCGTTGGTAAGGTCACGCGTCACATGGAGGAGGAGTCGGAAGCGCGTCATTGTTTACATTGTTTTTTTTTTGTTTGTTTTTTTTTATATTATTATTTGGAAATTATTTTTTTTTTCTTTCTTTTTTTTTTTTTCTTATATTGTTTTTAAATTGTTTTGGACTGTTTTGGTTTGTGAACGGCACAAGTTTCTCTTGTAAACAATGACGCTTGTCGACTGGACCATCAAAAAATGGAGGAGATTCACTTGCATGGTTTAGAGCAGGAGGCCTGAAATGAAATCCTAAAAGTCTTAAATTCTGTTTTGATGAAGAAAGAAACTCGGATACATCTTGGATGGCCTGAGGGTGAGTAAATTATCAGCACATTTTAATTTTTGGGTGAACTATTTATTTAAGACATACCACTCTATTCCATACTGTGGAAACTCAAAAACAAACACAATGTTAAGCTTCATTTAATGAATCATATATTTTTCAGCAGTTTTTGATATAATGGCATGTGATTTTCTAGTACCAAATTAGCAATTTATCATGATTACTCAAGGATAAGGTGTTTGAGTGATGGCTGCTGGAAATGGGGCCTGTCTAGATTTGATCAAAAATGACTTTTTTCAAATACCGATGGTGCTGCTTTTTACATCAGTAATGTCTTGACTATATATTGTGATCAGTTGAATGTCACTTTGGTGAATTAAAGTACCAATTTCCTTCCGAAACAGCAAAATCTGTACATTATTCCAAACTTTTGTCCACCAGTGTGTATATACAGTATATAAGCAATATCACACGAGCAAGAGTGCGATATGGCACTAAATCAGTACTAGATTACCTACGGGACTTGGCCTGCAGCCGAATCACAGCAGTGCTGATTTAGGGCCATATAGCACAATTGTGAATGTGATACTGCTTATATACAACAGTTCAATGAACAAGTAAATTAAAAAAAAATTTGGAAAAACTGAGCATGGTCATAAAAACCGCATTTGTGCATGGAACTATTGTCTTACATGACGGATCAGAATCTGCTGTTGCTAGTTCAAACCAAATGATGCATCCAAGCCTCCGTTAATAATTCAAAAATGTCACTTTAGTGTGTGTGTGTGTGTGTGCGTGTTTGTGTGTGGGTGTGAGTGAGAGAGATATCGAGCGTGTGTGATTACCTGTTGAGCAGAGATGCTGTAGTGTGTTAGTCAGGTTTTCTGAAGATTATGTCAATTTGGTCGATTTCATCCTATTTTCTCAGTGGAAAAATAACCGTCCAAGCGGGGGTATTCCTCCCTATTTTGTGGTAGTCGGTACACAAGAGTCATTGACTACAGAAACCGCAATCTCCTCTGCCATTTTGAAGAGTATTTTCTCTCCAATGTGGAAACTCCGGTAAGAGGTAAGCGCCTTGAGTTTGTGTAATTAATCAGTCTGTTGTGTCTCTCAGCTTTGATGAGCCTTAATGCTGAAGTTGTTAGTTTAAAGCCATTTAAAGCTATTTCCTAGCTTTAGTAGTGTAGTAGTAATCCGATAGATCACGTAGTGCTGATGAATGAAAACACTGACTGACGCTGACTCACTTCATGTCACCAGCTGGCTCATATAACACACAAAAATGGTCTTTTGTGGCACCTGCTGGCTAAAATCTGTAATGTCTCAAAAATAAATGTAAAGAGACACAGATAGCTCTAAACACATCTGCACTGCTCTTACATTTTAGTATAGAACCAAACGAACACAAGCAGAGTGATACAAACAGTAAAGCAACCGAGTGCTGATGTTGTGAGACATCAGTATTCATGGAACGTCTCTCGTCCAATCAGATTCGATGACTGGAACTAACTGTTGTATATTAATGTATATCAGGACTGTTGTAACATTTTAGCTCCAGTTTCATACAGTAACAAAATATGATATCATTTTAAATTACAAGATCAAATGTGTGGATAATATTATGATTGACAGGTAAGAAAAGAGTATTTTATGCATGCAGTCAGTTTAGGAGCATCAGCTGTTCAGCTCAGTGCCTGGTGGGCCACATTTACAGTACAAGTTAATGTAAACAACTTTGCAAAAACATCAGATTTAAGCAGAAAATCATAATTGGCCACTTTGGCTTGCGCCGTGAATGCATAGTGAATAATATCAGTAGCAGAGTATGGCTGACTAACCGTTTTTCTTTTATGTAAAAAAATAAATAAAAATAAGACTCATGACTTTTGACTCATGACTCTTCGATCTGTATGATGTTATCTACTCCCATATTGTTGTGTCAGTGAATGAGACGCGCATAAGCATAATACCACACACACATACACAAAACTACCACTGCACTCACAGTCTGGCTGCTATCATAAATATTACACCATGTATACAGAGATTATAGTTTGTATTTTGTGTTTTGTTGTTTAATGTTTGTTACATGCTGTTTATCGCCTCATTTTGGTTTAGTGCATTATCACATCTGTTAGAAGATCACAATTCTCTATCTGCATCATCAGGATTACCGTAAATATAAATGTGTACCATACAAGTGTAGTCATTTTTTGTTTTTCAAATCAGCATTCATCTGTAATATAGGCACATTTCTGGTTCATGATGCATTCACCAAACCTAAATACCAGCAAGTCCAAATTCCAAGCTTTATTATTTTTATTTTTTTAAATGAGACAATTTTAATGAATTAGCTAGCAGTTCCAGTTTAAAGGATTAAAAAAATTTTTTTTTAAATATTGGTTATCGTTATCGGTATCGGCCACAATGAGCTGTGAATTCTAGGTTATCAGTATAGGCCCAGAAATTCCATATCAGTGCATCCCTATTAGTAATGAAACAACTCAGTTGAGTCAAACCGTTCTGCTACAGGAGAGATCATAGACCAAGAGACCTGATTTTGGTTGTGTAACTCAATTTTGACAAAATGTGTAGTTACTGTGTTTTGCCTTTGTAGAGCAGTACAGTTCAATATAACAATAAGTGAATATATAGGACATACACTGGCGGCCAAAAGTTTTGAATAATGTACAAATTTTGCTGTTTTGGAAGCAAATTGGTACTTTAATTCACCAAAGTGGCATTCAACTGATCACAAAGTATAGTCAGGTCATTACTCATGTAAAAAACAGCACCATCACTATTTGAAAAAAGTCATTTTTGACCTAATCTAGACAGGCCCCATTTCCAGCAGCCATCACTCCAACACCTTATCCTTGAGTAATCATGCTAAATTGCTAATTTGGTGCTAGAAAATCACTTGCCATCATATCAGACACAGTTGAAAGCTATTTGGTTCATTAAATGAAGCTTAACATTGTGTTTGTGTTTGTTTTTGTGTTGCCATAGTATGCAATAGACTGGCATGTCTTAAGGTCAATATTAGGTCAAAAATGGCAAAAAAGAAACAGCTTTCTTTAGAAACTCGACAGTCAATCATTGTTGACTGTCAACAATTTCATACAAAGGTGTACACTACAGTCTTCAAAGACAAAGGACAACTGGCTCTAACAAGGACAGAAAGAGATGTGGAAGGCCAGATGTACAACTAAACAAGAGGATAAGTACATCAGAGTCTCTAGTTTGAGAAATAGACACCTCACATGTCCTCAGCTGACAGCTTCATTGAATTCTACCCACTCAACACCAGTTTCATGTACAACAGTAAAGAGAAGACTCAGGGGTGCAGGCCTTATGGGAAGAATTGCAAAGAAAAAGCCACTTTTGAAACAGAAAAACTAAAAGAAAAGGTTAGAGTGGGCAAAGAAACACAGACATTGGACAACAGATAAATGGAAAAGAGTGTTATGGATCTTAACTCCATTGAGCTTTTGTGGGATCAGCTAGACTGTAAGGTGCGTGAGAAGTGCCCGACAAGACAGCCACATTTTTGGCAAGTGCTACAGGAAGTGTGGGGTGAAATATCACCTGAGTATCTGGACAAACTGACAGCTAGAATGCCAAGGATCTGCAAAACTGTCATTGCTGCACGTGGAGGATTTTTTGATGAGAACTCTTTGAAGTAGTTTAAAAAGTTCTGAATTTTTTTTTCAAATTGTAATAGTCATTTTTCATGTTATTAATGTCCTGACTATGCATTGTGATCAGTTGAATGCCACTTTGGTAAATAAAAGTACCAATTTCTTTCCATAATAAAAAATCTGTACATTATTCCTAACTTTTGGCCGCCAGTGTACATCATGATTAGTTTAAAATTAAGCCAAAATACTAAATATGTTTATAAAATGCATGTGCATGTGTGTGTGCATGCTTGTGGATGACAAAAAAGTGCTGGGATGAGTGCATCTCCGTCTGGCATGTGTGTGTTAATGAGACCGATGAGCTAAAATGTTAATCAGAGCGGTGGAGGACTTCACAAAGCCTTTATTTGCACACAGTTGTTCCCTAGAGACCTTCTAATTAAGTGTGCAGTACTGTCAAATTAAACACAACACACCCAGTCAATGAAGCACGATCAGTGTGAAGAAAGCTCCAAATATCTCCTGATTAAAGAGGGACTGTTTTGGCACTGAATGTCAAACAATTCATGTGAGAATTGCACAAAATTATATTATTTTCCTTAAGAAAATTTAGCCTTTTTTTTTTCTTCCATTGTCAAGTCATTTTTAACTGTATAGTGCTTTTAACAATACACACCGTTTCAAAGCAGCTTTACAGAAAACTATGCTTGTAATGTCTGTAATGCCTTAAATGTCTTAAAGTCCCCATTGAATGGATTACTGAATTGTAAATTCAAACATTTCTATAGACCAAGGAGAGGAAGTTGTCATGGCACTCCCAAACATTTGGTATCTCTGAGAAGCCTCTTAAGATACACCAAGATTTTCTTCTGTGGCAAGTATGGGCAAAGAGAAATTTAAATAATGAAATTCCTATACAAAAATGAATTGCTGGGTCTCAGGAGGATAATGACCTTTATTACACGGCTCTCTGGAATACTCGATTCTGATTGCTCAATGGTGCCATCTAGTGGTCAGATAGTGGTCAACAACTGGTAATATCATCCCGGTTATCCGGGTATTGCGAGTCATCTTTCCTATTTCTTGTATCACTCTATGATCTCTACAAGTAAGCTAACAAAATAATTTAGCCTGATATCAATGTTTCATGTCCACTAGGGCTGAAACAATTAGTTGACGTTATCGACAAAAACAACAATAAAAAATTGAATAGTCGAATAGTTGTTTGATCTCATTTAACGTAACATGAGATCACATTAAATCTAATGATGATGCACAAGAGCAGCACTACAGCTTGCGCCTGACTGAGGAGAGGAAGAATTACACAGCTCACAGACCAAATGCACTCCAAACTTTTCAAACAGCTTCAGGTGATGTAGATCGCAAAGTATGAGGGAATTATAATGCAAAAATACAAAATATGTAAAAACAGAAGCACTCTTGTTGTGGAATAAACAGAGCCAGAGCTCTTTGAAGGAAACACCCCGGCGTTACATCTTAAATGCAGTTATATTTAATGTGTTATAGCTTTATTAAAGTTCAAATAATATGGAAACAGGTCATGTAAATAACTACAAACTCTGAAACTGGCATTACTCTGTGCGGTCAGCACCTCTTCTACGAGTTGCGCAAATGTCCCGATCTAAGGGGGAGAGATTGAAACTGCACCCGGCTGATGCACACTCTGTCGTGGGGACACTCATCCCTCGAGTGTGCGTGCTTGCTGCAGCCAGATTATAACTTGATGGCTCGCAGATTATAACGTGATGGCTTGCGACTTACTGAATCATAATATATGTGTCACTGTGCATTTCTTATTGTGAAGAAAATTGGCAATACGCAGCTTTATTAATAAGAGAGAGGGTTTTTTTTTTATTTTTTTTTTTTTTGTGAGTTAAAGATGGATTGAAGTGAACAGAAAGGTGAGAGAGGTAGTCTACGCTCCATTATACACTGCAACAAAATACATTTTTGATTTATTTTTGTTTTGGCTTGTTTTCCAATATAAATATCTAAAACTCTTTTAAAACAACATACATTTAATTTAGCAGCTATAATGCAGAAGAAAATTTTTTATCAGAGAATGTTTAATATAATATTAAAAATACAAATATTTTAAAATATCTGAAAGTCCTTTTAAAAAAAAAAGATGCATTCACATGAGAAGCAGTATATAAGATATTTAGGCTTGCTTTTAGAGAATAGATCTTGAATATAAGTATATTTTGTCTTTACTGCACTCGCAGAAATATAATGAAGGTGAAAAAATACACTTATTTAAGATACATCCTCTTAAAGCAAGTCTAAATATCTTATATGTTGCTTCTCAAGTAACTGTATTTTGTTTTAAGGATTTTTTAGACAATTTTAAATGGAAAACAAGACAAAAACACTTGATAACAATAGGATTTTTTGCAGTGAATTCCTTTACTGAATTAAACTTAAAAAGTATTTCTGTCCTTTAATTCAATGAATGTCATTTAGAGGTATTTTTAGAGGTACTCTTTATTGCTAGCAAGCATGTTTAATACAACCTTTTAAGTCGGGGCACAATCAGAATAATCGGTTAAGAGCTAATGATTAGTCATTGCGATAATTGCAGAATAGTTGAATTCGACTAATCGTTAGATTAGTCGATTATCAAAATAATAGTTAGTTGCAGTCCCAATGTCCACTTATTTATTTTTTTGGAAAGTAGTCTTGTAATAAGCTGGATAATGATCAGTCATTTTCGCAAATTAAACACCACCAGAACGCCAATGCATACTGGAGGCACAAATCAACTGTTCAGTGATTTCTTTCTTCCCACATTATATAATTTCAATGCAAATCAATATTTCATGTCTATATATCTATTTTTTTGGTTAGAAGCCGTGTAATAAGTACTTCGCGCCCAGTCCTGATCACCCTGTCAGAGTTTGTTTTGTGATAACAACAGGCTGACTCTACATTATACTTTACTTCAAGATGTAACAAATGTGGTAAAAAAATTATAATCACATGTTCATTTTTTTCTACAGGTTCAAAAAACAACCTCATTTTATAAAAAAATGTTGAGACTATTATTTCATATGTTAAGCTTTATGGGGTTAAGCTTTATTCTTTGTATGAAAGGTTTTGTCGGGAAAAAATAAATAAATAAATAAATAAAAAATTATATATATACAGGTGCATCTCAATAAATTAGAATGTCGTGGAAAAGTTCATTTATTTCAGTAATTCAACTCAAATTGTGAAACTCGTGTATTAAATAAATTCAGTGCACACAGACTGCAGTAGTTTAAGTCTTTGGTTCTTTTAATTGTGATGATTTTGGCTCACATTTAACAAAAACCCACCAATTCACTATCTCAAAAAATTAGAATACATCATAAGACCAATAAAAAAAAACATTTTTAGTGAATTGTTGGCCTTCTGGAAAGTATGTTCATTTACTGTATATGTACTCAATACTTGGTAGGGGCTCCTTTTGCTTTAATTACTGCCTCAATTCGGCGTGGCATGGAGGTGATCAGTTTGTGGCACTGCTGAGGTGGTATGGAAGCCCAGGTTTCTTTGACAGTGGCCTTCAGCTCATCTGCATTTTTTGGTCTCTTGTTTCTCATTTTCCTCTTGACAATACCCCATAGATTCTCTATGGGGTTTAGGTCTGGTGAGTTTGCTGGCCAGTCAAGCACACCAACACCATGGTCATTTAACCAACTTTTGGTGCTTTTGGCAGTGTGGGCAGGTGCCAAATCCTGCTGGAAAATGAAATCAGCATCTTTAAAAAGCTGGTCAGCAGAAGGAAGCCTGAAGTGCTCCAAAATTTCTTGGTAAACGGGTGCAGTGACTTTGGTTTTCAAAAAACACAATGGACCAACACCAGCAGATGACATTGCACCCCAAATCATCACAGACTGTGGAAACTTAACACTGGACTTCAAGCAACTTGGGCTATGAGCTTCTCCACCCTTCCTCCAGACTCTAGGACCTTGGTTTCCAAATGAAATACAAAACTTGCTCTCATCTGAAAAGAGGACTTTGGACCACTGGGCAACAGTCCAGTTCTTCTTCGCCTTAGCCCAGGTAAGACACCTCTGACGTTGTCTGTGGTTCAGGAGTGGCTTGACAAGAGGAATACGACAACTGTAGCCAAATTCCTTGACACGTCTGTGAGTGGTGGCTCTTGATGCCTTGACCCCAGCCTCAGTCCATTCCTTGTGAAGTTCACCCAAATTCTTGAATCAATTTTGCTTGACAATCATAAGGCTGCGGTTCTCTCGGTTGGTTGTGCATCTTTTTCTTCCACACTTTTTCCTTCCACTCAACTTTCTGTTAACATTCTTGGATACAGCACTCTGTGAACAGCCAGCTTCTTTGGCAATGAATGTTTGTGGCTTACCCTCCTTGTGAAGGGTGTCAATGATTGTCTTCTGGACAACTGTCAGATCAGCAGTCTTCCCCATGATTGTGTAGCCTAGTGAACCAAACTGAGAGACCATTTTGAAGGCTCAGGAAACCTTTGCAGGTGTTTTGAGTTGATTAGCTGATTGGCATGTCACCATATTCTAATTTTTTGAGATAGTGAATTGGTGGGTTTTTGTTAAATGTGAGCCAAAATCATCACAATTAAAAGAACCAAAGACTTAAACTACTTCAGTCTGTGTGCATTGAATTTATTTAATACACGAGTTTCACAATTTGAGTTGAATTACTGAAATAAATGAACTTTTCCACGACATTCTAATTTATTGAGATGCACCTGTATATATATAAAATTACAAAAATTCAGTGAGTTCATAATGTAATACATTATTCATATTGTATTTTTTCAAGGGCACCAGTCCTTTCTGCAGCAAAGCACCCCCACAACATGATGCTGCCACCCCCATGCTTCACGGTTGGGATGGTGTTCTTTGGCTTGCAAGCCTAACCCTTTTTCCTCCAAACATAACGATGGTCATTATGGCCAAAAAGTTCACATTTTTTTTCATCAGAACAGAGGATATTTTTCCAAAAAGTAAAGATTTTTGTGCCCATGTGCACTTGCAAACTGTAGTCTGGCTTTTTTATGGCAGTTTTGGAGCAGTGGCTTCTTCCTTACTGAGCAACCTTTCAGGTTATGTCGATATAGAACTTGTTTTACTGTGGATATAGATACTTTACCTGTTTCCTCCAGCATCTTCACAAGGTCCTTTGCTGTTGTTCTGGGATTGATTTGCACTTTTTCACCAAACTACGTTCATCTCTAGGAGACAGAATGCGTCTCCTTCCTGAGCGGTATGATGGCTGCGTGGTCCCATGGTGTTTATACTTGCATACTATTATTTGTAAAGATGAACGTGGTACCTTCAGGCATTTGGAAATTGCTCCCAAGGATGAACCAGACTTGTGGAGGTCCACAATTATTTTTCTGAGGTCTTGGCTAATTTATTTTGATTTCCCCATGATGTCAAGCAAAGAGGCACTGAGTTTGAAAGTAGGCCTTAAAATACATCCTCAGGTACACCTCCAATTCAGTACAACTTCTACCAGAAGCTTATTGGCTAATTGTCTAAAGGCTTGACATAATTTTCTGGAATTTTCCAATATGCTTAAAGGCACAGTTAACTTAATGTAAACTTCTGACCCACTGGAATTGTGATATAGTCAATTAAAATTGAAACAATCTGTCGGTAAACAATTGTTGGAAAAATTACTCATGTCATGCACAAAGTAGATGTCCTAAACGACTTGCCAAAACTATAGTTTGCTAATATTAAATCTGTGGAGTAGTTAAAAAAAAATAGTTTTAATAACTTCAACCTAAGTGTATGTAAACTTCTGACTTCAACTGTATGCTGTTAATGAGCATGAAGAAAATTTTCTTTAGGTAACTAGGACTAGGTAAAACCATTTTTTACATGAACATGACAAGGAAGGTGACATCATTAGTGAGTCAAGACATTACAGTAGTAAATATAAACACAAAGCAGACTACAGCAAATACTTTAAGTTTAAATAAAATTGGAAGGAGTAAAAAGTACTATTTATTCTTTGGAAATGTAATTAAGTAAAATACAAGTATTCTGTTTAAACTGCACTCAAGTAAAGTACAAATCCCCAAAAATAACACTTAAGTATAATACTTAAGTATTTTGACTCAATTACTTTACACCCCTGATAAGATCCATTATACTCTGCCTGGTATTGTAACTATATTTTTCTCTAACCCTTAAAAAATAATTATTAAAATAGATTGGAGCTCTTTTGTTGATTATTTTAAGTTCCATATTATGTTTAAGGTGAACTGCTCTATATTCAGCTGGCAACCAACCAAGCTCTCAAAAATGTTTTATTTTTTCCCCCACACAAGTGTGGTGATGAATCCCTAAAACGAATCTAGTAAATTTATTCTGAGATGCATCCTTCCCATTCACACCCAAGTCAGATCAAATATCCAAGAATTACAAGCATAATCAAAATGAGCTTGAACTAAACATGATGCTAGTAGTCTTACAAATTCTCTATCCAGAAATCCAACATTTCTAGCAATATATCTTGTCCCTGGTATTAACCTTGCCTTAAATAATTAATCAAAAAAATAATTGCAATTATAATTACAGCTGTCGCATTATATAAACGTGAAACGTGTCAGTTACAGCATTCCATTTAGGTGTACTACCACTGCGCCAAAATTTTCTATTTACAACATGTATTTTGGGCCATTGTGTGCATGAATGCAAAGTCAAATCTGGCGAGTTTAAATTAGTCTAAAGGCATATCAGTAATTTTCACTGTGTACAATTTATCCAAGATATGAATAACACTTTTTTTTTAAATTTTCATGCAATTAAAATATTAAAGGATTTCAGGAACACAGTTTTCAAGTTGTTTTGATGCACAGCCTACATGAAGAATATAGCATGCAACTGCCCCACACAAAATAAGTATTTAAATGTAAATTATATTAATCAAAATTAGCAATCGCTAATTACAATATCATAGTAATTTTTTTCATATTTTTTCATAATCGTGCAGCTCTAATACTTACTCCACTTAAGCTATTATCAAGAACAGAACCATGATAATTAACAGATGTTCTATTTGAAATTATACAGTCTCCAACCTTGACAGCCAGCTCAGCAGCCCTATGCAATTTATATTTAGAGCAAATAATATTGATTCGATTTTGCCTAAATGTAGTAACTGTTTATTTTCTGAGAGCCAATCTCTTACCTTATTTAGTTTCTCATCTAACTTCTCCTGAACCTTCCAAGCATCCTTATTTGAAACCAACTGTGCAAAATCACAAGCAGCTTGCATATCATTTATATCATTTATAAGACAAAAAGAGGACACAAGTACACTTCCCCGGGGAACACCATTACTTGCAGGTTTCCTCTCAGAAAGGATACCATCAACCTCTTCCCACTGAGCCCTCCCAGCAAGATAAGATGTCAACATGCAAATACTGTACTCGGAAAAACCGAAAAAAAAAAAAAAAAAAAAAAACGTGTTGGTTTACTGTATCAAAGGCTTTTTGAAGGTCCAAAAGAACCATATCACACAATTCTCCATCATCAATAGGTTTCCTTATCTGTAAAATAAACATGAATCTGTGGAATAAGACCTCCTAAAACCTGACTGAAAATCATAAATTGTTTTAAGTTTGCATACATATTCATACATCTGCTTATGCACAATCTTTTCTAATTTTTTTGATGCCACACTAAGGATGGAGTAGTTGATGGCTAGTAGTTCTATGACTCATGTCTATTCCTTTCTTGTTTAATTAAATTATTTTGGTTATTTTCATATCAGATGGTACACTATCCTTTTCAAGTGATAAATTCACAAAATATGTTATGTTCTGCACAATATTGTCTGCAGCATCTCGTAAAAACCTAGCTAGAATGCTATATAGACCGGTTGCATTTAACAATTGTAGTTCATTTAACATCATAGTAATCCCTTCTATTGTAACTTTGATAAAAGAAAAAGAGACTTGTAACACTCCTTGACTTGAGTAGAACTTATCTACAAAATCCATCCCATAATTTCCCAAAGAAAGCCTTTCTACTAAGCTATTAGCAATAGATGAGAAAAATGAATTGAATTTAACAACTTCACTAAATTTTATTTCTCCATTAAGATTTAAGCCCTATTTTTGATTTATAATCTAGAATTAGCCTTTTTAATACCCTCCACAGTGATTTTGGATCCTCCTTGTCTACTTTTAGTTGCTCAGTGATAAATATACTTGTTGCTTCCCTAATACGTTTCTGTACTTAACTTCTAAGTGCTTTAAACTTATCATAATCTTCTAAATTCTTGGTTCTTCTATAAATTGATTGGGCCATATTTATCCTTTTTATTGCTTCTATTATCTTCAGATTTGTCCAAGGACTGTATCTTTGCCTAACCCTCAGCTGTCTAGTGACTTTGTTCACTTCAGAAATAAATATTTAAAATTCACCCAAGCATCATCAACCGATGAGGTGTTTTTTATATTATCCCATTAAACTGTATTTTAGTGATCTTTTAATATTTTGTCATAATTTTCAAGCTGTTTAGTCCTGACTGTTTTATGACTACTAGGAAATGTTTTAGACAAAAATATAGTACAGAAAATAATTTAATGATAACTGACACCGTATTCAATCACTCCTTTCAGAGAAATATTTTTTTTTTCATCGGACACCAAAATAAGGTTTATGATACTATCCCAGCTGTCCCAAATCCTAGTGGGATTTTTAATAAGCCGAGTTAAAAGAAATGCTTAACATAATCTTCTTAGAGCATTATAATTTCCCCCTGATCTTTTACTAACATACCGTATTAAAATCCCCCATAAAAATACATTCCTTTGTCAAAGTACCATTATAACTGTCCAAGGCATAATCAAGCCCCTCTTTTGATTTGGTGCTCGAAAACACACTCCAAACAAAAAAGGCTTTTAACATTGAGAATAATATAGGATATAATAAAAGCACAAACACCTCCTCCTTTTCTATTGCGATCCTTTCAAATTCTATAATAATTTTAATACTAACTTCATCATTGTTGATTCTGTTAAATATAAAATCCCCTCCTGGCAATTTTTAAGCAACGACCTTAACTCAGCTATCTTTGGCAATAAACTCCTAATATTTAAATGGACACAATGCAAACTCTTTACCTTAACCTCATGAGACCCGAGTGTGACTGCTGTGACTGCTGTATGCATTTTTCATTTCTCTTTTTGATTTGTAACTAGTTTCCCACCCACCAGCTACTGACAATAATAGCTCCTGGTTCAAAGCATCAGGTTTAAAATACTCAGGCCCAGAACCACCTTTTCTTTGATGGAAACATATAAAATGGGGCCAGATCGGGCACCCACACTGGCACTGGCACCATGTCAGTGGAAAAGGGGAAATAGAGTGTTTGTTAAAAATTGGAATAACTAGCAATTTTAATTGTGAATTCAGTGCTGTCCAGTACAAAACTGTTGCATAGAGGCCAAATCGTGCCAAAGAGTCTCCTAAAAATAATCAAATAACTAATTTAACCAAAAAAACATGTTTTTCAAATCCACACAATTTGAATTATAATAAAAATTCCAAGGTATTACCATAAAACACTACTATGGTATTCTTTGAAGTACTTTTGCAATACTGTAAAAATATTGTATATGAATATGGTAATCAATCAGTACCATGGTATCACCATTTAATAAATCTGGCACTGCCACAGTACTTTTTTGTAAGGGATTTTGTAAGTTGTTTTCTTCAATAAAGGTAATCTAGTAAAAAAACACAGGTTTTGTGCGACCACAAAGATTTTGGTCATAGAGGTGTCGAGAGCCTGAACTCAAGTGAAGTGATAAAACTTCACAGCCGGTCATAGAGGAGGCACAATGACACTGTCAGACACATCTGCTCTGTGCTGGAGGAGCAACAAATGAGTTCATTAATCATGCGTCTCGTGTAACCGCTGTGCAGTAACACTCCAAACATCTCCAGTTGCACATGTAACCTCGGTTTCCTGAGATGAAGGGAACGAGACACTGAGGTAAATGCTTTTGGGGAATTCCTTTTCCGATGACTTAGTTGAAACTCTTGTATAATAACGGCAATCTAATGATTGGCAATGGTGTTTGAGCCCCGCCCATTCAGGCACGCAGTTGGCCTATATCAGCGGATGCGCGAACACCATTTCTTTAGAATTTTCTGACTGAAGGACAAGAACGCATTGCTCGTACCTCGAAACTCAGAAGTAGTAGTGCGGACAGGTTTCACAATGTCTCGTTCCCTTCCACTAAGGGAATAGAGGTTACATGTGTAACCAGAGACGTTCCCTATCGATTCAGTTCACTTGACATTGTGGTAAACGCTTTTGGGGAACAGAGTCAGGCGATGAACGTCCTGATGCATCTGCAGGGAAGTCCCGTCCGCTGGAGAGTGTCTGTCGACGGCAAAGAGAGGGCTGTTCAAGACAAGATGATTGTCTTGGTCAAGATGAGACGATGTCAGTCTTGAAGGAAGGAAATTCTGATGAAATGATGTTTGCACACCCGCTTATATAGGCCAACTGCATGCCTCAAGGGGCAGGGCTCAAACACTACTGTCAATCATAAGATTGGCGTTATTATACAAGGGCTTCAACTAGGCCGTCAGAAAAGGAATTCCCCAAAAGCGTTTACCGCAATGTTGAGTGAATTGAATCGATAGGGAGCACCACACAACTGCACACATTTACCTAAATATCTGCACTCTTGTATGAAGGTATACTGTTAACTTTCAGCAAGAATGTGAAGAAAGAAAAAAATCATCATTCGATTAAATGAAAACTGAAGTTGTTTTGGTTGAGTTTTAAGATTAATTTGATTGACAAAAGCACTGATTTTACCTATGTTAAAGTATTTTGCTAATGAAAAAGGAAGTTTGGGTGGGACATATCAAAAACCTTGAGTTACACCCCATAAGTGCAAGATGATGTCGAGTATTTCTGGCCCATTTTCCTGCAATGTGTTATAACCTTCTCTGTGTCTCTTTAACTCAAATGTAGCTAGAAGTATGAATGAAGGAGGGCTCACATGTATTATATTACCTTGTATTTTGAACTTGTAGAATAAAGAAAAGTATCAAACAGTAGTATTAACTGAGTATAAATGATATAGAAAAGTAAATGTAAAATAAACACAAAATTACAATTCACAATTCAATTGTTTGTTCAACAAAGCATAAATTCCAACAAAACCCATCCAAAAATAGGAGCAATAGCTCTGTGAGTTCAAGCAGACCTTTAAGTCCATGGCAGGAAATAAAACAACTGATGCAAGTAATGAGTTTAGTGAATGGAAGAGATAGTCTTATCTGATGAAATATTCTGAAGGCGACTTAAGATCCACATGCATCAAATTTTCTCTTCCATAAATTAGTCCAAGTAACCCCACTGAACATCAGGTTCTCAGGAACAGCATTTGTAGGTTGGGTATCCCATGCACCAAGAGCAGATGAGTACGGTAACAAAATTTGTATTTTTTTTATATGATTTATTTATACATTTTAAGATAGATTACAAAGACAACAACAAACAAAACAAAAAAGACACTAAAATAAAAAGCAACAATGAACAAATACACTGGAAAAAAAAAAAATAAAAAAAAAATAAAAATAAAAATAAAAAAAATAAAATGCAATCCTTCAATATATTGACCAAGCAATACAGGATTAGCATGCACATCTAGGCTGGTGGCTGAGGGGGACTGGGGGTGGGGGGGTCGGTGAAGAGCGTATCTAATTTTCTCTAATTTCATAAAACGGAGAACATCTCTTACCCAGCGGGCGTGAGACGGGGGGGTGAGGACTCTTCCAATTCAATAGAATTAGGCGTCTTGCCAAAAGAGTTGAAAAGGCTACAAAATCTGAAAAGTGAGAAGTCAAAGGGTGGTCAGGTGGGAGAACCCCAAACAAACCAGTGACTGGACAGGGTGGGATATCCACCGAGGTAATGGCTAACAGAGAGACAAAAATTAG
This sequence comes from Myxocyprinus asiaticus, assembly GCF_019703515.2. Lineage (NCBI taxonomy): Eukaryota > Metazoa > Chordata > Actinopteri > Cypriniformes > Catostomidae > Myxocyprinus > Myxocyprinus asiaticus. The sequence goes on from NC_059365.1 coordinate 44,768,971, forward strand.
CCTCCAAAAGGGAGACAGGGCAGGGCAGGTCCAGAACATATGGATTAGAGTGGCTGAACCAGAATGACACCTGTCACACTCAGGGTCAACAGAAGGGTTTATACGAGCTAAACTGTTCTTAGACCAGTGTGCTCTATGAACCACCTTGCACTGTATGAGCCTGTGACTTGCGCAGAGGGAGGAGGAATACACCCTGTTCAAAATTACTTTCCATGTCTCCTCATTAATTTCAGTACCAATGTCTTGGGACCAGACGATGCGTATGTTGTCAGAAGATGAAAATTGCAAATTAACAATTATATTCACTAATTTAGAGATTGACCCTTTAACACAAGGATCAACACATAGAATCGAGTCCAAATCTGAAGGGAGAGGCACATTAGGAAAGTCGGTCATTTTTTTTTACACACAAAATCTCGAATTTGTAGATATCTGAAAAAATGGCTTCTGGGAAAATTAAACTGGGAGGACAACTGATCAAAAGAGGCAAAAACACTATCAATGTAGAGGTCAGCAATAGAAACCAATCCAAGATCCCTCCAAGAGGCATGGGTGGAATAGATGGTTAGAGTGTAATGGGGATAACAAAGGGGTGATATGAAGACCAAAATGCTGCAAAAATTGGGTCCAGATTTTAAGACTGTTTTTTTTACAATTATATTATTTGAATATTCCATCAGGGACCATGTATGTGGGAGGCATAGAAGGGCAGCCAGGGAGGAGGATTTACACTAAGTATTCTCAATGTGCAACCAGGATGGGGGATTAACTAAGTTGCTTGAATGAAACCAATATAAAGTTGAGCGTATATTCGCTGCCCAATAACCAAACTCTGCCAGCAGGTCCAGCACCAAGGGGATGGAGGTGCCAGGGTCAGACACATATAACAAAAGATCATCCGTGTATAAAGACAACTTATGCTCCAGCCCTCCCCTTTGTATGCCAGCCATCATGCTGGATCTGAGAGCAACTGCCAGAGGCTCAATGGCTAATGCAGAAAACAGCGGGGAGAGTGGGCAGCCTTGTCTAGTCCCACGGCCAAGGGAGAAATACTTAGAATAGTTATTATTTGTTTGTACACAGGCCATTGGGGATGTGTATAAAAGCCTAATCCAAGCTATAAATTGATCGGGAAAACCAAATCTCCTCAGTGTGAAGAACAAATAACCCCACTCGACTCTATCAAAAGCCTTCTCAGCATCCATGGAAATAACTTATTCGGGGACTTCATTCGAAGAGGAAGCGTAGAGGATATTCAAGAGGCGTCTGATATTGTGACAAGAGTGTCTATTTTTAATAAACCCTGTCTGGTCTGGTGAAATTATGGTTGGATGAAACCGACTCCAAACATCTCGCCAGAATCTTAGCCAATAATTTCACATTTGTACAAAGTAAGGAGATGGAGCGATAATTACTGTATTGAGAAGGATCTTTCTCTTTCTTGAGAATAAGGGAAAGGTGTAGAGATTGAGGAAGGATACTTGAACTGTAGGACTCATTAAACATGTTTAGCAAAAGAGGTGATCATTTATCAGAAAATGTCTTAAATTCTATGGGAAAGCCATCAGGTCCTGGAGATTTACCATTCTGCATCAGACTAAGAGCAGTCTTAATTTCATCCAACGTAAGAGGAGCTATCAAATTAGAGGAGATATCAGGATCAATGCAAGGCACATTTAGAGGGCTAAAAAAATTGTCAAATTGAGCCTCTTCAGCAATGTTTTCAGAGATGTATAAAGAGATGTAAAAGTCTCTGGGTCATTAATAGTCAGAGGATTAACTGAAGACCCAGTGGCGGTGGAAATTTGAGTAATAAGGTGTGAGGCAGCAGACTGCCGCAACTGGTGAGCAAGTAATTTACTCGATTTATCACTGAATTCATAATAATTACAACGAGTCTTATGTAGCGCTTCACTTGCTTCATTCGTAGCTAGCAGATCAAACTCCGCTTTTGCTGTGAGAAACTTAGTGAAGAGGTCTGATTGTGTCGTGCTAACACAATTGGACTGAAGGTCTGCCAAAGCACTAGATAAATTAGCCCTCCTTTCATTCACCACTTTTCTCTTGTAAGCCGAGTATGAAATAATTTCTCCTCTTAAATAAACCTTACAAGTATCCCAAATTGTCTTAGCTGAAACATCTGGAGAAATATTTGTGGAGATGAAAAGATCAATATGATCATTAATAACCTCTATAAAATCAGGATCATTGAGTAGTAAAGAATTAAATCGCCAAAGAGACCGAGACATCGAAATGCCTGGTATAGCAAGGTTAAATGTAACTGCTGCATGATCTGAAATTACAATAGTGTTATAAATACATGAGCTAACCAATGAAAGCAGTTTATTATCAACCAGAAAGTAGTCAATATGGGAGAAAGAGCGATGAACAGGGCAAAAGAAAGAGAATTGTTTTGTGTTGGGATTGAAAAAGCGCCAAACATCAGAAACGGCAGATTGCTCCATAAAAAGCCAAATAATCCTACCAGATTTAGACTGTGCACAAGGCCTAGAGAGGAATGGTCTAGAAGAGGATCTAAACATCAGTTAAAATCCCCACCCAGAATTAGTTGGCTGGAGTGCAAATCAGGGAGGGAAAACAATTTTTTTTTTTTTTTTTTACAAGCCTCATCATCCCAATTAGGGCCATATATGTTAGCCAAAATCAAGCGAACCCCATTGATCTGTCCTCTAAGAATAATAAAACGTCCACTGGGGTCTGAGATGACCTCAGAAATGGAAAAAGGAACTGATTTATGGATGAGAATAGCTACACACCGAGACTTACTAGGGAAGCCGGAATGGTAGAGCTGGCCTACCCAGCCCTTTCTAATTTTTAGATGGTCTGCAGGCCTGAGGTGAGTTTCCTGAATAAAGGCGATGCTAGTATTCAAATGTTTCAAATAATTAAGAACTTTATTTTGCTTCACTGGAGAATTCAGCCCCTAAATGTTCCAACTGGTGAATTTCAGTGTACCAAGAGGAGCAGTCCTGTTACTCATAAACAAAGGCAAGAAATTCTATGAACATGACCAGATTTCTGAGAAACACCTCCCCTCCAACACAACCACCCAGCCGACAACACACCCTGCCTGCAGCATGTAAGGATACAAAGTATAGTAAAAATAATTGCATGCGAATCCACAAAGGTAGGAAAAGAAGAAAAGAAAAAAACACCATTATACCAAAATCCAAGTGCTGACAACAAGAACAGCAACTGCACTTTATTATGACAACTGGCAAGTTTCTTAACTCCTGGCCTTCCCATTAAAGGTACCTAACCTCAAAACATATTTATATCAAAGTTATTGACAGACTTAGACTTCAAGAATAAATGAATGTAAAATCTAAGTACAAACCATTTAGAACAATAAATACATAACATGAAATACAAAAGGGCAGTAGAACTAGATGCCCAAGATTGGCAGACTATACAAGGATGCCAAAAATAAACAAGTCTGCTCACAGTGGAAAAGAGTCCAAATGAACTTACTATAGGTTCTGAAACAGGAGCCAACCATTTCCTCTCACTGTTTGGAAGTGTGATTCGCAGTCTAGCAGGGTATAGAAGTGCAGGTTTGAGACCGTGTTTGTAAAGTGCTGACATCACATCTTTGTACTCGGCGCAAAGTTTCAAAACCTCAGGACAGTTATCCTCAAAGATACGAATCCTGTGGCCTTCACAGAGCAGCTCGCTCTTTTTGCGAGATTCACGAATGACAAAGTCCTTTACTTGAAAGTGGTGAAATCGCAGGATGACAGGTTGCGGTCTCTGCCCTGGTGCAGGTTTGGGTGCAAGGCTGCAGTGAGCTCTGTCCAGCTCGGTCGGTGAGGTTAACACCTGAGATCCGAGGACATTGACCAGAAGCTGAGAAAAAAAGGTTGTCGGACGTGGTCCCTCGATCGACTCAGGTAAGCCCAGAATTCGAATATTCTGGCACCGGCTGCGGCTCTCGAGGTCCGAGACTTTAGCCTTAAGCCGCTCATTATCCTTCTGGAGTCTCGAACATGTAGCTTCGAGTTGTTGACTAATCCCTGTAGTACTGGACTCGAGATTGCCGATGTGAAGATCATGATCTGCCACCATGGATTGAATGTTATCTAGCTTGGTTGACAAGCTTTCGAAAGATGCTTTGAAGTCCGCGGCGATAGAGGCTCTAAGATCGGCGTGTAAAGCACTGGTCTCGGCTAGCATAATGCTAGCACCAGGCGTGGAAGTGCCATCTCAGTCTTTATCAGCCTGTTTGCCCCTTCCTTTTGACATTTCAAAAGCAATTAAAGTCACAAAACTATTAACAAACAAATGCTGTCAAATGTAAACAAAAAATGCTAAGGTTTATAGGAGGAAAATGAAAAGTATTTGGGAGCGAGCCACGCACACCTTTACTCCTCAGGTGCCATAACCGGAAACCCCCATAAATCCTTCTACAAAAGAAAATATAACAACCATTCGGATATCTAACAAACAATAACTCCTGATAGCATGCAACATGTGGTTACAAAAACATCTCTTTCTCAAATTCAGATTACTAACCCAAAATATAAACATTTCTTAAACAACAAATAAATCAAACATATATTAACTTACAATCGAGCAGCAAACCGAAGTTTCTCAAAAAGGATTTGAATGAGGGCAGCCTAAGAACATGAGGCAAACCATGCTATTCTATCTTGCTCTACACTTTCTCACAACTTATTTCCTACACAGAGCACTCCAGTGCCCCCTATTGGAGAGGAAAGAAACTACACATTAACAGGCTTGCACCTGTTAAACTGAGCTCCTCTGTCAAATACAAGACAGACAGGTGTCACCCACTGTGTAAAAATCTCCACTAGAATATGAGCTATTTGTGGGGCTTTGACAACTCGTAAGGGGAACAATTCAACCCACTTAGAGCAGTAATCTACAATCACCGAGAGATACTCATTTTGTCTGGGACTTTTAGGAAATGGGACCATCAGGTCTATTCCTAACATGTACCCTGGCTCTACCACAGGTGTTGACTGTAAGTACCCTGCAAATTTGTAGACAGTGGGCTTATGTTTCTAGCACACTTGACACTCTTTACAGTGTTTCCAAACATCAGATCATAAGCTGGGCCAATAAACAACTTCCACAAACCTCAGCACAGTTTTGAGTCGACCAAGGTAACCACTCAAAGGGTTGTCATGTGCATACTTCAGGACCTCTCCTCGTAGGCATGCAGGTATGTCTAACTGAAGTTTCTGTCCTTTCTGGCCATCTGGGACACTGCGGAATAGGAAACCATTTTTTACAACATAATGGATTCTCTAAGGATCTGTGTCTGTTTGAGAGGTAGCTTTGTCAGTCAACTCCTCAACCTCAGGGTCCTCTTGTTGCGCTTTGGCGATATCAGCCCACTCAAATGGCAAACTAGTGGGTGTTACTGATAAATCAGCTGTTTTAACATGGGCTATCATATTCAGGGTCGTAGTACTTTCCAGGCTGCATGACAACGTATCTGGAACCACTGACCTTTTCTCTACTTGACAGTGAAATTAAATTCTTGAAGGCAAATCGTCCAACATGTCAATCTTGATGACGGTTTAGGGTGATTAAAGACCCAGGCAAGTGCTGCGTGATCTGTTACCACTTCAAAAGGTCTGCGTTCCAGACACAGCCTCCACTTTTCAACGGCCCACAAAACAGCACCATACTCTTTCTCGGATACTGAATACACTTTCTCTGCTTCATGAAGTAGGCAGGAAGCTTAGGCTATAACTCTCCTTCTATTTCCTACATTAAAACAGCTCCCAGGCCACTCTCGCTAGCATCCGTCTGTACCTTAAATGGCTTAGAGGAATTTGGTGGGATCAAAACAGGGGCCTTAGTCAAATCATGCTTGATTACCTCAAATGCTTCTTGACAATCCTCGGTCCAGGTCCAAGTAGCTCCTTTCTTTTTTAGAGTGTGCAGAGGGGCTGCTTTAGCTGAAAACTGGGAAATGAACTGATGATACCATCCTGCAAGGCCTAAAAAACCTTGCACACCTTTAAGGGATTGTGGAACTAGAAATTGGCTTACTGCTACTACCTTAGAAAGACCTGTCTTGATTCCGTCCCCTGATACCACATGCCCCAGGAAAGTGAGAGATCTTTGTATCAGATTACACTTCTCAAGGTTCAAAGTCAGACCAGCTTGTGTAGGCAGCTAAAGACTTGGCTGAGGTGCATCAGGTGTTCTCTCTCATCATTTGAGCACACCACAAAATCGTCGATGTATACAAAACAGCACTTTCCTTTTAAATCTTTCAGCACACATTCCATCAGATGCTGAAAGGATGCAGCAGCATTCTTAAGGACAAAAGGAAGTGGTAGGAATTCAAATAAACCAGAAGAGGTAACAAAAGAAGTCTTGGGTATGCTCTCCTGCTCCATATCCACTTGCCAGTACCCACTTTTGAGATCCAAAGTACTGAAAATTCCAGCTCCATGTAAAAATTTTAGGATATCCTGTGTCTGGGGCATCGGATAGCCATCCAAATAAGTTTTTATATTCAAAAAACTACACAAAATCAGGATCCTCCTCCTTTTTTTGGAACAATGACAACAGGTGAAGCCTGAGAACAGGTGAGACTGATGGTTGAATTATTTTCTTATCCAGCATCTCCTTAATCTCCTTGTCAATGAACTGCTGTTTTTCTACAGACACCCTGTATGCTCTCTTCCGGATAGGAGCTTTGTTGGTAGTAATTATGCGATGCTTGACTACTTTGGTGTGCCCTATATCATTTGTACAGACAGTAGGCCAATCTCTCATCAGATTCTCTAGAAGGTTTTGGAACTCTTCGGTAGTGTCGGCTTTGAGTGCTAGTTGGTGAATGGTTAATAAAGTTTCTGACAACTCTTCCTGAGTAGCTAAACCAAGATAAAAAGACAGCAAGGAATTGGGAGAAGACTTGACAGGCAAAAATGGAAACACCTCGCCCAATCAGTCAACCTTGGAAGGTAAGCTATACTGCGCCTTTTGAAAATTCAATACAACACCAGAAGATGTCAAAAAGTCCATACCCCAAATTATTGTCTCTGTAAGATTCGAATCACTCATAACACACAATGTCAAGTTTAAGGTCACCACCTTAAAATCTAGCCTGTTAGAGCTTTGAACAGATTGCATTACCCGGGTGTTAGCGTGGGTTGATTTAGAGAGAGTGTCTCTGTCATTATGGGGTTTTTACTTTTGTATCTCAGAATTGGCATGGCTCCAATATCACTTAGCTTCCTCAAAATCCCTTTCAATTTGAGTACCAATCCTCGCCAATTCACTTACCTCTCTCACTGATCCTTGTAGTAGGCTAGCTAATTGAGGATTACAGTTTCTGAGTATAGCCTGCACAACTTCCTGCTCTGGCATATCTTTCTTCCATTTTAGGAATAGAGCTCTATAGTGGAAAGCAAAGTCCTGAATACTCTCTCTGGCACTTTGTTTTCTCTCCAGCACCCTTCTTGCAGCTTCTACTTCATAGTCGTCACTCAGAAAAGAGCAAAGGAAGATCTCCTTAAATTGGCTCAATTTCTGTACTGTTCTCCTTTCTGCTAGCCACCAGTCTTTTGCAGTGCCTTTCAATACTGAAGTGAGAGAGGCTAATATTTCTGTCACTTAGAGGTCGAATGGCTAAATATTCCTTACAACGTTCAGTGAAAGAAACTGAATCGTTCTCTTCACCACTGCCGAAATGTGGGAACTCACTTTTACAGGTGGTTGATAGGGATTTGTAGGTATATTTTCAGCACTGGATAAAAGAGGCTGACTTGGCTGAACATTGTGGGTTTTCCTCAAGACTTTGGTTACAGTTGGGTAAGGAGAGTAGGAGGGGGTATTGGGGTTGGCATCAATGGAGCCCATGACCTTAACTTATTGTAAATTTGGACATCTCTTTGTTTTAAACAATCAACTACTGACTTTCCCAAATCTTGAATACCCCCCTCTAAAGTTTTATGAGCTCATTAACATTCCCTCTCAATTTATAGGTCAACTTTTCCTCTATTACCTTACATTTGTGATTCAGCTCCATCTGTGAGCAACATTGACTCACCTTCTGGGTACAATCTGTGATGCATCTCTCAAGGGTCATAACTCATCCTGTTAATTCCTACTCTAACTCCCGGACAGATAAACACAAGTCAAGTTCTGTTCTTTCCACAGGAGGTGGCAGTAGGGGAAAAAGAATCTCACCTGGGTTTTCAACCACTTTGTCCATTTCTGCAAGTGAATCATTATCCTTTTCAGAATTAAGGTATAACTCACTGAATGTAGTTGTGAGCTCCATCAGGGGTTCTCTTCTTGTCACAAATGGGCCAGCTGTAAAATCAGGACTGGGTTTGTCCTCATCCTCTACACCAGAACAATGGCTTGCCATAACTTATACTGTACAAGGAAATAATAAACAATAAACACAAGAGTCCTCGTTTCGGTGCCAATCTATAACCTTCTCTGTGTCTCTTTAACTCAAAGGTAGCTAGAAGTATGAATGAAGGAGGGCTCACATGTATTAAATTACAGTGTATTTTGAACTTGTACAATAAAGAAAAGTATCAAACAGTAGTATTAACTGAGTATAAATGATAAGTGCGGAGAGCAGGAATAAGCACGTAGTGCTGGATGTGCTTTATTCCGGCTCTAGAGAGAAATATTTCTCTCTAGTGCTGAACGTGCTATTCCCGCTCCGTGCTCATATACATTTATGCTTACACAATCATTTAGCCAGGTGTCAGAAAACATGCACAAAGATTTAGATCTCGGTCCGGATTGAATTGTCCTTCGGTCCTGATCCGGACCAGAGTCAGCCTATTGAGTACACCTGGAATATGGCTTAGGGATGATCACTTCTGAATACAATGCACCACTGTAAAATCAGGATTGGGTTTGTCCTCATCCTCTACACCAGAACAATGGCTTGCCATAACTTATACTGTACAAGGAAATAATAAACAATAAATACAAGAGTCCTCGTTTGGGTGCCAATCTATAACCTTCTCTGTGTCTCTTTAACTCAAAGGTAGCTAGAAGTATGAATGAAGTAGGGCTCACATGTATTAAATTACTGGTATTTTGATCTTGTACAATAAAGAAAAGTATCAAACAGTAGTATTAACTGAGTATAAATGATAAAGAAAAGTAAATGTAAAATAAACAAAATAACAATTCACATAAATCAGTTGTTTGTTCATCAAAGCATAAATTCAAACAAAACCCATCAAAAAATACGAGCAATAGCTCTGAGAGTTCAAGCAGTCCATGGCAGGAAATAAAACAACTGATGCTAGTAATGAGTTTTGTGAATGGAAGAAGAGATAGTCTTTTCTGATGAAATATCCTGAAGGCAATTTAAGATCCACATGCATCACATTTTCTCTTTCATAATTAGTCCAAGTAACCCCACCGAACATCTGGTTCTCAGGAACAGCATCTGCAAGTTGGGTATCCCATGCACCAAGAGCAGATGAGTAAGGTAACAAGGGTTCCCTATCTGTCACTCACTCGACGTTGTGTCAATGTAGTGACACTAGGGGTCACTCTTGGGAGCCCGAGACACCTCTGGTCTTTGATAAAAGGCCAATGAAAATTGGCAAGTGGTATTTGCATGCCACTCCCCCAGACATACGGGTATAAAAGGAGCTGGTATGCAACCACTCATTCAGATTTTCACTTCGGAGCCGAACGGTCATGCTCATTGAGCTGAATACTACTGTTCATTCACCTCTGCTGGATCTGACGGCACATTTCAGCGGCTTCTCCCTCCTCTGCACTGGTGCACTGCAGAGAATGCCCCTGGGCGCTTCGGCAGAAAAAACTAGAGAGTATATTTTCTGAAAAAGCTTTTCCCCTCTAAAAGAGTATAAATTTCTCTAAAAGAGCGCACACACGGAACGTCTTTTTAAAGATGCGTCTTTTTAAAGATGCCTTTCCGATTGTGTGTTATTCCTGGTTGGGGTCGTTATCTCTCAACTTCGGATGGTCATGATCGCTGTCTTTCGTGTCTGGGCGTGAACCACACGGAAGCAGCGTTTGTGAATGTTTCATGTTCTCACTGTGAGAACATAACCATGGCAACATTGCGGTAAGAAAGCAAGCCACCCCAGCGGCTCCCCGCCTCGGTCCTTCGACCTACGAGTATGAGGCCAGCGTGACTAGCACTGGGGGCGATTTGGGGACCCCAATGGGATCGTCTCCGCTGGGTAACCCCCCGTGGACCTCCCATTCCTCAGCATGCTCATCTGCCCCAATCAGGCTTCCGGATGAGTTAGCCGGCTCGTCTCACGGCGAGTCTGACTTCTTGTTCGGAGCCCGCGAAGATGATGAGCTCTCGAGCGCAGCATCGGAGAGTGGGCTTGTCCAGTCGGATGTAGAAGCCTCAGATGGGCTTCCCCCTTTGGGGACGATTGCCCAGTCACAGGCCAATGCCGAAATAACGGACATGCTTTCCCGAGTGGCCGCGAGCGTCGGGTTAGAGTGGAACCCTCCACTCTCCCCTGAACCCTCGCGGCTTGATGATTGGTTTCTGGCCTCGCGGCGCTGCTCAAAGCAGCCACGCCCCGCTCCAGTGCCATTCTTCCCAGAAGTGCATGAGGAGCTGATGAAGTCGTGGATGGCACCTTTTACTGCCCGGCCCCGCTCTCACTACCCTCGATGGTGGGGCGGCCAAGGGCTATACGGTGATTCCCCCGGTGGATAAGACGCTCGTGGTGCACCTATGCCCGCAGAGCGCCGCCACCTGGCGTGGACGCCCTAAGCTCCCGTCCAAGCCCTGTAGGCTCACATCGCCCCTGATGGCTAAAGCCTACAGTGCTGCTGGACAAGCCACCTCTGCCCTGCACGCCATGGCTCTGCTGCAGGTCCACCAAGCCAAGGTGCTGAAAAAACTGCACGAGGGTAGTTCCACCCAGATTTGATGCAGGAACTGCGCTCAGCGACCGACCTTGCTCTCCGGGCGATGAAGGTCACAGCGCGGTCTCTCAGGCGGACGATGGCCACACTAGTGGTCCAGGAGCACCACCTTTGGCTCAACCTGGTCGAGATGGGCGAGGCCGACAAGACACGGTTCCTTGCTGCCCCCATTTCCCAGGCGGGCCTATTCGGCGAAACCGTCGAGGACTTTGCCCAGCAGTTCTTGACGGTGAAGCAGCAGATGGAGGCAATCCGGCACATCCTGCCCCAGCGCGGCACAAGACGCCGCACTCCGTCTGCTCGTCACCAAGGGCGTCCCTCTGCGGTGACTGCACCGGCTCCGCCGCAGCCCGCCCCTTCGGCCCGGCCCCGGCGTGGAGCCCACCGCAGGAAGCCGACTCAACCCGTCTCACAGCCGGCGCCGAAGAACCCATGGAGGTCCTCGAAGCGCCCCTGAGATGGGCGACCCAGGGACGAGGGAACCCACTCACGTGGAGCTGGTAAGAAGACCACTCCATCCCCTGGTGGAGGGCCGGGTGGAAAATCTTTTGTTACCTTTTTGTTTGATTTCGCCAAATGCCCAAGTGGCTGTGGTACCCAACAGTTCAGCAAAAGAGCGGCCTCCTTCCTCCCTGGGTCACATACCCGGTGTGTACGGTCGTCACCACGACTACCGTCCACGGGCTTTTTCTTGCAGGATTGGTGCTCCAGTGGTGGCCTTTCCGCCCCTGAGTGCCCAACTGTGGCACACAGTCACCCCTGATGTGGCAGTCTCCACGGGTTATGAGGACAGGCCTTTTCTTCCCCTGTCCCAGGCTGTTCCGGGGGTGGTCATGAGGAGTCAGGTAAGTGCTTCGATGTCCCTAGACTCAGCACGGCTATGACGTGCTGTGGCACCTCGCGCTCCACCTCACCGCGAGGCCCCACCTGCCGGTACATCCGACGACGTTGTCCCCTTGGTCCCCCTCATGCGGAACTTGGACGCATGGCTCGCGCTTTCCAATCTGTCGCAATGGCTGATCCGGACTGTCCGACTCGGCTACGCGATTCAGTTCGCCAGGTGCCCACCCAGGTTCAGCGGTATTAACTTCACCTTGGTCAAGGGCAAAAACGTGCCACCCTGTGCGCGGAGATCGCTACCCTCCCACGAAAGGATGCGATAGAACCTGTCCCTCCAGCCAAGATGAAGAAAGGGTTTTACAGTCCTTACTTCATCGTACCGAAAAAAGGCGGTGGGTTGCGGCCAATCTTGGACCTGCGAGTACTGACCCGGGCTTTACACAAACTTCCGTTCAAGATGCTGACACAAAAATGTATTCTGGCGAGCGTCCGGCATCAAGATTGGTTCGCGGCGGTAGACCTGAAGGATGCGTACTTCCACGTCTCGATTCTTCCTCGACACAGACCCTTCCTGCGGTTCGCGTTCGAGGGTCAGGCGTATCAGTAAAAAGTCATCCCTTTCGGTCTGCCCCTGTCTCCTCGCGTCTTTACGAAGATCGTAGAGGCTGCCCTTGCCCCGTTAAGGGAGGTGGGCATTTGCATTCTCAACTATCTCGACGACTGGCTAATTCTAGCTCACTCTTGAGACATGTTGTGCGCACACAGGGACCTGGTGCTCTCACACCTCAGCCGACTAGGGCTTTGGGTCAACTGGGAAAAGAGCAAGCTCCTCCCGGTTCAGAGCATCTCTTTTCTCGGATTGGAGTTGGACTCCTTGATGGCACGCCTTACGAACGAGCACGCCCAGTCAGTGCTGGCCTGTTTGAAGGTGTTCAAACAGGGAACAGCGGTTCCACTGAAACTTTTTCAGAGGCTCCTGGGGCATATGGCATCCTCGGCGGTGGCCACCCCGCTTGGGTTGATGCATATGAGGCCGCTTCAGCACTGGCTAAAGACTCGAGTCCCGAGATGGGCATGGCGCCACGGGACACATCGTGTGGCCATCACGTCGGTCTGTCACCGTTTTTTCAGCCTTTGGACCGACCTCTCGTTTCTACGAGCAGGTGTTCCTCTAGAACTGGTCTCCAGGCACGTCATGGTCATGACAGACGCCTCAAAAATGGGCTGGGGCACTGTTTGCAATGGGCACACAGCTGCCGGCCTCTGGACGGGCCTGCGACTGCATTGGCACATCAACTGCCTCGAGTTGTTGACAATTCTGCTCACCCTGCGGAGGTTCCGGCCGTTGATCCAGGGCAAGCACATGTTAGTTCGGACAGACAGCACGGCAACAGTAGCATATGTCAACCACCAAGGCAGTCTGCGCTCTCGTTGTATGTCACAACTCGCCCGCCATCTCCTCCTCTGGGCAACCTCAACACTACAGTGGACACGCTGTAACAGCAGGTTACCCTCAGGGCAGAGTGGAGACTCCACCCTCAGGTGGTCCAGCTGATTTGGAGTCGATTTGGACGGGCACAGGTGGACCTGTTCGCCTCCCAAGAATCCTCCCACTGCCCGCTCTGGTACGCACTCACCGAGGCTCCCCTTGGCATAGACATGCTGGCACACAGCTGGCCCCCTGGCCTACGCAAATATGTATTTCCCCCAGTGAGCCTGCTTGCACAGACCCTGTGCAAGGTCAGGGAGGACGAGGAGCAGGTCATCCTGGTAGCACCCTACTGGCCCACCCAGACGTGGTTCTCGGACCTCACACTCCTCATGACAGCTCCACCCTGGCGAATTCCCCTGAGGAAGGACCTTCTTTCTCAGGGACGGGGCGCCCTCTGGCACCCGCACCCAGACCTCTGGAATCTCCATGTCTGGCCCCTGGACGGGATGCTGAAGACCTAAGCGGTCCTCCACCCGTGGTTGTAGACATGATCACTCAGGCTAGGGCCCCCTCTACGAGGCGCCTGTATGCCTTTAAGTGCCGTCTGTTCGCTAAGTGGTGTTCTTCCCGACGCGAAGACCCCAGAGATGCACAGTCGGATCAGTGCTTTCCTTCCTGCAGGAGAGGCAAGAAGGGAGGCTGTCCCCTTCCACCTTGAAGGTGTACGTTGCCACCATAGCAGCACACCACGACACAGTCGACGGTAAGTCCTTAGGGAAGCACGACCTGGTCATCAGGTTCCTGAGAGGTGCCCGGAGGCTGAATCCTCCTAGGCCATGCCTGTTCCCCTCATGGGATCTCTCCGTGGTCCTCCTTCACGACCTTCGCGGAGCCCCCTTTGAGCCGCTAGAGTCAGTCGAGTTGAAAGCCCTCTCCTTGAAGATGGACCAGAAGGCACCAGAAGGCTGAATCCCTCCAGACCGCACCTCGTTCCCTCATGGGATCTCTCCATAGTTCTTCAGGGTCTACAGAGAGCCCACTTTGAGCCTTTGCAGTCAGCCAAGCTTAAGGCACTCTCCTTGAAGACTGCCCTCTTGACTGCACTCACTTCCATCAAGAGGGTAGGTGACCTGTAAGCATTCTCTGTCAGCGAAATGTGCTTGGAGTTTGGTCCGGGTTACTGTCACGTGATCCTGAGACCCCGACCAGGCTATGTGCCCAAGGTTCCTACCACCCCTTTTAGGGACCAGGTGGTGAACCTGCAAGCACTGCCTCAGGAGGAGGCAGACCCAGCCCTGTCGTTGCTGTGTCCGGTGTGCGCTTTACGCATCTATTTGGATCGCACGCAGAGCTTTAGAATCTCTGAGCAGCTCTTTGTCTGCTTTGGTACACAGCGGAAAGGAAGCGCTGTCTCCAAGCAGAGGATCGCCCACTGGCTCATTGACGCCATAACTATGGCATATCTCGCCCAGAACATGCCGCCCCCGGTAGGGCTACGAGCCCATTCTACCAGAGGTGTAGCGGCTTCCTGGGCCCTGGCCAGAGGTGCCTCTCTAACAGACATTTGCAGAGCAGCAGGCTGGGCAACACCCAACATCTTTGCAAGGTTCTACAACCTCCGGGTGGAACCGGTTTCGTCCCAGGTAGTGGCACGCAACACAAGCGGATAAGCCCGGGATAGCTGGCTGGGTGTATTGCTTGGACATAGCGCCTTCCACCTCCCTTGGTGCTGAAGACGTGCGCCATTAATTCCCAGTAGTGTTCACAAACTTTGTTCCCTGGTTGACTTCCTCCGAGCCCAGTGGCAGTCGAGTTTTCGGAGAGACTCGCTGCCGGCCCAGTACACCTGCTAATTAAGAGTCCTGTTCTGGGGTAGGTGCTCCGCATATGGTGGTTCCCTGTAAGGCTAACCCCATGCGATATATATCTTCCGCTAGTTCGTTTCCCTGTTGGCAAACTGCATCTTCCTTGGGCAGAGCCCCTCTGCCCCAGTCTCCATGTTTGTAGTAACTCCTCCCCCATTGGGCAGGATCTACCTTGAAGACTCTCCACATGGTTGGAAAGACGATATGATGTATTCTTCCACTTAGATATCCCCCCCCTCTCTTTGGGTGAGGTGTGGTCTTCGCGGTGTCTTCCCCTTGGGAGGGACACCCCCCGACTAGACCTGGCGGCCCAGTCGGATAATCCCCCTTCTTTTTTAGGGAGTGGAAAAAAGAGAAGGGGAAAAGAGGCCACGACCTGTCTCTATCTTTTGGGTAGTCGACTTGTCCCCAAAAAGGGCCGTTCGACACTCATAACTATGTTGGGGGAGGTTACATGTCGACCTGGTGTGCTGGCAATGGCTCCATTTTCCCCGCATCTGTTCTGAAAGCATCGTCACATGGATATGCCTACGTCATTACCAAAGCAACCCATGCAGATAGGTTGGTTATGTCTGAATGCGCAAATCTGATCTGATCACTTGCAATTAATAGTGCGGACAGTCTACATGAAAAAATCAGATTTGCCTGCAGTCTGAACATAGCTTAAGAACACGAGGCAAACCATGCTGTTCTATCTTGCTCTACATTTTCTCACAACTTATATCTTACACAGAGCACTCTAGTGCCCCCTATCAGTGAGGAAGAAAACTGCACATTATACAAAGCCTGTGTATATCTGCTTAAAGTTTGTTGTGTTATCGTTTAGGAATGTGTTTGTTGTGTTACTATTTTTCCCCTGACAGATCTGTTCCTTCAAATATGGCAATTATGGTAATTTTCTCTACTTTTCCAAACTGCATGGACACTGATAATTGTCGCATATGGCTATATTTTAAATATAAAATATTCGAAATATAATTTTAACATATATGTATACAGTATTGTAAATCCTGTAAATCCTAGTTGTGAATCCTGAATGTAAAGTTGTAAGTGTAAGTGAATATATAGTTGTAAGTTTGAATATATAAATCAGAATATATCTGTCAGAGGGTGAGGGGAGACAAGGGACCCAAACGCAGAGGTGGCAGTTCAAAAGGATTTATTAAACACAAAAGTTCTCAAAGAATGAGGTCAAACGCACCGGTGCCGGCTGCAGAGAGCAGAGTCAAAGCGAGCCGCTCAATGGGCTAAGGGAAGAGTGTGTTCGTAGGATGGGTGTGTGCGTTGTGGTAGTCAGGAGCTATCCGAAGAGAGTCCGTTGAAGCTGGTGTGGTGTGAAGCAAAGCCCAGAAAATATTCTCCCCCAAGACGCAGGCAGAGGAATCCTCCTCCACAGGAACTGGGCAACAGGACTGGTGAAGGTGGTGGCAAACTGGAATGTAACCACACCTCTACAGACAGGCAACTGACAGAGACACGAGCAAGTTCCAACTACACAAGCGAGTATAGTTAACATTCAACAGCAAATAATAAACTGGTGAAGAAAGAGGGGATACCCAAGGAATAATAACAGATGAAGATAGTTTCACTTTGCTACATTTTTATTTTCTACAGTGTTTTTAAGTGAAAGATGGCAGTATCTGTAGCGGGGCCTTCGCTACTATTGTTAAAAGAACCGTGCCTTTAACTATGTACAGTAAATCAGGCTTTTCACAGCACCTTGTGTCTATAGTGAGGAGAGAGGCAAAGTGTGGAGAGCAGGAATAAGCGCGAAGTGCTAGATGTGCTTTATTCCGGCTCTAGAGAGAAATATTTCTCTCTAGTGCTGAACGCGCTATTCCCTCTCCGCGCTCGTATACATGTATGCTAACACAATCACTTAGCCAGGTGTCAGATAACATGCACAAAGATTTAGATCTCTGTCCGGATTGAATTGTCCTTCGGTCCTGATCCGGACCAGAGTCCACCTATTGAGTACCCCTGGAATATGGCTTAGGGATGATCACTTCTGAATATAATGCTCCAACATGGGAGATGGATGTGAGGAAATTATATGTGTAATGCGGCCATTTTCTGAGGTTTCTTGGGATAAAAGGCATGAGTAGGTGTTCTTTATTCTTTGTTTAAATGTACTGTGATTCAAAACATTAATATAACTTACTTGCTTGTTTCTCATTCATCTTCATTGACTTGCACAACGGCTCCAGCCTTGTTGAAGCAAAGACAGCGATGTACTGTGTTTGTTTGTGGGCTTGTTATGTAGTTACGTGATCAGATAGATCACTGTTTATAAGAAGCGGTCAGACTCGGTGTTAAGATTGCTTCTTAGTTTCCCTGGCTGAACTCTGGCATGAGAAGCAGCAGGGGTATATGTGTGTGTGGCTTTCCCGGGGCAGTGTTGTAAACTAAAGCCTATTAGCTATTTTTTAAAAAGGCACAAGCATTTCGACATGTCCGCCTCTAACTTCATGTTACAGTAGGAAATACAGACCAAAGAAAACTGCTCTCATCAACGCTCTTCACAGGGGTTTAAAAGAGAGGGACTAGAAGGATTAAGACTGAATGTATTACACTTTTGAAGGAAATACATATAGGATATATTAAGAAAGAAATTTCTGCAATTTAAGACATTTACGTAGATGAATCATGTTAACTCAAAAAATATGATTAAGGACTTGCCAAAGTTTACGAGTTTCGATTTGACCAGTTTCATGGCATCATACCTTGTAAAGATATTTAAGAACTTTTTGAGGCAAATCCTTGCAAGTAAACGTTTAACACGTCAGCCAGACAGTCTCTTCATACCGAATTAACAGTTCTAGGGCAGAATGACATCAAATATGCAGAAAATTACATTCTTGTCCAGTTGATAAGCCAGACTGTCTTCTGGAGAAGGAAGAGAAGAGCATTGTAGGGCATAATTTTGAGCACTGCTCCCACAAATAAATGTGATTTTCCCTTCTAAAAATGTGCAGTGTGTACAACATTTCTACATTTCCAAAACAGTTAAATGTTAAGTGTCTAATTTCTGTGTCACCAAAAATTTTTGTAAAAATAATGATCACATAGGTTTCGCTTAGGATTGTTTGCCATAAGTTGAATGAACAGACAGTCCCACCCCAAACTCACACCATTGGATGAGGCAATGTTGCTGTGTCTGGATAGACTGGATACTCAAACAATCAATGTTTTGATAGTGGAACAGAGACACAGTGTTACACTTTTTGAGGAAATCAACCTACTTATAGTTGCCTCTACAAATTAAACTTGGATAGGATAACATATTTAAACATCCAAAAAATTACATACTTCACCTTTAAAAAACAGTTCTTGCATGCCAGGAAAAGAAGGTTGTTGGTCACACCATTAATGTGTAGTCAGTTTATAACACTCTCTTCCTCTATTTAAAGAGCTTATTCATTCTTTTGTCTAGTGATACTGCTGATGATATAGCATGATAATGGTGCTATTTCATGCTCATCCTCTCGCCACAGGCTGTGTGATCATATCTCAGCCCAATCCATATCTTATCATCAGAACACATTTCATCTGGGCTGTGATGTTTCAGTGTCTCTGTGTTCTAATGTCCTGAGAGAGAGCACAGATATCGTTTCATCTACATATCGCTATTTGAGAGCTCTCTAAATCAATATGTACATCCTCATCTTGAATGAAACCTCACAATACACCACATGCTTCTAGAAATAGTTCTCTGTTCATTTGTTTTGCTCTTGATAAAGCTTCTTATAATCTCATACAAAATAATTAGGGTATTCAATCGATTAAAATATTTAATCGCCATTAAATGCATAATTTATTTGTAGTGAACACCTCAACAAATAAAAACAAGCAAACAAACGGATTATGTGTAATTATTAGGTTTGGTATATTTATGCAAGAGTGCACTTTACTTGTCTCAATAGAACAAAACATGCTACAACATTTTTTGTATTTCTCAAACTGTAAACAAAACACAGGAATTTCAAACTTGAAACTCAAATTCTGCAATTATTCATCTAAATACTTTGACATCTAAACACTTTTACTATAGCGCATGACTTGTAGTGTAAGGCGACACATTTTAACATTTGGATTACATTACCAACTACATTCACAAGCTTGCTTGGATGCAATCAAGTGGCGCGGTAGCCAAGGGGGAGGGGGTTGTACTTGCTTGTTTTGATTGTTGGGGAGGTTACCTCAATTATGGGCAGTACCTGTATCCTATCTCCCATTCTTCTATTGGCAGCGCTGATTCGTGCTGCTCGTGATTATGGGCAGTACCTGTATCCTATCTCCTGTTCCTCTATTTATTCTCTCCTTTGTCTCGTCTTTCCCGCCAGATTGTTGTGTTTTGTTCCCAGTCTAGCCGTGTTGGTCCTGTGCATTCTAGTTACCCTCAGTTGGTTTTTTTCAGTTTTACTGTTGTCTTGTTTTATTTGTATTCCCTCGTGAGTGTTTTGTTTATTTTGTAAGTTGTTTTTGTTTATTTTTTCAATAAAACTACATCATTGCCATTCCTGCATCTTTGGTCCTTCCTCAAAACTGTGTCACCGAAAAGGTCATAGAAGCAACACAAAATGATATGGGTGCTTCAGAAATTGTGCTTTCCATCTTACATTTGCTTTTGTGCCAATATCGGTTAAGTTTAGGTTTAGGGTAATATGGAGGTCGGTTTTGTTGATTTAAAACTCGATGAAGCACTAACCATAAAAGCCTCTCCTGTTTGATAAAACATTTAAACAGCTTTTAGTGCCACACAGTGTAAATTTGACCTCTGAACAGCCTTCACACATTTAACAAACCATGTAATGTCAATTTGCAAAAATGTTGCCACAGTCACGTCATTTTTATGAGATCAGTGTGTACTAACTTAGCTTTAGTTTGGGGACCAAATTAAGTTTTTCCCCTACATGCATTCAGCACACCACCGCTGCTAAATTATTAGTGCAGATGCTGAAATATTTACATGGTTCATTAATATTCTTGACGCAACATAACACTTGCTAGCCCCAGTCTGCCGCACACTTTCTACACTGCACGCAGCAGTGATGTTACATTCGTGAATGAATCAGCCTTTTTGTACAAGTGATTTTAGTGAATGAATCATTCTCGTTCACCTCCATATACTAACTCAAATTTCTCGTTCACTGACGTCTCTCCCTTTCGAAGCCAATGAGACTGCTTTGGTGGCTTTTCATGCCTGTAAAGACTGATTATAGCGCAAGCCAATAGCATTCGAGTGCAGGCTGTGAAGAATCATATCACTTATTTGACCTACTGAACGAATATGCTGCTTCACTGAACGAGCGATCATCAGAATCTGTTAAATGACTGAAGGAGAGGAGGAGGCATGTCATTTGTTTACTTCGGTAATCTCGTTCAACAAGGAAAGAAAGTGGCTGGATGAATTATGAGTAAAAGTGACCAATGACATTAGTCTGACCAAGTGACAGATTAAAATAATTTGTATAGTGCAATGACTGTGTGTAGTCTGGCACTTGTCAGTAGCAAGAATAAAAAAAAAAAAAAAACATTAAGTCAGAAACATAATTATCCAGAACACTGATGAGACTGAGGGAAGAAACAAGCACTCTTATTTTACATACTTTTTTAAATAAATATTATAAGACAGAAGCTCCACAAAGCTCAAAATGTCAGACAAAGGAGAGATTTTGTCAGGTTAATCTCTCATGATTTGATCTTCAGATAAGTTGATACACCTGTGCACAGCAGGAGGACTGAAAAGTATCTAGTGTAATAGTATAATAATGATTAGTTTAGTTTTTGTAATTTTTTTTATTGCATCTGATCTTTTATATTATTTTACTGAATTTTATTCTATGGCCATTTCATTTTTTTGTCACATCACTATGACCTACAGTATAAAGATAAATTATTCATAATAAACTTCATAATTTTTTTAATGATTATTATAGTACTAATTATTGTTTTTGTACCAGTAATTGTGCAACTATAGATTAGGCTGTGTAGATGAGTGAATATGGACTCGTAACGCCTGAAGAAAAGGGTACGCTTCATAATATTTACATTGAAGTTAGAAAAAAGGCACAAAATAAAGATCCACCCTGTTTCACCAAGGTCCAACCCAAGGATGTAACCACATATTCAGGATTGGGGGGTCCAAATGTTATAATATAATAATCAACAATGGAACATGTCCCCCTCAATGTCTATGGTGGTTACGGCCCTGGTCCAACCACTTGGAAATTTCTGGCCTCGTCACTGCCTCGGTCTTGCTTGAAAACATTTGACATGCGAATGTCAAGTCACTTGAGTGAGTTGAATAAATGAGAGTATGGTGTGAGCTAATGGGACGTAGAATACATGTTATGTTCCCATTACTGTGACACGACAGACCCTCAATTTGACAAAACAAGAAACTGCACAACAGCAGCAGCAGCTCTTGTGACATTGTATCGATTCAAATGAAAAATGAGCCGTGTACTGCAAACTGACAGTCTCTTAGTGAAAGAAAGTCCTCTGTATTAGGGTCACATATAGACTGATGTGTCACATCTATGGCGTTGCTGTAAAATGTCACTGCATCACAGTTATTTGACTGTGAGGTTACATGATCAAATTCTAGAGGAAGGACATCATAACTTAATTAACTTCCAGCAATGTATCACCTAGTGCACTTGAACCATTTTAACTTTCTGTTATGACACTTTTCTCATGTTACTATACTCTGTACTGTATGCATGCATGCATATACTGTATATACCATGATAAGAAATTTGAAGAATTTGACACTGATAATTTGTGTAAAAATCTTTATAAATCACACAATAAGTATGGCAACAGTTCATGATTATTTCAGTTGTTGATTAGATTATCATAAAAAAATTCAATAATTCATATTTTCAGGATGGATTTACATAGTTTAATATTGAAAGTCTGGGTCTGGGCCAAGGGTAAAGCTTTGAAATCTATACATAAAAGTTAGAAAAGTAGCAAAAATAAAGGATGAAGGCATGGTAAAATAGTGTCCAAGTTTATAACCTTCATATAAGAAATGAAAAGAGTTTAAATCTGTTTGCCTTAATATAAATCAACCCATGGGACATAATAGTGCCTGTATTATAAGAATGGAAAATATTCAAAAATGTTCATTGTCTAACTGAGATTGTAAAAATGAAAATAAAATGATTTTTCCAACAAAGTAGAAAGGCAAAAGACGAGACACTAGCAAATTGATAGCATCATCAAAGGACTGGGCATGTCATGAAGCATTACTGTAATGAAAGAGATGGATGCTATCTGATTCGGATGCCCTGAAACTACAAATAAGGACGTGCTTGAGTCCAGGTTTGAATGCAAAGAAAACGTCATGGTTACTGGTGTAACCTCCGTTCCCTGATGGAGGGTACGAGACGTTGGTGTCGATGTAGTGACACTAGGGGTCACTCTTGGGAGCCCGAGACACCTCTGGTCTTTGATAAAAGGCCAATGAAAATTGGCGAGTGGTATTTGCATGCCACTCCCCCGAACATACGGGTATAAAAGGAGCTGGTATGCAACCACTCATTCAAGTTTTACGCTGAGGAGCCGATATAAGGCCCGGCCATTTCAGCGGGTAGTTCAGCGTTGTGGCAGGAGGGACCAACGTCTCGTTCCCTCCATCAGGGAACAGAGGTTACACCAGTAACCATGACGTTCCCTATCTGTCACTCACTCGACGTTGGTGTCGATGTAGTGACACTAGGGGTCCCTATACAAAACGCCACAAGGCTGAACTGTGTTACGTGAACTGGCGGTGTGTGGTGGGCAGACTTGCTGTGTGCCTCATAGCCAGCGCACCAGGTCGACACGTAACCTCCCCCAACACAGTTATGAATGTCAAACGGCCCTTTTTGGGGACAAGTCGACTACCCAGAGATAGAGACAGGCTTAACGCAGTCGTGGCCTCTTTCCCCTTCTCTTTTTCCACTCCCTAAAAAAGAAGGGGGATTATCTGACTGGGCCGCCAGGTCTAGTCGGGGGGTGTCCCTCCCAAGGGGAGGACACCGCGGAGACCACACCTCGCCCCAAGAGAGGGGGGGATATTTAAGTGGAAGAATACATCACATGGTCTTTCCAACCATGTGGAGAGCCTTCAAGGTAGATCCTGCCCAATGGGGGAGGAGTTACTACAACATGGAGACTGAGGGGCTCTGCCCAAGGAAGACGCAGTTTGCCAGTAGGGAAACGAACTAGTGGAAGATATAGATCTTTAGCCTTACAGGGAACCGCCACATGCGGAGCACCTACCCCAGAACCGGGCTCTTAGTTAGCGCGTGTACTGGGCCGGCAGCGAGTCTCTCTGAAAACTCGACTGCCACAGGGCTCGGAAGAAGTCAACCAGGGAACAACTTTTGTGAACACTACTGGGAATTAACAGCGCATGTCTTCAGCTCAAAAGTAGGTGGAAGGCGCTATGCGCAAGCGATACACCCGGCCGGCTATCCCGGGCTTATCCGCTTATGTTGCGTGCCACTACCTGGGACAAAACCGGTTCCACCCGGAGGTTGTAGAACCTTGCAAAGGTGTTGGGTGTTGCCCAGCCCGCTGCTCTGCAAATGTCTGTTAGAGAGGCACCTCTGGCCAGGGCCCAAGAAGCCGCTACACCACGGGTAGAATGGGCTCGTAGCCCTACCGGGGACGGCATGTTCTGGGCGAGACATGCCATAGTTATGGCGTCAATGAGCCAGTGGGCGATCCTCTGCTTGGAGACAGCGCTTCCTTTCCGCTGTGCACCAAAGCAGACAAAGAGCTGCTCAGAGATTCTAAAGCTCTGCGTGCGATCCAAATAGATGCGTAAAGCGCGCACCGGACACAGCAACGACAGGGCTGGGTCTGCCTCCTCCTGGGGCAACGCTTGCAGGTTCACCACCTGGTCCCTAAAAGGAGTGGTGGGAACCTTGGGCACATAGCCCGGTCGGGGGTCTCAGGATCACGTGAGAATTGCCCGGACCGAACTCCAGGCACGTTTCGCAGACAGAGAACGCTTGCAGTTCACCTACCCTCTTGATGGAAGTGAGCGCAGTCAGGAGGGCAGTCTTCAAGGAGAGTGCCTTAAGCCCGGCTGACTGCAAAACTCAAAGGGGGCTCTCTGTAGACCCTGAAAAACTACAGAGGTCCGATGAGGGAACAAGGCGTGGCCTGGAGGGATTCAGCCTCCTGGCGCCTCTTAGGAACCTGATGATCAGATCATGCTTCCCTAAGGACTTACCGTCGACTGCGTCATGGTGTGCTGCTATGGCAGCAACGTACACCTTCAAGGTGGAAGGGGACAGCCTCCCTTCCAACCTCTCTTGCAGGAAGGAAAGCACTGATCTGACTGCGCACCTCTGGGGGTCTTCCTGATGGGAAGAACACCACTTAGCGAACAGACACCACTTAAAGGCATACAGGCGCCTCGTAGAGGGAGCCCTAGCCTGAGTGAACGTGTCTACCACCGCAGGTGGGAGACAGCTTAGGTTTTTCCGCGTCCCGTCCAGGGGCCAGACATGGAGATTCCAGAGGTCTGCTTACCAGCTCCAGAGCAGTGGGTTTGGTTGTCCCTGGGTTGCCCATCTCAGGGGCGCTTCGAAGACCTCCGTGGGTTCTTCGGTGCCGGCTGTGAGACGGGTGGCGTCGGCTTCATGTGGTGGGCTCCACGCCGGGGCCGGGCCGGAGGGGCGGGCTGCGGCGGAGCCGATGCAGTCACCGCAGGGGGACGCCCTCGGCGATGAGTAGATGGGGTGCGGGATCTTGAGCCACGCCGGGGCAGGATAAGCCGGCTAGCATCCATCTACTGCTCTACCATCGAGAACTGCTGGGCAAAGTCCTCGACGGTGTCGCCGAATAGGCCCGCCTGGGAAATGGGGGCAGCAAGGAATCGTGTCCTGTCGGCCTCACCCATCTCGACCAGGTTGAGCCAAAGGTGGCGCTCCTGGACCACTAGTGTGGCCATCGTCCGCCCGAGAGACCGCGCCGTGACCTCCGTCGCTCGGAGAGCGAGGTCGGTCGCCGAGCACAGTTCCTGCATCAATTCCGGGGCGGAACTACCCTCGTACAGTTCCTTTAGCGCCTTGGCGGACTTGCAGGAAAGCCATGGCGTGCAGGGCGGAGGCGGCTTGTCCAGCAGCGCTGTAGGCTTTGACCGTCAGAGACGACGTGAACCTACAGGCCTTGGACGGGGGCTTTGGGCACCCGCACCAGGTGGCGGCGCTCTGCGGGCATAGGTGCACCGCGAGCGCCTTTATCCACTGGGGGATTGCCGAATAACCCTTGGCCGCCCCACCATCGAGGGTAGTGAGAGCGGGGAAGCTGAAAAGATCGGGACCGGGCAGTAAAAGGTGCCTCCCACGACCTTGTCAGCTCTTCATGCACTTCCGGGAAGAAAGGAATGGGGCGGGGCGTGGCTTTGAGCGGCGCCGTGAGCCCAGGAACCAATCACAGAGCCGCGAGGGTTCAGGGAAGAACGGTGAAATCCACTCTAACCGACGCTCGCGGCTGTCCGGGAAAGCATGTTGTCATCTCCGCGTCAGCCTGTGACTGGGCGATCGACCCCAAAGGGAGGAGCCCAGCTGAGGCTTCCGACTGGACGAGCCCGCTCTCCGATGCTGCGCTCGAGAGCTCATCACTTTCGCGGGCTCTGAATAAGAGGTCGAACTCGCCGTGAGATGAGCCGGCGGACTCACCCGGAAGCCCGATCGGGGCAGACGAGCGTGCTGGGGAATGGGAGGTCCGCGGGGGGATACCCGGCGGAGGCGGTTCCATTGGGGTCCCCAAATCGCCCCCAGTGCTAGCTGCGCTGGCCTCAAACCCGTGGGTAAAAGGACCGAGGCGGGAGCCTCTGGGGTGGCTCGCTTTCTTACGAAGGCGAGCCGCGACCGCAACGTTGCCATGGACATATTCTCGCAATGAGAACGTGACCATCCACGAACGCTGTCTCCGCGTGAGCAGTGCCCAGACACGAAAGACAGTGATCGTGACCGTTAGAAGGCGAGAGATAACGAGCACAACCAGGAATAACACACAATCAGAAAAGCATCTTTAAAAAGACGCGTCTTTAAAAAGACGTTCCGTGTGTGCGCTCTTTTAGAGAAATATATACTCTTTTAGAGGGGAAAAATGCTCTTTCAGAAAATATACTCTCTAGTTTTTCTGCCGAAGCGCCCAGGGGCATTTTCTGCAGTGCACCAGTGCAGAGGAGGGAGAAGCCGCTGAAATGCGCCGTCAGATCCAGCAGGTGAATGAACAGTAGTATTCAGCTCAGCGAGCATGACCGTTCAGCTCCGAAGAGAAAATCTGAATGAGTGGTTGCATACCAGCTCCTTTTATACCCATATTTTCGAGGGAGTGGCATGCAAATACCACTCGCCAATTTTCATTGGCCTTTTATCAAAGACCAGAGGTGTCTCGGGCTCCCAAGAGTGACCCCTAGTGTCACTACATCGACACCAACGTCGAGTGAGTGACAGATAGGGAACTGACAACACTGACTATGCCAGTCAATCAAAACTGATATAAAACATGATTCAAGAAGTTTCTGAACAACATATTAGCACTTTAGCTGATATCTCTACTGAAACAAGGCAATCTTAAACCAGCTTGACCAGGCTAAGAGACCAGCTAAACCATCTTAGACCAGCTAAGACCACCAAAATAATATAATAATTATAATAATAATAATATATATATTTTTCTAATTACTTAATTACCAAAAGTGTATAAGGTCATTAGTAACCTGAGATATGGAATAGTGTTGCAATATAAATATGTTTATGATTATTTAATATTTATATAATGTTACTATCATATAATATCTATTTCTGTGTTTATTACAAGACAAATATGTATTTCTACAAATTTCATGTTGATTTTCTCTGCAACGATGGTGAATTATCAGCATGCCATATGTGTGTACACCAGGGTTGCGAAGGTTACTTTTAAAATGTATTCCACTACAGATTACAGAATACGTGCTGTAAAATGTAATTTGTAACATATTCCGTTAGATTATTCAAGGTCAGTAGCGTTATCTAAATACTTTTGAATATTTCTTCAGCACTAGCAGGAAATAATAAAACATTTCTCACTAAGAATACGATTACACAAGGTTAACTGTTTCTTCTGCTCCAAACTTACTTCAAAACCCCACATCTTTTTCTGGTCATTTGTGAATTCTCTCTATTAACCTCCCAATTGGAAAGTTTCTCAATGACATAATATCAAACTTTTCACTTATAACATGAAATATGCGAAAGTGCTCTCAGTCTGCTCGTATGAATGTAACACATCATAAGAAAGTGTTTCACCGCTGTTCAAATGCACTTTGAATCACATCATTTATATGTATAAATGTTTTCCATCTGAAAGGACTAAATATTAAATGAAACAAATGACAATAAAATGCAAAGTAATCTCTTCAGTAATCAAAATACTTTTTGAATGTAACTGTATTCTAATTACCAATGATTTCAATTGTAACTGTAGTGGAATACAGTTACTTATATTTTGTATTTTAAATACGTAATCCCGTTGCATGTATTCCGTTACTCCCTAACCCTGGTAATAGGTTACTAATGTTGATGAAGTGTTATTAAGTATTTAAAACATATGCTGTAAAATGTCTCATTATTTGGCAGGTATTGCATGCAAGTCATTCCTTTTTGCATAATGTTATAACCATATATTAATGAATTATAATGCATTGGTAAATTAATTTTTAGTCATTAATGAACCCCTTTATAAACCTTTAACAAAGGTAACATAAATGTAAAGTGTTACTGAAAAACATTTACTCATGCTAATGTTGTTCCAAACCCCTAAGAATTTCTTTCTTCCATGGAACACAAAAGAAGATAGGAGGAATGTTAGCATCAGTCACAATTCACTTTCATTATTTGGGAAAAAGATGCAATGACAGTAAATGGTGACTATCATTCTGCCTAAAATCCTCTTTTGTGTTCCACTGAAGATTGAAAATCATATAAAAAAAACAACAGGAAATTATATTACCACACTTGCTTGCAAATATTGAAAATATTTAGATTTTAAATTTGTTCACTAGTCCCATCCCATATGATTGTGCAATGTAATAGCTCTCTCAAATGGCCCTGATATAAGTACATGAGTTCAACACTTTATAACTTCCAGCAGTGTTTTGGTCCAGTGGTTTGTGAAATAGTACATTTGTTTTATATGTATCATTTTTAAATAGGTTGTCCTTATTGTCTGTGCTATAATCAATCACAGATTCTGCATAAACTCCTTATGTTAGACAATAATTGCACAGTTAAATGTTGAACGCATATGCTAATATTTGTAGTTTTCTTGGTCAGGAACACAGTATGATGTACAAGAACCAGATTAAAGTGGTGTTGTAATTGTTATTGTTTCTAACAAGAAAATGCTCCAGCACCTATACAACAAAACATGTTATTCTCAAACAACCAATTCAGTAATGAGAGCATACAGTACATGAGAAAGCAAATATAAGCTCAGTAAAACAAAGTGTACAAAGGAATGCTCTAAAGACATAGTGGTGTTGCATTATCTAGACACATGCGAAACTGTGCATTTTATCATGATTCCACCACAGTGTGTTGTGTAAAAGCTGTGCAGTCTTATGTTTGCTCTATGCCATGCAGGATCTTCCTGGCATTAGTCTGGATTTGTTTGAGAAGGGGACAGTAGGACTGGAGGGTTGAGCCGAGGGCTTAATTTCACACTGCACACACTTCTCACATCAGTCCACTCGGGTTTCCCATCCATGTGGCCTGCAGCACAGGGCTGACAATGAAAGCAAAACTTGGAAACTCTTCCAGAACTAAACTTGCTGACCCTAGTTGTCTGTAACCACTAGCAGCACACACTTATACAGACTGGTTGTTAAAAAATGGGTCAAACATATGTATAAATGGGTATGAGAATATCCCTGTTTCCTGTTTGAAAAGAGGTATTGATATGCTACACAAGGGCAGTAAGGCATTTGATGTACACTCATCGGACAATTTATTAGGTACACCTGTACATCTACTTATTCATGCGATTATCTAATCGATTATTCTCTTTACACTCTAGAGACCGTTGTGCTTAAAAATCCCAGGAGATCAGCAGTTACTGAAATACTCAAACCAGCCCGTCTGGCACAAACAAACATGCCACGGTCTAAATCACTGAGATAAAAAATGTTCCCCATTCTGATGGTTGATGTGAACATTAACTGAAGCTCCTGACCCATATCTGCTTGATTTTATACATTACACGGCTGCCACATGATTGGCTGATTAGATAACCAAATGAATAAATAGATGTACAGGTGTACCTAATAAAGTGGTTGGTCAGTGTATATGCAGTAAATCTAAAAATAAATGCACAATGTCTAAAATAGTAATACTGTTTCAACAGTTTACATGTGCCTAGTCTTGCCTAACCAGACTTTTGACAATTAGCATAAACTATGGTCCACTTTGCAGCTTACTCTGACTATGAACCACCCACTTATACAGGAAGAGACCGACTGATATAAAAAAGTGAACAACCACAGCTCTGACCACTTTAGGGAGGGTTTATCTGAAATAAAAGATACCACAACAACAAACTGCCATGGAAAAGAAATAACTGCACAATAGTGTTGATCTGTGACCAGGGAAGGGTTGCACCTAGAGATGTTTTGTTCATGAATGAATCTGTCTTTTTGAACTAATCTTTTAAGTAAACGAATCGTTCTCGTTCACCTCCATACACTGACTCATATTTTTCGTTCATTGAAGTCTCTCCCTTTTGGAGCCAATGTGCTCTTCTGCTTTTCATGCCTGTAAAGACTGACTATAACATGAGCCAATAGCATTCAAGTGCATGCTGTGAAGGAGCATATTATTGGTTTGACCCGCTGAACGAATACACCACTTCAATTTACTAGTCGGTCGATTTGTTCATGTTGTGAACAAACTAAATGTACTGGTAAACTCGTTCACGACCGACATGAATGAATCAGTCATCATGAACAATGATCTGCTGACCGGGAGTAAGAGCTGTATGTCATTCATTCATATCGTCAATCTTGTTCAAAAAGAAAAGAAGCTGGATGAATTATGAATAAAAGTGAGAGATGACCACACATTACAATGGCATACGGACATTATTGAAACTCATAATTATTTTTAGGCTAGTTTTGTTGTCCTTTTTTGTATAGCTTGATACAAATTCACGCTCAGCCGTTCACAGTATGATAGATATGCTTTGTTGTCATTTTTGGGGAAAGACTTATGATCCTTTAACACTCTACAGTGCTGAAGTCTCTTACTAGAATTTGAATAAAGGATAATTAGATTTGTTCTGGTCGTGAATTGATGCTTTCGGGTCAATGCAATTACTTTAAAAACGGTCATTTGGCGCCATCTGCAGGTGCAAAAGCATAACTTCAAGATATGGGCAGTGAACAAATCAATGAACAAATGTGAACAAATCTTTTTGGTGAATGGAATCAAAAGAATCGAGTCACTGAAATTAATCAAAATCATCACCACTAGTTGCACCAGCTGTTTGTAAGGTCTTACTTAAATTGTGACGTTCAGTTTACACTAGGGGTTTAGTAACTACTTGTTAGTTCGTAGCTAACTGTTCTTATTTTGGTTTCACCACTTGTTCTTAAAGCAAGACTTAGCTCCTAGGTTGTAAACACTCCATAAAGTAATGCATTGTTGCAGATTATGACACTTAGCTTTATTGATCCTTCAAATTTATAATAAGAAGTGTTGAAAAGTCATGAATTTCAGTTATATTTTGTTATGGTTGATGTTTCAAACTTATTTTGCCTCACGTATAACTGTAAAGAGTAAGAAATTACATTTCCATGGAAATACAGTATGTTCATAAATAATCATTAAATATACATAGTATATTTAAATATATTATACATATTCAGGAACGGTATCTTAAATTACTGTAATATGGGGAAGTACGTAAATAAATACTCATTTAACAAACTGGAAAATGTATTTCAATCAATCAAGCTATCAAATTATTTGTGTTGAAACCTGGCATTTAAAGAGCCCATATTATGCTCATTTACAGGTTCATGATTTTATTTTGGGGGTCTACTAGAATAGGTTTACATGCATTAATGTTCAAAAAACACATTATTTTTCTCATACTGTACATTTCTGCTAAACCTATTTTCATCCTCTGGCTCAAACGCTCTGAATTATCGTGCGTTCCATTTGTCTTGGAAGTCGGAGCTCCGAGTTATTTTCCGAGTTCCGAGACCGGAACTGACAAATGGAACGCCCCCCGATGTCGGAATTCCTACTCGGAAAGTCGGACGAACACAGAGGACCCCGAGTTCAGAAAGCAAGTTGGCTGCGAAGAGCATTGACTGTAGTATGCTGTGGGTTTAAATTTTTTTTTTTTAGCACTTTTGTCTTTTTTGTGTCCAATTTAGTAAGTCGTATACACAATACTATATTACCGTTGCCTATAGGCATGTTGCTACGATCCTGTTATGCGTGAATTACCACGTAATGTGTTGTTTATAAACTGGTAAAGCTAAAATTGGCTAGGTCGCTGCTAACAACAACAATGGTCGCTGCTGCTACAAGAACAATGGTCAATGTTGCTACAACAACACTGCCTAACGTTACAAACCGTAAAACAGTTTACACATAAACCCCGTTAGGCAAATTTATATTGCAAATATACGTTTGTACTTCCATAGGGCATTGCCCTTTGTTTACACCGCTGGTTCGATTAAAATGTGGTTAACATGTTTTAATACAATCAAATACATGGAAACATTAACATAACCTTCTCCGCTTTCTGTCATCTTCCTCAAGGTCTCTTAGGTGAAGGGCATACTTATTTTGTAGCTCTCTGTACTCCAAAAGAGCTAGTGCAACAATTACTTTCCTGGAGGCATCCATCTTTTTTTCCAACTTGTGTTGTGTGTAATGGAACACATCCAACTCGGATTTTTTGTTTTTTTTAATGGATATGACGTCGATCTGAGTCCTGAGCTCCGACTTCCAAGACAAATGGAACGCAGCATTAGCTCCTGTCTATTTAAAGCCCCCCTTTCTGAAAAGCCCAGTCTGCTCTGATTGGTCAGCTGGCCAAGTCTGTTGTGAATGTTCAACCGCGTAGAGCTTGTGTCGGAAATGTAACACCCCTTACTATAACTGAGTTTCAGGCTTCCTTAACAGCTGTAAACACTATTTAACAATGGTAACAGTGGCGTCAGTTTTAGCCCGATGATGAAAGTTTGTAAGAACAAGCTGATCGACCCGAACCACCTTTGCACGCATGACTTGAGCAGGATGTTTCACAGTGGTAAGTTTGACTTTTGTAGCTTTCTAACATGTACACTGTTGATTATTGTGAACCTAACAAAACTTCAAGTAAAAGACACGTAGTGCATCTAAGTTAGTCATCTTTTGCTGGAATGGGTGTAGCCGAACTTTTTTTCGCCCAAGCTATGAACAGAGAAAAGAGGCTTACTACCGGTTAGTGAGCAAGTTAGCCGTGGACTACCGATAGTGGACGTAACATTACAGCTTGTAATTATATAATTATATAAGACTCTTGAGATCAACCATTTTGTTACATAGTTTTAGGTAAAAGCTGGACCACAGCTGAATAGTAAACCCCTTACCAAAACAATAACATTACATAGCAAGTTAGCCGAGCACTACCGTGGACTGAAGACAAAAAATTACCATAGTAAGAACAACAAACAATCTGCATAATTCTACACAATTGTAGGTAAATGTGGGCCCGCAGCTGATTAGTAAAACTATTTCAACACAATAACATTAACTAGCAGGTTAGCAGAGGCCTACAGCTGTGCACTGGGTGTACACTGTAGCTACAACAGAAAACTCTACATTTGAACACTCGGTAGCAGATAAATCCACAAATAATCAAACATACTTACAGGTTGTGATCCTGAAGCGCCAGATTGTCCCAACAAAGTGGGAACTGCACCATCTTTCAGGAGTAACCATCTTGAAAATCTGGCATTGGTTGTGGTTGTACTGCTGAGAAACAGTGTTAAAAATAAATTTTAAACACTGATTCTTCAATTCATCTGCCTTTGGAAGTCCAAACAAAGAGGTTTTGCTTTCGCAATGAAGAAAACAGCATCTTCTTGTCATGGCGACAACACTAACCCAACTCTTCCTGGCCTTGGCTGTAACTACATTTGTTTGAGGGTGGGCCAAAGTAGCCCTTAGGTGGGCATTATGCAAATGTGTTACATAGTGACGTAGATATTTTACGGAAGAAATGGCTGGACTACAATCCAGCCGTTTCATGTTGTTCTTGAGCAGTGTTGTCTGTGGGAGAGAATAACTCACTTTTGCGTGGACTTTATGCTTTGTAACTTTGCAGACCTTTTATATGCACAAACAGCTATATTACACACTAAAGGAAAGGTAAAATCCCAAAAAGCATAATAGGGCCTCTTTAAAAGTGATCCCAGGTGAAGCACACCAGAAAGTGCTATACGTTTAGAGTGGTATTGTGCTAAAGATTAGCATTAAGTCAGTTATTCGTATATTGTTCTCTCTCGTAAATGTAGGCTAAACGCAGTGGCATAGAAAGTCAACCCCGGGCCCATATGTAGCATTTTTGTATCGGGCCTCAAAATCCACAACAAGTACAAGTGCAATGTAGCACACCACTTTCACTGTAGTTAGGTATCGCAGTAAGACCAAGGTGAAATAGCAAATGAAATATTTCCCAACTCAAGAAAACTGAGAAGAAATATTATGAGATAATAGGCCTTCACGAAATATCTCTTCTCAGTTTTCTCGAATACCCCAATAACTATACATCACTGTTCACAGGACATCCAACACAAGTGTAAGAGTGGCAGTAGTAGGCTAAAAATAGTGATGAATGTTTTGTGACAAGGCTATATCTATGGCAATTCACAATACCAATTTGATAAACCAAAGAGCACTCTTGTATATAATGACTTTTCCTAACCAGCTGAGTTACAGAACTACCAAACAGTCTACTAAACAGTCAACTAGGCCCAGCCCAATATAAACAAAGCACTTGGCAATATCAATACCATAACCTACTGGAAGCAAATGTCCAAACAAACAACCACATTGGCACAGAGGCTCAATAGGCTATTAACTTATATAGCAAATAGACATAAAATATGTGAAAAGATACCTCTCACTCATTTTAGATGCACTCTCTGGGCCTCCTCAGCAAACTCTTCCACAATGTCCTTTATGTTCAATTTGTGGCCTCTGACATTTTCAATTGAAAGAATGACAAGTCCCGACAGTCTGCTGTGACCCATGGCACTCCTCAATTAATATTTTATTAGCTTCTAAGCTTTGAAAAAATAAAAAGCGCTCTGCTAAAGCCACATTGACAGCTAGATGTGATTGTTTACTTACTGCTTACTGTTGTTCTCAATTATCAAAAATCTCTTGAACTGTTGTCATCCCTGAGATTTTTCTTTTAAATGCTGCATGGAATAAAGGGGCTGCAGACAAGTCTTCGATGT
This sequence comes from Myxocyprinus asiaticus, assembly GCF_019703515.2. Lineage (NCBI taxonomy): Eukaryota > Metazoa > Chordata > Actinopteri > Cypriniformes > Catostomidae > Myxocyprinus > Myxocyprinus asiaticus. Next base: position 44,803,535 of record NC_059365.1, read on the forward strand.
TCAGTACCTGTCTACTAACCTCTGTTGTCTTTTATATTATTCTCCTCAGTTGCAAGGATATGTGGCTGTACCACTCTGAAAAAATTGGCAACTGATCACAAAATTGCCAACTAAATCACTGACTCAGTTGGGATATGATGTATTTATTAGTCATTCATGGCAAAGCTCTTCTCTAGTAGCTAGCTACCAACCTTTGCAACATTCTTTTTTTGTTTTCTTTTTTTTGGCGCAAAACGTAACCATGTTAATGTAGCCTAAAAACCTGATGCTGCAAATGATAGCGTATCTACGGTGGCCAAGGAGTGCACTACACAACAAAATTAGCAAACTAAAGCAAACAAAAATTGAAAACACAGCGGAAATAAACCACAGCACATCTAAATTAAGACAGAACACAAAATTAATTATGAAATTAATCTATCAGAGTTGAACGAACACTGCCATGTTTGCTGTGTGGGATCCGTCAATGTGCAAAGTAATTTATAAATATAATCATGCCGGTATGAAAATATGGGTAACAGGGTGCAGGCCCCACCCACCCAGGCCCATATGCACATGCATACCCTGCATATTCAGATGCCATTGGCTAAACAAGTGTAAATGTCAACATAATCAGATTTGTCTAAAGAATGGAAGTCACAAAAAAGATGAGCTTATTAATGTAATCCAATTCATCTGCCTTATTATTCCTTCACTCCTTGTCGAAAGCTTCCATAAGTATTTATTTTCTAAGCAGAGTTACGTTTCAACCAAGTTTAATGGTGGAGTGCTCAAATATTTTCAAATAAACAGCCCTAGCTGTACAGAAAACACTGAAGAAATCAATGGAATTTTGTGTAGACATTGTAACCTGTATATCTGTCTCTCCAAAAGTAATAAGTTATAGATATACGGTAACTCAGAAAACAATGCAGAATATGCATTTCAGCTTGTAGATCTAGTTTACTTGCTACTTTTTAAGCTAATGTTGAAGTGTCTCAATCAGTATCTTTCAAACATTTGATGAACCTGAGATTAACATGGCAATCTTTTGCAAATATATAGTTTGTTCTCAAAAGGCACTTAAATTGCTAATCTAATAAAAAAAAAAAAACAACAACTTTGTTTAAGGTGGACAGATAAAGGCCTATGCACACTGAATCAGAATGGCAATTTAAGTCAGCATTTACAAAAATTTATTTATTTATTTATTTTTTTCGTGTTTGTGCAATGTACATTAGATGGTCTATAGACTGTGGACATGCTGCCTGAGATTTTCCCATCTACTAGGTGTACCATAGTAGAATCCATATTGTACAGCATCAGGTTTAGATTCAGGTTAAGTGAGGCTTAGGTTAGTGAAGTTACCTGTGACTTTGAGTTCAGTAGTGCGTCTGACGACTCTACTGCCGTACTTAAGTTCACAGGTGTAGTTTCCTCCATCATCTTCCTGCACCTCTGGAATCCACAGACTGGTGGTGTTGACGATGATGGAACTTCTCCAGTCCTTCCTCTGACACTCCTGTTCAAACATCAAACAACCATTCTTAACATATCTGTGGTGTTCTCTGTTTTCATGACTGTATATATATATATATATATATATATATATATATATATATTTTTTTTTTTTTTTTTTAATTCTTCTGATGCTTTTCCGCACCACCCATTGAGGCCGTTCACACCGAACATGTTTTTGTGTCTGTCCGTGCTGTTTTCAATTGTTTTTCTATGTTTACATGCATTACATAAACATCTTTTACTGTTACGCTGTGTCTCGCTGTTTTTTCAGCATCTTGTACAGGAGCACCACTATTTTAAATGCTGTAACAAGTTAAAAAGGACTTCAACTATTAATAATGTGTCTCGAGACAACTGCGTTCTACTCTATTCATGGCGCTGCTACCTTTTTATAGCATAAGAACGTGTTCGGAATGAACGGCCCCTTTCTCTTTCTATGACCCAACATCTTTAACTGATGACAAAGCTGGGGACGTAGAACATTCAGGAAAGAAGAATTATGGGGGCCGTTTTATTTTTTTATTTTATTTTTTTTTACATTTATTATTTGGCTATTTTTAATTAATTTGTCATTTATTTTTATATCATACATTGGCCTGCTAGTGGCCCACCTGTAAAAGTCTCGCCCCTCCCGATGACCAATCTGACCCTGCCTTAGTGGATATCAGACTTACAGCTAGAGTTATATCTCTGTTATATACCTTGTACCAGGTCATGATGGGCTGCTTGTATGGGGCGAGATAGTCATCAATGTCTGGGCAGGTGATCATTTTGCTCTTGGTGATCTCTGCTCTCTCCAGGTAACGTATTCGACTGCTGAAGCAGAGCCCCTCTTCACTATCTTCCACTGTCAGGGACATGGACACTTTCATACAGTATGTTGAGTTTCTGTGGAGACACATCATAAAATTAAAAAAAAAAAATCAGTTTAGACTTGAAAAGCTCTTGACACACACACACACACACACACACACACACACACACACACACACACACACACATTATTTTGCATCATAACAGAACATATCCAGAGTAGCCAAACAGAACAATGAACAAAATAAAATTTATACCACAGCATTGTCGATTCCCTGATTCTGTTTGGCTGACACAGTTTTCAATAGTGTTGTTGATTATATTTCTTTAACTGCACAGCTGTGAAGTAGTTTAGGTTTGTTTACCATGTTACACACATATAACCACATTCTTCCCTATCTAGTAAACAACCCTCCACTTTGGGGTGATAATGATCATGATGCGAAAATGATTGGCTGACTGTATATTATCTCTTGCACCATAGTTATCAAATATATCTCAACATATTATTCATCCCTAAAATGCTGTTGTAAGTAGAAAAACTTCCTTACTACTAAAGAACCTGTGTGCTTGCTTACTATGTGTGAACCTGCAGCACTTTGCTTTCACAATGCATGTGAACCTCAAAACAGTGCATCATGAGCCCAGCGTGTGAGCATAGAAGAGCACCTATACCGTTTACTAAGTGCACACAAACCATGTATTACATCTATTAATTTCATTTACTTGCATCCTTATATGGTTTAATAATCACATATGACCATATCACGATTTTGATGTTATTTTGATTAACAGTACTGCCCTGAAAGATCACTCTTTAGGAAATCAAGAGGCCAAATAAAAATTGCATTAAATATTCACAATATTTCTTATTTTTTTATTGCCAGCAAAATCTCTGTGGTGATATCCAAGCCTTATACAGCCATATATAACAGTCTGTGCTTTTTCTTAGCAGGTTACTTGCATTTGCTTTGTTTTAGAAGAAAATTGCTCTTCATCATTTAGCAGATGCTTTTATCCAAAGCGACTTACAAATAAGGAACACAGAAAGCAATTTGTCAAACAAAAGTCAACAATATCTGCAATATCGCACTGCCAATTTCGCAGTGTAGCTGGAGTAGTTTAGAAGCTAGCAATATATATATATATATATATATATATATATATATATATATATATATATATTTGTAATTATTAAATAGTAATTGCAATGTTTTTGTGGATTGGTTAAATGCGCACGGAATAGATGTGTTTTCAGCTGGTTCTTGAATGTTGAGAGGATTTCAGCAGATCTTGTGAAGGTTGGAAGTTCATTCCACCACAGAGGAATAGAGAAAGTGAATGACCATGAAATTGACTTTTTGTCTCTTTTGCGATGAGACCACCAGGCATCAGAGAGTGAGTGGGGACATACAGTGGTGGCCAAAAATATTGGCACCCTTGGTAAATATGAGCAAAGAAGGCTGTGAAAAATATGTCTTTATTGTTTATCCTTTTGATCTTTCATTCAAAATATTCACAAAAATCTATCCTCTAATGGATATCAAACAATTGCAAACACAACACAAGTTTTATCAAAAAACTAATATTTTTTGTCAAATATTTGTGAGTGGCACAATTATTGGCACCCTTTTATTCAATACTTTGTGCAACCTCCCTTTGCCAAGATAACAGCTCTGAGTCTTCTCCTATAATGCATAATAAGGTTGGAGAACACATGGCAAGGGATCTGAGACTATTCCTCCATACAGAATCTCTCTAGATCCTTCAAATTCAGAGGTCCATGCTGGTGGACCCTTCTCTTTAGTTCACCCCACAGGTTTTCTATGGGGTTCCGGTCAGGAGACTGGGATGGCCATGGCAGAAGCTTGGTTTTTATGCGCTGCTGCTTTCTGGACTATTTGCTTAATGTGGCTTAATCATGTTAGCTGGGAGGCTGGCCAACAGAGTAGTCCAGTTACAGTAGTTATGTCTTGAAATGACCAGAGCTTGGACCAGAAGCAGGAAAGGTCTGATTTTCCTGCTGTTGTAAAGCATGAACTTGCAAGACCAAGTAGCTGATGAGATGTGAAGTTAAGCTGATCATCAACAAACACTCCCAGATTCCGGGTTGTCCTGGATGACTTTAGTGTAGTTGAACCAAGATCAATAGTGAGGTTGTGGTCAACAGATGGGTTGGCTCGGATTACTAAGAGTTCTGTCTTGGCAGGGTTGAGCTGAAGGTGGCATTCTTTCATTCAGGCAGAGGTCTCCGAGAGGCAGGCAGAGATACGAGCTGAGACAGTGGGGTCATCAGGCTGGAACAACAAGTAAAGCTGTGCAACATCTGAGTTGCAGTGGTAGGAAAAGCCATGTGCATTAATGATCGGTCCGAGTGATGTAGTATAGTTTGAGAAAAGGAGGGGTCTAATCACCGATCCCTGAGGAACCCCAGTGGTCAGATGGTGTGACTTGGACACCTCTCCTTTTCAGGAGACCTTAAAAAATGTGCCTGTGAGGTATGACTCAAACCATCCAAGCGCAGTTCCTGTGATGCCCAGGTCGGAGAGGGTGGACAGGAGGAACTGTGTTGAAAGCACTGCGTACTGCCTAGTTGAGGAGCAATTGAAATGCAGAAGCATGTTCTCGTAGAGCTCTCTCGGAAGGTTTTAAACATTAACATGGGCATCTCAAAAAGTGGAAAATGTATATAATTTAGTATATTAGTTAATCTTACTCTTGACAAGATCAGATTTCTGAAACGCACACAATAAACAGAGACTGCAATGCGGCTATACGATCTGAACTTCAAATCACACCATGAACATTTTCATTCATAAAGTTTACAATTTAGTCATACTGTCTTCACAGACTCACCATTGTGTTGTAATTTTAAATATGTTTATTTTAAGGCAGTCCCACAGACACCCTACACCAACTCCTACCTCTACCCCTAAACCTAACACTAACCTTCCTTTACAAAAATGAACCATGGTTTTACTACAGTAACCATAGTATCACCATGGCATTTTGTAGTAAAAGCATAGTAACCAAAAAAAAAATGAAACATGATTACTATATTTACACCATATTACAGTAGTAACACTATGGTAAATTCAATTGCATTAAAACTATGCTTCCATCAAAAACATGGTTACTACAATGTTACTATAGTAAAACCATGGTTAATTTTAACCGGATCAAACATTTCTCTCAACTCCCCGACCTTAACAGTGATCAAATCACTCAAAATGGCTCAAAAAGCAGATTAGAACCCGGATCGTCCACACGAGAAAGCAAATCCACACAGCCATTACACACTACAACACTTCAGTGACGTTACAGCACATTTTGTCCTCAAATTTCTGTTTTTCCAACAGACTATTGGAGTGCAAATAGTTTCTCCGTGTGGCAGATGCTATTTACAACTAGTGCTAATAGTCACTCTGTTATTTTAAATATTGCTCTATCCCTATGCTAGGTCGAAAGTCAGACTATCAGATATTATTTGTAATATTCCGTAGAATTTGTTATTAGTTATTAGCCTTTCCAAATAAGGTATTTGGCTTCAGGCATATCTCTACTACTGTATAGTTAAGTAATATTCACTGTAATAATAATAATAATAATAATAATAATAATAGTAATAAAAATAATAAAACAACAATAGTTGTATTATATTTAAGCAATATCTCACATCTGTTGTGCAGCACTTTATTGGACAAAAATAACTCCAATGTTGTATTTTAGATTGTGCTGTGATATTCTGTAATAAAAGCACTCCATATGATAAAAATAATGCAATCTAATGTTGAAAATATATTGTTTTATTTCCATTTAAAGTGTTAATGAATTATGATAAAATTGAATTAAACTGTCAAATACATAATTCAGAAAAAAGAAAAAGAAAACAGAATTTGTGAAAGGAATTTAATGGAATTTGGAGAAAATAAAACATATTTTATAGGGTCCTAAATTTCAACATGCAGAGATGATTCTGATTCTGATTCTGACACACCTGCCCCTTACATATGTAAAATAATCCTTATTTGTAGATAGCCTTTACATATTGATTATTGTTTTGTTTGTTTCTGTGAAATTTGATATTTTTGAAAATTTTTGACAATGTGAGAGCTTAAGTATTAAAGTATTAAAGAGTTATAGAGACTCCAATTATGGAGCTAGATTCTGTTTTTTATTTGTTTATTTGTTTCACAAAGGTGTGTCATTTAAGATACATCAGATTTATTCAATATTTCATGTGATTATCCAGTAAAAAGCTGCCATGTATATTTTAGATTTGTTTATGCATCATACAGTATGTCATTGCAAAAAAAAAAAAACAAAAAAAAAAAAACTGTCTAACCAACAAACAAAACATGTGCTGATCTGTCAGTGTCATGTAATGATTGTGCTTATGAGCTCTGATTTCATTGTTGGGTGCTGTGCTGTTAATTAATTGGTACAATGCAATGGCTTAAACTGTACTGAGTGGCACTGTATTGATTGTTTACTTAGAGAGTCATCATGATGCTCTGGTTGTTGTGAATTCTCAGCATCCCTCTTGGATTACTGCTACCCTCACTGCATCACCAATATGACTTATCCAGCAGGTCATGTTTGTAAATGTCTATCTAGTGCACATTAACTTTAATATTGAGTGTGTATATTCATTGTCATACTGGCTATGATTGAGATGAGATAATCTAAACAGATACCACAATGACTCAACACTTGTTTCTGAGTCTTTGTAGACTTTTTTCTATTAGATCATCTTGACATATTTTATTTATTTATTTTTCTATTTGAAGACATTGCCACTCATCATGAAGTCTCTTCATCAGGTGTTGAAAGGTGGAGATTCCATATTATAAAAAATAAATAAATAAATAAAATCGTGGCATTTAGTTTGCCTAACCAAGTA